>NC_085056.1:18096958-18696958 GCF_963662255.1 Cinclus cinclus | reverse complement strand
TTACCTAAAATCTAAGCCCAGAAAGCACTTGTGGATTCAGTTTGTAAAGGTTTTGTGTCAGCATTACTTTTGGCTAGCATTTTGATAGAAATATTTTATTAATTTAGATTTTTTTAAGAAAACACCAAGTATGTTTGAAATATTCAAAATAAATATAAAATAAAAAATTAGGGTTTTTTAAGATTTGAATTGGTATTTACATTCTTCATATCAGTCTTAAACTGGAGAAGTGTAGTTAGTATATAGTACTTGCTAAGGCAGTTTTTAGGGAAAGGTTGATGGTTTTGGAAACAGTTGAGATATTTGGAAGCAGAAATCTTGTGAAAAGTCATGAGAACTTCAATACCTTCATTATTCCTCTATGACCAGGCTGCTAAAATAGTACTGGGAGCAGTAAAATGCTCTCAGGGATTGCTCATGTGTGACTTCTACCCCCTGCTTGCAGGTCTGAAGATAACTTTTTTGACATGGCAGCAGAATTAAAACTAAAGAGAGCTCTTTCCCTGTGTGACAGATGCAGCAGCAGGAACTTGCCCAGATGAGGCAGAGGGATGCCAACCTGACAGCACTGGCAGCCATCGGTCCCCGCAAGAAACGGAGGCTGGATGCACCTGGCCTGCTCAGCACAGGAGGAGAGGTAAGTGAGTACCAGAGCCAGGGAAGTGCCCCCACCCCTTCAGAACCTCTGCAGGAACAGCTGGAGCTGCTCCTGCTGCTGCTGTCAGGGAAGTGTGTCATTTGCAAATGCACATCAGCGCTGGGAGTCCTGCTTATCTCGCCACAGCATCCCCTTTTAGTTGTATTTTCAAGTGTGAACTTTCAGCAGATAATTAAAGAATATTTTTTAAATAGTTAAATGCGAAGTGTTGGTTTTAAACTGTTCACTGCCTTTATATCTGTTTTCTTCTCTGCATAATCTGAAAAAACCTAAAAAGAGTAGGGAAAGAAGTATCTGAAAAACCGTAACTGTAGTCTTGCTAACAGTTTTAATCAAAAGCTTATAGTAATAACAGTGTTGGGTTTGTGATAAATGTGTCCAAACTTCCAGAATGTCAAGGTGTTTCCCCTCCACTGCAAAGATGAGTTTATAATCATGCTAAATTGTAATTTCCATAAGAATGCTGTGCTCTTGAAATAGGATCGGATTCATTAGCATGATTCTCCTGTTATTTTAAGTGGAGCAGTAGCTGTACTATACAATAAATGCATAATTGTCAAAAGCCTGATGTATATGAAGCCAAGTGGAGAACCAGGGTGATGTGGTTGCACTGCTGTGGGTGGCTCTGTAAGAGCACTGTGTTGTTTAGTGCAGATACACTTGGGCTGCTTTTCCTTCTGCTGAGTCTGCCCACGCAGTGGAGTCAGGAATTCTCCCCATTACATGCCTGTTCTGAGGAAAATGCAAACATTTTGTTTTGAATAACTGAACTAACAGTTTTGGCTCAGACATTTGACTGTCTAAATGCCAGGCATTTCCAAAGGCCTTTTTGTTTCCCATTTTGGGTAGCTTTTATCAACTTCTCTCTCTTTGTGTGCTAAGATTAGTGCTAGGGCATTAGCTGAGCTAGGAGCAGAAGGGGATCTTGTTTATACTCTAAAATTGACTTAGGACTTCAGTTACGTAGGAGGTGCTTCTGTTGCTGATAAAATTTGTTTCAGACTGAGGGAGTTTCCCAGGTTTTGTGTTGTCCTGTTATTCCCTTCCTTTCAGTCTCCCTCCTTTATCTTACATTCAGTAAAGAATTCTCTTCTCCTCCACATGCACCTGTAACAAATCTCACCACAACAAGTCAAAGAAGCTTTTATTAGAAACTTGGCTGGGTGGTCATAACTTTGTTTTTTCCCTCATTTAAAAATAATTTGAACCTTCTAATAATACATTAATCCCTTCAGTTTTTAACACTTCACCAAAGGAATATTTTCTCCTAAGGAACAGAATTTAATTTTGTCTATTGTTCCTTAAAAAAATATTATTTTTGTAAGTATTAATAGTGTGATGAACAAATTTGTGGTCACCTTCAGTGAGTGAAGCATTTTAATCAGAGCTCTGTATCTGAATGGATCATGATGAACAGCTTCCCTCTCTCTCTAGAAGTTTCTTGTTCTCTTGCTACAGTGCTTCAAGGGAAAATAAAGGTCTGGGGCAAATTCCAAAGGCTTCTGGATATTTTTGCTTCCTTTTGCTGCTCTCCTAGCCCAAATTTTGCTGAACAACTGTATTGTTCAATTGGCAAACTGTACTTGAAGTTTTTGCCGATCCATGGATTTCCTGGAGCCATGAATGGTGTGCCAGTTCAGATGGAATTGCTCCCATCCCTCTTTTCCTAGCTTCTAACCATCCTGGCCAGCTCATATAGATGGCTGGCTGGAAGCTGATTTCAAGGTCTTGGAAACTGTATCTTCAATATTCAATGTCTTTTGTAGGGAACAGGACCTAAAGTACTGTAGAAGCTGTGTCTCACAGCCTTGGCTCCTAGAAACTCCCTTTCTGGTATTCTGAGATTATTAGGGCTGCTATGCTGAAATAAACTCAACTCCTCCAAAATGTTTTACTGTAAAAAGCACTGGAATTTTGTAATTTTTGTCCAAGACGGTCTGATATCTCTTCTTTGGGTTTCTGGGGATTATAAACATCATTAAGATTCTGTGTTCTATGGTACCAACATCCCCTTTAGCCCATTTCCACCTTCAAATATCCAACTTCCTCTGTGGTCTATGACACTGATTTCTCCCAGCAATTTCTAAGCTGCTTAAAGCCCTTGCTGCTGATTATCTCTGCTTGCAAGGTCTGAGCAAGAGCAACTTGGCCAGAGCTTTTTTTGGCCTGCCCTTTTTTTTTTTTTTTTTTTTGGTCAAAATACACAGATTTTTCATTGGAAGGTGCTGGACTCCTCGCTGCCCTTTTCTGACTTGTGTCTGCTTTTGTTGTAGCTGGGACCCTGCATGTTTAATGATCCAAAGAGATGTCATTTGCAAATCATCCCACCCTGGCATGTTCCTTTTCTTTTCCCTTTTCTGAACTAACTCTTGTTTGACACTTAGTTGGATTAGCCATTTTTCAGTGAGCAGTGCTTCATTTCAGTCCAGCTTCTTAGTTTACCAGAAATACTAACAATTTCTTTTTAATTGGATCTTTTTAATAATACCCTTTTCGTCTCAGCAGCAGGTTAATTTAGGAGTAGTGATGGATATTCTACTTAAGACAAGAAGTTGATGGAAAAGATTAGTATTTCTGTGTTTAAGTACTGTTTGTTACATAGAGAGAAATAGCTCTTCTGCAGATTTAGGAAATATGAAAAAGCTTGTGTTAATAACTGTAGGTATTTTCTACCAGCACTATGTTTGAGAGTATTTTCTTTAAATTTGTTCTGTCTCACATCACATTGCCAGAGCTCATTTGGACTTCTTTGCTTGTTTTCAAGCCATAGCTAAATAGACCTTTTTTTTTTTTTGGATGGCAGGATTATTATAAATTATCAAGACCAGGCCCATCAATTGTCTTTCCTGGACTAGTACAGCTAATTTTTTTTACTACTTTTACCTGGGGACATGGAAAATCAGCAGTTTTGGAGTGAGGTTATTATTACTTTTTTTTGTTTTGTTTTTGTTTTTTTTTTTTTTTTAATTTGCTCCTATGTGCAACCATATTAAAAATGCCTTAAAGCATGGGAAAAATATTTTGTAGAACAGTGGATGAGCAGGGGCTTGGTGTTCCCAAATAACACTGCTACCCAAGTCAGTGACTGGTTTGACCATGAATATGGAGTGGCCTGGGCTAATGTCACTGTGACCACTATCCCAGTCCCTGCATTCCTGCCCCTTCCTTTGCTTGGCCCTGGCTCTTGTACCCATCTCCATTTGATGAATAGGAAGAAGACTGATACAACAACAGTAAAAAGTGAATAGTTCCTGCTTTGCTTGTTGAAGTAGCTTGGTCTAGAGCCCAGTGAACACTGGAAAAGGAGCTCATGACCAGACAGAGACAGCAAATGTGAGATCACCTGCACTTCATTTGCTTCCTTTTTAGTACCTTTCGTGTCTGCTCGTATTTTAGATGATTTGCTAGAAACACAGCTGCCTCTGTAGCAGCCAGCAGCTCATCAGTAATTCAGCCTGCTTATTATTGTAATGTGGTTTAGATCAAGAGTGAAGGGGGAGAGGTAAAGAAAAGAGAGATACCTTTGGAAGGATCCAGCTTCTCTGCCTGGCAGAGTTGAAAATACTGCATTTGCAGAATATTTAGGGGTTTTCAATGTCTGTAGTAATGCTAGACAAAAAATATTGGAAAATCTCTTCTAAAGTCACAGTTTTTTGGAATTTAGCACATGATTATCAAGTTTGGTATTTAAGGATCCTGGCCCACATGATGTGTTTAGCAGCAGTGCTGCCCAGGTCTGATCTGTCCTGTGCCACTCAGCAGTGGGTGACACAAACAGGTTACAACATTCAGGACAGCAAGCACTGAAGTTCTTCAGTTAGCACCCCTAAGCATCTCTAATGTCAGATTAAATATAAGGTTTGGGTTGCTTTTTGATTGATTTTGAATCTTTTCAGTTCATATTTTCACTGGGTTTTTTTTTGTTTTGTTTTCTTTCTTTTTTTTTTTTTTTGAATAATAAGGCTTTTAAGAGTTTGGATTAAAATTTTCGTTTATTTATGATATAGATATTTTCATGTAATTGTAGGAGTTAAGGATTTTAAAAAAAGATTAGCCATTGTAAGACTAGGTCAGGTAGCTTTACAGGCTAAATATTTGAATACTGCTAAGGTGGCATGAATGCAGAATTTGCATGTTTTCAAGTCCCTCATTTCTTATTGTGGAATTAAAGTGTAGAGGTTAAATACAAGTATTTTTCTCTATTTAATAGTAATAATTAAATAATTAGGCTTTTCATCAAGATCTATGGCTAGTATCCCAAAATACATAAATACAGGGTATATGTTTGAAATATCTGAGGGTATAATTTGTTTAAATATCAAGTGAAAGCCCTCTCCTGGTACTTGCTGGCACAGATGGTTTTTGAATACTGAGCTTCCAAAGGCAGCTTCAGGGCTAGTTCAGTGAATCACCACTTATTGAAGACAGTCATTTTAGGGATAAGAAAAAGCCCTCTTCCTCACACAGCAGAAGAGTAGTCATCTTAAGAATGTTCAGCAAACTATCCCAAATACCATCTTTCAAAATGTGCAGGACCATATGTTGGGCCAGTGCTTGAGGGAGATCTGATACTCTGTGTGTTTTCTCATCCAGTATATTCCAGCCATTATATTAGTCAAGAAAGATAATGTTCTTGCAGATGTGGAAAGTCCCAAAACTAACAGTTAAAACAGAGATGTTTTGTGTAGAGAAAAGCTAATTACTGAAGTGATTGTGAGATGTATTTTGGGTACGAGGCACCACATTTTTTAATTAAAATAATCTTTCAGATGGTATAATTTGTGTATTTTAAAACTGCTTTCATGTTTAGGTTTTGTACAAAACATGATTAAGATTCTGGTTTAAGACTTGGAAATCTGGGTTGTACAAGAGGCAGACATAGAGAGCTTACTTAATATTACTCTCTATTAGGTCTTTATACTTTTAGCAACTCCTAATTTCTAAGTGGAAATGTAAGGATGGATTCAGGATTGTGTGGGAAGCACTTGGGTATGTGCTATAGTTGGAAAAAAATACTTGACTGCAGTCTCTTTTTGGTTATGCAGTACTGAATGTGATTCATTTCACCATTTCAGTTGATATTCTCACTTCATGCTTAGGTTATCCATGGGCATTTCAGCAACACCTGCAATTATTCCTCAAATCCACTGTCGAGATTTTAACAAGATTAAGAAGAAATGAGGATACTAGGTAATTTTCCCTCTAGAATGAGTTAGACATCAGCTGTCTCCTGGAAAACCCGGCCTTGTTTCCTTCTGTTCTTGCCCTTTTAGACCATAAGAGATGTGTAGTGTGTTCTGCAGGAGTATCTGTTACTGGAGGGCTGTGCCTTGGCTTCTGTCCAAAGTTTCTACTCAGTGAATATCGTCCACTTTAGAAGGTCATGAATCAGCCAATGTATGGGGCATAACTGCTCTTGACAGACCCAAAAGGACTGGAAGCAAGGAATAGTCTTGTGTTTTGGGGAAAAACACCAATCATCAGCATTGCCATTCCCTGAGCAAATCTTTAAGCTGTTCCCTCACCTTTCCTGAACTAAAGAAACTTTATTTTATGGCATCCACTTTCAAAGATCCTTGGAACAACTTGTTCAACAGCTCAAGTCTCAGCTTGGCCTTCCTACTGTATGGTTGGCTCTTGATAAATTACTTTTTGTTTAAGGTGGTCAAGATAAATTTAGAAAGCACTGGAACCTAAAGCCCCTTTACATTGGTTAAGCTTGAGTTATAGGAAAGATACAATGGAGCAGAACACCTTTTGTAAGCATTTATGGATCAAGAAGTTAAAATTTGCTTTTTAAGCGTGTAGAATAAGAGCAGAACAGGAGGAATTTTTATGATTTGTTGTATCATTACCTTTTCAAGCACTCTTTGCTCCATGTCTCACTGATATGATAAAATGCAGTGTTCTCTCAGACCTGTTTTGGTGTAGGATGTCACTGCTGCTGACAGTTATGATTTCATTTGAGGTATCACAAAACTATCACTTAAATTTATGGGTTTAAATTTTCAAGGAGACAAAAGAAAGGAGTCTGTCCTTACATTTTTTTAAGAGAATTGCATACATACTACTTTATAAACTCTGAAAATCTCGAGTTTGGCTTCAGCTTCTCTTTTACGTCCGTTTTGTTTTACTTCCTGTTTTCAGAATCAAATAAATATTAAAATAATTCATCATAAACATGTTAATATCTATTTCAAAAGCAGTATTTTGAAACGCTCTGTAGATGTTATCCTAATTAGTAATTGCACCTTTTTTCCTTATTCTTAAAGGAGTGAGATTTCAAGCTAAAAATCAATTGCTCCAGTGTTGAATATTCATTTTTAAAAATTTAATTCAAACTATGTTGTAGCCCATGATGAACACACACTGGGTTTCTTTAGAATTCTGGTTTTATTTTGTGAAACAAAACTTATAAACATGTCTCTAATGCTTCTTGCAGACTTAGCATAGAACTAGGAAGACATTGAAGATGATGGATAATGTGATGTTTACATTGATGATTAATAATTGTAACTGGGAGTGAATGTGTAGAAATACATTTCCATGCCTGTTGCAAACAGGCAGGAATATAGACAGTGAGTCAGGAGGCAGTAGAACATTTTTGTATGGATCTCAGTTCACAGGAGGAAAAAGCCAGGCAGCAATGCAAGAAAATAGCAAGTGGGCTCTGTGCCAAGAAAAACATTCTTTTTTACTAGTAGAACAGGTTTGCATGCTGTGTGTATTCCTTTGATCTATGGAATACAAAATAATCTAACAGAGGTTCAATGATATTAATAATTTTTCCTTATTGGCCAAGACAAATTTGATTTTTACTTCATTTGGAGATGGAAGTTGGTCCCACCTGAGTGAATGATGTTGATGTAGCATGCAGGAGGAGACCATCAGAGCATTTTTTTCTTTGCTTCTCAAAGCATTTTTACTCAAATAGTGATTTGTTCTTTTTTTTTTTCTTAGAAATAGAAATTCTCCTCCTTGGTTACAAAAAAAAATTGCTACATTTTTTAGAAGAAAATTTTATCTATATGATAATAAATACAATTGTTTTATTTATGGATATGTTGTAAATACAGTGTGTGCAGCTTATTAGCATGGAAAATGAGAACTTGGCACAAAGACATCTGAGTAGCTAAGAGTTCATCCATTATTTGTCAATCCCTATGGAGCTCTCCTGCTATTCCTGGGAAGGTTGTGTTTCTCTTACAAAAGGCAGCTACCTTGAGGATGTGTGGGGACTGAGGGTATGTGACTTTGCATTTTGGGATTTTTTGGGAGTTGGTTTTGGGTTGAGTTTTTCTGTATTTTCATTTGTCTTCTCTATGCCTGCCTGATTTTATGATACTGAAAGACAGAATCTGTTTTGCAGTCTCTGTTTATCTGATGCTTATAATTACATATTTTTTCCTTCTTCTGGCTAAGTAAAACTGGTAAGACTAAGAGAAAACATGGGAGGGTCTAGCAGAGGATTTGTCCTTTTTGACTTTAGAAGGTAAGGCCCAAGGTGCTGTGCCAATTTGAGATGTCAGTGAAAATAATTTCTAAAACCTGACCAGAAGACTTTCAAGGTAAAACTTTTCAACCTGTGCATGGAAAGATTCATACCTGTATCTTAAGGGTGGCAGTGTTTCCCACTTAAATAATTCTTCCCTAGAGCAGTCAGATGCATCATCAAATAGATTCATTTCCTTCTGCTTCAGTCCTGTTCAGTGCTAGGTAAATTTTGTGGAATAACCTTTTTTCTTTTTGTCTAAAACCTTTTTTTACTGAACTTAAGGTTTGGAAAAAATCTAAAGAACTTTAAAATGTATTAAGATGCACATTTTTGTGCAATTCTTTTATAGGCAGTCAAGTAATGTGTTGGTCCTATCCTACAGAGAGTGACAATTGGCCATTTAACATTTTTGGTTTACCCAGGGCCTTTGGGCAAACAGTCTTGAACTTCAAGGAAAAGTAAACACCCTACCCAGAAGTGCTGAGCAGAACTGTTATTTTACCTGCTGTCAGTTGCAGAACCAAACCACTGTCCAGGCTGTGTGTCCCTGTGGTGGGAATTAAACTCCAAACAAGCCACTCCACTCTTTCCTCCGCTTCCAGTGAGAGAAGGAATGCGGGGTGACATCACAATTTACTGAAAGCAAACAGCAGTGGCATAGGAATGCACGGGAGCAGAACAAGATCCGTAGCAGAAGGGCACAAAAGAGCAGGAGATCTAGACACACAAGGAGTTCCCCAGGGCTCGGCTCCGTGTGGCTGAGGCCAGAAGAGCTGCTCCCGTGGCTCAGCCGTGACACCACACGGGGAGTTGCTGGCACAAAAACAGGGTGGTGGGGCTCCCACAGCTCCCACAGCCGCACGTTCTGTCCCTGAGACTGCAGAAGCAGTGATGGACAACCCCACCAGAAGCTGGATGGGCCGCTGGGCTCTGCTCACTGCTTGGAACTGCTTCACAGCCTGGCTGTGACCTGCTGGGGACTGGCAGCAGGACGCTGCAGAGCTGGTCCAGCAACTTCCCTGGGCAAGGAACTCAACAGAGCCCCACAATTCCGGTGTGCGGTGTCACCGTTGGGGCGGACATAATACATGAAGGGACTCACTACACTTCAGAAAGCTAATATCTGTTTATTATAGCAGCCAGCTGCCTTTTATACCCTCTACAAGGTTTACTTTTTATTCATTGGGTACAATAGATCAACATTTCATCGGTGAAAAGCAGTCTCCACCACTGTTTTTCACAAAACTTTTCTAAAAATACTTTTCCCAGCTGCAGGTTTCTTCTTGCTTATCTTCTTCTCCTCTTCTCAGTCTCCATACCAACAGCCTTGGTAAAATTCCCTGCAGAAGCAAACCTTATCAGTTAACTCTCTCGAGCTCACAGACCAGCTGTAAGCCCCTTCCACGTATGGCCACATTTTCTTCCCCCCAAAGCCACATGCCAGGTGATGATGTGGGTGATGCAGAATGGCAATGGCCATGCCACCCTCGGCACCAGCACTCGGTGTTATGTACAGCTGAAAGCGGTCTGCTGATAAAAAAGTAAAAGTTCTTGATTTAAAAAGAAAACAAAAGCCCAATGGGTAAACATTTTGTTCTGAAGTTGCTGTCTTTTTATGTGTTCAAAAAATCATCTCTTCATTTTCAGTAGTCCAATTGAAAACAAGCTTATTGTGTAAGAAAAAGAAAGGAAAACAGGCCTTTCGTGGTTTCTTTTTACCATGTGCAAGTCTCCCAAGATGTTACTGTAAGTCAGAATGTTTTTCTGAGTGTTTAATGTGTGCATATCATATGTATATCTGTGCACAAAATTTAAAGGCAGGTCCCTATTACAGGTTTCATAAGTGATGTTATCATGAAATGACACAATATCAGCAGTTTGTGGTGCAGGCAAATTTATTTTGACCAACTTTGCTCTTCAAGGAACATGATGCATTTTAATCCCTGTGATCTGTTCTAAATTGTAAGAGTATTTTAATCAAATACTTGTTTAATTTGGAAAGGAATGCTCACCCTTCTTTTACATGTGTTGACCAGTCTCCTGCTGTGCACACTCCTCCTTCAGCATTTGACTGAAATTTGCCAATGATAAAATTCAAAGGTGGAGCTCGAATATTTAAATTTTGAGCTGAAACGAGCTTTTCAGCTTTCTTAAAAACTGTTCCCAGATAATGGAACAATGTGCTTTGCACATCCTTCCTTTGTAAAAGTGATGGCAAAGCGGGTCCTGTTTGGCCACATTCATGAGAAGCTGAGCGTTGGAGCTCCAAACCTGCAAGGACATGTGCACATGCTTAACTTTAGGCACAGTGGTGAGTTTGTTTGAAGTCAGTAATGTGCCTCGTGTAGAACATTAATTACCTGCAATAAGCTTTTGTTAAAGCACTGTGTTCCTGTCAATCTCCCTGCGTTTCCCACTGCATGAGCTCAGCTTTGCTAATCTCTAACTGGTTCTGGTGTAGGAAACCACTTTATTTTCTATATTTCCTTCCCTAGGAAGACAGGGTTTTCTTTCTAGAAATTGTCATATCGCATGCTTTTGGAAAGTCTCATGCTATTTGGCCAGGGAAGTGTTTGGGACTAATCAGTGTGTGTTAAATGCAGGTATATGATGATTCCTGATGAGTCTTGAATATTACAGGCAGTATTTTGCTTTCAAAGAAATAATACAGCAAGAATAGCTAATAGTGGGATCTTCATCTTGGTCTTCCTTTTGTTACATACTCTGTTCTAGTGAACGACTAGGAAAAAAGGGAGTTTTTGTTTTTGTTTTGCCTGGAGTCAAACAGGAGCATGCTGGTTAAAGGGATTCTGTGGGGGCTGGAGAGGGCCTGAGGGAACTCGGAGAGACATCTACCACCAGCAGCTTGTCTGTTCTAGCTAATTATAGCTGGGGTACTGTTTACTTTAGTGGTGTACTCCTTATTTATTAGTTACTTGGTTACTGCTTGCCTTCAAGTTACAGGCTGGCAGCCAGTTCCTGCAGGGGAGGTGCAATAGGGAGGGAAGGGCAGCAGGCAGAACTGCTGCTCCCTGACCTTGGCAAGATTTCTTATGCTGGTGGAGTTTGGGTTTTTTTTTTTAATACTGGCAACTTGAGAGATGGTCAAAAAGAAGCAGAGAAGTTAAAAACTAGTGACAACTAAAGAAAATTTTTTACCATCTAGAAGGACTGTGATGATAAAATTATCACGAGTGTCTCCGTGACTTGTAAATCAGAAGGAGGGTTTTTTTCCCCTCCTTCTCCTCCTGTCTTTGGAGAATAGTCTTGTTTTTTTGGCCTATATGAAGTTACGGTGGTTTGCATAAAATTATGGTCTTTATAGCATATTAATCAGTGTGAGTTCATGGGATTCTGGAGTTAGTTTCATGAAGTGGTTTTGCTAACAAGTTACAGATCACTTTTTCAAGCCTGACTGAATATACACACAGACATTTCACAGTGTTAACTTAAAACTAAGTTAAATTATTACAAAACTCGAATGTGGAACCCATAGGTCACTTAGGAATCCCAGTCCTTAAGAGTTAGACTTCTGGGGCATTGAATCACCTTGGGAATTGTTACCCTACCTCACCCTCCAGCTTTTCTGATGAGTTTTGAGCTGGCCTGTGGATGAGGTGTCTGAAGGAGGTAGTGCAGTAGACCTGTTTTCACTGGCTTTTGTTATTCTTTTTGTAGTATTCTTGGTGTAATGATTATCTCAGCAAATAAAAGGGCAATGAACAGCAGTGTTGTATGGGAAGGCAAATGAGGAGAATTCTGAGGTTTTCTGCAGCTGTGTTTGAGAAAGTAGAAGGTATCATAAATAATGATCTCTGTGCTATAGCAGCATGAAAAGTGTGTTGGCCCATGCTATAGTTTTATCAAGGAAAGGGATAATTCTCCAGTCTTTTTGAGCATGAAACTCTTGAAAAGACAGGAGCCTAACAAGAGCTGAACATCTGTATGATGCATCAATTACTGAACAATTTAGAGGAAGCTCTGCCAGGAGAATGAGCAAAAAGTTTCATAAAAAAGGCAAGGTTTCTATCTCCAAAGGAGAAGGTAGGGAATACAAGGAGCACAACAGGTTAAACAGCCTTGGCCAAAGAAGGGAGTACCCCTAGGCACACCAGCATCTCTAATCAGTGGTAGTGGTATGAGCTCTGAGGGGAGGGAAGTTCAGGCTGGTGCTCTCATGTAACATTAAAAAGGACAAGCAGTCTGTCAGGGGAAACAGTCATTGGTGTGGGATTTCTTCTCTTGATCAAAAAGACAGCAGCACTGTAGCCTGCTTTATCTATAGAGGAGGAGTTGGCAGAGGGCATTTTTTTCCCAGGCCATATCACTGGCCTGTGTAATGTTTTTCCTAATCCATAAAAGAAGCCACTTGCATTTCTCTCTTTTGCAGGCTTTTGTTAATCCCTCAGTTTTCTCTTTTTATTTTGTTTTCATTTTTATGCTATTACAGTTTTTTAAAAAGCAACTTTAAGAGACATCTTTACGAAGCAAAAAATGAGCTACATCTAATGGACTTGAAAAATTGCCTAGTGCTTGTCTCCAAAGCCAAAATTACTTTTCTCATATCTGTGAGTAATTTTTATGAATAGCATTCAGTTTCAGTACGTTGAAGTCAATTAAAGGAGGGAAGGGGAAACAAAGAGCACTCTGCACAAGTCCTGCCCCTGGACACCATTGACAGCCATAGGTGTGTTGCATTTTGGTAAAACTTAATGTTACCACAAAGTTATTTCAGCAAAAGTTTTTATCTTCAGCTGTGTAGCTACAGTGAGATGGGATAAATTTGATACTGCTGTTGACTTAGCTTTTACCTTACTAAGTAACAGAACAATGAGGAACTGCAGGTACTGTTCCCTAGTGTTCTTGTCAGCTGTGCAGGTAGTCAAAGTAATAATAATTTGCCAGTGATGTTAAAAGCAAACATACATCAAGATTTGAAGTATTCTTTTCATAATATTTCTTAAATAACAATATGGAAGGGTTTCCAGAAGAAAATTGGAAGGTAGGTTTTTGTCTCAAATGAAATAAAAATTGCATCTTCAGAAGTATTTGATGTTGTGTCATATGTCTTGATTGAGAATCCAGAAGAATTATTTTATTTACTTCAAGAAGTACTATGAGCCTGAATCTTCAATTAGTTGCTTTTTAATATTGTGAAATGTTCCTTGTTTTAAGGAGCTTAACTGTACTGGGACATGTTGTGTGGCTTCTCCTGGTTGAGGGCAAGAAGTAATACAGCAGGTGATTTGATTCCACCACAGATCATTAATTTTCAGTTTTGAGTGTCCAAATCATTCAAGCAATAGTACATCATTTTAGAAGATTCCTAATGAAGTACATCTGGAGTAAAGTCTTAAAGTATGGGCTAGTCAACTGTCTGTGCTATCTCTGGTCTCTCCATAATCAGATCTGGACGTGTACATTGTGTATTTCAGTGTGATGTCTGCCCAGTCTGCAGCAATTAGTGGAAATTACAAATGTTTAATGAACATTTTAATACTTTTCTGTTGATGTTGTTGATAGGTATTGAAGACTCCAATGTTCCAAGTGTCTTCAGAATTCTCTGCCTTGATGTATTTTGTGGCCCATGAGTAGATATTATTCACATACACTATTTATTTTAGCTATAGTGATTAATACGTCAGTTTGACCTATTGGGGTTTCTTTTCTACAGTGCCATATATAAAAAAATGTAATGTAATCCATAATTCAGCTTGTGCAGCCTGTGTTGGGCTGTAAATCCTGGTTGGTCTGCAGTCAAATGCATTTCTTATATTAGTTCTACTGGGATACAAGGTTTTGTGGGCTTCATATGACTTCTAAAAAGTTATATATTGCCTTTTATTCTGGTAGTGATGAAGACCAATTACTTTTTAACATAATTTTCTATATTTTGGCCCTCGCTCTCTAGGTATTATATACTGCTGTGGTAAGTTTATTAAGTTGTACCGAGTATGTGGGTGGGAGATAGCAAAGCTGTGTTTCTTCTTTTGTAGCTGTTTTTCCAACTACAGCTTCTAAAAAATTAGATTCCGGATTGTCATATTTAAATTATTAATTTAGCCTAAGCCTTCTAATTTCAAAATAATTTTTAAATCAGGCAATATCATCTGTAACTTCTGAGTTATTTAATTAGTGTATATACTGAGATTGATTGTTTTTAAAAGTAAATGTGTAATCCTATAAACCTTAACAATAGATATAGTTTTTAAGAGTTTCAGGGGGGTATTTTTATCTCCAGTATTCAATTGGTTTATGTAAGTGGCTCCTTTATGAAAACTTTGAACTGAATTTCTGATACAACTTTTCTCTAGAAGAAGACCCCAGAGAAGCTCATGAGTGGAATTTTATGCCCTCCCTCTGCCCCCTCCCTGCCCAGACAGAGGCAATGCTGGGATGGGTGTCCCATGAATTTATCCCCTGAACCCTCTCCCTGCCCAGACAAAGGTTCTGCCCCTGCTGTGCTGGGATGGGTGTCACAGCAGGCAGACACCCTGAGCTGTGTCCCATTCCTGCCCTGCTGTGCTGGGATGGGTGTCACAGCAGGCTGACACCCTGAGCTGTGTCCCATTCCTGCCCTGCTGTGCTGGGATGGGTGTCACATCAGGCTGACACCCTGAGCTCTGTCCCATTCCTGCCCTGCTGTGCTGGGATGGGTGTCACAGCAGGCTGACACCCTGAGCTGTGTCCCATTCCTGCCCTGCTGTGCTGGGATGGGTGTCACAGCAGGCAGACACCCTGAGCTGTGTCCCATTCCTGCCCTGCTGTGCTGGGATGGGTGTCACAGCAGGCAGACACCCTGAGCTGTGTCCCATTCCTGCCCTGCTGTGCTGGGATGGGTGTCACAGCAGGCAGACACCCTGAGCTGTGTCCCATTCCTGCCCTGCTGTGCTGGGATGGGTGTCACAGCAGGCAGACACCCTGAGCTGTGTCCCATTCCTGCCCTGCTGTGCTGGGATGGGTGTCACAGCAGGCTGACACCCTGAGCTGTGTCCCATTCCTGCCCTGCTGTGCTGGGATGGGTGTCACAGCAGGCTGACACCCTGAGCTGTGTCCCATTCCTGCCCTGCTGTGCTGGGATGGGTGTCACAGCAGGCTGACACCCTGAGCTGTGTCCCATTAATCCCCACAGCTGCTCACACTCCGCTTGCATCGGAGCCACCCCAGTGCTCAGACCTGACACCCAACTCCAGACTGCACATGAGAGCAAACCCTGTCCCTGCCCAGGATGTCCCCTGTGGTGGGAATTGCTCTCCCAGGTCTGATAACAGGACTCTTCTGGCTGGCTATGCTGGATTGTCCTGACGTTTGGAATACAGATCCATGAGAAGCATGTCATGTTAACAGAGCACTACAACAGTCATACTTTGTCTCAGTTGATGGGGGAATTGCAGCACACAGGGTAATTCCTGTTGACAGTAAGAACTTGCAGATAGGCAGACTAAAATGGTGAAATCATTATAGAAATTTATTTAACTGCTTGAGTGGACGTAGCAGATTGGTTGAGCCAGCCAAATCTGAAGACTGTGATAGTGGTTTCTGCTCTACTGCATTTTTTCTAAGTTTAATTTTTGGCTGGTTTATATATCTCTTTGGAACATGTAATTTTAAGTCTTTGAATATTTGTAGTAATAGCAAGGTTAATAGTTGATGAAATATTAAGTGTATATTTTTATCTCTGTTCAGACATACAAAAGTTGTTTTCATGGTTAAATTTTGAGGAAAAATATTTAAAAGAAGGCAGTCATATAATTGAAAACAAATCCGTTGAATTTTTCTTTAAATTTCATTCTCTTTGGAAGAATGTGTTAGCTAGTTAGTGAATAATATAGTTTCACAACTTCTTTTAATTAATTCACAAAACATTTTTCGATTACTTGTTATTCTGTGGTTTTAAATCTCTTATCTGTGACAAAAAAAATAGATTTGATATCAATGATATCAAATATATCAAATGAAATCTTTATCCAAATTAGATAAAGATGAGGAGCTGCCTTAAGTATTTAAACAATGCTCTTTAATAAAGAATCTATTTTTGAGTTTCATTTCCTTTTTTTGCTTTTAGGAGTGAGGTTTTGCAAGCTGATATCATACTTTTCCCACAGCTACGGTAAATTTTTCTGCTAGCTATTAGCTGCAGCATTATTTTGCCTAATTAAAAAAGAGATGTGACCACCTAGGTCCATAAGTGTAATGCAAGGGCACCCTAAGTGAAGAACAAGAGGGATGACATTTTGTCACTGCATTTTGTTTGCAGTCAGTTTGCAGCTCCTTATGCCTAAGTGTGACAGTCTAAGCTGTCTTCCTGCAGTTTTTGTTCATGCAGGACAATGGTGAGTTTGAATGAGAGAGGGAAGCCTGTTGGTCTGGCAATATTTATAGTGCATTTTTATTTTTCTCCAAAGCACCTGATTGCACAGCCAACTCTGTACTTATTATTACAGGCAATTGGCTCTGAGAAGGAGACCTGAGAGCACCTTCTCTTCTTGACTCTAACCACCAAACCCTAACCAGTCACCTACATTTATATATTTCCTTAGAACTTAATTTCAACAAGTTTTAGTCATCCCCTCTAGGATCTCCATAATACAATTCTGTAGGTACAGCAAATTCTTTAAATCGCCGTTAGCAGCAGAGCACACAGGCGTGTTACAGACTAAGCACGAGAGACCTAAGTCTGTAGAGAGATAGATGCTTTGAGTATTATCCATATTAAAAAAAGAGATATCCCAAACTTTGCATTTAAAAATATTTCTCTGAAGTGTCTCCTTTAGTGTAAATGCTGATGTGTGTTGGCATTAAACGGTTGTGTGGGGAGTGCTCCATAGCCCGGTAGGGCGGGAATTCTGCCATTGTCAGTCTGGCTCTGCTTACATCTGTGGCTTACTGTAGCTGGCTTTATCTCATGTGCTCTTATCTTGTTCATTGCTATTCATAACCCATACTTTGTGAAGATGGGTCTTTATTCATAAGAAATATTTGCCAAGTTCCTTGTTCCTTTTTGTAAAGGAACAATAAATGCTATTTGAACATATATACCTTTAGTTTGTTTTCATTCCCAGTTTAATTATGCACTGTGTATTTTAGGCACATATGCCAGATTCAAGTCTTACGTTAATTTGCCTTTGCACGTTAACAAGCACAAAAGGAGAGCGAGCAAAAGCGGAATCGCTGTCTCAGTGCATCTCTGTGCTCTGGTGGTAGCCCTGCTTTAGGAGAAGGTAATGGCCAGCTGCTTCTCAGCTTCTGGATCATTTAAGGAAATTGTCTCCAAATATGTACAAGATGAAAACCTGTCAAGTTGTCAGCTGTATGAGAAAAGAGATCACTGACATTTGGCTCCACTCCTCTCTTCTTTTATTCCCCAAATTCCTGCTGTATTCAGCTGGGGAGAAAAAGGCTGGTTGTGTGTAGTTAGGTCATGGTGAGCAAGTGGAGAGCATAAGGTGCAGTTTTCAGTATTTCTGGTGATTGGCATAAATCCTGTCAGCTGGAACTGGTGTGTTCCAAAGCTCTTCCTTTAGCTTTTCAGACCCTGGAGTTGAGCTGAGCTATGTGATAGTAAGGGAGAAGTAATTACTAAGAATTCTCAAAGCAAATGGAAGTGCATGGGTGTGGGATTAATGTTATGATACGTGCTACACAGGTACTGTTTAAGGTTACCACTTCTGATTGAAGTCTCCTTTTCCTTTGTATGAGAACAGCATAATTAATTTGGATGTAATGAATTCAGTTGCTGCTAGTTTGTCACCTGAAAAGAGAATTTACCAAAGCAGGCTGAAATCCAACTGAAAATATGGTCATGGTTAGTATTTAGTATTTAAAGAGCTCTTTTAACATGTGTAGTGGAGCAGTAGGCATCTTGTGGTTAGGCTGGGAAATGTGTGTTATATGGTTTGAAATATACCTCCAAAAATATGTGAAAGATGATACAAAAGTCTCTTGCAAATTTTAAATGAAAAAAAAAATACTGTTCTACAGTACATTTTACAGGTTGGCAAGGGAATGTGTCACTCTTGATAAGGAGTTTGCAGCCCTGTTATCTGATTTGTATATGTAGTTTTGTCTATATTAACAAAAATCTCAGATTGCTTCAGTGTGAAAGCTGTCTCAAGTACAATCTATGCCCTCAAAATCAAGAATCAGCAAACAAGCCAATGTTTTGGCTTGTGGTTAAAGTTGTTACTATTGGTGATCACTTACAAGTGTTATGTGAACAAAGGTGATGGTTTTGGTGCTGTGTACATTTTAAGTTATCTTTCCTGTTTGTGCTGTTTTCAGATGTCAGTGCTGTTTGAATCCTGTATGTAGTACCGTAGGAAAAATCCATGGGTATGTTCATTGGGGGGAAAAAACTCAGCTACTAGGCATTGCTTTATTTGGTTAGGTCAATTTTAAAATTTATTTGCTTAGGTAATTTTATTTCTATTACCGAGGGAGATGATATTTTAGCAGTGCCTGTTTTCTAGGGCTTCAGAAGGAGCGTGCCAGTGCAAGGGCTGCTCTGGTTGCCATCATGTGAGTGGCTGGGGAGGTCAGTGCCAGGCTCGGGCAGAGGCTCTGTGCAAGGACGCTCACTGGGGCAGGGTCAGCTGGATTATTTTATGGTGGCCCCTGTGAGAGGGCTGTGGGCTGGGCTGGCCCTGCCCCAGTGAATCGGGGCGGATCTGCAGGATAATGACTTCAGCAGGGGGCACCGAGGAGCAGCTGGGGGGCACAGAGCCCTTCATCAGCACAGCTGGATCCAGAGCGAACATCTGTCTGTGCTCTTAGACTCGACACTTCTGTTAATACTGGGGGCTGTATTTGCATTTGTTAGATTATTTTGGTAACAGTACTTTTCTCGTCTCTAGTGTTCCATTTCTTTCTATAATCCCCTCTCACAGCAAAATCAGTATTGGCAATTCAGAAGAAACAGAACAATTACTTTCATGTAAGCCTTTAACAATTACCAACTTTCCTATACTTTCCCAGCAGTGGCTATATGTGTAAGTCTCAGTAAAGAGCAGCTGTGGAATGAAAATAAAGGACTTGCACAAAGGAGCTGTTCAGTTGTGCTGAGAGTGCCATGGAAGAGCTGAGTGTGAATTCCTCCTTGGCTGTCAGAAGCGAGGAGGAGGAGGAGGAGTCCATGTGCCCATGTTCCTGGGTTATTTCAGTCATGGAGCTCCTCTCTGTGCCTCTGAGGAAGTGAATGGATGATGGGAGGGCAGGTTATTTAAGTTCACAGGCCAATGCACACTTGACCATAACTGAGTTGATTGTAAACATTCTTATAATAAATTAATGACACCAGAAAGAACACGGAGAGGAGAAGCTTGCATTCAAAAAAGCGAAGTTGGAAAGGAGCAGTCTTGGTGTCTATGAAGTTTCCCTGCTTACTCTTATTCATGTCTTTCCCTTTTCTTGTGTGTTCCCTATATGCTTCAGAAAAACAAATCTTGTAAACATTTGCTGGGTTTTGGCATAGAATAATAAAGCAGACAAGTGTCACATGAATGATTGTGACACTTGTACAAATGTCTGTGAGCTCAAACACGACAGGCAAATTATGTTTTAACCCATTAACTATAGCTGTCTTAGGTAGAAAAAGATGCAGATTTATCTAAATACATAACTCAAGCATGCACTTCAGACTTTAAAATTTTGCAGAATCATAGCTTCTAAGATTAATAGTTTACACATTAAAAACATGTCAAGATGCATTGCATCATCGTTCCATCTTCGCTTTACTGAGAAATCGCAGTTTGGAGGGGATGGCGAGCAGGAAAATCAAGCTGGGTGTTCTGATTCCCTTTCATACTGATACAGACAATCCTTTTGCCATTCCTTACTGTTTATTCACTTAATTATAATGCTGTGGAAAAGAGAATGATGAAGACTTTGGATATGTCATTCCATGGCATTATCAGCTTCCCAGATTTCCTTTCAACTTGTCATGGTGTCAGTATTCTGGGGTGGTAGTAAGGAATTCTCTACAGCAAGGTAAATACAACAAGGTAAATCTGACTCCCTGTAAATGAATGTGTGATGGCCTCATTGTGGGGCTCAGATGCGATGCCGCAAATAATTTATTTTGTCATTTTTGAGGTGGAAAAAATCTAAATTTTGATGATTTTTTTATAAAAACTCCTGGACTGTGTAAATTTTGCCATGTCTCAAAGTAATTCCAGTTTATCATTATTTCCTGTCTAGTGCAGGTGTTTCTGTAGTTACATACCCCCTTGAGGCCTGATACCATGTGAATTTTTTCAGCCAACTCCCTGTAGCATTTTTGCTAGAAGAATCATTCAGTACCTGTGTGCTGCAGTGGCTCATGATTCCCATCCTCTGCCTTTGTTCCTGTCTTCTTCCTTACATGTTCCTTACCTTAGCTCTCCTTGTATATTCTTAGCTTTCTCCACATAAGGAAAAAATTAAATCAAGACAAATTATTTTAATGCTGGAGTTCATTTTTCAGATTTGAGACCTCACTTGTGGAACAGTTTTTGAAAATTGTATTAATGTTAATGAATTCTCTGCTACTTGGTTATGTGGTTGATAATATGATAATACATCTCAAGAACTTTGGACAAAGAATGAAAGTTTTGAGTATTCTCTTAATTTGAGCATTTTAATGGGTCCTCAACCTGCAACCATTTGTTAATGAGAAAATTTTGGAGTAAGTCTGTGGCAAGTAATAAACAGACTGAATGCACATTTGTGTAGACCTCTTTAATGGGAACGAGGAAATGAGGTTGGATGCGCTTAGCTAGGAGATAAAAAGCCCATCTAAGTTAAAAGGCATAATAGGAGTAAGAAAGTGAGACACAGTTTTAGACTGAAATGAGAGTGAAGACTTGGCAGATTAGATTTGCCTTAAGTCTATGATAGTTAAAATAACCCCATTTAAAATTTTGAGACTGTAATTTACATGTTCCTTTATTATTATTCAGATTAATACTAAAAGGGCAGAAGTCATCCAAGGAACTTATGCATTAATTTTCTTCCCTTTCACTATTCTGCAGATTTGTTTCAAAATATTATTCTAGTACCTTGAGTTTTGTTGCTATTTTTTGTTTTGACAAGTTTTCTTTCTGACTGTCTGTTAATGCTACTGAGAAATAAAGATGCTTTTACAAAATGCTTTCAAGCACAAAAGGAGATGGTTTTCAAGAGATTATTTTACATATTTACATATTTTACCTTAAGCATTTTGTAGTCACTGCCTACTGGTGAATGTATCAGATTTTTACACACACTTTCAAAATGAACCAGTTTTGCTTCTAAGCCATTGCAAAGGGAGGAAATGAATTCTAACTTTTTTCACTTCATTTTCACATCCTCACATTTCCTTATTTCACATGGTTTAAAACAAAATGCCTGCAGCATTATTTTTCCTTTCTCAAGAGCAAAGTGAATGTGACTTTTCTAAGGGGGTCACAGGATGCCTCTGAGGCCTGTGGGTGTTACTGGACTGCTGCCTGCTTTCAGCTTAACTGAAGGGCTTGTCATAGTTTTCATCTCCTAAGAAATTAGCCCTAGGTGCTGGCCAGAAGCAGGAGAAGGCAGCATTATGAGTCCCACGCTGGTTATTTCCCACTGACATCAAATCCTGAGGTTTTTAAATTAATCCTGCACAAAGACAACCCTTCATTTTGGTGCCAGTTTGAAATTAGACTGCAATAATGACCTTTTAAAGATGTCTAGTTGTTAAGATAAGCCCCTGTTGAAAGCTGAAGGTGGCTCTTGCACCCCGTGTTGCCGAGACGTTCCCGAGCGGTCACGGATGCCGTGGAGGTGCCGGGGAGCCGTGGCCAGCGCCGTGACCTGTGTGGCCACCAGCCCTGACACCCCGAGCCCACGGAGCCCCACAGCTCCAGAGGAACACAAAGGGTCTTTATGGAGTTCCAGAGGCACATTAGTTACACGCTGGCAATAGAAGGCTTGCACAAAAGGGACCGACTTGGCCATCAGAAAAAGTTAATTCTTGGCTCTGAGCGTGGATTGAAAGCATACCTTCTAATGCTCTGACAACTGGAAAAGCTTGGAAAAGGGAGTATTAACAGCAACTGTTAATATAAACAAGAAAGTGATTTAATACATGCTACCCCCAAGTGTGAAGTGGAAACTGGCCCAGTAGAAAATGGGAGACGTGGAACAGATCTGCATAATATACAGGAGATTTTTGTCTGTTGGAATAAACAGAAATTTGTGTTGGTCCTAAACTAAAATTACTCACCTAATCATTCCTGTCTTTTCACCTTGGGGTTTTGTATCATAAGCCTGCATGAATTTACCATGTGCAGAATTGTCTTTCATTGCTAGTAATAAATAGGTATGAAGCTGGAGATGGTACCTCTTTGTAGTCAAAATAGATGTGTGTAAACAAAGGCAAGAAACTGTATATCTGTGAGAAATTTTGGTAACCATTACCCTTAGCAATTGTTTTTCTACATTTAAATTATGAAAAAAAAATAAAATCACACTTTGTTTTTGTTAAAAAGATATCTGTGTTTTTTACTTGAAAGAATTGACTGCTCTTTGTTTTTGAGGGTTTTCTAATTTGGCAGTGCTCAAAGGTGGTTCCAACTGTAGAGAGTTTAACTTTGATTGCTGAAACAAATTTTATTATGATTTCATCTATACGTGATAGATGAAAATTTCAGCTGTTTAACCAGCATCAGTGGCATGTTTTCCTTTAAAAACCAGAGTAGGTCCTGCAGAATGAGCACTTTTAATCTGTTTAAATACTCCACCTTTGACTATTCAGTTATATTTTAGTTCTGTTCATCAAAAAATAGAAAATATTCATTAAACATTTTATTATTTGATGGTGTGCTCCACCATCTGCTGCCATGATGCACACAACTCTTGTTTCGAGAAATGCACTATGAAATCTGTTTGAATCTGTAGATTTTGAAAATGCACAATATCCAGACAGTTAAGCCTTCCTTTTTCTTACCCTTAGCACTGTTAGAGATTTCAAGAGCTTCTTTACAACGTTTCGTTAATTGTTTATCAAAATACAGACATAAGAAAAATACCATTTGTATGTTATAGTTTTCTTTTGTGTATTAAAATAGTGGGATTACTTGCTTAATCACTTAGGGAGGCAGTAGAAAATCCAATTTCTTATTTTATGATCATTTCTCTTCTTTAATACATTTCACCTAGTTTAGAAGTATGGATCAGAAACTCGCAAGGAAAACTGATGCCCTTTCCTGCAGCTAAATTAACAGGAATCACGTGGAAAACAATCTGAGCCTTGTATGAAAAGGGGAGCCATTAAAATTAGCCCTAAGCTATGGACTGCACCCAATATCACTAGAACTGCACTCACTGCAGATGTGGAGGCTGGCTCTCAGGCAAACTGAGCTGTGTTGTATAGCTACAATTAAAATCAACTCCTCTGCCAAAAAATAAAAGGGAGGAGGGTAGAAGGAGAACATCAAAGACAGATTGAAATGTGTAGTTAGTAATAAGAGTGGTCTCCTCTTGAACCAAGCCCTGCAGCGATTCATGGCCCCCTTGTTAATGAGAAATTTTGACCTCTGGTTTGTAAGTTAAACTTGTAATCCCAGCTAATGAAGTAAATCAATCCCAACTTCAGTCTGTTGTTCCCATTTTTCTTTCCACAGTGTGTCTGGGAGTTAGTATCCAGGTCTACAAATACAATTTGGGGGAAAAATTATTCTGCTGCTATTAACTTCTTCTGTTTTGCAGATTCACTTGCATATATCTAAAGCAGGCATATTATTTTAACTTGTCTGTGTGCTTGTAAAATGTCCTGTTGGTTTTGGGTGTTTGTGGCATTTAAATAATAGGTCTGAGTTAACATTTTAAAAGCAAAGCTGGACTTGTAGCTATCCAAAAATACTTATATCCAACAGGTTTAAGCTTTAGATGTGTAGATTGAAGTGACATTATTTGAGGAGCCTTATTTTAATTCTTGCTATATATTTAAGGGGATACTGGCGATAGTTTTGCGTCAGAAAAAGTGTCTTCCACTGCAGTCTCAATCTAAGAGAAAACATTCACTAGCAATAAAATGAATGCAAAGCAAAGATGCCAATTTTCATAACGTGTGGACATTCCTTTGAAATACATACTTTTGTGTATTGTGAGCCACCGAGTGACAAAAAACCCAAATCCAGGCAAAGCCCTGGTAAAGTCTCTGAGTTGATTCTGTGTCACACCGTGTTATTAAGGAATCTGTAAGAGATCAGCAGCTGATATAAAAGGAGGTGAAATCTTTTTGGCAAAAATAGGGAGATGCCAGATTCATAATGTGATCCCTTAAAGGAAAACATAACCAGCTAGAGACAAAAAAAGACTTGTTGCTGCTTCGTTTTCCATCTGTGTGAGTAACTGGTAGTGCTGTGGACCCTTCTGAATGACACAGACCCTTTTTTGTTGTAATATGTTTTGCTCCAAAGAGAGTTTTTACTTCGTTTTATGGCCATTTAGTGCTACAGACACTTTACAGGGGCAGCATCTCCCAACCTAAATGTATTTTTCTTAATGAAGGGTACACATGCTCCCCTCTTGCTGTCCCTGCAGCTGTGGCCCAGAGTGGTGCAGAGTTTTGGCTCCCAAGCTTTTGGCCCTTAATACTAGCTTTATATATCCATGTTCCCCAAACTGTTGGCAGTTTGGCCAACAAACCTTACCCCATATTACAACTTTTTGTAGATGTCATACATTTTGGTTTCTGTCATGAGGAGAAAACAAATGAGCGCGTGCTGTTCATGCTGTTGTATTTTATGCAGTTTTATTCTAGGAAAGGGTAATTCTTTGCAGCAGTGAAGTCGCAGTCTCCAGGGACTGCCCCAGTTCAGCAGCTGTTTTTCCTGGACTGACCCTGGTGCTGCTGTGTTTTGGTTACTTCAGGGACCAAGCCTGGGCTGTTCTTTCTGGAAGTAGGAGCTGGATTATTTCTATGCCTTTAAAAGAGGATGATTCCTGCCTAGGTTTGATGACTCGCTGTCTGAAAGCTGCAGTGATTTCCTCAGGGCGGGCAATGGTCAGGGGCTGTTGGTGTGCCCAGAGGGATGTGTCCCCCCAGGCAGGGACAGAAAGGCTCCTGCAGAGCTCCAGTGAGTGACCTGTCAGCAGCAGGTGACACCTGGCCCTTGTCTGCCCCTCTCTAGCTGATGGACACTGGGAATTCAACCTGGGAACTCAACCAAACGTGGATAAAAAGCCCCTTAGTAACTCACTGGAAGCTGTTCTGAAGCTGTGCCTTGCAGTGACAGCCCCTGAGTAAGTTCCTTTCAGCCTTGCTGAGAAAAGCAAAGCACCTGAACTGTGGGTCTAAAAAGAGCTGGGAGAGCAGAAGGTTCTGGAATAAATGGCAGAATGGTTTGTGTTGGAGGGGACCTTAAAGATCACCTCAAGCTTTTGCAGAGGACCCACGAGTTGTGGAGAGTGAGATGCAAGTGGCATCTCCTAAGGAAAGGGAGGAAGAGCTTTTCTGTAAAGGAACAAAATATTAATGCAGTCCAAATATAGAGATTATATCCCCTAATAAGTTTTAGCCTGTAATGTATATTTTTCCTAAGGATCAAATGTAGTGGAAATTTTTATTACTCAGAGTTCCTCTGTATCTAGAGGGACTATGAGTTTATAAGTAACACATTAAGTGTTACCTGTGATCTTCAAAGTACACATGAAGGACTAGATTAAACTGTATACTGTTTTTGTTTGTGATAATACTGCACAATCATTAACGTTACCTGTATCATTCTTTGAAGATGCTCATAATGATTTGAAACTGGTTGCCTTTTACTGCTGCAAATCATTAGTGCATTATAAGCAAGACTTCATAATAACCTACTTTTTGTCTCACTAAATTTAAAAGAAGCTTTGTTAATTGTGACAACAAGTGGAAAAACACAGCAGCAAATCTGTTCTCAAGTGATGTACCTTAGTATATGGAGGATCCTGTTGTGAAGAACTTCGAAAATAATCATGGTTTATTAGCTGCACAGTCTTTCCCCCTTTGTTTCTATTCATTTAATTTAAAGTGAAACAACTCAGCATGCAAAACTAAAATTAGCTGCAAAAAAGGTGTAAGTGAATAAACAGGCAAATCCATTAGAGTCGATGGGTTATTGGATCCCTTGCCATTCCTCAGATGGCGGCCTATTAAAAGTGGTAATGTGTGCCTCCAGCATGGCCTCGAGGCACGAAGAAGGCCAAGACAGGCATATTTCACATGCATCAGACACAAGAATTAAATAGACCAATGTTCCCTAAAAGACTGAAGTACATCTCTTTCTGACGTTCATCTCGGGCAAAAATTCATTGATCTCAGTATGTCCCTTGGCAATTATAAAATATTAAATCCAAGTCACACTTTTCTAGTTGGCTTAATTTTTTCTCTATTCACAGCTTTCTATTTGATGAATTTTAACAAGTTAGGAATAGCATCTAATAATAAAATAAAAACTGAAGAGTGAAAAAGTTTGTTCATTTCACATTCTTATATTTTTATATTTAGCTTTTAGAACTGCCCGTCATTTTATTTTGTTTTAAACAAATTTGCACGCTAGATAGATGAATATATATATTTATATGCTCAAAAAAACCCCTCCATGTTCTCCTTTGAATCAGCAGTTTATTTTTAAAGCTAGATATTTGTATGTGGCCACAGTGTTGCAGTGAAATCTCTATTTTAAAAGTAAATCTGTGTAGTTAATCAGCATCGTTTTCCCTAGTGTCAGACAGTAATTATTTCTGTTTCGTGTTTTCTTATGTCAGGCTGCAAAATATAATCTTGGTGGATCTTAGTTCTAAATTAGTACTTACAAGAGCACTTTTGTTTGTTTGTTTGAACTGAAATTTGGATTTGTGTAAACATCAGTCAAGCAAAATGAAAAATAACCTTTCAGAACCTTTATCTGTTTTAATATAAATGTGGAGATTGTAACATTCATTACAGCAGAATGAATGTCGTTGCTGATGAGAGAATACCATGGGGAGATTTTTTCCATCTGGACATTCTACCTGTTGTGCTTGCTCATTCCTTTCCTGCTAGGGACTCTCACCTGGCTGGCACATTACAGCCTTCCATTCTTTCAATCAGCTCTTTGCCCAACAGCTGGAAGCAGTCTAGGCTAAAAGGATGTCAAGAAGAATGCTCAGAGTCTTGACTGGCTTTCAAAAAATTACAATTTTGATAATTTACTATCAGCAAAATTACCCCACAGAAAGGCAGGGGAGGCTAATTAGTAGGTCTTAAATTTTCAGAAAAGCAAAGTTCAAGATTTTGCTTTACATTTTGGAAGCAAGACCCTGTTGCTGTATCACTTTTTTTAAATACACCTAAGTTGTTTTTTTGCTAACAGAAAAACTATTGTGTTAATGAGATGGGGGATAAAGAAAAAGAGTGTGGCTGCCAGTGTAGCTCCTTTAGCACCAATGGAGAGAAATCAGTGTGCTGCCCTGTGTGCCCAGGTTTAGACACGGACAGGTTGGATCTCTGGTTCTGAGCTGTCTCCATTGAATTTCTCACCTGGCAAACATGTCCCTGAACCTGAGCCCAGTGGTGTCAGAGCAGGGTTCCTGGCTGTGGCCACTGTCCCCATCACAGTGTCAGAGCAGGGTTCCTGGCTGTGGTTACTGTCCTGGCTGTGGTCACTGTCCCCATCACAGGGTCAGAGCAGGGTTCCTGGCTGTGGTTACTGTCCTGGCTGTGGTCACTGTCCCCATCACAGGGTCAGAGCAGGGTTCCTGGCTGTGGTCACTGTCCTGGCTGTGGTCACTGTCCCCATCACAGGGTCAGGGCAGGGTTCCTGGCTGTGGTCACTGTCCTGGCTGTGGTCACTGTCCCCATCACAGGGTCAGAGCAGGGTTCCTGGCTGTGGCCACTGTCCCCATCACAGTGTCAGAGCAGGGTTCCTGGCTGTGGTCACTGTCCTGGCTGTGGTCACTGTCCCCATCACAGGGTCAGAGCAGGGTTCCTGGCTGTGGTCACTGTCCTGGCTGTGGTCACTGTCCCCATCACAGGGTCAGGGCAGGGTTCCTGGCTGTGGTCACTGTCCTGGCTGTGGTCACTGTCCCCATCCCAGGGTCAGAGCAGGGTTCCTGGCTGTGGTCACTGTCCCCATCACAGTGTCAGAGCAGGGTTCCTGGCTGTGGCCACTGTCCCCATCACAGTGTCAGAGCAGGGTTCCTGGCTGTGGTCACTGTCCTGGCTGTGGTCACTGTCCCCATCACAGTGTCAGAGCAGGGTTCCTGGCTGTGGTCACTGTCCTGGCTGTGGTCACTGTCCCCATCCCAGGGTCAGAGCAGGGTTCCTGGCTGCTCTGGCTGTGGTCTCTGTCCTCAGCACACATTTATCCCTTTGCCATGAGGACCAGCTCACTCCCATGGCAGGACAAGGAGGATATAACAGTTTATCATCTGTGCTTTGGGGGCTGTCTTAATTGCTTTTACTTTATTGCTGGTGGTGTTAGATTGGAAATCGTGCCTGTCCCTTGCTGTCTCTTTGTACAGTGAATATTGTAAGGGTGCTCATTTCTAGGTGGGCTGTAAAGGTGAATACTGTTACCAATGACCAGGGGTGTAGGTATGATATGAAATTCAGGAAACACAGGAACACTGTACAGGTCACCCAGAATCTCACTAGTTGTTGCAATTTTTTTTTCCTTTTTCATAGCAGTTGTGATCCAGGTATTTAAAAGTCACTTCAAGAGCAATGTTACTCACATATTGAGGTTTGAAAAATTCAGATATAATTTTCCCTCTTTCAAATTAATTTTTATATCTTCTTCTGGAAGAGCCACATTTTGAAAAAGGTCTACAGTATGGCCTAGACTAAAATGTTTGTGTATATCTCTCCCTGCGCACGTACACATACAGACGTATATGTGTGCTAATAAAACAATTTTTGATTATGTCTGTGATTTATTATCAACCGTTTGACATAACATTATAAGCTGTCTCAAACATGGCTGAGAAAATAAAATTAGAAGAGTTGTGTTCTGTATTTGATGAATATGGGTTGCTGGGGTAAATTGGTTCTTTCCAAGTGCCAGCATTAACTAATTGTCAGTGTGTTCTGCATGGTGGTGGTTTCTTGGACAGCCAGCACACCTTTATGACCAACCAAAGTTTGATTTCCATTTCTTACCTAATGGATGGGCACATTATATATTATTTATTAAAGCCATGGTTCTAATTGATGTTTTGTCTTAGTGCATTGGATTCATAGAGCACTTTTTGTTCAAAATACTGTTTCTTTTGTTGAGTCCCTGCTGCCATCAACCAACTCAGTCTCACACTATTCATCTCATCTGCCTCAAACATAATTCTTGCCTGTTTCTTTGAATTTATAAATTGCAGAACTGGGTTTGCTTTTGACATCCACTTAAAATTCTGTATTTCAAAATGAGACAAAGTAGGATAATTTCAACTATGCCTATTCTGAATATTTCCATAACTTTGCATGATACGAAAAACTGCACTTCTCCAGCTAGCAATTTTATTTTCTTCTACAGAAATAAATATAGCTGTTCTTTTTTTTTTTAATTTCTTTAAACATAAATTAATGATAGTTTAATCAGTTTTCTGGCTGTTTACATTTTTTCCTAGTCGGTTCTGCATCATGATATTTTTGTACATTATATTATGATATAAAAGTAAAATTAATAGCTGTAAAAAGTGACAGAATTCTGCTGTAAGGATGTGCAATATTGTTTATTAAAATTACGCTGTTTAAAGAACATTTTACTGAACTTCATTTTTCTTGAACTGCATACTAATTTTAAAGGTCAGTGTGGTTAGTTACCATAGTAGTGACCTAAAAATAACCTTTCCAGTGTACCTGTATATTTCTGATCTGTAGTGTTAGCATTCAGAAATGTTCTTTCCCTTAGAGTTTCAGCAGCTAAATAAGTTGCAACCCCTTCAGCTATACTCATAAAAATTTGCTTCCAGACAACATGGTCTGTTTATTGTGTAATAATCGAAATGGCACTAAATTGCAATGATTGCTGAACACTTAGGAATTGCATTAACCACTTAACTGCTAAACTATTTTCCATTTTCTTCCTCACTGTGAAGTATTATATTGATTTTCCTCTTAGTTAGAGCTGCTTACTCAACCTCTGAGATGAACAGAATATTTTAGTAGCCTCCTACACTGTCATATTTTGAGTCAATCAGCAGTGACCTTGGCAAAGAATTTTCTGGAGATTTTTTAAAAAAAGCTATCAAGCCCAATAGCTTTGTGTGCAGCCATGTATCTTTACAGAAAATCGAGGGAAACACAAAACGTCTCTGCTAAGTGAGTTTAGGACATTATATGGAGGATGAAATCTTTCTCTTCCCCTTTATGCTAAATGGATTATTTCCTGTTACTTCTAAGACAAATTGGTGAATAGTTAGGGGAGGCCTTATCCAGGGACTTAATCGATGTAATGTGGTGCTGGGAGTGTAATTAAAAATCGAAATACAGTGATAAGTGAAGGATTTTTGTAGTGCCATTGTATTCTTGGGGGTGTTGTTTTTTGTTGTTTTTTTTTTGTTGTTTTCTAACTGTTCTTTAACCGGCACAGAACACAAACATCAGAGCAGTATCAAACTTCAAAGCTCCATGGCGATTGTTAGCCTGAGCTGGTTGCTCATGTATTTGGTTCCCAAATATTTTACTTTCAAATTGATTTCCTTTTTCTCTCAAAGGTTTATAGAGTTAAATTCTGGTCCTGTTTTCCTCTGAGAAAACTCGTCAGAAAAAAAAACAGAGGGGTTTTTGGTTTGCGTTTTTGCGGGAGAATTTTTTGTTAGGTTTGTTTTTTTGGGGTTTTTTTTTGTTTTTTTTTTTTTGTTTTTTTCCCTAAGCAGAATCTGGAACCTTGCTAAAAAAAGAAAAAAAAATAAAATAAAAAAAAATGAAATAAAAGTGGGGGAGAAAGGCTGACCCAGGTAAGGAAGAGTTAACCAGAAATGGAGCGGGGATGCTGGGGGGCAGCAGTGCTGCAGAACATAGCAGTGTTCGTGCGAAGGCAAGTCATTTCCCGAAACACTGCAGACACATGGCCCGGGGCGCTCTAAAACCTTTGGAGACCAAAATGGCTCGCAGGAGTTAGAAGTAATAAGGTGTTTTTCCCTTCTTTCTCCTTCACTGAAATTCTGTAAGGTTGCTATGCATTACCAAGGAACAATGCCACTATTTTTGTGTTTTATATGGGTATTAAGATCCATTACAATTTGACATTTTTAAGATTGGTTATCCTGTAGTTTGGTGTTAAATTGAAGTTGTTTGTTTTGAATTTAATTCTTTCATTTTTCAAAGGAAAAAAAGGCAGCACCGCTGTGCTGATAGCTTACTGAAGTATGCCAGGATTTGATGTTTGAATGTAATGCTTGCTATCCCAAACTATAGGCAAAATTATCTGTAAAAGAACTCTTGGGTTTTTTATTTATTTTAATATTCTTTTTTTAGGTCTGAAAGGTGCTTTCTGGCTAGCTTTTCACAATCAGGTTGTAGAAGATACCGCACATCTAATATCTTCAAGGCATACAGTTTCTAGGATTATTTTTAACACTGTGTTACACACCCAAGTCGTATTGTGTTTAATGCAACCTGCTTGTGATTATTATAACCCTGCATGTTTGCAGCAGCTAAATAAACTCCACATCAAATAAATTACTGCAGAAACGTTATTAGGCCAGCAGCAATGTTAAGGACATCTGTTAACTCCTTTTTTCAAATGCCCCGTCCTAACTGTTTATTCTAAGCGTTTATGTTGTTAATTACTACTTAAGTACACAAAGTAGTCATTCAGACAAAGCTGTGAAGGGCTGCTGAGGAGGATGAGATGAGTTCATGTCCCGTTCCTAGCCTTGCTCACAGGAGCATCCCTGTAGTAGCTCTCCCTGTTTCAGGGCAAACAGTGCTCAGTGGGGACAGAGCAGTGGATAATGGACATAGATTTCCAGGGGGTGCTTACAGCAGTGGTCACTGCTCCAGCCACTGAGCCCTTACCTCAGTCAGCAAGGCAGAGTCTGAGCAGTTCTCCCCATTTAGGCCCTACAAGTCGAAGTTGTTATTAGAGCTGGTGAAAAAAAAAAAATTTGCTATGAAACTTCCTCTGTCAAAATACATTTTTGTCAAAGAGAAAATGTTTAGCAAAAATACATCTGTTTCAAAAACATATTTGTCAAGAAGGTTTCTCAGCTCTGAGATGACATTTCTAGTGAGAAAGTGAGTCTATTGCTGAGTGGTTGCAGCCCAGATGTAGGAGATGAAAGATGAATAGTGCCTGAACCACTGGGCTGACAAGTCTCTCTGCCACTCATGTTTGTTATAATGCAGGATGAAAACGTTGTTGAGAATTGAAATGTTTTCTGGCTTAGTCTTTATTATAAGGTAAAGCGTTACACGCTAGAACCCAATTCATAGTTCTTTTAAATATCAGTATTTTACATTTGAAATTCACCTGAGACCAGAAGGTGTTTTGCTGGCTGGCACCAGGAGTGGTCCAGGGCTCTTCTTCATTTGTAATTTAGTAAATGGCACATACCTGATCATTAAAACAAACAGAATGCTGTTTTTCAAAGATTAGATAGAACTTGAGAGCAACTCTGATAAATTAAAACAAACAAGCAGTGATAAAAGGACCTGCTGCAATTCTCTAAAGACAGTGTATAAAATGTTTCTGTTGGGAAGTTTGCCAGAATACTGTGAGCTTCTCATCAGCACGATGGAAAAAATAGATGCAAAGTAAGGAATACTCCATAACTGTGTTTTGTTTCTGTCATCTGAGCAACGTCTGATTTTCAAATTACAGTCTTGCCTCTGAATGAGATTGAACTAAAGCTGTAGTATATACTTTGAGTATTTGCAGTTCAAGTATTTGTGGAGGATCACAGCTGCAAGAAACCTCTCCTTCACTGGTTCAGCTGCAGCCAGAGTGAGCAGACAAAGGCAGGGCTGAGTGCCTGGAGAGCCCCAAGCCCAGGCTGCAGGATGGCTCCTCTCCTTGTCCTCCTTCCAGTGCCTGGAGAGCCCCAAGCCCAGGCTGCAGGATGGCTCCTCTCCTTGTCCTCCTTCCAGTGCCTGGAGAGCCCCAAGCCCAGGCTGCAGGATGGCTCCTCTCCTTGTCCTCCTTCCCCCGGGCCACCCCGAGGTGCCCAGGGAGGGCAGGCTCTCTCTCTCTTGGCAGAGATTCCCACAGGTACTCCCCAGAGCCTGCCAGATAAGATCATGGCTTGGCCAGCTCCTCTTCTTGGGCCAATGAATTATGCAGCTGGAGTAATTAGATGGTTTTGTTCTGTGAATCAGGATTATGCTCCTGGGGTGCCACCTAGGAAACTCTGTGAAACTGCATAATAAGAAAGTAATTTTTATGCAGAGGTGGAAATATTTTGAATGCAAAGGAGACATGGTGGGGGAGGGCAGACCCGATGTCCTGTATTTGGAGGAGAAAAGCGAAGTCCAGTTGTTAACCATTACAGCTCCTGTTTCCCTTGCTTAGTGGGGGAGTGGGAGGCTGTTAGTGAAGGAAGAGGCTATTTTAGCATAAACTCCAAAAGAAACAAAGTGCTGCTCTCTTCGCCCTAGCAGAGCTGTAGAGATCCATTTGTGTGGTTGGAAAACATGTGTGGAATTATATATTTAGGGACTCTGTGTATTTGTATAGGCACTGTATGGCATCTGTGTAATAGGACCCAGATTACAATTAAAGTCAATATTCCTTAATTAAACCATAGATTCTATGATATTCTCTGGCTGCATGTTTTGGAAGACATTTGAGGTAACAGGCTAGTATGTAGTTTTAACTTCTCTAACCTCCATGCCTTATGTTTGTGCCTCAAGATAACATTGAATAACATATTTAAACTGCTCATGTGTGAAAAAGCAAAATTATATCTCACGAACTGATTTCTTCACACATTCAAAAAATCTAATTCCTCTTTTGTTCAGATACTAAACAGGAATCCAAAAGGAAGCAACGTTTGTACACAAGATGTGGTATTTCAAAATGGAGAAGATACAAATACTTTAAATGAGAAGGCATTATACTGATTATAAAAGCTGAATAATTTTACAAATATATTCTTTTATAAATGTAGTTTTCATTGTATAGGCTTTACAGTCTGGTTCAGTTGATAATGAGTCAGAAGTTTACCTAGCTGTTATGATTTACTGTTTTGAGTTGAATATGCATATTGTAAAATAGTCATTGGTGATAATCATATTTGACTCTTTCTTCAATGTTATCATCCATAAGAACTGGTATTGTCAAGTACTATAGCAAAAAAAATAGAGGGGCATATTCTTGTGGCTGTGATTAGTATATATTAAAATATATTTTTGTTTTCCATATGTCTGCGTGTATGTAGTTGTTTTGCATGGGTATGTATGAATTATACCAAAGCCACAGTCTTTCATGGATTTTAATTACTATGTAGCTATTTTTGAAGTTTTTGTAAATGAAGCAGACTTTAAATTTGAAGGCAGTCCACCAGATGAGTTGTTCTGGCTGGAATTAGAGCTTACTTTCAAATTCCAACATCTATATGAAATGGAACTTGATGACATGAGATGCAAGTCTTAAAAGTAAAACAAAATAAAATAATAAAACACCAAAACAAAAACCCTGCAGCCCAAACAAAACACAAAACCAACAAACCCTAATAGTAATAAAAGTTTCAAATGTCTTCTCTCAGTTTACAAAATCTGTCCAGTTTCCTGAACTTCGGATAGAATTTAGATTTATTGCAATAAAATTAACATTTTATTGTTCACTGTGATGCAACTTTTTGGGTTTTATGGGTACGCAGAGTAGCAAGGCAGTAAGGGGTTATTGTGATGGGGCTGTTTGCAGGAAAACCAAATTAGGTCCATAGTGGGAGGTGGTTAGATTGGGACAGCACTGAAGTTTGCTCCTGGAAAGTATGGAATCCACTGTAGTTCCACTGAAAGGGATGCCTTTTTCTAAATAAGAGCATAATAGAAAGAAAGTACTTTGGAAATGAGTATGTAAAGGGTACGGCAGGATCTTGAACAATATTTTTCAGAATGAAGAATGTTCCAGTTACTGATTTATCTTTTTCACTGTAAAAAAAAAAAAGAAGGCCTGTAGCTCTGAAGGCATAATTTGTTTAAGACCCTGGCCAAATGAAGTCACCTGGGGAGCAGTGGAGGTTTCTAAAGAGCATTCTATGATCTGGCCTTGAATTTTGCTGCAATTTAATTTTAAAAGAGTGAGTAGAAGCCAAGCTCTAAGAGCTGTGGCAGTTAACGGGGAAAAGCTGATATGGGATTATTGAGGTTAGAGTTCAGATAGAACAGATGGTAAAATAGTTATAACCTACTGTACCATATGTTGCTGCTGCACGCATTCAGGTAGCACATTAAGTGTACAGTGTGGAAAGATGAAGGATCCTAGCACAGATTTGTAGAAAGACCAAAAAAGAGCTTGAAAAACTTATTTCATCATTTCAGGCCAGGTTAATGAGAAAGATGTCATTTGTAGAACCAAACACCAGAACTCACCATTCTGGAAAGGGATACCAAAAATTAGGTGTAACACATAACTTTTCTAATTCCCAGGAAACGAAAATGAAGCTTCCTGTGTTTCAGGAAGTCTGTTTCGGCTCGTTAGACTTGAATTTCTGGGGGAAGTATTTGAACAAAAAACCCAAATCCGCAGCACTTGAATTCAGACCATTAAAAGCAGGTTATAGTTTGGTGTATGATTTTTGTAACTTTTATTCAGGGGCCAGATTGTCAGAAGAGCATGCTGTCTTATTGAGGTGCCAGTGAAGTGATACATTTCTCACTGGAGACAACTGGAGCTTCACTGGGTTAGGGTCTGTCAGAAAACCTGACTGCTGATCTATAATCTCTGCTGATAACACTCAGATGCTTTTTACGGAATCTGATGTGGTGCCATGAAAACAGCAAGGTAGAAGACAAGAAAGAGAAAAAAGGGTTAATTGAGTCAGAAGTACTGAGAGAAGAAGTGGAATAGTAGCAAAGAAGAAAAATGAAGGCAGAGAGTTGTGATTTGGAGTGGTGCTAAAGAGCCTCTGGGCTTGAGATTCATCTCGCATTTTATAATGCTCATGTTGTGTTGTATCATAATGCACTTGCTCCTGCTGGAGCTGCTGTGCCTCCCCTCCTACTGCCAATGGTAAAAATAGGCCAGTAGCACCATTCCATGCTATGGAGCACCCTGGGAATGGCACGCTGCTGTTTCCCTTGGCTCTGTGTAATTACTGCAGTAATCCCCTCCGTGTGTGCTCCTGTGCTCCTGTTTGTCTGCCTGGGTGCCCTCTCCCAGCATCTGCTCTGTTCTCACGTTGCTGCCATGGGTTGTGCTAGCTCCACTGCCTTTTGTTTCACTTAGCCAAAAATATCACGTCACGAGCCTCTGGTTTGAGCCAGTACTTTGGTAAAAGTTTTTCTTTTGTAGTTACAACCTTCTTCTAAATATACCATTCGTGTTTATTTTGTTTTGGGAGTAATTAGATCTGATAGACTTGTCAGTTTATACATTGATTACTGTCAATTGTCAGGACCCATCCGTATGAACTCTTCAGTATGTATCAGATGGTTGATCAGGTGATCTATGTCTGGCTTAGACTCATTCCTATTATATATTTTAGTGTCTATTTTAATTAGAGTTGTTTGTAGTGGAGCACTTGATTTTGGCTACCTGGTTTTTAATTTATTTTAAATAATTAATAACTATATATGTCGGGGGTGGTTTTAATAAGGGAAAGGTGGTGATGGTTGTGACATTTACTTGTTAAATCTTCTTTTCTTGAGGTAGTCTGAGTGGTGTTCAAACCTGGTGTTTCGGAATAGTAAAAATAAAAAGCTAGTGATAACTAAGAGTAGAGCTTTAACCTCTGAAAAAAAATGGTTTTCTGCATCACTGTGTCTCCTCCATGATCATCTATACACTGAAGACATTTTTATTCTTTGTAGATATTGATATGGATTGCCCAATCATTTTGTTGCAGCAAGATAAAGTTGAGTAAAGAATCTTTTGGAAAGTTTCTGTGATGCAGTGAGGTGGATCTGGGACAATTGTGAGTGTGTGAAAGGGTTAACTTTACAAAAGACAAGTATGTTTGAGGGTTTTTTTCAGGTAACTCAGTTTGAAATGTAAACTTTATTCTTTGTTGCTGGCCGTGTTGAGGGTAAGTATCTTTAAAAGATTGGTTGTTTGCTTTGTGGTGAAATGGGCTGGAGGATGATAAGTATTTGGGAATTTGTGAGGTAAGAGGGGATTACAGGGTTTCTAAAGTGTAGAGCAAAGTTGAAATTGTCAGTAATGTGTTTATAAATTAAAACTATCTGCTTGTTACTCAAGGCTTGGCTGTCTTATTTTGTCTAATAATGGAGAGAGAAGAAAAATCTGGGTTGACATTTAGAGGTTAGAGGACAGAATGAAGCAGAAGGTTGGTTTTGGAAGTTTAGGGGCAGGTTAGGTAGGCAGTCTAATACCCTAATGCAGAGCAATCAGAAGTGGTGGAGACATGCAGATCACCAGGTGTATCTGCTTTGTCCTGGAGAAGTGATCCTGGTGTGGGAGAGAGACAGGAAGGTGGAAAAGGACTTGGGAAAGAGCATGATGGAAACAGCACTCGGTGACCAGGATGTGCAGGGCACTCTGTCCATAGCATGGAAGGAGAAGCAGTGCAGCGAGTGGGGCTCGTTTAAGGCTGCTGATGTCTGTAGGAATTTCTTTCCTTTAGGGAGCCTTTTTCCTAAGAGTTCTTTGTGCCAATCTAAGTTTTTAAAATGTTTTCAGAACAAGCAAACCACTAACTTAAAAAGAGCCAAGAGTGAGACTTAGCTGTAAGAAATGTGAAGAAATCAAGAACTGAATGGCTGAATGATCTGGTAACTTCTCCCTGCTGGACTCTGTCGTTTCTTCCTAATGTCTGAAATGCACCAGCCTTAATTATATTCCATGATATTTGCAGTAATAGAGTGTTAGCTGTCTTCCACCTTTTATTTACAAATGATAATGTCTTTTCTCCTGCACACTGGACTGTGTTCTGGCAATGTGTTTATCCTGAAAGCTGAAGGTATTAGCATTTAGGGCTTAATTTTATTGCCACTCAATCCAGAGATAACTGCATTGCCTGCTTTATTTTGGTTTGTTTAATGGGCTGGGTATGGGTAAGGGCCCTGCACTACCCTCAATCCACAGAGGAGCCTGTGGTAATTACAAGGAAAGGTTTAGATCACTGTTCAGAGAGAGTGACTAATCCACCAGCAGATTTTACACAGGAATAAAGTCCTAAGGACCTGGTAGATCTGCAGGTATTTTTGTCCTTTGTTTGGCAACTGGTGCATAAAGTCTCTTGATTGGCACTTGCACAGTTGCTGGGAGTGAGCAGGATGGCCAACAGCTGGAAACACAATTATTATAAAGTCTGGGTGTTATACATCATAATTAGGCTTAAGAACAGAAAGTCAGCTGAGATGAATGAGGGCAATTCATGCTCTCAAGAGCTGAGAAAGTGATTTTGTGTTGAAGATTTGGACACTTTTCTCTCTGTCTCCTGCCCATCCACCTCCCATGGGAGGGCTGGCAGGACATGAAACAGCTGTGTGACCCCTGGATGTCACCTGGGACATGAAGCAGCTGTGTGACCCCTGGATGTCACCTGGGACATGAAACAGCTGTGTGACCCCTGGATGTCACCTGGGACATGAAACAGCTGTGTGACCCCTGGGTCTCACCTGGGACATGAAACAGCTGTGTGACCCCTGGGTCTGACCTGGGACATGAAACAGCTGTGTGACCCCTGGATGTCACCTGGGACATGAAACAGCTGTGTGACCCCTGGGTCTCACCTGGGACATGAAACAGCTGTGTGACCCCTGGATGTCACCTGGACATGAAGCAGCTGTGTGACCCCTGGGTCTCACCTGGACACGTGTGTGGGGTGTTGTGCTGCACGTGGGAGTGCTGACTTCTCACCAAAATATGCTGTGTGTGAGTCTGGTCCCCTACAGTGGTTCTGCTCAGAGTGTTTTCAGTAAGAGAAGGGCCAAAAAGCAGCCTTTACTGTATAGCAATTATGTATCTTTTAATTAGATATTTAAACAATTAAATTTTACAGTTATATGTGTCTAGAGATTGATGAATGTCAAGAATATTTTAATTATTTTATGTTTCTGATTTAATGAAAGTCACAGTCATACAGGTTAGAAAGGGCCACCCACTATGTAAAACTGAGGCAGTTTCAAACTAATATCAAGGATATTAGAAAAAATTCAGATGGGAATCAAATATGTCTCTAGGAAAATGTGAATCCTGCAAACTGGGCTGTAGGGCTTCTCTCAAAGTTGGTTTGATGTTTCTTGACTCCCAGTGTAAGAGAGTGCAGGGATGTACAGAGTGATTAGACTGGAGTAATACAGACAAATCCTTAAAAAACCTCAACAGAACAACAGAAAACAAGGGAAAAAAACCCCTGCGTTAGTATTGAAAGATGAGAAGGGTAAAGCACCACAATGCTTGAAAAATAGCAATAAGAAACTTAGGCAGGATTAGTATTTCAAAGGGAGCAGCACTTGATTAAACATTTGGAAAGCATGCGAGGAGAAACATTCCAAGCAAAATGAAAATACACGTGTATGATGGAAACAGGATAAATAGAATATTCCACTTACAATTACCACAGCAAGAATGCAGCCCAAACTTAAGACTTCTTAATCGGGTAAAATTGTCATTGCTTTTAAGTCCGAGTAAGGCAGTGGGCTGTGTTGAGTATGAGATGCTTGTGGATAGAGATGTTGGCAGGACCCGTGCTGCTCTGAAGGGCAGGTTCATGAACAAAGGAAATGAGGAGACCCAGAGCTTGCACCACCTGCACGTCGTGAGTGTGCTGCAGGGAGCTGGGCAAACAAGGCACTGTGTTCTTACCTGACACCAGATGGGCAGTGGGGGTACCAAAAGATCGTGGAGAGGTCAAAGGTCTCTGCAGAATGCAGAGCTTATCTCAAAAACCTGACTTTGTCTGCCTTACATCAATGCAGTGATTATTCAGCCACTGCATGGATACATTGATTAAGGGGTGAGAATTAGTTGCAGTCTGGTTCCTAGCTAGAGTGCCCTATTGAGGACTGGATACTGAGCACCCATCTCTGTTGAGCAAGTAAATGTCATAGCCCAAAGCTGCATTGCACTTCATCTCATTATTTGTTGGCACTGGGGCAAACTCCTCTTCTTCCCAGATAGTTTCCTACTGAAATGCCTCATAGCCTGATTTTTGCCCCTGCTGTCATTCAGCTGGGGGGGAAATGCTGTCTTAGAGGGAGCAATAATTGGTGAGGTTGGAATAGGTGCCTAGTTCCCTCAACTGGAAGGCTTTGGATGCTGCTTTACCGAGCAGGTTTTTTATTTTAATAGTACTTGCATATGTGACTTGGCATAGTGTAATAAGGGCAAGGAGCAGGTACCTATAAAATCTTCTGCTTGTAATGGCATTTCTTTAGGTTCAAATAACATCACGTAATTATAAACTGAAGTGATCACATCTGAAGAAAAAATTTTCACGGTATCCATGACTTAGTTTGATTTACCTTCCCCCTATTATTTCTTAATTTAAAAATTACTGCATGCTGTCTTTGAAATGTTGCAATTGTGTTGGTATTTGAAGTACTTGTAAGTACTTGTGCAAATCAGTTTTTCTGATGTTTGTCTGCAGGGTGAGGTGTGTGTTTATGTGCCCAGGGGAAAGGAGATGCATTTGCATCCAGGAGGGTGTAGCAAGTGAACGGGTGCCAAAAGAGTCTGTAGGAACAGTTGCACTAAAATAGTACAGGGTAAAAATGTTGGCAAATGAAAATAACCAGCTTCTGAAGAAGGCATGGGACTTATCCTCCCTGTAAATGCTGCTCATCTGAAGGCCTAAATGATAGCTTTTGGTGATGACTCTTTCTAAGGACACTTGGTAAAGCCATTACGTTGCAGATAGGAAGATGCACGGTATTTTTGTAGATATAATTATATTTCATATAGTATTGTTAATCTTTGAGGTGCTGATGAACAGTTACTACGTTTCTGTACTTTAGAGGCATCTTAATTTTAGGATGTTTCAGTGAAATCATTGCTATTAGCCTCAGTAGGTGTTGAATTAAACCCTAATTTATGTGGGACAGCTAATCATACAGAGTATTATACCTGTTTTTCATGTGCCTCTCAGCCAAAGATCTAATAGCATTTTATGCAAGTAAAAACATAATTGCTGCAGAATATCTCCAGAATGTTTCCTGTGATTCAAGACCTCTTATTCATGAGAGCAGACTAATAGATACCCTATCTTCCCACTCCTCTGCAGTGCATGCAGCTTGCAGAGACAAAATTCCTGATGTGTTTTACTCCATAGCTGGGCTTTGAATTGTTGCTATATGATTCCCACTTTCAGACTTGGCTTGAAGTGAAGTCTGCCACAAGGATGTGCCACGTAGCCTGGGAAGAAACCCAGCAGATCTTTTGTCATTATTGCCTTGTCTCTGGCTCACAGAGAAGCAATAGCCACAGATCAAGGCTCTGTTCAAAGCAGAGATGTCAGCACTGAATTGTTTTCTGGTGAAGGAAGGATGGATAAAATATTAAATGCAATGTTCTACTTGCCCTTATCTTTCTGTTCCCTGACAGGAATATTGTACTGCATTTCCATGGTTCTGTGATTCGAAGTTGAAGGGATGCAGGTTTGTGAAGGAAAAAAAAAATTAATTGCTCAACAGTAGAAATCATTGTTATAAAAATAAATGTAGATTGTATTGCATTTGCTTTCTTCTGTGAAAGCACTTCTATCTCAAGCAGGGAATGGCACATTTTTGGGACTTGCACGCTTTGATTTCTATCCACCTGCTGCTGTAACTGTTGTGATTTAATGCACAAAGACACTGGTACTTTGTGAGCAGTGGGTGAGTTTGCCCATTTTGGAATAAGATCATTTTGCAAGAGGTGTCTGTGTGCTTCAGTCCCCTTTCCCAGCAGCCTTTAAACCTTTGGGGATCCTTAGGGATCAAACTGTGTGCTGGGGCCCAGCAGAAGGAGGACAGAGTTAGGAGGGAGCTTGGGATTTTCAGTCCCTGCAGCTTCTGTGGGAGCCTTTGGCTTGGGCACAGCCAAGCACAGGGCTTGTTGTAGTCTCCTGTCACTCAGAGAGGTTTGTTTCTGTGGCAGACTCTTGTATATTTAACTTCTGATCTACCAGACCTTCGGTCAGTGTTTTATTCTGAACTGTTTGTATTTCCCTTTGTGAACAGCATGAGTTTTCTCATAGAGGAAAATCGTGAAAATAGCAAACAGGCTGAGAAAGGTGGACCAAATCCTGTGTCACGTGTGACATAAATTCAGAATTGCTTCAAAGTGTGCATACTGAACGAGTAACTCCTCTGGTTCCTCTGAAGCCGTAATTTCGAGCTAGGTAACTTCCAGCAGTTGAATTAAGCTTGTCAGTAGAGCGCTGTTATTTGGAATGCTGTGAGCTCTATCCCCATCAGCTCAGGGGATGGTTTTCCAGTGCAGTGAAGCTCTTCAGGCAGACAGGCTGTGGCTGTCTCACTGGCTCTGGGATTCCAGGTTAACCAAGAGCACTGCACCATGGCTGGGTTACAAATTCCCACCTGGGGTTTTCCATGAATTGATTTTCCCTTCAGCCCTGGTGGGGAGCAGGAGCTGGGGAGAGTCTCAGGTGCTCCCCACCCTGAAGCCCTGCAAGGAGAGCACAGAGGATCTGTTTGCTCTGCTGTGTGCTGGGCTGTGCTGGGGGATTTGCAGCTCCAGGTCCCAGGCATTCCCCAGGGGTGTCACAAAAAAGGACTGAAGGAGCACAGGAAGAGAGGCAGAGGCAGCAGGGAAGGGGATAGAGAGTCACTGTCACTCGTGTTTGGAATGTCTCAAAATGAAGAAGCAGAGAGTTCATATATAAATTACATGAGTTTTTTTTCTGATCTGGAATGTCTCAAGTTCTCCTGAAATTATAACTAGAAGTTCGCGGATACAAAAACTAGCACTGATGTATATTTGAGTGAGTGGGATTTGGGAATAGCTTGCATGTGGCAGGCCAGGAAATAAAGGAGGTAAACAATTTACAACAGTTTATTCTTTTATTAGAGCTTTTATCTGTGTAACTCTGATTAGTTGCCATAGATACAGACAACACAGGGGCTTGTTTGGGTTGATGAAAAATCGGTCATGCTGATAAAAAATGTGATTTTTCTTGAGAAAATTTTGAATTACTTCAATTCCACTATTCCTGGCCATTATTTTTAACTATACCTGAATTCATGTATGCAAATAAATAATTATGGCATTTAGTAGTCTGTTTTTTTTTTTATATAGCATCTGCAGAATAATTTTGAGTACAATGCAGTACCAAATGAACTGGTTTTTAATTTTAATTAGTGATCATATTGACACCTACAAATTACTGTTCTGTCAGCTTACAGATGTGCTTCTGCATTTCTAAAAAAATTTCTATGATTATTTTTCACCTTGCAAAACAACTCCAGAACATGACTGATGGGTTCACGAGTGGGGTTACAAATGTGCACAGCTTGGTGCCATGTTTTGTGCTGGTTAAGGATATGCTCTTCCTGTGTTGAAGTTCAGTATCTCTAGTGATAAATGCAATGAATATGACTTGGCACATCTTAATTCCAGCTACTCTGTCCAAACTAGAAGACCAGTTCCTTGCTGTAAATGTAACTCAACTGAATCAAGCAATAGTTTTATATAAAGATTTTTTTTTAATTATGCAGCTTTTCTCTGACTGTTTGGTGTGTGTGGGATGCTCCCAGTCTGGAGTGCTATGGACAGTGGTTTCCAAGGACTTTAAGGTGGCCACGTTCCTTACAAGTGTATTTGTCACAGGTCCTGTGGTCAGGATGAATCTGAAATTAGTGCTGTGGGCAGGGGAGAGATGCATCGTGGGGGGAACAGAGAAGGAGGAGAAGTATTTTTTGAGACAGTTCTATTTAAAATAAATACATACACAGTGGTTTCTTAAAGACTTAGGAACAGTGGGCACAGCCCTGGCAGGGTGAGTGCATGAGTGCAGGGTCAGAGTGCAGTGAGAGGCAGGGCAAGGTGTTCCAACCTGTAGAAGACAAGAGAAGAAGAGTTTAAATGATTTTGTTTCTTTTAGGAATGCAGAGTGTTTTCTTGGGTTAAGTGCTTCTGAACTCGAAGCACTGCTGAATCCATGGATTATGCACTGGGCATGTGTCTGGCTGAATTCAACATGGACGAGCAGCCCTTGCAGCTGCATTTCCTATGAGCAGTGAGGTTCAGTGCTCAATCCATCAATTAACAAAAACTGCTCCATACTGGAGAGCAGAATCCCTTGGCTCAAGTGCTCTTGGTGCTCAAAGGTTGTGGGCTTCTCCCTCTGTTCCCTGCAAGCTGAGCCACTTCCACTGCACTCCACTGAGCCTTGTGTGTTTGTGGTGGCAGAACAGGATTTGCCCCACTGCTGCAATCGAAGAAGCAGGTATGGCAGAAATGACATGAATGGTGCAGCTCTGCACGAGTCAGACACTGTGGTGGACAGAGGAAAGGAGTGCCATGCCTTGCTCTCAGCAGATCAACCTTTCAGCAGTAAAATTACCCTTAACTGTATTCTTAATGTCTGGAGTCAAGGTCCTAGTCAAGTATTTCCTGGGGAAAGGAAGGTAGGTTTGAGCAGCAGTAAGTAAATTTGGGATATTAAAAGTATTGAAAATTTTACCAGATGTCTTAGAGGTTTGAAAAATTGCTTAAATCTTTTCAGAGATTAAAACCTATTTTTCTAAGTTAGAACATTTTATTTTGCTACGAACCAAATGGAATTAATAAAAACAATGGACTCCTATGGATGAAAAAACAACTGAACATGTGTGTGCATCAGGTTTCAGTTTAAACTCCAGCAGACTGCAGGGGCTGTATAATTATGTCCTTTCTTTTTCTAAATACTGAGATCACAGTGTTCTCAGGCCCAGTTTAAGAATTTTCTCTCTATATACAAAGCCAGGACGACGTATTCCGTACCAATGAACTGATTAAAAGAATAGATAATTATTTAACATAGCTGTCAAAACAAGTCTGCTGATGCTTGTGTTTATCATCACACAATGTTAGAGTCTTTGTGATTTTTCCATTGAATTTTTTGATTGTTTGCTGAGTATCTCCCCACACTGAGCCCTTCTCTTCAGCAGATCCAGAGGAGAGAACTGGAGTCCCTGTGGGGACTCCCAGTATGCCACTCACCTGTTCCCTGGCATGAGCAGCAGGGTTGTGCACACTTTGGATCCATTAATGGCCTTATCTGCTGAAAATCGTTTTGTTATTCAAAGGCTCCTGAATTTAAACTGGTCAAATATGTCTACAGTGAACATGACTGTAGCAGGATGGACTTTTCCTGAGTTGTAAGTGAACAAGGTTTAGCCTCACGTGCTTGCACTGGAGGCCTTTACTCAGGTTGACTCGGTGAGACTCAGAAAAGCCAGTGATAGTAAAAAACCCCTCTTGTGATGTGTTCAGAATGAGGCTCATAATGATCCACGGAAGCTGTCTGGAAGAGCCCAGCAGCTGCAGCCCTGGGAGGAGGAAGCCCTTGGCTGCTGCAGACTCAGCTGTGGTGTGTTCTCTTGCAGGGCGTGGGGCTGTGTGGGGGCAGCCAGGGGCTGGGCACAGCCTCCCCCAGGCAGTACCCCCGGCAGAAAATCACACGAGTGAACCTCAGGGACTTCATCTTCTACATGGAACAGGAGCGAGAAATGAGCCATTCCCTCCTGCTCTACCGAGCTCTGCTTAAATAAAGCCAACAGTTGTACTGATTGCTCCACAGAAGCTCAACTTGCTTTGAAAGCTGTCATTTTAATGTGCCTTCTATTTTTTTCAGAAGTCAATGTTCCAGTAATTTTGTTTTGTAAAATTGTCAGACACATGCAATAAATTCCCTTTATGTAAAAAAAAAAAAATATATATATATATATATATAAACCACAAAAAATGTGCAAAAGGTTTTAAAATGTTAACTCCACAAATAAAATCAACATCGAAGTCTTGCTCCATTTGGCCATTTTAGTTAAGGCTGAAGTAGCTGGTGTTGAAGCTACACAACTGCAATGGCTCACCTAAACCATCTCCTGGCCAGGCCTGGGGCAGGTTCACAGGAGTGGGTCCCAGCCTTGGTGTCCACCCGAGTGCTCACTCCTGGTGCTGGGCTTGTTTTGTTTCCAGTTTACTGGCACTGTCTCACTAACCATAGTGATACCTGTTGCTCTTTTAACTTAGTTGTAATGGCAATTTTTTGCACAGGCAAGAGACTAGCCACTGCACACTCCCACAAATTTTATATATTTAGGATTTTTGCTTTTACTGAGCAGCTCATTTCCTGAACCATTTGCTGAACCAGATCTTAAGTGTATGAAATCTGTGTGCAGGGTCTCAGCTGAGTTACCTTGACTTGCTTCCAGTTGTTTTCTAAATCTCATCAACCTTTTGCGCATTTGTAGCAGCTTGTTAGTAACAAGATTCAAAGTTGGGTTTTATTTTCTAAAAAAATGTTAATTTATTTATTGCAAAGAGTATGGTTTAATGGTGGTTTTAAAAGATAATATTGTTCAGTAAAGATTTTAGAGTACTCTATATGGATTTTTAAAGTCACTGTAAAGGTTTTTGGGGGCCGGTTCCGCTCCTGGAGCGGGGAGAGCAGGTGAGCCCTGGCAGTGCCACCTGGAGTGAGGACACCTCTGCCCTGGACAGCTGGACCAAGGCCTCCAGCCCGGACAGGCTCCTGAATGGCACGTGGCTTTAAGCATAAGGAGCAGCTCTAAGTACCTGAAGGTGGGGTGAATGCCTTTAAAATGCTTTGCTGAAGCAGAGAAATGGGGATCCAGTAGGACACGAACAGGCAGGAGGCACGAGCTGTGCTGCAGAGCTAACAGTGTTAAGTCACCACAGAACGGAGACTTTTGCTTATTTATCTTCTCAGTTTTTACTATGTTATGCTTGCCACTTTTTTGAGGCAATATTTTTTTTGATGGGAAACCATAGCGAAAGCACAAATAGAACTATTTGTCCAATAGTTTTAAAAACAAAGGTTTTAATTATTTTTTAAGGTTTATGAAAAGCAGAAGAAAATTTATACTGCTGCTATTTAGCCAAAAGATTATTCATAAGGTATTTAAGGCCAGGAAGTGTAAAGTTATGTTTTAAATGTATTGATAATTTGTACATATTGTTTATAAAGGCCTTGTGTTTATTAGAGTTACGTTATTTTGATGATTTCTGTACATACTGGTAAATACCCCCAATTTGTGTGAAAACATACTCCCTTATTTGTACTTATTTTGTAAAGAAATAAAACAATTTACTAAAGTAACACATCGAGTGACATACAGTATTAATTTATCAAACATGAATTTCACATTGTCTTGTAGTTTTTAAGCACTGGTCAGAAACATCTTGCATTAAAATATTAACAGAATACCCACAAACAAATATTAAAACCAAATACTTCCATGTTTTGTTGTGCTGATTCTTATCCTTTGTGAAACATCTCATAAAATTGTCAACAAACCTCGGTGCCATCAGTACAGAGAATGGATGCACTCAGCAGTGGCTTTCTTGGGAGCGAGGAGTCCAACAAGCACAACAGAACATTCTCCTTCCCTCTCTGCCTGCCACTGGAGCTGTGACAGCCTGGACACAAAGTGCTCGTGAAGCCTCGTGCTGGTCAAGCACGGGGCCAGTGCTCAGCAACAGCGAATCAGAACAGTTTTGCTCAATGGAATTAGGTGAAAAACCAGGCTGTGCTTTGCTTCTTGGCCTTCGCCACGCAAACGTGTGCTGGCTGCGCACCATGGCTTCGCTGGGCTTCAGTGGTGCTTTAAAACATCTTAGTGATGCTGAGCAATGTTCTTCATTAAGTTATGTTGCTGTGGTTTAAGGCCAGAAGTAAATATTCAAATCAGTTTTTGCTGATATTGATGCCTAAAAATATAGGGAAATAAGTAAAAAATATATAAATGAAACTGTAATAATCTTTAAATAAGTGACCTGAAGTTACTAACTAAAAGAACATGTCCTAGCTTAACTTTTTTTTTTTTTTAAAGGCATACTTCTTCTAAGAAAGTGATTGTTTCCACATGTCTTCCTTGCCTTTGTGCTGTGTTGCAGTCAATGCTGTGATGTCATGCTTTAAACTTTCCATCTCAAGTTCACATTTAACTCGGCTGGTGCAGCCTGGAACCCTTTCCAATGCCACCTCAGCAAAGCTGCCCCAACTACGGGAGCTGCTTTATTGAGCCATAAAAAAATACAGTAAACACCAAACTGAGGAAAAACCAACCAAGCAACCACAAATACTTCCAACGTTCCACAGATGTGTAAAAGCACCATCCCAGTCTGCGCTCCCCAGAGCTGCCTGGGGAGAGCACCAGGGGCAGGAGCAGCCCCTGGGATGGAATATCACCTTTATTCCCTGGCTGAGAGGTAAGAACTGGACAGGGTGTGCTGCCACAAGTGCTCAGCTCGCCCCGTGCCAGAGGGCAGGGCAGGAGAGGATACAGGATAAAAACAAGAACCTGAATGGACCTGAAGGATACTTTGGACTTAAAGGTATGAAAGTAATAAATAAAACAGTTCTATCTTTTTGTAAGACATGGCTACATCAAGCTGAATGGAGCAAAGGGCTGGAAAAGACACAATCAAAAATTCTCACCTCTTTCAAACAACATGGGAGATACAGTGAGTGTTCCACCCTACGTGCTTGTTTTTGTTCATTTACTTTACAGAAATGTTTATGGCATGAAGTACTGTATAAGAAATGTGCATACACAAATACATGACAATTATACATTAAGTTCTTTACAATATTAAATGTATAATATACAATTCTACAGATATCTTACATACAAAGGTGAATGTTGTGCCACATATTTAAATATGGCAATGCCTAGCAACTTTAGAATGTCGTACAAGTATAAAACCACAAAATAAAATAACTTTACAACTCTTAAAGTAGACAGATTTGCTCAACTGTTCTGCTAAGGTAGCAGGCCAAGTGGCCGGGATTGCCATTAGAGATTTCCGAGTTGGGTGACCAAGGTGAGAAAACCTGCAGAGCTCTGATTTTCCATGGACAGGTATCCAGCCCTTTTCCACAAATTAGACCCCTGCCTAGATTTTACCTTGGAGAGTCGGTACAGCTCATTGCTTTTGAAAACACTAGTCTTAAATGTGTCTTCTAAATTTTGCCTGATTGCAATCAATTTGCATTAAGAACTGCTGACCACTTAATACTCTGTCCTTTGTTCCATATGGCCGTATTTATGCATCTAAAAAGAGTTTAATTAAAATTCATCATCTACAACAGTATTCTATAAATTAATGTGGGAGAAACGAAATTGTGATTAACACATGAATTAGTGATTGAGGACCCAATCATGCTAAACACCAATAAACAGGATTTAGCAGAATGCTATTTATAACCTTGCACCTGCAAACATGGTGCTGTCTCCTGAGTTAGAAAGCCCTGTGAGTCAGTGCCAAGTCCTGGCAGAAGCAGGACCCTCCTGCAGACAGACCCCTGACTTCATTACAGAGAAAGTTACACAGATAGAGGGCAGCTACAGAATTTTAATAATAATTTAAAATTAAAAAACAATTTAAACTGAAGGTGGCCTGCTATCATCTGGCAACGGCAATACAGGGTTTTAACAACTCTTCACAAGAATTCCAGATCCATAAAGAGCGGGCTTGTCCAAAATTCTTAAATTTTCCTGCTAAATGTGGGCTTCTAACATGGTTAGTAAATGATTAACAAGGGGTGGCTTCTTCTTTGATGATGCAAAACTTAACAGTTGCTACTTCAAAACAAGATTGGCTTTAAAAGAGCTACAGCTCCACTAGGTATGTGACCCTGGTGTGATGGTGGATGGCATTTTGTTTTGTGCTTCCAGATCCCTCCTGTTGCAAATATTGCCATAAGTGGGCCTGTCTAATTTCTTGCACTTGTTTGGTTTGGTTTGTGGGGGGTGGGGGTTAAGTACTGAGCACCAGTGACTATGGATCAGTCTTTTCCTGGTTCTGGATCCTGTTCACAGAGAGAGACCTCAGCTGGAAATGAAGTATAAAAATAAGCCATTTGCTCGTGTGGGTGAGTACAATCACCAGGTGACCGTGATGCTGGGGGTGTACAGCACATCTGATATGGAGGAGGGGCAGCAGTCAGGGAAGGTTTTTTTTTTCAGTGCAGTTTTTAGGGTTCTTCCTCCCGCAGACACCCCGGTCCCCGCAGCGCAGCTCTGGGGTGTCCCTGGGCTCCTGCCACTCCGTTCCACTGCTGCCATGGCTCTTGCTGCACAAGTCCACTCCAGGGCCAGGGTTGCTGTAGCTTTGCCTGTTCCACACCACTGCTGGTCAGCCCAAAGTACATCCCAGCCCTGCCATGCTGAGTGTGCTCAGGAACTCCACCGTGAACGACAGACAACCGGTTTTTCAAATGCATTCCATGGCTGGCTGTGTGACAGGTAGTTTCAGAATACCACTAATTGGCAACATAAAGTCAAAATCTGTTTGCTAATACTGTTTTGCAAATCCTTAGTGTTTCACATAAGGGACTATTAAACACTTCTATGGTTACAAAGGGGACACGGGGAGGGCTTAGTCCAGGGGCTCCTGTTTTATTCTGATTGTTGGGGTGGGTTGTGGTCGTCTGTCTTCACGACACAGCACGTATTCACTGAACTGGGAGGAATCCACCCCACCACCACAGGAAGCTGCCACGTTAAATCCCTTCTGAAATAATCTTTCGAGCACCTGCAATGTGGAGGGAAAAAAATCAGATTAGTATTTAGCAAATTTTGGTGATAAAAGCATTCAGAAGCACCAGATCTAAATGATGGATTAAGTCTTTTGAGTCCTCGTTGAATGAATATTATTCAGCTATAATTCTATAACTTATTGTTAAATGACTATACTGTGATTAAAGTCTCGCTCTCAGCAAACCTGTAGAAAACAAAAATTAATCAAAGAAATAAGCACTCAGCAGAGCAGCTTAGTACATTATAGAGTGAAATACTGGACTGTGGTGGTATTGATACTCTCATTCCTTATAGAAAGCAACATCAGGTTTAAGTTTAAAAAAAAAAAGTGCCAATTATTCATTAATAATATGAACGGTCTGAGAGAGAGAGGGGCTGAGCAGCTCTTCCTTGGCAGATGAAAATGTATTAGGAGTTCCAATGACACATGCACCAGATCTTTGTGGCAATCACAGCTGTTTGCCCTCGCTGGAAGGGAGCAAAGCATGGCAGGGACAGGATGCAGAGCCAGGACGTGGACAACAGGGAAATGTTCTGGCCCAAGAAAGAGGTTAATCTGTACTGCCCAAATACGTATTTTCTCTTTCTCCTCCTAAAGAAAAGTTAGTGTAATTTAGATGCATGAATTTAAGGAACCCAGAGGCAACTTTAATTTCTGTGCCTGTCACACAGCACATTTCCCCAGGATATACTGATCCTGGCACTGGGATCAGGGCTGTTTTTCACATGGTGAGCGTGTTGATATTCAAGGCTTCCCAGCAGAGCAGGACACACCAGGCTTTTCCTGGAGTCAGGTGAGGGCAGATGCCAGATCCACCTTGGGCAGATCACCATGCAGGACCCCCACTCAGGCTCTCCTGAGTCCTGGGCAGCCTAGAAGAATGGTTGCTGTGTTTTTCCTCTAATAAATGCCATCAAGGAGCAGCCTGTGCTGTTCTCCGAGAGCCTCCCCCAAAGTGTGGCTCTCACTGTGGCAGCGGGAGGAGCAGGGAAGTGACCCCATGGTTTATTATACCCGAGGATCCTGGTCACAGCAGCACCAGCCCCGTGTGCCACCTCTCTGTATCCACAGCAACCTGGACCAAGCCCTTTGCAAACTTGTTCTTCATCCTAGAGAAGTGTCTAAGCAGTTTCTCCACCTCCAGAGTCAGCTCGTACTTTGCTGGTCTTAGGTTGCAGGAGGAGTTTGGTCTGTGTTCAGTGTCACTGCGAGCAGCCAGTGCTGACACCAGAGCACTGCCCTCACACAGACCCACCACAGGCCACCGTGCATTTCTCACTGCACCATTCCTTCTGCCTGAGCATGGGCTCTGCTTTTTCCAGAAATGCGATTTTGGGAGGACAGCTGTGCCCAAGGTGGTGTCGTGGTGCAGTGCAAACCATGGCAGCAGCATTTGCTGGCTCTAATCCCTTCCATCCCTCCTTAGGGGCTACCTGTGTCATCCATCTGCATTGAATCCAGGGTCTGGCTTTTCAGGGCTAACTAAAAGGTAGGCAGGGGTAACTCTTGCTACCCTGGCTCTAAGGACAAGCAAAGGAAAGGGGCTGCTCCAGCAGAGCTTTGCCCAAGTCATGCAGAGGCTGCTGAAAATCAACTTGCCTGAGGAGTTCTGCCTGGCCCTGGGACACAGGGACTTAACATTCTCAGAAAATCACGTCTGCCAAATCTCCCTGACTTTTGCCCTGATTTTTTACATACTCTACGCTGCAAGGAAGTAGTAGAACTGAAAGATCAAAAAAATCACACCAGAGTATGGAAGAAAAATGAAGTGGGAGAGAAGAAAAAAAGAGTGGTTTAAGAAAATACATTTAAGATAGAGAAAGCATCCCTCTTATTCACCCAGGCTGTATGTGGCCTGCAGGACAGGAATGGGTACAGACACCAGCACTGTTCCTCCTCAGAGAGGAAGGCAGGAGGAGCCTGAGACAGAAGGAGGAATAAGAAGACATCAGCAGGCTGCTCTTTCACAGGCTGCAGTAGATTCTGCCTGTACTGTGATCACTGCTCCTAGCCCTGACAGGATGAAGATGAGAGAAAACCCAGCCATGGGAATAGAGGCTTCTTCCACTGAACTGGACAGTGGAACAGAGCATTGACAGGTAAGATTTCTGAGACAGATGGGACTTCAAAATCCTTACTAAAAAAAAAAAAAAAAAAAAAAAAGTTTTTAAAATCAATTTGCTTGTAAGACATAACAAGCAGGGGGGTGCCCTTGGCTCGCCTCAGATCAAAGCCAGGGAAAGCCAGATGTTAACACAGGATTCTTTTTCACTGAGCCTCTCTCTGCAAACACCCAGCCCAGACAGACATTACACCTCAGAGCACCACGTGCCAAACAAAGCCATTCATCCTTGCTCAGTACGTGAGCAAAAGGTCCTTCCTTCTGCTGGAAGGACCAGACTGCAGGCTATAATCCGGTGTTAAAAACCTTGGCATCATCCATTTTCTCAGCAAGAAACAGAACAGGCCAAATCCTGTAATCAACGCTGAGGATGTTTAAACACTGCAGTTTTGAGTGTCCCTTGGAGGAGGCTGAGCTCAGGTCTAGGGAGAAAGGCTCCTTTCAGTGCTTCTGTGCATGAGACTGAACAGCATTTTGAGCATGGACAGGTTTAAATTCCATTTAAATTGGACTCCATACACATTCTTTCTTCTGAAGGTAAGATAATGGACAGGGGGAAAGCAGTGACCATCTCTGACTGTCAGCTCTGACTCTCCCATGAACAGGGACACATGCACACTATTAAAGAGAGGATTTGTGCTCAGATTTTATATATGCTGTCTTCCAATATTCCAAGCACATCTGATTTTGTTGGAGAGTTTTCCAAATGGGAACATGATCCTTTCACATAGTGTGTTTCATTTAAATTTTGCAGAATATTAACAAATATATTCTTAATTATGAAGAGTCAATGTTCAACATTCGTAAGTATCACAGAATTTTCCCTAAGGTAAATTCATTATTCCCACCAGAACTTATTGCAAGGAGTTGTAAAAACCTATACCTATATATAATTACAAATGGGTGTAAAATTAAGAGTTACTGTATTTTTCTTTTGCCTATTAGGTGTTGATGTTCTTTGTTTTCTATGCACAGTTCTTGATATAAAGCATGTAATGAAAATATTTTTCAAATATAGAAAAAAATATAAAAATACTGCAACTGTGCTACCAAATACACTGAGCAGAGCATAGGGAGCCAGAAGTAATGTATCACCTCAGCAAACAGCAGAAAGGCTTCCTGTGTTCTTTGGGATTCTTTGCAAACAATTCTGCTCTTCCTACCACTACCCATCTTCCTTAAGTCTGTGCATTTGCCTCACTGTACTTCCAACTTTTGACTTAAAATTGTTTTGCCAAAAAAATCCTTGGAGGGGGAAGAGCAGTGTCTGCGTGCTGACCAGAGTTCATCAGAGCCAATACTAATTAGCTGCTGATTTCATCAGCCTTTGGTCTCAGAAATGCATCATTTTCCGGAAAGTGTTTGAAAACACTTTCTATTAATTATATACTAAAATGATGTAACTTAGTAAAATGATGTAATTTAACACTATTACTTATGCTGTAACTTTTTGACAGAATTTTTTTCCACAACCTGAACTTGAAAAGAGACCCTTTGATTCTGTCTGAATTTTGACTAAATTCAAAACATATTCAAATAATAACAGTAATTAGTGTTCAGCTTTTACTACACATGTGGCACATGTATCCTATGAGTTCCAGCACTGGATAAAAGAGAGCTGAGTGCTCAGCCCTGTGGGTACCCAGAGCTCTGCCAGGCAGTGCTGATCTGGTCAGGGGCTCACTGTGACCCTGCATGGTTCCAGTTCCTCGAATCCATGTGTGGTTTAACCGGGTCGAACATGGACAGCACACCTGGGACACAGATGCTCCTCCCTACCCACTCACCTGAGCTAAAGCGCTCCTCTGCTCCCAGCACAGCAATGGAGACCCCTCCCTGTCCTGTCCCCCTGCCAGCGAAGGGAGCAGCCTGTCACCAGCCCCAGCCCCCCCCAAACCCTGCCAAACCCACCCCAGACCTTGCCAAGCGTGAAATTCTACCGAGGACAGAATTCACCGCAGCCTGGTGAAGTTTGAGCTTGGGAGCGCTGAAGCCAAACCCCCCAAGGCCCTGGGTTTGGGATGGTTTGAGCCCAGGGTGCGCTGGGGGGTCACCATCACCTGCACCCACCTTCACCCAGCCGGGGCTGCAGCTCTCCTGCTGCTGTCCCCTGGCAGCCTGGGGACACAGGGTGGAACACCCACACAGGCACAGGAGCTCCAGGTTCTTGTCCTCCCTTGCTGCTGCACCTCCCTCGCAGCCGGTCCAGCACACACCAGCTCTTCTGTGGGTTTTGCCCACAGGGGAGTTTATCCAGACAACCGCGGCGTTTCCCGGAGCCCGGCTCGCCCCTGCAGCCACGGCCCATCCGCACGGGACGGTAACTCGGGAAATACTCCCCTCCAGGTCGATTTCCCTTCCCATACCACGAGCATCCGCAGCGGATTCCAAAGGAATGCACAGGAAAACCGGGAGCTGTGCCTGGCGTGCGTTAATGAAAGCCCAAGGCCGGGACACGGGGCTGGATCCTCCCCCGGCAGCAGAGCTCTGGCTGCAGCACTGGGCATCCCTGACAATGGCACTGCTGGCCCAAGGCTGCTGCCTCAACACAGACCGTGCATTCCTTCCTGCTGCCATCCACCTGTCTGCCCACTTATCTTCTTTTGTTTCACGTGTTTAATTCTAAACCTAATGTCGAAACTCTGAGTATAAAATGAAATACATTTTTGTTTAAAATACTCTGGGCAATTTTTATAGAACATCCTTTTGAAAAAAAAAAAAAAAAGTGCAGAGATCAATTTTTTTAAGTCCATCCCGCAGGCACCATCATTTAATTATGAGTGAGACATAAATTATGCATTTACACATTGTTGCATTTTCTATAAAATGGTGTGGAGATTTTTTTTGTAGTTTTTGGAACTCTCTCTTTCTTCCTAGAGGCACTTTGGAGGGAAAAAAAAAACTGCCAAAGGCTATACATTGATGAAAAAAATTAGCATTTATCAGTATAACACCATTATGAGGCCAGCATGGCACTAACATACACAAAATCAAAATGTATTTTTCTGCTTAGACTTAGGAAAACCTGAAAGACTGTGATCTCACCAGGCAGAAAAATGTTTCCTTGCAGTATAAGCACTGAAAGTAATTGGGCAGAAGCAAATAATTTGCAAATAATTGAACAAGACATAGTAAGAAAGCAGCCCAGACACGGATGAGGCAGCACAAAAGGCCATTCATTACCTGCACGGAGTTCAACCTGCAGTATCCATTCAAGGGAAACCTGATAACGTGGGTGGGGTCCTGGTTCCAGCCCGCGTTCACAGAGTTGCACATGACATCCCCGGTCTCTGGGAAGATCTCTTCTATCAAAGCCTTCTCTCCACTCAATGCAATTCTTTCCCCCAGATCTGGAGTCACTCTTACAACCAAGCAGTCACAAGGCTGGAAATGTTTCCTTTGTTCTTTCTCTTGTTTCCATCGCTCAAGTTCCTTAATCATTGGCTGCAGCTGGTAATACTTTGCTTCTTCATATAAAAGATTAAAGTCCTGGGGAAAAAAAAAAAAAAAAGAGAGAGGGAGAAACTAGAAATGCTTATAGTTCTCTTTTAAAAATGAGCATTGTTCCTGTTTGACCTACTTAGGCTTATGTAGTGTCAGCAAGAGAGCAAAGGCAACAGGTAGCCAGGTACTTACACCTGCACAGAAAAACCACACAGTGCTGGTATTGAGTCTTTGAGCTGACTGAGAAGGTCCCACTGCACTGAATTATCCTTTCATTTATTATCCCACAAGCTCAATGCCAGAAGGCTTTACTCCTGGATTAAGAAACTAAAATAGCTGGTTGCAATAAACAAAGCTGCCTGATGTAAGAGAAGGTGTTCCAAGCCCTGATCTCCACTCTGGTAGTTCTGATCTCACAGCACATCTCGGGCTTCGCTGTCGCCTCTCACCACGTTAGAAATGGAGATGTCAGTTCAGCTTCACTTCTCACCTGTCTGTGCTGAGGCTGAAATTCAGCTACAGCAGCTGAGCTGCTGCCTGCAGTTGATGACTATTCATGTATTTAGAGTGTACTCTGGAGCCTGGTAAATGACATGGAGGCAGTGGCCATCCTGCTGCCCAGGACCTCAGCTCTGTGCTCCAATGGCTGAGAAGAAGCAGCTCTTCCCTGCCATTTGTCCATCGCTTCACCTGGGCTTTGGCCACTTCAAATTCCCAACTGGATCCAATTCCCAGCTCAGTGATTGTTTCATCAGATTCTGACAGATCTTCCCACCTCAGCTGAAATATGTGAGAGTTCGTGGAGGCAAAGGGTGTGAGCATCCCCAGACCCCAGGAGCCGCTGAGCCCCCCAGGCCAGACCAGGAGCAGAGGTACAAGGTCCCTGGGGGCACTTTGCTCCCCCCAGCCTCCTCCAACCTCCAAGGGGAAGAGGAGCAAGGAGAGCTCAGGCTCCTCCCTGCAAAGACCTGGGTTTGCTTTCCTGGCTCCTTACACATGCAAATGCTGCACCACAGGTGTTTCTGTGGGGTGTGCTGGAGGTCAGCACCTGGGACAAAGGCCAGTTCTACACCCGTGAAATGAAAAATAAAATTAAATGCAAAGAAAAAATCATGACTGAAATGACCGAAATTATTTTCACTGGAAAGAATGATATGACAAGAAGCAATCAGGAAATGGGCACCAAAATTACATGAAAAATAACGGGTGTGCTGCTGCCCCAGGACTCAAGGAGGAAGGGGAATCAAAGGCCAATGAACATGCAGCACAAAAAGGTGCCACTCTTCATAGTGGTTTGGAATTAACCTGCAAAATCTCCTGCTGCAGGGTATTACTGAACCAAAGCAGTTAGCTCTGCTCAAATCTGGCAGCACAGACCCACCCGTGGTGGAGGTGCTCCTTCACCCTGGGCTGCCTGCAGCCTGGAGACACATGAATATTCACAGTGACAGGGCAAGGTGATCGACTTACAAAAGGGACATCCAATCCTTTACATCTCTTTGATGTCTGCCAAGGTTGGGACAATGTGCACACAGGCTAAGGGAGAAAAAAGGACTGGAGAATAAGAGAAGCAGAGAGGAAGAGCAAGTGGGAAGAAATGAGGGCAACAAACACTCTCACGGGACAGCTGGAAGATGGAAAACAAGAGAAGATTAAAGAAGAAATCACACAGAGAGCAAGCTGCAAACAACCAACAACTGGTGCTGGGAACAGGCCAGACAAAGAGGTGTGGAGGCTGCTGCACCACCTGGGCTCAGGTAAGACAGCATCAGCCCCAAAACCTCATCCTCTGATGGAAGGTATTCCCACCAAGCATTACTGCTTTTCTCTGTTCACCACGGATGTTCCCTGGGTATTGAACAGGGGGGATCAGTTTAAACCTACAGGGATTAGTGGCCTAAATTAGAAAAAAAAAAAAAAAAAAAAAAAAAAAAAAAAAAAAAAAAAAAAATTCTGAATTCTCTGTGCAGGACACTAAATCAGCACAGTCTGCCACCTAACTGTATTCCCTACAGAGGTGTGTGCAGTGGCCTGCCACATGGTCACTTGCCAACACTGCTGGTGACATGGTTTGCTTTTACAAGCAAGGAAACAAGCAATGCTAAGGAAAAATGCAATGGTGTAAAGTGAACAGGAGCACCCAGTACTTTCTGAAGGCAATGGAAAGTCATCTGCTGTTTTCAGCAGGTCCTGAAAAACCAGTTTTATAGTATCTGGGTTCATGGACACTATAAAATAAGGTATTATTTGTAAAATCAACCAAGTGAACGTGTGCTAAGAAAACTCAACAGTAAAATCTGGAAGAGATGGAACAGTGATAGAAAAAACAGGCCCTCATTTTTGAGAGCAGAATGCTCCTGAGTGCTGGACGTGAAGTCCATTGCATTGCACAGTCTGTGACTGCCTTGTCTGGCTTTGGACCAGCCTGGCAGTATCCTGAATCACAGGACTGAGATGGTCCTGCACCCCCGAGCCACAACAGCAATGCCAAAAACCAGGCAAAACCAGGATCGCACCACCCCTGCTTCTCTCACAGCCAGCTCAGCCCATCCCATCAACTGCAGCTTTGTAGTGACTCTTGCTAGCTGTCATTTGCCCTAAAATGAACAGGACCAATTTTACATTCTGATACCATTTTGTGAGAAGAAAACCTGCTTTCAACTGGAATAGCTCTTCCAATGCTGTTCCCAGAATGACAGAGCGAAAACTGAGGTGGCTGTGTGGGAATCAGAGCTGTCCTGGAGCATCTCATGCTCTGTGGGACAAGGTGGGCACTGCTACAGCAGCCTGGGCTGAGCCATGGTGGTTGGGCTTGTTCCTAAAGCCAGACCCTCATGCCTGTGTCTATTCCACACTTGGGTTGAGCACAAATATGGGAAGGGCTGTGCACCTGAAGAAGGGCACAGGGTGACTGAGGTGTGCTGGTGCCAAGAGGTGATGTCAGGGAATCAGGGCACCTACTGTCAGGCAGTGCCAATAAAGAGAATTTGTTGTGCTGTAGCACAGTAACAAGTGGAGGGGATAAAAAAGAGTCTTCTGTAGGCAAGAAAAAGTCTCTGCTGTCCACCAGTGACAGTGCTGGGAAGGGACACCTTGTGTGACCCCACAGCCACCAGCAGCAAAGGCTCTGCTCTGCTCTGCTCCTCTTGTGGGGCATTTGGCCTTTCTGCAGGGAGGGACTGGGGCATCCACTGAGGGAATCTGACAGTGTGTTTAAGGAGGAAAGAGGATTTCACAAACCCAGGAATACAGAATGAGTAGCTCACAGCATAGGGGTCCAGTTCTAAATCCTGTGCTTGGGCAGGGTCATGGGCTCTGCACACCAAGCCCACCATCTTTTCCTTCAGGTTTTATACACTGTTCAGAATCCTCTCTGCCACCAGACTGGGAGAGCCCAGCTCTGGACTGTCTGCACTGAATGATTAGGATGCCCAGGAAATACTGGCATAGGTATTTCTACCCTTGCACTGTAGATATCAAATCCTACCCTGAAGATTTACTGAAGTTTAATATGAAATGTAAAGTATTAAAAGAATTAAACCCACAAGAGCCCTCAGCAGGGAGGTGCCACAGGAACTGCATGAAAACATTTCCATGCTGTTAAGTTTCAAAAAGTTATCAAAGGCAGATGCAGACGTGAATCTTCCCAGCCCCATCCAGGAGAGGCACATCTCACTGGAACAGGCAGGGAGCAGCCACAGTGGCCAAGGGCACAGAGTTTCACTGAAACTCAGCCCCAGAGCACAGCTGCTGTCCCACAGCAGCACTGGTCCCTGCACATGGACACTGCACCCTCTCCCACAGGCTCCAGCCTGCTGGCAGTGCACTGTTGCTGAGCAGCAGGCAGCAGATTTTGTACAACAACCAGGAATTCCTTGTCCTGCAGGACTAATTCATCTCCCATTTCTTACAAGCATTATTTATTTCCCTGTGTTCTCAGGTCCCCAACAGCAGTACCAGAGCCAAGCACTGTGACAGATAGTGGAGCTGCTTCTGTTTAGCCTAGGAACACATTTTATTCCAAAGGTAATTCCCACCCCCAGTGGCAGCCACAAGCAGGGTGCTCTTTGATAGCCTGAAAGGGGAGACAGACAATACAGCCTTTAATTTTTCTGTAAAGTACCACTAAAAGCCTTTACAGCTACCATGAGCCTTCAACTTCCTGTGGCTGTTGCAGGAACTGGTGGGGAAATTCTGCCCGGTCTCTTGAAAGAGGGAGCAGACAGGCAGGTGGGATGCACACATCCTTTCTCCAGCCACAGCTTCTGGCCTACATTTAGATCTCATGGGAAGCATAAACACATCTTTCAAAGAGGCAGCCTTGTGGTGCCTTTCACAAAATAATTCAATAGAAAAGCTTGCTGTTGTTTTTTTTTTTCTTTTTTGGGGGGTGGATTTCAAGTAGGCTAAATTCTGCAGTCACCTCTGCCAAGGGTGACATTTTCCTGCGAAGGAGGTGGGAGGTGTGACCTGCAGACCAGGGGTGCTGCTGTTTCCATGTCAGTGCCAGTGGGCTGGGACAGATCTGCTGCCCAGGCAGAGACTGAGACCATGTGTCCCACGGACCTGATGCTGTTCTCTCAGTACCAGAGACATCCTTTATTTTTGTACCTAATGTTGACTCCTGAACAGGCTGAAATGGCTCTTTCTGTCCATTTTTCACTTGTTATTCTTTATTACATGAAACAACACACTGTCATCCTAACTCAATGTTTCTTTTATATTTTTAGACCTGGTAAGATCTGACTCCTGGCTGTGAAAGAAAGTTGCTCACTTCTACAATGACGACTGCACCATTTCCCAAGGTCAGTTTGTGAAGATTTTAGATGCAAGCACACAAATTTAGTAACTATATTAATAAATTAGTGAGGTGGCCTTGTCACTCTGGTGTTACAGGTGGTCTCTGTAATTCACAGAAAACTCAGATGTCCTGTGCCTTTGTGCTCCTCCCCTCTTTGAGAAGGAGGAACCACACACACATTGCCTATGTGCATTTCTGTTTGATGCTTTCTGAGCAGGCAGTGAGCCTCAGACAAGAGACACAACAGCTCCTGGGTGTGTGTGCAGTTAGGCATTGACATGTGCTGCTCACATGTCCTGAGGAAGCTCCCCTGACTGCAGGGGACATCAAGGCAGGAGTGCAGCAGAGGAGGAGCAGCTCCTGTGGCAGCCCCACCTCACCCAGCAGTGTGCCAGAGGTGCTGGCCCCAGGCAGGTGCTGGCCCCAGGCTCTGCTCGAGGGATGCTCACAGTGAGCATCACCAGTGAGTCTGGTTCTGGGACATGAACCAGAGCAGGCAGAGGAAGCTGGAAGCAGCTCCAGGCTGGGCACCATCACCAGCTTGGCATGGGCTGGCTGCAGAGCAGAGCCCAAACACTCTGACTCCTCAGCACACTTCATGTGGCTTAAAATCCCCCAAACCCAGGGAAATTACAGGAAACATAAGAGTGCTACTTTCAGCAGGAAGACCTGGGAGACACTTTCAAGTTCTGGCTTAGTGGTAGTTGCAAGTGTAATTAATATTCACTGTAAACACACTACTCAGACTCGATAATAAAGAATCACTAGCCTAGGAACACACACCCCACTTTCTCTGCATTTCAATGTTAACTTAGTCTGAAAACAATGCTGAAATAGCAAACACAATAATGCTGGTGTGGTACTAGCATTCCAAACTTTCCAAAATAACCATCTGAGCAGCAATTCAAGTTGAAAAGCAACTTGGCTAAACCTTGAGGCTAATAAACTGCTTGATTAAATTAAGGGGTAAAAACTAATAAATATTCAAAACACTTGATAATGCTTTGTTTGACATAAAGAACATTTAATGCAAGTCTCACTGGAAAAGCTGTCAGGTTTTATACCTTAAATAGAGTTTTGCATTTAAAAACACCAAGTGATTCCATTTGCTGCCTTTGATTATTGTCTTCTGACACTTTAATCATGCTGGCAAAATTACACGATTTCTGTGAAGTTAAATCAGTTTACAGTGCAGTTTTAATACAGCTTTACAGCGCATTCTTCTATGCATTCTGATTTAGTTACTCCCTACCTAGCAATGCTTTGCTTTGTTCTTGAGCCCTCATTAGCCTGGGTTTTGCTCTAAAGCTCTCCCAGGGAGGAACTGAACGAAATACAGTTAACCCTGTGCAAAGGGATGGTCTGGAGCAGTGGCCTGAGCTGGGCACAGCTCCCTGAGCCTCTCCAGCCCTGCCAGGGCTCGCTGTGTGCACAAATCTTTGGCACACATGGGCACCCTCCCCTCCAGGCTCCAGCCAAATCCTGCTGGTTCTGTTACTGAGCACCTCAAATGTGGATGCTGGTCGAGGCCATGATCAGCTCAAACCACCTCTCTCTTCTCTCCTAGCCTTTCTTCTCACACCTTGTCCCACTGGACTGTCCAAAACACTGCTGCTAAAGCATCCCTCCTGCACCTCTCCTACTTCTCCATCCACCCCCTTTCCCTGATCCATCTTACAACCCCTGGGGCTGGGCTGCTCTTTAGCTTCACTACTACACACAGGTTTTCTCTCATTTCTCTGCAGTTTTCTCCCACCCAGCCCTCATTTCTCTGGCTCCCCCCATCTCACAACTTCCCCAGCCCACCTGCCCCTCACCAGGAGCACCTGTGCTCAGCACAGCCCTTCTGGGCTGGAGCTCAAACCCAGGACTGCCAAAACCTCGGCCTGCCTCGGGACAAGCTGAGAGCTGCAGACCCTCCAAGTGGGGTCACACCTGATGATCCTCCTGACTCAGGTGAGCATGGCTGAGTTTGCAGCACAAGGACCAGCTCTACTCCAAAGCAAGAGCCACCACCCCAGCTCTGCACTGACTCAGTCACTGACCAAGTGATCTTGTGGCCCCCCAGTACAACAAAGAGAAATGGCATTTCAGTGAAAGCAGCAGCTTTCCTTCCTAGCAATGCTCTGCATCCTCTAACCAAGCAGATCCCCATATGCCATCCCAATTTATTCATCATTTCATCCTGGAATAAGTGCTTTTGTTGAATCTTGTCATCTACAGTTCGGACACTTTTGTCTTCTAATTTTCTACATAAGGGTGACAGTGTTGGAAGTTTCGTAAGTGCAAAGCCAAACAAACAAGGCTAAAAGGAGAGCCTTTAAATAATCAGGGCCTGCAAAGAAGCAACCAGCATCATAACTTCATCCAAAACATGTCCTGCTCCTTAAAAAGCCCTCAGTCAATTCCATCTCCCAAGAGTATTTTGACATTAACTGTGAGCAGATTGCTTCCTGAAATCAAAGTATCTGCATTGGTTTTGTCTAACAGAAATGGGCTTGTTTAAGGGTTTCATTTTATACTAACAAGAAAAAAATTTACACAGTTCAAGTCCTCTACATATCAAATTCAAAAGATTTCTTTCAGATTCTGAGCATTAAACCCTGCTAAATGCAAGATGATGACGTTGCTTCTTAATTGTTGTTATACCCTGATAAATAAGCTAAAAATGTGAGAAAATACAATTAGTTTAGAAAAACTGAAACAGCTTAATCATTTAACTTTTCTTGGTATCCATGACAACCATTGGTCCATTTATTAAATAACAGCATCCCTGGTGTAATATACAAGTACTAAAATTCCTAACAAATAAACAGCAACATTTAGTTAAGTGTGTTTAGGTCAGGCATACAAACCAACCTGCGCCAAAACAAATGACAGAACGGGAGGAAAAAACAGATTGCAGACTACAGCTTTCCTTACCTTAAAGTCATCTGGGAGCAGTAGCTTAGATGTCCTTAGGAAGCTTAATATATATCTGAAAATTTCCCCATCTCGATCAATGAAATAATGTTGTTTTAAACTGTCCAAGACAATAGGCTCTGTGCCATTAAACAGACGACTTATTCTGAAATAAAAGAAGAGAAAAAGAAATGGGCAAAAGAGACAAAATCTCATTACAGCCTTGGGGCTTAAGAACAACCAATGGAGGTGCATCAATTCAAAGTGCATAAGGTAATGCGGGATGTTAATTTGGTGACAAACACATGCAGGAGGGCAGGGAGGGTGCCCTGGGGGTGTGGGCAGTGAGACACTGGAACAGGGAGCGCTGCCCTGGCACCCAGCTCGTGCTGCCCTCAGCCAGGAAAGCACCCTGGAACGCTCACCCACGGCTGGCACAGTGATTCTGGTGAGAACACAAGTCCCTGGCTGTTAGACATCCCTGTCCACCACGTCCTGCTAATGGGAAACCAAGTGGTTACTGCAGAGATGGTTCCTGGCCACGAGCTCGCCTCCAGCTTGGCTGGCATTTGATCAAACACCATCCAAGCCTTTCTGTGCTGCAGGAGAGGCTGCCCATGCACTGGGATGGGCTCTATGGACCTCTCAGTGTCCAGCCAGTGCAGAATGTTTAGGGAAAACAGAAACCAATGGCCATGCAGCCCCTATGGCACGGCCTGTGGGACCACAGTGTCACCACCTGGTCCTGGGGATGAGCCTGGCAGGGGGAGAGCACCATGGCAAATCGCTCGTGAGAAAAAAACACGGGAGCAAGAGCTGTGAGAACGGGGGATCAGCTGATTGCGGGGCCCAAAGGACCACAGCAGCTACACCACTCCAGGTTTTTCAAGTCCCAAGGAGTCTGCTCCACAGACAGCAAAGCAGGCATCTGCCTGGCTGCCACTCCTGCAGCCTCTCCCTTCCAAATGCCTGGCTTCTCTCACAATGCTTTGTCTTCCCATGAGAAATAACCCAGCTGAATATATGTTCTTGAAAGGGAAAATGCAGGAGACAGACAGCAACGACCTATTAAGTAATTGAGTCCATCTCTCTGACAGGGCAGCATTGTTCCCAACTGCAGAGTGTCTCATCTTTCAAAGTCAAGTCTTAAATAATCCTGCCAGTGAGGACTCCTCCATTTCCCAGAGAGGCTATCCCACAGCTGGCTGGGTTTCACTATCGAGCCACCCCTTCCAATGGCCCATGAAATCCCCTCCGAGACCAGGGCAGGGCTTTCCCCTTCCCTGGAAAACAAGCTCATCAAACCTCGCTGCAGGCAATGTCCAGCACTGCTGACCACAGCCCTGCTGCCTCCCTCCTCCCAGCACCACCACCCACCCCAGCAGCACGGCGAGCATCTGGAAGTGATGCCAGTGCCCATCCAGGTGCTGGGAAGGGGCAGGTTTGCTGCCCCACTGCCCTGCTGGTGCTCCTGGCTGTGCCCTGGGCCCTGGCCCACAGCTGCACCTTGCCCTGATCTTCTCACTTGCTAGTATAGGTGTAAATTTATTAACGTGGCATTTATATCTAAATAAAATGTGGAGATATTAAATAAAACTAGACTTAGTAAGTCTCCACTGAATTTTGCTAAAAAACCTTTCTGCCCTCTTAATTAAGGAAGCTCCAGGTTTCAATGCCTGCTCTCATGGCCATGCCACAATACAGCTAGTCTGAGTTACTTGTGAGAATAAGCAACTGCTCTCCTCTCCTAAACCCTAATTATACTATTTACTGTTTTCTCCAACCTCCAGCATTCCTACAGTATCAGAGAATATCACCCAGTTCACCTGGCAACAATTAATTTATACAATCACAAGGTTCAGTAAGACTCCTGTAATTCACTGTGTTCTTTTTTATTGTTATTTTAGTGCCATTTGCCCACAACAGTTAAATATACTACTTTGTACAGCATTACATTTTATTCCAGCATCCAGACAGTTAATTTATCTCCTTTGGCAATGTGCTATGCTAGGATACAGTGAAAGCAGAAGAAGCACTGGATAGCTTAAGGTTCTGTACATACATTTACTGAGGAAATTTGCATGGCTGTTGGAAGTTTTGAGATCTTACATCTAAAGGAGCTGAGCTGTGGCTGAAGCCTCCTCTCCTTTGCTGCCCTTTCTCTGTGGAGCCTGCAGAAGCAAAGCTGCTCAGCTCTGTATGGGCACAGGGGAAGCTTTGCCAACAACGACAGGGTGCAGAGAAGACAGGGTACAAAATTTTAATGGGCCACTCTTTAATGTAGTAAAGCATTTTTTTGGTAATGAAAACAAAACATGAATTTTGAGGCTCCACTTTGTGGAGTGCCCTGAGCTGTATTTCTTCACCAGCAAAATTACTGCTGGGGAAAGAAACTCACAGAGTGTTGAAAGACTTAACTGCCACCCCAAAAACAGAGTGATGAATAGTTTAAGGATTTATTTGACATTTTAGGGGGCTGCTATGTTCCAAAAACCAACTTCACTGCAGCATGTTGTAATGCTGCATGTGAAAGTGCTCCTGCTTCTCCCGTCTCACCAGTTTAAACCATACCTGGGAAAGTCCTTTGGAAAATGCAATGCTGTGAGAGCACAAAATGAACTCACATGGCAGCTTCAAAGGGACAGTTCCTGACAGGATTCCTCACCATGTGTGAAGCTGTGGAGAAGAGCACAGTGACCAGGAGCAGCTCCATGCCCTGCACTGGGACATGAAGCTCTCCATGGATGGGTCTTTGGTGGCCAGAACAAAACACCTCACACAGGAGCAGAGAAGCAGAATGCACTCAGGCTGTCAGAAGAGCAGGGGGACAGGAAGGGTTTTGCACTGGACAGACTCGCTAATGATCAATCAGAAATAAGGTACCAGCCTCAGGAAACTGCTCCCTCCAGTGACCCACCCACTCAGTGTGCCCTGAGTTAAAATCATGGGGAGTTGCTGCAGCTCAGACTGGGCAGTAGTCACCCTGAAAATGGTTGTTTTTATGAGTGGTCATGGAAACCAGTACTGTACTGGTGGACAAATTAGTTCGTGGCATTTTCAGGAGGCACTTGCTTACAGGACACAGGAATGGTACCTCCAGTGATGCCTGTGAAGAGGCAGGAGGCACAGGGAAAGGGAGACAAGGCACAAAGAGCTGCACTGGGATCCTACGGCAAAGGGCAAGTCTGAACAATGAACACTTCTTCAGCATTGCCACCTTTCTGCAAGAGATCCTTCACTTTCTCATTCAAACACTTGTATAATCTGTGTCCAGTATTTAATTTCCATACAGGGAGCAGGCTGAGCCAGGATCAACTCCAGCAGTTGCAAGCCTAAGGATGCCAAGTGTGTCTCTCCATTGCCTCCACTGCCCTGGCCAGCCCTGCCATGCTCACACCATCAGCTCAGGGCACACATCCTCCCAGCTGCCTCTTCTTCCTCCTTGGCTGCTCCTGCCCTCCCAGCAGTGTGCTCTCCCCACCTGCCTGCTCACTGCTCTGCAGTGCTGCCCACCCCAGTCCCCAGAGGGTCCCTGTCCTCAGCCACCATGGGCTGGTGTCCAGCTCCAGCCTGGCACCTCGAGCCCTGGCTTGGTGCACTCTGCCTCTCCCAAGAGCCAGAACACAACCTGTTGGTCCCATTCCTACTGTTCCTTTGTGCTTCTCTTGTTTCTGCTGAAGACTTTTACATTTTCAATCATGTTTCGCCAAAACGCCGAGGGGCGAGTTTCTAGCTTTGTACCAATTTTACTATGATATTAAGATCTTCTTTTATTAGATTAAAAACAAACAACAAAGACAGCCAACCCACAAGGACAAGAGTGCCAGTAAATTCTTGTCTTAGTTTCTCAGGCAAGGAAAGAAGCTGCTCCCAAGTACCTACAGAAGGCTGCTGCCCACCCCCTGGCCCTGGTCACCAATCTTCTGGGCTCCCTGCAGCACCTGCTGAGGCAGGAGCACAGAGGGGGCTGCAGGGCATTAAGTGCAGCCCCCACAGCAGAGCTCAGGACACATCACCTTCTCCATCAACTCTCCCAACTCCGTTCCAGAAGCAGACAGGACTTCTGGCACCCCCAGCTCCCCCCAGAGCACCTCTGGTCTTCCCAAAGATCATCACTGAGCACAGCTGTGGGTCTGCACATCACACACACAGCTGTTGGGGAGTTTCATGGCACTTTGGGATGGAAAAGGTTTTGGGGTGGAGCAGTTTGCTCTCTAGTTTGGGCCAGTTTAGCCATTTTCTAGACAGCCTTATTTTGAACAGAAAATAGAAGTTCTTTCCTAATAAATCTGGTTCCAGAGGTCTTAAGAAGAGCCCCAGTATTGTGGGACCTGTGAAACAACCAGTAGCTGGGGCTGTGGCACCACGAGGCCCCCAGGTCCCCCTGCTGTGGGGGTCATTGTGGTCCTGCTGTCCCCTGTGCACTGGTGTGGCCAGCACAGAGACACAGCTCAAGCAGAACTCTCTATCACAATATTACACTAAAAGTATTAATTTAAGTAATTATGTGATTAATATTTAACTGTTCAGTGATATTTTTGTCATTCATAATTTAGCTGTTTGCATTTATTAAAAATTGATTTTGTAGACACTTTTTCTGCCCAATGTCAAATCAGCAGGGAACGCACATTTCAGCAAACTGTCATTAAAACGTGTCTTTTTCCTACTTTCATGGGAAGGACAGGGGAAGGAGGGAGAAATGCCTGTCTGTGGGTCCTGTAAACAGGAGGTGGGTCTGTGCTGCACCCAGAGTCCTCCCTGCTGAACCTGCCCCTCCGTGTGCCCTCCTGCTCTGCAGATCTCCCTGTGCTGCATGGGGGCTGTCAGCTGCTCCTGGCTTTTGGGACCTGGCTATGGAGTTGGAGGAGGAGGAGGTGGCTGTGGGAAATGCCACAGAGAGAGAGAAGAGGGTTGTTTAGAGGTGGGACACTGAGCATGACCTGAAACTGCCCTGCAGGACACGCCAGCAAAGCACCCCTGGTGGATGAGCAGAGTCCAGACATTGCTGCTGAGCACAAACAGTGCTGCTTATCTCTGAAATACCTGCTCAAGGTGGGTAGATAGATACTGTTATCTGCTTGGAAGAGAAAAAATGCCATGAATTGGAGCAGAGGTGCTTGACAGGCCTTACACTGCATCTGGCAGTGCTGCTCACATAGCTGTGTCTGTCAGGAGTCTGCTGCTGGTCCCATCACAAGGCAGGGTCTGCTGGGAACGGACTCTGGAAAGCCTCTGCAGTGCCAGTGCCAGGAGCCAGCTCCCTGCTGGCACTGCCACAGCCCAGCTGAAGCAGGACAGACTGAGTGGGCAGTGGACACTGCTGTCAGACCTTCCCAGTAGCATTTTTCCTATTTCCATTATTTCTGTAAAATTGTTTGGATTTGTGCACAAGTTCTCAGAAAAGCAAACCATAATGGGGAAACACCTGCAGCTGCTTTCCCCAGGGAGGTACTTTAAAACACCCAGTCTGTCTGAAAAGCAGTCCAGGCTGGCCAGAGGAGGACAGGGGTAACCCGGAGGTGGGTGTCTTCTGCCTTCCAGCCTGGCATTAGTTATGAGAGAGGTGTGAAGGCACTGCCTCTGCCAGGGCACAAGCTCTCTCACGCCCTGTACAGCAAGGAACGTGGCTAAAAGTTGCATCTGGCTGCAGCAGGTTTTGTGATCTGCCTCAGTTTAAAACCTCAGCTACAATTAGTGTGCCAGTTGTACCATACCTTTCCTCCCCGCTCTCTGAGCAGGGATTTTAAGCCCCTCTGCAGCTGAGAGAAGAAAGCACTGAGGAGAGGCAGGCACTGAAGCCTGCTCAGTGTCCTCCCAGCCTGGCTGCCCCGTGCTGCAGAAACCCCGTGAGGCTCTGCCCGTGCAGCTCTTCCACCTTCATCAAAGACAGCATCTGCACCACCTGAGAGTGCTGCAGGCAGTGTGCTTGGCTTGCAGGGTGCTTCGGCTGGGGAGAGTTTTAAGCATCTTTTGTTTGGACAGTGATGAGGAAAAACTCTGTATGTGAGAGCCTGAGTCTTTGGGTATAAACTTTGGGTATAACTTTGGGTATAAACTGCTGCTCTGCGAACTATGACATCCAAGCAGCCACGTGTGCCTGAAGGCACAGAGAGGTGCCCCAGAAGGAGTTTCTGGCAAAAGCAATTACCAGAGCAGGTACCAACTTCCAGTCCCAAGTGCAGTGCAGGCACCAAGCCCGTGGTGTCAGACAGGTCACCCACCACTCCGCGGGCTCCCCCCCTGACCACCAGCTCCTGCTCCTCACACTCCCTCATGGCTGGGGCAAGCACCTTCCCTTCAGCAAGGCAGGCTCAGGTGCCAGTGTCTTACAGGGACTGCTTGGCATCACTCAGCCCCAGGCCTGTCAATCCTGATGACACAAGTGAGCTACCACATATGTTCAAAACAAAACTGACCTGTGAGAACAAAAGAGATACTAAAGTCTCAATTTTTAACAAGAGCATCAGGCAGTGTAGTCCAATGCCAGCAGAGGGGTGGAGGAGTGTATTGGGTTGGCATGGACAAGCTTTGGCTACAGGGGTGGCTTCTGTGAGAAGCTGCCAGAAGCTTCTCCGTGTCTGGCAGAGCCAATCCCTGGCAGCTCCAAAGACAGATGGGCCACTGGCCAAGGCTGTGCCAAATTAGAAACAGAGGTAGCACCTCTGTGATAACAGATTCAAGAGGAAAAAAAAAAGTTACTGCACAGTTGTAATTGTGACCAGAGAAGAGCTGGGTGAGAACATGTGGGAGGAACAACTCTGCAAACACCAAGGTCAGTGGAGAAGGAGAGGGAAGATGTGCTCCAGGCACCAGAGCTGGAGTTCCTCTGCAGCCCGTGGTGAAGCCCATGGTAAAACAGCTGTGCCCCTGCAGCCTATGGGATCCATGGGGGATGCAGAGACCCATGGAGATGCAGAGATCCATGGAGATGCAGAGTTCCATGTTGATGCAGAGATCCATGGGGATGCAGAGATCCATGGAGATGCAGAGGTCCATGTTGATGCAGAGACCCATGGAGATGCAGAGGTCCATGTTGATGCAGAGATCCATGGGGATGCAGAGACCCATGGGGATGCAGAGATCCATGGAGATGCAGAGACCCATGTTGATGCAGAGATCCATGGGGATGCAGAGATCCATGGAGATGCAGGGACCCATGTTGATGCAGAGATCCATAGAGATGCAGAGATCCATGGGGATGCAGAGATCCATGGGGATGCAGAGTTCCATGTTGATGCAGAGATCCATGGGGATGCAGAAATCCATGGGGATGCAGAAATCCATGGGGATGCAGAGGTCCATGGGGATGCAGAGATCCACCCCAGCCCGTGGGGAAGGTGCCCATCCAATGCTGGAGCAGGTGGATGCCTGGAGGAGGCTGTGACCCAGGTCCCAGCAGTTTTGGGAGGGCTGTGTTCCCATGAGAGGGACTCACATTGCAGCAGGTGCAGTGTGACTGCTGCTTGTGAGGTGGAGCCACACCAGAGCAGTTCCTGCAGAACTGTCCTGTGGGAAGGACCCCACCATCCTGCAGGGGAACAACCCCTCTCCCTGAGCAACAGGGGAAGCCATGGGGGATGAATTGACCAAAACCTCCATTCCCTGTCTCCCTGTGGCATCAGGGGAGGAGATAGAGCTAGGAAGGAGGGCGGTGCTGGAGGGAAGTTTATTTTACTTCTCAATATCCTGCTCTGATTTTGTTAGAAATAAATCCAATTAATATCTCCAATTCCAGCCTGTATTGCCTGTGATGGTATTTCTTGAGTGACCTCTCCCAGTCTTTAACTCATGAACCTTCATTATATTTTCTCTGCCCTGTCCAGCTGTGGAGGGGTGAGAGAGTAGCTTAGGTGGTGTCTGGAGTCCAGTCAGGGTCAACTCACAGCAGGGAGGTAACACACAAGGTAACACGTTTATCCCCATCCAATTCCTGTAACTTCCTGTTCCTGCCTCCCAGTGCAGATCCTGGGGTGCCATAGGAGTTTTTGAGCCATATGCTCACTTTGCTGTGCTTCTGAAGGATATTACACTCATTAACTATTGAGCACCTGAAGGAACTGCAGGATCTATTACCTGGATTTAATACTTCATATTTTGCTGTTCAGGTTACGGTATCTATTTTTGTTACAGATCAGAGCTAGTCTATATAGTATCAACATGTATTTTTAAAAGTCAATAATCCATAAAGAACATTATAATCTACCATGCAGAATCATCCTTAGGAATCTCTGGAAGGATTTTCTTTCTTCTTTCTATGCCACTACTAAAAAAGCAAAATCAGGTATATAATGGATTTTGTAATTAAAACAAAGCCATGGATAATTCTGTTTTCTGATCACTGTTACTATTAATTAAACTCCACTGGAGCAACAGGTAATAAAATCCACTGAAGTGAAAATTACCTATTATTTCTGAAATACCACAGAGCATCCATGTTAAGGGTGAGAGATGCTTGTTGTTTATAGCCTATCTCCACATTTAAGACACTTTAGCAGATGACTTTGATATATAATTTCCTGGAAATGTGTGTGTATTCATATTCTGATGCACTATACCTATCTTTTAGTTTGTAGAAACAGTACCAACTCAACATAAATTAGCAGGTTAAGACAAGGAAGTGGAAACACTAATCCCAGGCAGAGAAGCCTGTGTGTTTTCCTGAATGAAAAAATTATCTTGGTAGTCAAGAGCCACTCTGGCCCTGTATCCCTTCAGCCACACATCCCAACAGGAAGAAGAAGAGGTCAAACAATTGCAATGAGCAGAGCAAGGAACAGAGATCCTTCCTTTTCAAGCTTTTCATTTTCACCAGGTTTACAAGGATATTAACCCCAAACTCTTCACCTGCTGATGGATGAGGCCCATCAGCACTGGTCACTTATCCCCAGTTTCTCATGTGGGAGACCAGCAGGAGGAAAGTGCTGCTCAGCCACGAGCACTGGAGGCAGGACACAGCCCTCCATCAGGCTGATGGCTCCAATTCCCCTTATTCAAGAGTCTGTCTATTTTAGTGCACTTACAGCTATTAAAATACTTCACTAAACAAACATTCCTAGTATGTTAATTTCTGTATCACAAATTCTTTAATTTAATTTGGCACATGCCTACATCCATAGGTAAGGGAAGCAGGTACACAGAGGACAGAGACCTTTTGCTACACACACACATCAGCATCCCACTACACCTCATCAGTGATGGAAAGCATTTGCTGTGCTCAACAAGGGAAAAAAAACTTAACTTTCAAATACAGGTACAATATGCATTTCTTCATGAGAAGTTCCCTAACAACACATGGCTTGTTCATCTTTTGCACCAAGGACAGTGACCAAGATTCTCCCATGATTTATGATGCTTAACCATCCAATTCCCATTGTTTGGGAAGCTCTGGCTGAGCTGCTCTGGAGTACCCTGACCAGAACAGGGCTCTGACCACGTCAGGTGTGAGGATCCAGGGCAGAGCAGAGAGGCTGCTGTTACTGCAGTGCAAGACAGGCCAGTTCTGCCAGCCCTGTTCCGATGTTTGGGGAGAGTGAGAACAGCAGAGTCTGGCTGACCTGCATAGTTTTAATAAAAGTAACCAAATAATATTACAATATACTATGAGCTTTCAAAACCAGAATGTGTTTAGGGTAGTAGCTGAATATTATTCTTTCAGCGAATTACACTGAGATCCAGTAACTACACAGAAGTTGTTATACTCTGGGTAATATCCATCTACCTGGGAATTCCTCTCTTTATTTTAAATTGTGGACTCACACTTGAAGTTAAAGAAGCATGTAAGCTGGATTTCTGGTGCTATTGATTTTTTTCCAGTATAACGTTCAGGCTATTTCTTTTTCTCTCCTTGTGCCTTTTACTTAATTGTAACTGAAATTCTGCCTAAATAGTTGGGGAAGATTAAAAACATTAATATAAATTTATATTTTATCCTCTATTATGCCATTGTTCCTGCTGCTCTGATTTGAGGCCTGTGAGGATTCTGGGCCTCTCAGGTTTTCTCAATGCATAATTTACACTAAATACTGGTCATGAAAATAGACTCAGAACAAAAATTCTTTAATTTAAACCAAAATTCAAAACTAGCATCTTAGTTTCCTGGTTTTCCAAAGGTCCCAATCCTGCAAGAGCTGCATTGCAGCTCAAACTCTGTGGGACTTGCAGGCACTCAAGAAAATTAATACATGAGAAGATACGAATTTCAAATAAAACATTCCTGCCTGTACAAGTCTTTTCTTGCTAGTCCTTTAACCATCCCTTTCCCCTAACCATGGTGTTAGGAGGGCCCTGCTGAGGGCAGGGCTGCACCAAACACCAGCTCAGCTCTCTTGCTGCTCACCTTCTTTCTGGAACTCCAAGTGGAGGATAACTCAGTATTTTACTAAGATTTTCAGTCTGACTAAATCTGGACACTGCTTCCATTGCCAACACCCCAGTGCAACTGGGCATGCTGGGAGGTTGCAAACATGCAGACACTAGTTGTATTATAATACAAATGGGCTGAAGTCCCACTGAGACTCAGTGAATGCAGGGAAAATTTCAAATGGAACTCATTTTCCTTTCAGGGTGTGAGTCTGGCCCTCCACATCTTTTGCATGTGTGGGTGCTGTGAAACCAGGACGTTTCAGTAGGAGGAAGAGGGATGTCATTGACTCAAGGGCTTCACAACCTTTTACACAGCACAAATGGTGACAACAAATACAGTGACTTCACACTGCTCACACACACAGCTAGGACATCTAACCTGCTGGAGTCACAGACCTCCACTTCTAATGACACACATATGAAAGCTGAGCACTTTTTTCCTATAATTATCTCCTTTATTTCCAGATTTGCAGGAAACAGTTCCCAGACACAGGCTGCCCAGGCTGCAGCTCTGCATCACCTGGGCTGAGCAGGGCCACCCAATGACCCTTGGTGCCCAAACTGGACATCCCCAGTGCTGTGAATAGGAATGATTCCATTCTCTCTGGGAACTGATAAATCAGCTTTCTGCTTACAAGCAGCTGCCCCTGCTGCTCAGACATTTCCTTGGTGTGCTGATCCACTAAACAGGTACAGCTCTCCTGTTGTTGACAATTTGGGAAGAGCCCAGCTTGTCTTACATCCTTGCTCCATTTGCTTTTCCTGCAGCCCATCCTCGTGCCCTTCACTGAGTAAACTACACCTATTTTGCCCAGTGCCAGAATGCAAAACTGCTGCAGTACAGTACTGCTCACCTCCAACACAGCTCACATCAGCACCTGCTCTGGAGCAGACACTGCAGAAAATACAGGAGACTGTCATTGGTCCTGTTTCTCCACAAGACTGAGTGTGATTGGGAATTGCATCCAGCTCTCTCTATCCGTATTCTATTATCATGCTTCAAATGATGAATAATGTTTAATCTCTTGTTTATTCTAACCTTTCATTAAGCTGTAACCAATGTGGTTTTTTCCTGGCTGTTCATTTAAAGAAACTGAACACATCAAGAACAACTTCTTAAAAAAACTATTTCAAAGGTAAAACAATCCCCAAAGCCCACGGAGCCACACCAAGCAGGAAGATTTGTGTTTTTGCTGGTGAGCCTGGGCCATTGGCAGATGAGCAGAAACAAAGAGGAATTTCCAGCAGGTTTTTCACTTCAGGGACAGACAGGAGGTAAGACACCACCACCGTGTCTGCTGGGAAGAGCCCAGCCCCACAGCCATGTTCCCAAAAAGAGGAGCTCCTCTCTAAGGGCTCTGGAGAATGAACCCACACCTGGGAAGGAGACAGCAATGCACCTGCTGCACAGAGTACACCTGCCCTGCAAAATCAAGCTTATCAAAAACTTTAAAATAACAAGTCAACTGTTAACTGTTGAATTCTGATGAGCTGCTGAAAGCTGAACCTGACTTTCTTAATGTAACTGTGAGAGATTAATTCTTAAATACAACACTCTGGTCATGGGTTTGGTTCTGGTTCCAGGGAAGTCAAGGCCAAAACATCCTCTGATTTAATTGGAAGCAGAAGCAGGCCCCCATTTTAACCCTCCTGCCTGCAAACATAATACAACTGGATGTGAAACAAAGAGGAAATATGTTTGAAACTGGTATTAACTCCAAGCTTTATTATCCCCCCTCCATAAGACTAAAAAGCAGTCATAGAATTCTTCATTCAACAGCAATCTTATGTACTACTGGCCAAAATTCAGCCCTTGCTCCCTCCAAGACAGCCCTGGCACAAGCAGAGGACCCAGTTTCTCCACTGCCATGTGCTGGTTCCTATGGAGCTCCACTAGTCACTTCTGCCCACGGAACTGCAGGTGAGCTTTGCAAGGGCAGAGTTCAGGCAGCAGTCTGCACACCACATTCTCCAAATGCCAAAGCTGCAGCCTTTGGTGTAAACTGCACTGGTACAAATTGTTGGCCTAACACAGTATGACACCAAAGAGGTTAAAGAGAGTCCCTGGTTTTCATTGTCCACTTTCTCAAGAGAGAGATTTGCTGCTGCCAAAGTGTCTCCCAGATCTAAATGGATTACCTGCAGCACTGGCAGCAGCTGCACTCCATTAGGAGGGAGGTGAAACAGGAGCCTGCCCTGTGCACTGGGATTCCTTCAGTGTTGCAGTTTTATGGTGCCAATCTCAGCCTCCAGTGCTTGCCAAATGGTCCCTTCTGAGTCTGACCAAGAGGAACGGTGCAAATGCTGCGTAATAACTTCCCAGCATCCACGAGCAGGACTCCTCCCAGGTTTTCCTTTATGTGATCTTCGGCAGATAAAAAAGCAGCAATTTTAGCCTTTGAACACATACCATATTGCAGAGGAGTCAATTTAACACTATTTGGTGAACACCAAGTTCCTCTGCTCTGCCTGTGTCCTGGTGCCCAGCTCTGACACACCGGCAGCTGTCAGTGCCTGCACCAGGAAAGAACACAATCAAGCACACTTGTGAAACTAAGAGTTCTGCCTGCCAGAGTTTCAAGTGAGAGCAAGTCAGGTAAAAACAAAGCCCCATAAAGTTTTTACAGATGTCATTTCATTTTTAAGCATCAAAAGAATGCAGTACATGCTAATCACAGCCGCTGAGATGAAGGAGTAGGCAGCTTGGTGGACAGAGCATGGAGAAGTGACTTTATAACTCTGGAGTTCAATTCCAGCTCTGCAGCTTCTCCCAGCTGTAAATTCATATTAGGAAAGCCACCAACCTGGTGTAATTCTGCATCAGTGGAGTTTCAGCAGCAATGAAAGTGACTGACAATACCTGCCCCTGCCATCAGGTTATGCATTTTATGTCAGGACAGCACGAGGGAACAAGCTGAGCTACTGCAAGGCCTAACTATGCTCATCAATTTATTGCATTTCACATAACAAAAACTTAGCAAAGTTCACTGGGGTAACAGCACACAGGGCCCAGCCTGCATCAGCTCCTGCTTGGCATCCTCCACACCAGCTTGTTACTTGGTGCTCCAGAGACCCAGTTTCCCTTCTGCTTTCACATACGAATCCTGTGTTTGCATGCCTGCATATTTCTTCTATTTAAATATGCACTTTGTTCTTAAAGATTTCATTAACCCATGAATAGATCAATTCCGATTTGAGTTATACAGATAGAAATTTAAAGGAACTCCTTCAAAAGCAGCAGAGTCATATTTTTGGGAAGGCCAGGAGAGGTTTGTGCATGCACCTGTAAGGGCAGGACACTTTGTGTTCATCTGACTGCTGGTTTTGCACCCTCTGAAGTCTCTGAGACCAAGCACTGTGGACACCCAGCAGAACACCTGGCTGCAGTGCTCAGGTTCTGTAACTCCTCACCATGCAGCACACCAGCTCAACCCCTGGTGTAACTCTATAGAGCACAACAGGGTTACACTAAGGGTTATTCTGGCCAGGTCTGTTATTAGGCTCATTTTCTAAAACAAAAGGACTTGTTTTCACTTAAGCTTACAGTAAAACTCTCATTGACTTCACTGGAAGAGAGACCTGACTCAACACATCAATACCCAAACCACTTCCATTTATTTCAAGTGGAAGGAGGCAAGGAAATAATAGAGTCCAATGTATTTTTAAATCTTCAGATTTCACAAATGATCACAAGCATGTAGGTCACAATATGCACACAGAACGACACCTACGATAACCACCAGTAGGATCATGAAAATAATTAAGTTAGGCCTAGAGACAAAATAATTTCATAACACGTTCCTTACGAAACAGATACCCCCTTGCTTCATAATCTAGGGATCTTTAGTTTTATAAACTTCCTAAGTAGTTAATGAAATATCCCTCTAAGCAGACTAGGTCTACTTGCCATCGTAGGGTCTTTATAAATCAAAAGTTTATGAATCAAAAGACAAACAGCAGTGATGTGTGTTCAAAGACCAGCCATGAAGGGGGAACACCTTGTCAGCTCCAGTGGTGAGCTGTGACCTGGGGACACAATTTCCAGCAAAAAGCTACTGAACCTGTGTCTTTACACAACTCCTCTGCATGCCACGAGGGAGCAGATGCACAGCACAGGAAGCAGCAATCAATAAAGGAGATCCCCCTTAGTTTTAAGGGTAAAGGTGCTGCATTTCATTGTGCAGCATCTCTACTGTACTTTGCACCAGTGTTGAGCAGGTGCTCCATTTGCAGCACCTAAAAGAAGCAGTTCCTTTCACAGCATCCTGTGGGAGTGGTTTCTCAAAATACGCTGCACATACTTTTCCTCTTACCACCCTGAAACTGACTGCTGAAAAATATTTACATTATGCTGCTGGTACCAAATTGCCCTGTCAGGTAAGTGGTAAGAAAAGATAGCAACAAAAGAAATGACAAACCAAATTTGACCAACAAGACACTGAGTGCTAAATGAAAAAAAAGCTGAAATTTTTTACTCCCTGTCTGCTGGCTTCTCTTTGTGTTTTAGTAAAACAGACTAGTTTTCAACCTGTTGTAAGCAGGAAGGGTGGGCATTACTCATGTGGTGAGCATAACTCAGCTACAGGCATGTTATCATTGCAGAACATGAAAGGCAAGAGCAGAACACAAGGCAGGGTGAGCTGGGGTTTGCACCAAAGGTACAGGACACACCATTCATTCAATGTTCATTTTTGGGCTGCCCTCAGAGGCCACAGGTGCCACCCCTCCTGCCCACAGCCCGGCTGCATGGACAGACCTGCCCTTCCTTTTGACTAGCTGGGGCAAGGAAGCTGCTATCTGGGTAGGATTCTGCAATTTTATCAAATTCAGGGGTTTTGAACACCCTGTGCCAGGCACAGCACCACAACCATGTCATCTCTCTAAGTCACCCAAGGGTTGATTTGCTGTCTGCTCCTCCACATAAGGAGCTCTCTGCCCCTTCCCAGTGACTGTGACACCCACCTGTGCCTAGAGCTCCACACAGCCCAGGCAAGTTACACAACCCACCCAATTACAGCAAGATCTGCCTCCCAAAGGCTGAACTCTGCTTTCCTCTCCAGAGCTGAGGGCAGTTCCCAGTCTGGCTGTGCTGGGCAAGGCAGTGGTCACCAAGTGCAGGAAGGAGCAAACACCTTTATCCCAGCAGAGAGCTCAGCTCTGCTGTGGCTCCCTGCATGGCAGTTAGTAGGAGATCCTGGAGAGTTGGACACGAACAGGTCTGAAGAATCAGTTTGCATATAAATGCCTTCCTTCTCATCTCCCTAAATCCATGGGATTCAGGGTTAGGGTTACAGGGATTATTCTCCTTTACCACCAAAGCTACTGTTCTAGCTGTGCAAGAACAGAGGGACACGTGGAAATCTGCTACCACAGAGAGCTTCCTCCACGGGCTCTGACAGACACTGCATCCAGGACTTTGTCCAGTTAATGCCAGACAGAGACAGGGTATTTAACATCATCATTCCCAGCTGTAAACACATCCTTAATACAGATTATTTTTATTTTCCAGAGACCAAGCCACGTACTCCTCCTCTGGCACCTGGGGCCAGTGCAGCTCAAGCTGTAGCAGCATTGGTCAGTCCTCCCCCTGCTCAGAAGCTGTGCTGGATGTGTCCTGGAGCTGTGCTGGATGTGTCCAAGCAGCAACACACAGTGCTGGAGGACACTACACCTGTAGGAACAAACATTTCACACCTTTCCCAGAGCTTATCAAAGTGCTTCAAGGACTTGTGTGACCTTGGCCATGTAACACCTGTAATGAACTGGCTCTGCAGATGGGGACAGACAGGTTCAGCTTACACCACCTGATAAAACAGACTGGCAAAGGGAGACCCTTTGCTTGCTCCAATTCCTGCTTTACTAAGTACAACATCCACAGGCAGACTGGGGAGACACAGGATGCAAAGAGGGAAAGGCCCTCCTTTGGGTTTTTTATCTTATGGGTTTTGCTGGTCAAGGTTCCCTTAGAAACCAGAGAGACATCTGCTCAACGGCCAGATAAGAAAAACTCAAAAGATTTCTCTCTGATTCTCAAGTGCGTGATATGAATCCAAAAGCTATGTTAATCTCTGTAAGAATCCATATGTTAATTCAGAAAAAACACTGCATATAAGCAAAACCTCTGGGTTTTGGCTCCTTGTTCTCATCTGCAGCACACACCCCAGTGCCTGACAGCGGGCAGAGCCCCGGGGAGCCCTGGCAGGCTCAGCCCTCGCTGCAGAGCTGCCAGGCTGGTGTGGCAGTGCTCCTGCACCGTGCCCACCCTCTGCCTCTCAGAGCACTCCCAACGTGCAGGGACAACACCCGCTCCTACCTCTTCAGGTGCTTTGCTTAGAAGTCGGTGTACGGGTTAAGTTCACAATGGCTATTAAAATTGATGAGCTTTGTGCTGCAGCTCACATGCAGGCACATTTTGTAGTGCTCTGCTGGAACGTGGGGTGCTGGATCTGACTGGGAAGTGCCTTTGGGGAACACAGGTTCCCAGGCTGGGGTTGCCAGGGCCCAGTGTCACCCCACAAACAGGGCACGGGAACAGGAGCCTTCCAGAGGCTGAAATGTGTCCCTGTGTCTTTCACTGTGCCTGAAAGAGCATGTGGGGGATGAGGGAGGGATTGGAGAGGGACACTGCACAGCTGCTGGGGGTGACAGCATGGAGTGACAGTGGCATGGAGAGAGCTGGAGACACCTGAGCCAGGATGGATGTGACTGCAGTGGTGCAGGACTGCAGCAGCATGGGGCTGGGCTGTCCCAGGAGAACCAGCACTGCTCCAGATGGGGATGGATCCTTCCTTTCCTTCTTTCTTTCTTTCTTTCTTCCTTCCTTCCTTCCTTCCTTCCTTCCTTCCTTCCTTCCTTCCTTCCTTCCTTCCTTCCTTCCTTCCTTCCTTCCTCCCTCCCTCCCTCCCTTCCTTCCTTCCTTCCTTCCTTCCTTCCTTCCTTCCACCAACACTCACTGCTCAGGAACACATCTGGCCTTCACCCCATTTAACCTGTCTTGAGCAGAGGCCTTATTTAATCACTGATTTACACCCTAACTGCCAGCATGGGGTAAGTGACAAAATTTGCTAATTGGACATTGTCTTCAGGCAATAACCTCAATAATACACAGATTTGATGGAAAATTAGCAAATAAATTATTAGAAGACTGACACTGAATACATGAGCAAGATATATGAGATGTTCTCAGTTCTGCTAAATACAGAGTGTTATATATCCTAAATACATCTAAATTAAGAATTTCCCTGCTCCCTCCCAAGAAGTGCAGAGTAGAGGACAGTACAGCGCCCTTCATGCGAAAGGATGATGTGGGAAATCTGTCTTGCAGATCTCAGTAGGTGTGTCTGAGCTATGAAACCACTGGATACAGCTGTTACAGGGTCAGTAATCATGTTCCATCAGGGAAAACAGAGGGGTCCTCAAACTTGGAGCAGAGAATTCCCCTGAACTCAGTCCAGGCTGGTGTGACTGCAGAGGAGAGGAGAGAAGCAGATCTCAGGTGTCAGTGCTGAGTTCCAGCAACAAGGGAGAGGGAGGTGCTGGAGGAAAAGGCAGGTGAATTAAAACCCAAAGATAACTAGAGAGTAGCTAGAATCAGGTCGCTTGGTAGGAGAGCTTGTCTAAGGGTGGGTCAAAAGAATGCCAATGTGTTTTGACAAGAAACATTCAGAGGAGAAGACACATGCTTTAGGGGACTCCCTTGTCAATCACCAAAAAAGTCCGTGGGTTCAGAGGACAGGGAGGCAGGGATATGCCTGGAAAACTACTGTCTAGTAGAAAGGTCATTAGCTCCTGAAACAAATAATAAAACCTGTGCTGGTTTTCCTTGGGGGGCACAGGCTCCAGAGATGGGGTGGTGGGATGGAGCACTGGGATGGAGCACTGGGATGCCCAGTGCCCAAGAGCTGAGATCAGGAGGGGCTCTGTGCTGCACTGGCTCAGCTGCCCTGCACCACAGGGCCAGGAGCTCCATCCTCCCCAGGGGAAAGGCTGGGAGCAGAGCTCCTAAATCCCAAGGGCTGCAAACCATGGGGGAGGCTCTCTGGGCTCTGTGCACCCACACTGCTCCCACCTGGACAGCAGAGCCTGCATGGAAATCATTCCTGCTCCCCTTTGGCATAAGGAATGCCACGGACAGCACCACCTTTTATAGCAAATGAAGTCTCTTTAACAGAGGGTTACACACAATACAAACTAGGCAAGAATGGAAGGGAAATATATCTACCCTGTATAGCAGAACAACTCAGAGAGAGCTCAGAGCAGTCCTCTGAGATAAAAACACTGCTCAGGACTGTGGAAAGGACGGGCTTCTGACGAAAAATCTTCTTCTGCTTTCTAACAAAAATTCAAAGTGGTATCAAAATTTCCAGTGAAATCAAGAAGCTGGGGCTTGCTGTGGTCTACAGGGATTTGGAGGTTCTACTTCTTTTCTGCTTGAAGTCAATGAGATGTCTGCCAGAGTTCAGTGGGAATAAGACTGGGGGATCTGGCGATGCCTTTGGGTATTCCTGACTGCAGGCAAGGAGCTTGGACTTTGGGTGCAGGTTTGTTTTCTAAATGTAAAAACTGTGTCACTCCATTGGATAAATACAATTTGCAACTCAGTTTGCAGATGTGCTAGAGGTTTTGCAGCCTTTAAAATCTGTCATATAAATCCACATTCAAGTGTCAACGTGTGAAGGGGCTGCTTTAGAGGTCCTCTGGGTGAAAACAGGAATGAAATTTCCAGGGCAAATGCTACAAAGATGAATTATTTCTCTACTTAGCCAGTTATTATAGAAAAAACATGTTGATGGTAATAATCACAAGAATTCAACAGAGTTTTTTGTGGTATTTTTTGTTGTTGTTGTTGTTGTTTTGTTTTTCTTTTACCTGTACTTCAGAACTACAAGAATTGGGAGTTTAAGTAGGAAAATTTGCTGCAAAGAAACTACTGAAATTGAGCCTCAGATCCAGGTAAGACAACATCAACTCCTTGCACCTTCAAAGCTTGTCAACTTCAACAACAATTTTGGGTATCCATGGAAATTGGCCACAAGTAGCTATAGGATGTGGGAATAATAATATTATTTGTGAGGTAATTTCTGAGACCACCATCATTATGCTGTTATTGATCACAATTTCTTTTTATGTGCCTCATTTATGTTCTCAGCCTCTGAAAGGCCAGCTTTTTCTTTTTCTTGTGTGTGATTTAATTCAAAAATCCAACAGGAAAGGTGTGCAAGAGTAGTGGGTGAGTGGCTCAGAAACCACCTCTGACAGTGGCTGTTTAACTCTCTTCTCCTTGATCAAGTTTTCTCCTCTTAAGAGAATTTATGTAGGCCATAAAAATTTACTGGAAAGAGGACATTCACCCCCTTTAATGACTAATCTGGCACCCTTTACTTATGCAAATTTAATCAGTGGACAAATGCTCTGATCACAGCAGCTGCACTAATACAAACAACACCAAAGACTTGTCAAAGTTGTTCTGAAACAACTCTGGGATCTCTGAAAGGCAAGATTTGGCCTCTGGTTTCACATTAACAGCCATTCTCTAACTCGAGTGAGGTTTCCCAAATACAGTCCTTTTCCTCCCCAAAGCAGAGCGGAGCACACACAGAGCTCGGCACAGCCCAGGAGAGGCAGCAGAGCAGAGTCACTGCTCTGGGGTCCCAGTGAGAAATGTGCCCTGCTGCTGCTGTCACCCGTGATTTGTGTCACACCAGAGGGGTGGCTGCAGCAGGTACAGGCAGGAACTGCTCCTACCTACACCAGCTGCTGGGAGCTCCTCCCTCGCTGCAGTCAACATGAACTCACTTTGCTCAGGAATGAGTAGCGCTGGACCTCCTTAAAACACTGAGGAAGTTTAAACACGACTTGGTGATTTATTTTTTCCTGTTTTCCACCAGCATGTGATGCTTCTGCCTGTGCACACCTGGGTTGTGTTTATACACATGCTCACTGTCCACGTGTCCTTGAAAATCCAAGTACAGTGTATGCTAAAAAGCCTACAAGCTAAAAGCTCTCTGGGATCTGGGAGCGCAGAGAAAGCAACAGAAATTGTAAAACAAATAAAAATGAAGTTTATTCTCAAAGTTTTCAATTTCAGTGAGCACAAACTATTTTATGTGACTGCAGCTAAGATTTAGCAAAGCATTTCAGCATATGCTTATATCTTTTGCTAAAATACAATGTACAAATTTGTGTGATTTCTTGCATTTGAAGCTTTTAAACTCACACTCAAACCCACACACACTGTCCAAAATAATCCAGAAAGCTCTGCATGTGGATCAGTGTGGCCATGCCTCTCTATGTGGCCTTACATTTTACCTCTGAGCAGAAGCCAGCAGTGCCCTGGCATTATTTCCAGATGTTTTGTTCAGAAGAGCTATCTCCTTCCTCCTGCCCCATGAGAGACCCAGGAATCCTCTTCCAGCCACACCACTGCAAAGCCAGTCTGTGCCATATGGAAGATGCACACAGGGCAGGGAGGCAGCATCAGGAGCTCCAACCATCCCCAGGGGAATAACTGCAAGTACTTTGTCCCAACCAGAGCAAGTCAGACTCAGTGAGGGGCTTACAATGGAGCATGCTACGCAGCACTGCAGAAAAAACAATGACATTAAAAAAATAAATAAAAAGAAAGTCATAAATTAAGATATAGCCTTCACCCAGTTTGGTAATGTATCAAGCAGTATGTCCTGCTTGGGATGCTGGTGAAGGGTTATCTTTTGCTATAAAAATAATGTCATCTACAGGTTTCATCCTGAAAGCTCTCACTTCAGTGAGAACTGAAGTTTGAGCAGCTGAAAAAGCATTCAAGCCTCACGAGATAACACAGCAACATAAAGGAAAGACAGTACACAGCAAAACATCAGGCAGCATGTAAGCTCTCGTCAGTTTTGTGCTTTCAAGATCTGAAGAAATATGCTTTTGTTATTTATCAACCAGAAAAAAAAATTATTCCATACTCTATTCTCTTGAAATAAAATCTGTGAATTTATGTATAGTCTCCCAAAGCTTCCATAACTGAAGCTTTTATTAAGTAAGTTTGATGTGGGGCATATTTTAAAAATAGCAGTGATATTTTAAAATGTGGAAACAGATGTGTCACTCTACTACAACTGCTGAATCTTCACTGTATTTTTTAATACTATGAAGCATCTGTATGTTCCTCTATTATAAATCTCTCTTCACTAAACAGATTTCTTCTCTGTGATTAAAGCAGTACCACAAAGACATTATTAAACAGATGCTGTCCAAAAAAATCACATTGTTTTGGTCTGACCATAAAATATAGGTATTTTAATATTTGGGCTTTTTTCCATAGAGAATTTCAGCAGCTCCCTTTCCTTGGAATGAAATCACAGCCATATGCTTTATGATATTAGAGGCATTTCAAGGTGTCTCCATAAATGTCATTTATTGCTTGGGAACCTGCCAAATCTGCAAAACCCCTTAGTTCTTTTAAAAGAAAAAATCTTCAGATGAAACTAGCTCTTTACATACCATGTCATACCAAAAAAGAAAATAAAATAAAAATAAATTTAAAAAAAATCTCTCATGGAATACCGGCCACGAAGGCAGCAAAACCTCTGGCAACAAAATCTGAGCTTTGGTTTCTCTGGAGCCAACAGTGCACTGGGCACCCTGGCCCAGCACAGCCACATTTGCCCAGCACTCACACTCACACTCACACTCAGCCCCTGGAAATCACCCCCTGGACTGTGAGCAGCCTCAATGACAAAAAGATGAATTGGTTTAGTGACCATAACTGTAAATCAAAATCAGGCACCTCTCAACATCCTGCTCCTCCCATGAATGTGCTTTAACCCCTCACAGAGCAGTGCCTTCCACACTGCCCAGGATCCCCCATCCCTCATCCCCCAGCAGGCAGCCAGGCAAACAATCCATGAGCAGATATCATCTCATGCCACATCTATTCCTAACCTGGCATATCTGGGGTCTATCCTGAGATAATACTGGCCAGATCTACATCAATCTTGCCAGACATGTCACCAACCTGTCCAGCACAAGGCACTACATTTAAACACACAGGAATTTAGTGCAGTCTGTAGCTGCAGCAGCCAGAGTGGGTCAGCCAGCCACTGGCCCAAGGACCTGACTGCTGAGGCACACAGCTACCAGTGAGGTCAGGATTCTGGCTGGCCAACAGAAGCATCTACTAGTCCCACAGTAGTAAAACCATTCTTTTTCCTGGAGGAAGAAAAAAAAGCAATTCTTCCCCCTAAACCTGAAAGAACCAAGTTTCCTGGTACAGTTGGAAATAATCTGGGGCAGCACACCAACAGGTGCTTCAAACGTATCAGCAGAGCGCAGAAGATGTTGAGAGAGAAAATGAATAGACTCTCTAAATAATATATAAATTGTACAGGCCTTTTTTTCTGCAGAACCCTAGTGAAGTTACTGTATAAATCAGAAACTGAATTATTCATAAGTGGTGAATATATAATAAATGGTACTTCGCATTGAAATATTGCTCACAGGTACATGCAGGGAACAGAGCAGCGAGCCTGGCAGCACCAAGGTCTTACCTGGAGTCTGGGTACTTGGTCAGGGTAGCAAGGCTGCTGGTGTACATGTGTCCTCCTACATCGATGTGCACGGGAGCATTGGACTTGGTGAGTTGAGCTGGGAGAGGAATTCCTTGAGCAGCCAGAGGAGAAACCGGGGAGCGTGTTAGAGACAGACGGGACATGCTTCTTCCCTCCTGCAGCGGGGAGGCAAAAAGAACAATTTCTCTTAAATGTAGCAGTGTGTTACCTTTCTTCCCAATGTGATCACAGATCTAATCAGATCATTTTTGCATCCGCCTGATCACATATTCAGCTTACAAATTATTGCCACCACTGTAATTAAGTGTATTTGCATCATTTTCTTCTAAGTACCAGAGGGGAAGAGAAAGATGTTTATTAGCAATAAGAAATCAAGAAAAAAAAATTCAAGGTGTCAGCCTCAAGGGGCATAAAACAAACTGCAAAATTCTAATTAAAGGTCGTGGGCTTATGTGTTAGATGTGAAATATCCCCTGACAAACGAATAACCAATTTGTGAATTGGGATTCAGGGGGTTTTTGCAAGTTTGTCTCAGTAACAAGACACCTCTAAATTAGTGACTTCCTCAGTACCTAAGGCATTTAGTTTATACATGTAGTAAATTTCACATCAAACTAAGATCAATTTTCCAGCTTATTTTCAATAATTGTGAAATAAATGGGTAATTTTCAGTTAAGCCTTAATATTAGACCTAAACAACTAATAAGCTTTCAAACTGAAAGAAATTAATACCTGGAAGCAGTGAAAACATTAAGATAAATAGACTGACCCATGCTTTCAGGACAAGAAGGTACTGTATAATTTAGCACATGAAATTATAAATTCCACAATTCACCTAATGTTTCCTGCCCTAAAAATATTGGAAAATTAGTGAAATTACTGAATTGAATCCAAAAATTTTCAGCAAAATCAAAGCGAAAAGTACTGAAATATCTTACAAATGAATAGGACAACCAAGCAAAAAGAAAATTCCTCAATTCACTTCTTAAGAAAAGCACAGCTTATTCTGCATGAAACGTGTGTCTCAGAGCTGATTTCAGTTCAATTGGTGCAGACAGCACACAGGTCAAACGGAAAAAAATCCCTTTTAGAAAAGTTTAAGAAAATGCACATCCATTCTCCCCCTTATGGGGAAAGCAACATATGCAAAACATTATGGTTGAAGACATTTCTGAATATAATCTAATTTTCCTGGTATTCTGTAATTCAAGCATGCTACCAAGAACCCAGGCTCTTCCTTGCATCTGACAAGCACTTCACATGCAGCATTGCAAAGTGAATTTCTATTTCTCCCACATTACTTTGACAATGTTTCTCAGAAATCTAAAGCTGGTCTTGCCTTTCTCTTAGCAGTATTTTGCACAAGATGACCGACTACGCCACTTGATGAACATAAATTAGCAACATTCTTTGTAAAATAATTTCCAAGCTATAGAGAAAGGGATTGAAAAATCTTAACACATCTGAACAGCTTCTCAAAGTCATGATGACATATCCATTTACTGTATTTCATCTTGGTTAGCTCCTAAGAATTTCTTGCATCTACAGCACAGAAATACATCACCCCATTATGAATCCACATCCTTGTCTCTTCAGAGGCTGGATGGACATCTGCACTGAACACGAAGCAAATGCCAGCTCTGTCCTAGGACTTCTGTGTCAGCCGATGCGAAATTGGGCATTAACATTTTCACTACAGCACCACCTTCAAGGAAAGTGACTGAATCCTTTCATGACTGAAGATGTTGCTTTCTTGTTTCCCACAAGAGCTTGCTGTAGCCAACCTTCAGTAAATATGTCATGTAGTATAAATAAAACAACTAACTTTTAAAAACAATTTAGTATGCAAGTATCTACAGTATTTTAGCAACGTGTTTACTAATCCGTCTGCCAACACAGACAAAGGTTGCTGGTTTTTTCTTACCAAAGAGCTCTGTAAACTCATGTCCAGTCTCTACTCCTTCACTTAAATGAAAGGGTCAGAAGACCCAGGCTGAATGTCAACCCTGTCTTGGTTCAGACCCCAACCATTATCACTAATGATAAAGGTACAGACCTTGTACAGGGCTGCCTTAGAAATAAATCTCATGCAGTTTCACAAAACAAGGGTCTAATTAGGGCTTATCTGCATCCCTTGTTATGATTTCCAAATGAAATCAAAGGACTTCCAGTCCTCTGTAAATGTGTCTTACATTTAACCATTTGTCTTGAAATACAGACATCAATTTTAAAATATGCACAGATAGCTAAAGATCAAGTGATATGAATCTATTTGTGCATATTTAAACACTGCTGCTATCTTAGGATTTTGTTTAATGTTAGTATACCAGTAAATTCCTTGATCTGTAAAGACTGAGATTCTCAGTGAGGCCATACTCACACAGTAGATATTTAATTTATACTATTCACTGGAGGGACCTTTTGAACAATCCTCTGCTTTTGGCATTTCTCAGCTAGAGCATGTGTTGAAAAAACCACTTAATTATAGAAAATCACTGGAAAGCTAAAATAGTTTTCAAACTTTTATGGCTTTTCATACTTATTGAGGGTGCCACCAGCTTTTGGGGGGAGAGAAGAGGAATTAAAACACTGGCTGTAGAGGACTCATACTAAAAAATGAAACCTGGATTTTTATTAGAGGTGTGGAAGTCAAACATTTTTGTATGAGCAAATTATCAAGAGGTGCAACTGCTAAGCACTACATGAAGGACACTATTGCTCCAAAAAAAATACCCCATTCCTTAAGGTACCGTAACCCTATTTCTAATGACTCCATGCTCTTCTTAATGTAACACACAGCAAAAATTCATCACACTGAGTAATGTACTTATTTTATGCACAAAGCAAAATCCTAAATGTATTTATCCAGTGAAAGTCTTTATGCGCATATTTTCTAATATGGATGAGAAAATTAAAACCTTAAGGGTAAATATCGCAGAAACACTAACAAACTTCATTTATTAAACCATGTAAAATAATCCTTGCTCTTTAGCTGCCTACAACAGGATACAGCATCCCAACTAGTGGCACAGACAATAACCCTGCTCTAATAAGTAACACAGGAACCTGCTAAAGGCAAAATCAATAGAGCCTGATTCCCAAATTATGTGAATATTTAGTTTTTCAAACATTACACACCAAGATCTTTCAGAGCCAGCTTATCTTTTTCTGCCTTCCTAAACTAACTGCTTGTAAAAACTATTTGCCCATGCAAAGTGAAATAATCACAATGCCATGCTCATTTACACACAAAATGATTTTGTGTCCCATTGTGCTCACAGTTGTTCAGCTCTCTAGGGGTGATTAAACTAGCTATGCTGCTACAGCTTGAGATGATTTCACTGAATCGTTTCTCCATGAAGTTGCTTCTTTGCTAAGCTGTTATTTTAACCATAAAAGGTAAACAGAAGGCAGTTGTAAGAGCTCCATTCAGCTCCGTGCCCAGGGCTATAACCCTAGGGCAGAGAATGCTGAAAGACTGCAGAATTTTCCAGGGTGTTGCCTTTCTTGCTCTAAAGCCTTCAGGAATACTGTTCATTTAATACACACTCTAGATGATACATTTCAGATCCTACTAAAAGAAAGACTTCAAAAGTGTAAGAAGTTTTGGGCGGATGAAGCTTCCCCACCTCTGCACATAGCTTGGGGCCATGGTAACCAATACTGCTGTTGATGTTGGGAAAATACAGGAGAAATAAACTGCACAGAGCAAAGCAGACAGATAGGGACAAGGGAGGTGAAAGGTTGCAGAAAGAAACAGGCAGCAGTCTGGAAGGGGGAACGGAGAAAAAAAAGTAAAATAATAAAAAAGGAGGCGGCTCTGAAGGAGGGACAAAGTTAAATCAAGGAGCAGGCACTTAAAAGACTACAGATGGGAAGCAAGACTAATTAAGGATGTAAAAGCGCTTTGTTTCTAAAGTTTATTGTTGCCAGGATAAAAATTAATTGAAACTAATGCTGTTATTCACTCGTGCAGTTTAATTCCTTCATGCACATTTAAGACGTGCGATGAGAACGGCAGGTTTACGGACCTGCCATGGAGCTGCTCTGCCGGGGAGCAGGGCCCGGCTGCACCCCCGGCACCGCCGCGCCTGGAGCCTCGGGGAAGCCGCTCCTTCTGCCCAGGGACCTTCACTGCTGTGCCGGCAGCCCCAGCCGGGCAGACCCGGGAGGGGCAGCCCCAGGAGGGGCAGACCCAGCCGGGGCAGACTCAGGACTCAGGAGGGGCAGCCCCAACCGGGATAGACTCAGGAGGGGCAGACCCAGCCGGGGCAGACCCAGGACTCAGGAGGGGCAGACCCAGCCGGGGCAGCCCCCGACCGCCCCATCTCGGCGCTGCGGGCCAGCAGCTGCCCCGAGACTGCAGGGCAGCGTCTGCGGCCGGAGGGGCACAGGCACAGACCGGGCAATTACCTTTGTCTGCCTGAACAGCCTCGGCGACCCTCGGGTCCGCCGCCACAACTTGTCTACGCCGTGCTCCCAGCCCAAAGACAAAGCGGGGCGGGGGGAGCTACAGACCTTGGGCTCGGCGGCTCCAAAATTAAAAGTCCATAAACATTAGCACACACCTCCATGCTGCTTTACCGAACACTGCACCGAGGAGATCGTGCCCAAAAGTTTTTTGGTTTTTTTTTTGGGGGGGGGGGGGGGCAAAGGGGGAACTCTCTGTGGAGCTCTGGTTGCCCCAGTCGAAAAAAAATTTAAAAGGGGGGAAAAAAAAAAAAGAAGAAAAGGAAAGGCTTTCTCCTTCCTCCCCCTCTTCCCCCCCCCCGCAACCCGCCTCTCTCTGGCAGTCTCCAGTCTATTTAGTGCAAGTTTCACGTCACCCAAATGCTTTTCCCTACTGATGGTCAGGGAAATCACCAGCGAGCAATGCACCCGGTCACTCAACTTCTGCCTTTTTCTTTTGAACACACTGTATGCCCAAAGGTAAAATTCAACCAAAAAAAAAAAAAAGGCACAACATGGCGTCCTTTACTTATTCCCACATAACAAGAAAGGAGATGTCTTAGATGAATGCAAGAAAAAAAAAAAGTCAAGCCCGAATCCCCGATCCTGCACATTTTCCGCGCAGCCAATGGTGGTGAGCATTAGCCAGGCTAATGTATTAATTTTGCAGAAGTGTGCCACATCGCATGCAGGAGCAGGAATGCAAACTATAGCCTAGAGTGGTTTGAAGTCTACCCCAAACCAAGCCTTCCACTCTCACTGGCGCCAGAGTTTCATTCACAGCCCGCCCGTGTTTTCCATACGCGGCGCTCCCCATTGTCGCCCGCCTTCCCTTTGTGCCGAGCCGCCCCGCCGCCAGCCCCCGCGCCCCGGCCCGCGCACCCCGCGCTCCCGCCCGCCCGAGCCCGCGGCTCCGCGTGTACCATGCGAGAGCGCGGAGCGAGCCGCGCTGCCTCCGCCGCGCTGGGGCTTGGCCGTCTTCAGAGCCGGGGCCGGGGGGGCGCTGGGAGCGCGGGCACCCCGGGCCGCGGGGCTCCGCCGGCGCTGCCCATGCTGGAGCGGAGCAAAACAAAACATACACACGCACGCACACACACGCACACGCACACACACACACACACACACACACGCACACACGCGCAGCGCTACCAAAGCGGGGCGGCTGCAAACGGGTCCTGTAGCTTTAAAAAAAAAAAAAACCAAAAACAAAAACAACAACCCTGCCGCTGCTCCCCGAAGCCGGCAGCCGAGTGAGTTTGAAGAGGCACTTTACAAAAAAAAAAAAAAAAAAAAAAAAAAAAAAAAAGAGGAGGTGGGGGGGAAGGAGCGCGAGCAGGCGCGGACCGCGCGGTGCGATGCGAGGCACGGCGCGTACGGCGCGCTCCGGCCGCGCACGGGCGGGCGCACGGGCAGCTGCGGGAGCCGCTGCCGCCGTCCTTACCTTGAGCACAGAAGAGATCTGCGAGCCCCCCTTTGGCTTTGGGCTCTGCCGGGGCTGTGTGTGGATGGGCTCAGCTTTTTGCTTTTATTACTATCTTTGCTCCGCAGATCCTGCTGTGATTATTATTTCTAAAGCTTCTCTGTCTCCTCTCTCTTCCCCTGTTTTTTGCTGCTTCTTTTTCTATTTATTTTGTGCGTGTATGTGTGTGTGTGAGAGGGGGAAAAAAAAGCCTTTAAATGAAACTGCCGAGGCTGTTATGAGAAGAAAGGCAATAATCCCGTCTCTAAATAACAGAGGGAAGGGAGAAGAGGAGGAAAAAAAGCGAATTCTTGCTCAGGGCTTTGCAAACGCCTGCAGGGCAGAGGATTAGGCTACAATTAGCTCAGCCCTTTGCTCTCGCCCTAGCTAATTTTGCGATGAAAATTGGATATTTTTCCCTCCTTTTGGTGAAGGTCCGCAGATTTACTCCCCTACCACCCCCCCCCCACCCCCCCCAAGAATAAAATAAAATACAGCCCTTGAAAATGAAATAAGGCTGGGAAGGCGGCCGGCTCCCCAGCCCGCGCCCCCGGCGCCGCCGCCCGCAGAGCCGCTCCGCGCGGCGCGGCCGGGGCGGGAGCGCTGAGCCCTGCGCTGCCCCGCGGAGCCCGGCCCGGCCCGGCCCGGCCCTGCCGGGGGATAACGGTTCGGTGTTGGGGAGGATCAGGCCACTGTCACGTCCTTCAACAGACTTACTGAAAAGAAGAAGGAGGAAAAGAGAGGGGGGGAAGGGGGAAAAAAAGCTGATTTTAATCATTGTCATTTGGTCTGATGTAATATTTCCCCAGGCATTTTCAACTAGGCATAAATTTTCAGCTCCCAAATAAGTAACACAGGGCACGTTTCTCACATCTCTTGACTCCTCTGTTACAATTAGGGTAGCACCCACTCTGCACTTGTTGATAAACTAGATGAAGTTAAAAAAATAAATAATAAAAAAATAGCCCCGGCACCCCCCCCCCCTCCCCTTCCTTGCAGCACCCAGCGCCGCCGAGGTGCGGACGGGGGGCCTCGGGGCCGGGGGGGGGGGGGGGGCTGCAATTATTCCCAGCCATCCATCCTGCCTGCCTTCCCCCTCCCTTTCACCCTTTGCTAATGTCTCGCATTGTAAACGCCAAATTTCCTGTAGGCCATTAAAACCAAATGACGTCTATCGACATGCATTGTGCTATTGCGGAGCGCCCTGGCAGCCCGCCCCCGGCCAAAAGCGCCATTTCAATTAGAGCGCGCGGCGCGATGGCGCGGGGCTCCGCGGGCGGCTCCGCGGGCGCGCAGCGCGCCCGGCCCAGTACCGGGGGGGGAACAGCAGGGAACCCCTCCGTGAAGGGAGGGGAAAAAAAATAATAATAAAAAAGGCAAATCCCTCCCTCAACTTTCAGCCAGAGGCGCGGGTCCGCCGGTGCCTGCGTGTTTCTGCGCGCCGCCGCGGGGGATGCGCCCCCGCTCCGCGCTGCTCCCCACGGAAGCTTGGCGGAGGGCGCGGAGCCGCTCCGCGCTCCAGCGAGCAGCAGCCGGCGGGCGGCCCCCCGGCGCTCCCGGCGCTCGGCCGCGCCCCGCGCTGGGATAGGAGGGATGGGGGATACGGGGGGGATGGGGGACACGGCGGGGATGGGGGACATGGGGGGGATGGGGCGGCCCCGCCGCCTCCGCTCCCGCGGAACGGCGCCGCGCTCGCCGGCGGCCGCGGCTCGGCGGGGCTGCAGCGCCCACTAGCGCGCCCCGCGCGCCCGTTACGCAACGGAGCGCGGCCCCGGAAGGTCGGAGCGGGGAGGAACCCGCGGCCCCGCACCCAAAGCAGCCGGGGCGCCGTGCAGGCAGGCAGGACCCCCCAAAACTGGGGAAGGGGGGTTAAAGTTTTCTTCCGTGGCAGGAATAAACAGAAACTTTTCTCCTAAGGGGAGCTTTTTTTTTTTTTTCCCCTTCTAGAGTACAAACTACAGGAGAAGAGGGAAATTTTCTCATTAAAGTTACATCCCTGCAGTTAGTTCAATTACTTGATATATGCAGAAGATGTTGTAAATTTAAAGATTTAAATAGCTTACAAAGATGCCGGAGGCTCCATCAGTTAATTTCCTTAATTTATGGATTTTTAGCTGAGCTTCTGAAATGAAAAGGAGAATGAGAACTAGGTCAGCACAGAGATTTGCATCCAGAACAGACTAAAATTTGTTTTCCTTGACCATCCCATCAGCCCAGGTGTGATCTTTGTAGGGGTCACTGTCCCACCTCTGACCTCCAGACTGGGACACTGACTCTGTGAGCATGGCACAAAGGGGTAGATTTTATTCTAAAATAACTTCCGAATACAAGCGTGTCCCCAGCCACTGCCTCACCTGATGGTTGCACAAGGCTGTAGCCTAAGTACTCTCATTTCCTTAACACTCTGGTCAACAAGTGGATGCGGGCAGGACAAGCTCCACTGAGACCTGACCTGCCGCGCAGCCGGAGTCTCACTCAGATTTTTCTGTAAGGGTGCAGGCGGACTATTTGGAACGATTTGGCATCGTAATTTTGACTTTCTTTGTGAATTACTGACTGCTAAATGAAAAATAAATATGAGAATCTCAAACAGCAATCATAGCAGCATAAAAATAGGATACTTCTGCACTGAGGCACGCTAAAGAGGAAAGAGAAGACCTAAAAATACTGCACTTATACAAAAAGTAGAAATTGCTATCTGACTCATCCCAACACATCTGTGACAGGCACTGTTTAATTGTGCTTCGCGGAAATGGGATGCACGGATAATAAAGATTCGGTTTGTTTGTTTGCTTGTAGATCAAAGGAAAGACACAGTAGCACTTGGAATGAAAAAGCCCGCGCACGGTACGTAACTCGTGCGGGATTGCTTTTACTGTGTCTGAGAAAAGGACAACGTGCTTGGGAGCTTTGTGTTTTTTCTTGCCTCTATTAATGTTGAGGGTAATAAAGGTACGCGTTAGAGCTCTGTGTGCACGCTCTCGGTTCTTTCTTCTCCCTCAAGTGTGTGAGTGCCTTTCTGTTGTTTTGTTTCAATATGTATGAATATATACATATGAATCAATACTTAAAAGATTGATATAAACTAAACAGTTTTAGGAAGCAACATTGCGGTATGATTAGTATTGGTGTTCATGATTTAACATTTCTTTTCCCACTAGATGAAGTTTCTAAGATTTGCAAGGTACGTGTCAAGGACGGGTATATAAATGGATTTTTATTTATTCACAACTCCAAGACTAATTGCTTCTCTTTGCCTGAAGGCCAAGAGATTGGTTTTAATATGACACTTCAAAAGTATTCATAGAACTACAGAGATACTAAGTGTCATTGTTTAAGAGAGAAATCTCACTATGCTACTTGTGACCCTGAAAATAAAATCTTCCACTGTATTTTGAATCCTAATGTTGTTTTTCAGAGTTTCACTTAAAGCTCAACTATCAAGAAGTATACAAAGGAAAATATTAAATAATGTGTAATGAACAAAAAAAAGAAGAAATACTGTTAGAACTGAATATAACTTATTTTCTCAACAATTCTATTATCTTCCCTATAAAGCAATACAAAATTTATAGCAGAAGATTCCTGAGCTCGGTTGCAGGATATTAGAATTAGAAATTATAAATTGTAATTTATCATAGGTGCTTAAAAGTTCTTAACCAACTGCCCAGCATGTTTATTACAATTCCAAGTACTTCAAAATACATACTTTGGAATTTTTTTCTTACCAACAGTTCTTTGTATTCTCTGAAGATGCTTAAAAATCAAATTGGACAGAACTGTTCTGTAATCTGTTTTTATACCTAATTATTCTATAGTTTACTTTCTTCTTTTTTTTAAGTAAATGGGCAAAATATTTATTGATACATAGACAGTGTGAAAGAGAAGCCATAAGGAACTCCAGCTCATTTTTTTTTCTTTCCCCCCCCCCCCCCCAGAAAAAATGAATTGTATATATGTTACAGGACAGAACTATTACTAGATCATGAAAATATGCTGATTTGAAGGAATATGATTTTCCTATCAAAAAGATGATCCTAATATATTTTGAGATGTGTGAAAGAAAGGAACATAAATTGACAAACAGCATTAACCTCTTCTGCACCATTCTTTCTGAATTAGAGCAGGACAGATTCCAGCTGGTGTTGCTCTTGAGGGCCCTGTATGACATTGTGGTAGGAGACTTCCTCCTGTCCAAGTCCTTACTCTTTTTCTTATGGGGTTTATCCTGAGGTTTAAACCTGACTTCAGCACTTGTTACATTACATGACTTAACTTGAGGCATTCTGGTGATGATACCTACGTTTCCATCCACTACAATAAGTGCAGGGAGAAAACTGTGGGATGCCTGGTCCTCGCTGAAATGGACCTCACCATGGTCTACCAGGCATTTTAAGATAAAGCAGGAAGTAAGGGAGAAAAAGGATCATTTCATTAAATGCTTAAAGCAGATAAATGAGAATTAAAGGATTGTTCCTTTAAAACAAGGGAATGAATGTCTACATGCAGATTAATACTCCTGCCAGTCACAGTTACCACTGTAGTTTAGATGGACTTTCATCTTAGAAGATTTGAGTAAATAATTGGGATTTCAAAAGTAGTTGTTGGACACCGGGTGCACGTTCAGTCAACAAAGGCTGCATGGCTGTTACTCCCAGTGGGTTTTCACAGCTGTGACTGGGTTTGGCTCTGTCTCCTGGACTGCCGAGTCACTGGGGACAAACACGTCTGAACACAGAGGTTGGTGGCTGTGGGTGCTCTGGCTGCCACCATCGCTTCCGTCTCTGGAAATGAGGGACAAGCAGAAGCTGTGAAAAGCTGATGTTATGTAGGTGTTGAGCCTCCAGAAAGGTTTATTCTTGTGAGGAGCCTGAAAATATTAAGTATCTTGAAATCCCAGTACTTGCTACAGCCAGTTGACATATAAGGAATAATAAAAGGAAAGGACATCTCCCAGCTGAAGCAAGTTTTCAAGCCAGTTGCAGTGCCAATCATTCTGGAAAAGGAACTTGACCCAGGGTTTGCTAATTAAGTAAAATAATTGTTTGTCATTTGTAGACAGATGAGGGTTTTCCTGAGAGCAGTGAGCATGACTGTGCGAAGAACAAAATCTGATCATTAGGAAATAACCGAGTCTTGTCAGTCTTTTCCCTTGAATGCTCTTCTATTCTTTTCAAGAAACAGCTTGCTGCTGAGTAAGTTTACAAACCATTACTTTATTGACTAAATACAGATGGATTGCTTTTAAAACTATCCATTATCCAGTGCCTAACTCGTGACAACAGCGTGATGCAAAGAAATAATCTGCCCTGGAATGCCAAGATAAAATAGCTTGTCAGGAAATACAGTATTGGAAAGGTTTGTTTGTCTTTTCTGCTTCCAGCTGTTATAAGCCAAAGATAGCTTCCAAAATGAAATGTACATAATCAAGATGTCCCATGTTAATGTTTATCATGGTGTTTCGAGTTTCGCACATTTTTTTAAGTGCTCTGCCTCCTCTTCTTAAACAGGTTATAAAACTGAGGAGTGTTTTTTAACCTGTTTAAGTAACGTGTGTGGTGTTAGTTTTTAGCTACTTATTAAATAAAACTTATCCATATTGTATATGTCACAGAGACAAGAAAACATTTTTATGGCTGAGTTTAATCCATTCATTGGTTTATTAGAGACACAATGTACTCTGAAGAATGTCACAAATCCACATGGTGTCCCTGAGCGCTTGATTTTTGCATATGGATCGCTGACTTAGCTGAACGATGTATAAAATCCTGTGTAGCCAGGCAGCTCCCAACTGAATACTCTTCTGAGGGAGGTTATACGCATTGCTGCTGCCAGCAAAGGTCTGGAATATGTTAAACTGCGGAAAAATCACTTAACAGAATATAAGGAATGAAGAGAAGAGCTATAATGGCCCTTTTGTAACAAATCGTTTACACTTTTTTTGGATCTTTGGGCACAGGCACCTCAAGAATCATAGGCGCATTGGTTATTTATGTAGCAGCATTTCAGCACGCTTTTTCTTTGGCAAATACCAGACCAAAGGGGTTTGGATCGTGCATGGCAGGGACAGAATCTGCGAGAGCAGCAGCTCAGTTAAGTATGACAACAAAGCCATGAAAGTGGAAGAAAAAGAAAATGGAGCAAGTCCTTCCAGAACCTGAATTTAACAGCACACAGAAATGGAATTAAGCACACTTTTATTTTGGAAAATATCCAAATAGTAGAAAAAACCAGCAGAATTGAAATGAGAAAACAAAAATAACATTTTGAGGTAGTGATGTTCATCTGTTGGACAAAATGATCAGTGAATTGGAATTTGTGGGGCTGCGGCGAACGTGCAGAGTGAGACACAATACAGAACAAAACTCATTGCTGCTAGCAGTGTGAAAAGGGAGCAGTACCGGTGTTGTGGCCCGTGATTTCTGTGTGCTGAGCCCCGGTGGTTCTCCCTGCCCACCTGTGACGCAGGCGGGCTCAGCTGGAGCGTTTCCAGCGCAGAACGTGCCCCTAGCACAGGGCTGATGCGCGGTGCTGCTGCTGTGCCTGGCCTGCAGCCTCGCTGCCATTGTTCCAGCACAAAGAAGAGGAGAGCTCTCGACCTGGCCAGCTGAGCGAGAGCCTATCCAAATCCTGCTAAGCCAGAGACCCTTGGAAAGGAGGCAGTATGTCAGACATATGGTTGAAACATGCTGTGCTCCAGCCATCCTCAGCTAGCGTATGGTCTCCCGAGTACCACTGCCAGCTGGGCTCTAATTTACACTGGGCCTGAGAATCAGGGACCTTAGCAGTCTCCCTGATGGTCTCTTCTCCTTTGCTTCACTGATTTCAGATATGCAGCTGGTCAGAGCTTTCCATTTTCCCTGTCTGGCATCCTTTCAGATAGACACGGAGGGATATCCTTTACTTTAACAGTGGTTGAAAAAGCAGAGCTGGGTATTCTGTGAGAGTAAAATTTCAGCTTTCTGACTCTGTAGAATATTTTATATTCATGGTGTCACAGCAGATGTCATGCAAGTATGTAAAGTTAATAAAACAGGCATCCCTAAAGCAACTGATGGAGAAACAGCATTGCCAAGTAGTAGAAATTATACTTGTCTGTTCTAACCTGTGTCTTTGAGGATGCATATGCATGTTCATTTTCCATGGATTTGCACTCTTGGCTTTGTAAACATTGCATTATTCCACATTTCTGTCATTGATTTCTTCTCAGAAAAAGAGTAACAGAATGCTTGTTGGAATAAACTCCTTAAATAAGAGGCATTATTTCTCATCTTGAAGTGCATGTTGAATGGTGCATAGAGAGTAATAAAAGTCTTTGTTAAACCCTTGTTTAAACTTTAGTTCAAGTGTTTTATTACAGTGTCACACATTTTGCCAGTCTTCACTTTGAATGTTTATTGAAGGAATTAATTTGTATTTTTATATTCAACTTTTAGTTTGCAATTAGCCTCTGAGATGTAGAACTTGTAGAGGAAATCTGTAAACAGATGAATTCAATACAATTTGAAATAAAAAATTATTTGATACTACTAGCCCCAGCATAGTAGCCTTCCTGAAGTGGGTTGTAGCAGCAATTACATGTTTCTGTTTTGTTAATTTTTGGAACATTATGCTAAGTCTGCTTTATGCAAAGGGTCGTTGTGCACATCTAGTATTTTTGTGAATGCCATTCAGTTATGCTTTCTGTTGTCAAGGCATCCTCTTGGGAAAAAGGTTCACATATATTTTCAGCTGTGATATTCTTCGGTGAATAAAAGCATTTGAAAAGTCCTTGCACGAAACAGTTTCACTTTAATCCCTCATTTTTGAATACACTGTGTTAAGTCTAACAGAGATCAGTCTCGGCTGCTCTGCTGCTTGAAGTGCCTCTCCTTGTAAAACCCCATCTTGGAGTTAGTTTTCCAGACCATGTCCTGTTCCTCACAAGATATTCTTGAGTTATGACACAACCAAGGAACCTCCTGGCTAGGAACTGCCTTTCCTCTGAGGAGCTGGTGATTTAATAATAAAAAGGTAAATGAACTGAACAGGTGGAAATTATCTTAATTCAACAGGACCATGAAGGTGCCCAGGGACAAGTAATCTTATCTACATCGCCAAGACCCTCCAGTTTCCTCCCCTTGCTGCTTTGCTGTTCAATTCTTGCCTCTTATTTCAGGTGACACTGGTAATTTTGGAGCAGTGATACTTTTGTGTATCCAACACACTGGAGCCCATTTCTCATCTGGGCATCAACACTGACCACACAATTGCTTGCAAGAGTTGTGTCATCAGCTCTGATTAAATGATAAAGGATGCAAGTAAAAATTACACTTGGTTCAGGATCCCATATTCCTTCTCATTTGCTGCTTTTTAGAGTTTCACTCTTCAGTCACAGGCCTGAAATTCAAATGCAGACTCTTCCCCCTGCGGACCAGGTATTTACTTGCTTTTCATGAGCATCTACATTCATATTCCCAGAATGGCAGGGGTGGGAGGGCACACATTTTGCCTGTGAAAAGGGCAGCTCTTCCGAGACCATTAAGGTTCCTCTTTCTTGCATCTGGGGAATGGTAAAGCAGGGTGAGTGACTGTGGCCATGGCTTTCCTGGAGTCACCAGGCTGAAGCCGGGAAGAGTCTCTCCTTTCCCATTCCCTTTTCACACTTGGTGGAGCCAGCAGGTAACTGGAATGGCTTAGGGTAAGGGAAAGGAGGCCACACTTGGAGGACATCTCTTCCAGAGTCTTCCTCCTGTGTCCCCTCATCATCCCTACACTTTTGCCTGTTGTTTCCCCAGATGAAGACCCCCGAACGATCGTTCCCTGCTCAGCAGCTCTGCCACAGTAGAATAGCAAGTCCCCATCTCTCCTGTTATGCTGCATGAAACTAAAAATACCAACCCCACTGGAGTTACTTCTACATTAAAGATGTAAGTGAAATTTAAAAATCACTTTTGGAGCTTTTTATTTTTTATTTAATTTTTAATTAATCTTAATTAATTTGAATTTTGAAGCAATCTGAAAAATAGTTATAAATGAATATATAGATACATTTCGGTGGGTTCCCCCTTGCCCATATCCACTGGTGAGATAATGAATAATGCAGGACAGAAGCTGTGGTCCCCGTTTGTATCGCCGAGGTCGGGGGTTTGCACAGATCTGGCGTGGGGGAGCAGGAACCGGCTGTCCCCATGTCACCATTCTGGTCCCAGGGCGGCCGAGGGGCGAGCCCGCAGGGCCCGGCCGGGAGCGGGAGCCGCGCTCGGGCTCGGGACAGCCGCCAAGTCCTCTCTCCAGCCTGAGCCCCGCTCCAGCCTGAGCCCTGCTCCAGCCTGAGCTCAGCTCCAGCCTAAGCTCAGCTCCAGCTCCAGCTTGAGTCCCGCTCCAGCCTGAGCTCAGCTCCAGCTCCAGCCTAAGCTCAGCTCCAGCTCCAGCCTAAGCTCAGCTCCAGCTCCAGCCTGAGTCCCGCTCCAGCCTGAGCTCAGCTCCAGCCTAAGCTCAGCTCCAGCTCCAGCTTGAGTCCCGCTCCAGCCTAAGCTCAGCTCCAGCTCCAGCTCCAGCTTGAGTCCCGCTCCAGCCTGAGCTCAGCTCCAGCCTAAGCTCAGCTCCAGCTCCAGCCTGAGTCCCGCTCCAGCCCCAGCCCCCCTCCAGCCCCAGCCCCAGCCCCAGCCCCAGCCCCGCTCCAGCCCCAGCCCCAGCCCCGCCCCAGCCCCAGCCCCAGCCCCAGCCCCAGCCCCAGCCCCAGCCCCAGCCCCGCTCCAGCCCCAGTCCCAGTCCCAGCCCCAGCGCCAGCCCCAGCCCCGCTCCAGCCCCAGTCCCAGTCCCAGCCCCAGCGCCAGCCCCAGCCCCGCTCCAGCCCCAGCCCCAGCCCCGCTCCAGCCCCAGCCCCAGCCCCGCCCCAGCCCCAGCCCCAGCCCCAGCCCCGCTCCAGCCCCAGTCCCAGTCCCAGCCCCAGCCCCAGCCCCAGCCCCGCTCCAGCCCCAGCCCCGCTCCAGCCCCAGCCCCAGCCCCAGCCCCAGCCCCGCCCCAGCCCCAGCCCCGCTCCAGCCCCAGCCCCGCTCCAGCCCCAGCCCCAGCCCCAGCCCCAGCCCCGCTCCAGCCCCAGCCCCGCTCCAGCCCCAGTCCCGCTCCAGCCCCAGCCCCAGCCCCAGCCCCAGCCCCGCTCCAGCCCCAGCCCCGCTCCAGCCCCAGCCCCAGCCCCAGCCCCAGCCCCGCTCCAGCCCCAGTCCCGCTCCAGCCCCAGCCCCAGCCCCAGCCCCAGCCCCAGCCCCGCTCCAGCCCCAGCCCCAGCCCCGCTCCAGCCCCAGCCCCAGCCCCAGCCCCAGCCCCAGCCCCGCTCCAGCCCCAGTCCCGCTCCAGCCCGCGGCAGGCCCCGTCCCGCTCCCGCCGTTGCCATGGAGACGGGCGCTGCCCGGGGGCTGAGGGGGCTGAGGGCAGCGGCGCCCCGGGCTGAGCGATGCGATGCGCCCGGCGCTGCGGGGTCCCTGTGGGGGCCGGCACTGCCGAGCAGCCCCGGGGCTGAGCGGGACCCTCTCTCTGGGTGGGGTCCGGCGCCTTGCAGCGCCCATCGCTCCCGAGGCAGCCCCCGGGCCTGTCGGCCTGTGACCGCCCCGGGCTCCCCGCAGCTCCCGGGCCGTGGGTCTGCCGGGGAGCGCGGCCCTCCGAGGGGCACTGAGTGTTGTTGTTTCTAATTAATGCCTGTGCGGTAGCCTAATCTGTGTTACCGGGCTCTCAGGAGTATTGTCGCAGCAAAGGTATATTCTAGGGTTCAGTTAATTAAAAATTACTTATAAATCTGCCTAAGTCCTGTGTTGCACTTAACTCTGCTCTTGTGGCTGTACCACAGAAGAAATACCCAATATTTATGCGGTTACAGCAGTAGTTTCGCTAGTTTCCTGTAGAGCCCTTTTCTCTGCTCTTCTGCATGGTGTTCTAAGGTTTTGCTGTCCTGCCAGCCGTGCTGGCTGTGGGGAGGTGACTCTGACACTTGCTTTTCTCAGAGCCCCTCCACTGATCCCTGGGGACTGTCCTGCTGCCGGCCTTGCCTGCTCTTCTAAGGGCACTTGGTTCTAGGGCTGGAGTTTGGAGCACACTTAGACCTCTAGATGCAACTTTATCCCATCACAAATCGGTCACGAGTCCTCAGGAGAAATGATAAGGTGACATGTGTTAGATTCTGGTTTTATTTTACAGTAAGCTCCCTCCTCCCCACCCCTGGGTTTTTTTTCAAGTACACGTGGAAGTGTTTAATATGTGTTCTCTTTAGCTACATATTTTTTATAAACTCAGTATCAACCATGCACTTAAACACATACTTGTGGTGAGGATGTGTCTGATTTGCTTATAGTCACAGAATTCACAGAATCACAGAATTACTAGGTTGGAGACCTCCAAGATCATCAAGTCCAACCCATGTCCTAACACTTCAAGCAGACCATGGCACCAAGTGCCACAACGAGGTTCAAGCAAAAAGCTTGATGAAAAATACCTGATTTCTATATATATGTCCGTGTTTGTGTGTGCTTATTTTGGAGTTAATTTCTTTTTGAGCCTGATAGCAAGGGAGAATGTCTCTCTCAAGAAGCCAAATTGAAAGAAGATGATACAGAAGCTGGATTCAGTATGTGTGAGTAAATCTAGCAATAGAGGTACACATAAGCTCTGGAGTTTCACACTGCATTGCAAAGCATTGTAAGCTTGTCTTAACTCTTGTGGGGTTTTTTATATTTTTTTTTTCTCTCCAAGGAGTAGCGTGCCAACACTGCTAACACTTGGCATTCCAGATATAGGTGTTTAAGTCAAGTGTTTGGAACAGAAATTGTGTTACTGTTTCTTTGTGGCCTGTAGAAAATAATGGAGTAGTAAGGTGGTTGATAAAGAGTTAAAGAATTACACTGCATTTCTAGGATTGAAAATACACAGTATAGGAGTCAGTTCTCAGAAAATGTGAGCAAATTCGTTGATTAGGAGAATAAGCACTTGAACATTTTGCTTTTATAGAAAAAAAGCCCTAACCAATTATTTGTCTTGAGCCTTTATACTTCAATAAATTTAAAAAAATCATATTGGTGAACATAGAAAAAATATCTGTTCCAAAGTACAGAAATCTGGAAAACATTGCCAATATGTAGATTATCTTTGGAAGCAAAGACTGACCTTTCTTGAACATTTTTGAGGAAAATGATTACTTAATTATTCAATACTGCTTTGTATTATTTTGAGAACAATTTCTAATTGTTTATGAAACCCAGCCCACTAAGAGTGCTTCTACCTTATTTCACACCTCATTGTTTTGCAGATTGTCTGTGATTGTGGAAATTGAATTCCTATTAATTTAATTTCTTGACCATCTACTTGTGTAGTCTAAAATCTTAGCTCTGAAGAATGCACCAGAAGTACTTGCTTTGATAAGCAGAGCTTTGATTTCTGTAAACTACATAGAATAATTTTGTGAAAAAGCTTGAGAGAATCCCTGAATGACACAGAGTTATGGGATTGGAAGGGATCTTAAACATCACCTGGTCCCAGCCCCCTGCCATGGGCAGGACACCTTCCACTAGACTAGGTTGCTCAAGGCCTTGTACAACCTGGCCTTGGACACTTCCAGGGATGGGGAATCTGCAACATATTGCAGTGTCTCACCAGCCTCACAGTGAAAAAATTCTCCCTAATATCCAGTCTATCTGTAACCATCCTGTCCTACCACTACAGCTCCTGACAAAGTGTCCTTCCTGTAACCCCTTCAGACCCTGGAAGGTGCTGTGAGGTCTTCACACAAAGACCATTCTCTTTTCCAGGCTGAACAGCCCCAACGTGCTCAGCTTGTCTCCACAGGGGACGTGTCCCAATCCTCAGGACTTGCTGCAACAGTTCCAAGTCCTTCTTGTGTTGGATGCAGCACTGCCAGTGGGGTCTCACAAGAGCAGAGTAGGGGGGAGAATCACCTCTTTTGACCTTCTGGCCACAGTGCTCTGGATGCAGCTCAGGATTCCCTTGGCTTTCTGGGCTGTGAGCACTCACTGCTGGCTCATGGTGAGTTTTTGATCAACCATCACCCCCAAGACAGAATAATTTTGTGAAAATGCTGGCGTTCTCAGGGACAACCTACTTGCCTTTCCATGACTTGCAAATGCTGATTCTCTTAAAGATCTGATGACTCTTTTACTGTGGGCAAAAACAAGCAAATGAACCACCTGATGGTATTGAACAAGGCAATTAGCAGAACAGGCTTGTAGTGTTATGTGACTCCTCTTTGTCTCCTTACTTGAAAAACATAATATTGGTGTACAAAGCTGTAGTTAACTATGTTTGTTGGATAAATTTAGTTGTCACAAGCTGCATTTCATCCTTTGCAGAGCAACCAAGAAAGCAGCAATTTTAGGACCAAAGCTCACTGGCTCACTCTTCTTTTAGTAGAGCTGCTGCAATTAAAATATAGGAAGCCTTTAATAAGAATTAATCTGGGAGGTGACACACATACTGTACATGCCCATTTATTGGTGAGACTTCTACTTCTGCATTCTATACAAATGATAAGTCTTAGCTTTTCTGTTTACATGCTGTTAGCCCAGCCTGTAACTTAAAACTCTTCTTTGTAATTGCTCCATTAAGAAATTAAGGGAGGACTTACTTGGTCAAGAAAACTCAAAGTTAATCTTGCATAGGTATCTGGTGATCTAGTAGATAATTTCTTTCTGAAATGCAGAACTTTTATCAATCAAGTTCTGGCCTCTATTAATTTCCATTAAACTTGGTCATGCAATTTAATATGGTTTTTTTTTCTTTGTGCCTGATAGTTATGCTAATAGAGTGTTAACTTTGTGATATTAAATGTTTACAGTGTTAATAAGTAAAGATAATAGCTGTGCTTTCTTGAGTTGGAGAATTTTGGTATGTTATTTATAGATCTGAAACCTACAAGATATGATATAAAAGCCTTCAATATGAAAAATGTTAGAATTCTGAGCAGACAGTGAGAAAATTGCCTTTTAGAGGTCAAAACTCCCAGTGCCTCTGGCAACATGGCCTTGATGTCATTTGACAGGGTGGAAACACAGCCCTTCATGGGAATAAACAGCCAATACCTGCATGATTCATTTTGTTAGAAGGGTTCTCCTATTGTTGCTAGGCAATATTTCCTAGGTGGAGTTAAAAACCAACAAAAATATCAACAACAAAGCCCCCAAAACCCAACTGCTGTCTCCTCAGAATAATACTTACTGCAAGTTGTCTTGCTATTTGTTTATTTGCTAATCTTGTTTATTTGCTTTTTCTAATTAAGTATTTTTTCCTTCTGCAGAATGGATGTGTCAGCTGAGTCTCAATAAAGACCTTCCCCACTAAGAGGCAGCAAGGGGAAGAGCTGGAAAAGGGTAGCACCTGGTTAGTGGAAGGTTTCCTGTCTACCTTCCTCTGTCCCTTCTCATAGAGCTGTCTTTTTGAAAATGCTTGACCATGTTGTGATGTGCAATTCTCAGAGAAGAAACATGGCAGAGACCAGCAGACATTCATTTGAAATGATTTTCATTCACTGCATTCTGGAATGGACTTGAAAGCAGGTCTCAGAGGCAACTTGTATGTACCAGTTTGTCTTACATATTTATTTGTGACAGACTTGAATCTTCAGGATGGTATTCTATCAAGTGACATACCCACTCAGTGTGATGTGTGTCTAAAAATAGGTCATTGTCAAAGGACAGGAAAGGAATTGTGTAAATCTATGAACTAAACCACTGCAGTCTAGTGTGTTAGCATACTCTGAAGCTAAGGTAATGCTGTCTTCAAAATAGTAGCTTTCCATGGATTATTTTCTAGAATAATATATTAACATTATATTTATCAAAACAGGAGGAAGCTGCAGACTCTAAAGACAGCTAATGCTAATGGGTTATTTCTGACACAGCAGTTAGAAACAGTAAAGTGAAACAAACCATATCAGAAGGTGGCAGGGCTGGACCAAACTTTGCTCTTATGCTTAAAATATCACTGATTTGAACCTCCTTTTTTTTAATTTTTCCATGTGTTAAATTGTATCATAAAACACCTTTTTAAGGCTGCAACTTAGGTATTTGGGTTTGGAAATAATGCCTCTGTTTGGTGCATTTGGTCAATGCAAGTGGTTTTTTTTCCTCTAGTTAATTTAGAGTGTTGAGAGGCCAGAAAAATGGAATCCTGAAGAATGATACTGTTTAAAAATGGGCATCAGGAAAGGAATTTTTGTCATTTTAAATAACCTGTTGCTGTGAACAAATGTGTGGTGTTTGGACTGTAACAAAACAATGCAGATTTTTTTACTGTTTATGACAGCTTAAGTGCCAGTATGTAGGTGAGGTCTTGAACTTAGCTGCACAAGTTATATTTTTGGTGTTTAATGCAGTGTTCCTACTGTAAACCAAATGGAAGGGGTAATATTTAATTCAAGATAGAGTGTGGAAATGGTCAGCAAAAGAACACATGCATCTGTGTGTACAGGGTTATACTGAGGGTTGGAATTACCAGGTAAAGGGGAAGTGTGACATCTGGTGGAAAGATGGTATCAGGAACAAGAGATCCCATCCATAAATGGGATTATTTGGCACAAAAATGCATTATGTGCTGTTTGAAACCACTGCTTGAGATGAAATTCAGATGAGTGACATATTTTATGATCTCATATCTCATATTGTCCAAACCAGAATACATGGCAGCATGATTATGTTCTTAATGAATAGTGATCTCTTCTAAGCTATCAAAGAAAGGTTATTTTGTTAAGTTCCTCCCCAAACTCTTAATCTACACTGAAAATAAATTAATACAGTACAGGTTTAGCTACATTTGGGTATCTAAATATTTTTTGAGAAAAATGTCATCTAGGTAACTATGATGATCCCAGCAGTTTTTTTGATTCTTGAGGTTTTTATTGAGTCTTCTGAAATACTGCTTCCAGGTGCAAGTCCCAAATCATCAGGATCACTTGATGCTGCTGTTCTGGGAGACTTGTCTGACCCTGGCTTGGAGGCTCAGCTGGAGCCCAGCACTGGGGCCCCTGCTTGGGTTCTGCTGTTCTGCTCCCTTAGAGCTGCTGGCTGTGGGCAGGCTTCTCTGTGGAGTGTGGGAACAGCCTTGTCTTGCAGGAGAGGAGGGAGGAGAAGAAGAGAGGAACTCTGCAGGAGAAGTGGGGGAGAAGATGGAGCCACCTTTTGGTTGGTGTCACATTGCTAGAGTCAGAACTTGAATAAAATCAGGGTGGGCTCAGATCTGCAGAGATCTTGCTTTGTTGTGCTTGTTTCCAAAGTATGTTGAGGAAAAAGAGCCTGCAATTCTTTGGGAGCTCTATGTATTAAGGATGTTCGGGAACCTGCTAGCTCAGCTCAAAGGCCCAGAGGGGAAAAAAAAGAGAATTCATCTTAATCTTTCAGCTCTGCTTTAAAATATCTGATTCTTCTGAGGTTTCATTCCACAGGATATTGATCATTCCATGTCAGTCTTGAGATTTTTCTGTTACAACTTTGCTACAGAAAGATTGCTTTATCCCAAGCATAGCACAAGTTCAGTCGTGGTTCTGCTTTGTAGTTTCAGGCTCATCTCCTGTGCATAACTGCCCGCCCCAATCATGTGGGATTTCCCCCTTCATAAGAAGGCAATAAATCTTGAGCTTCTTTTGTTCTTTATGCATTTTTCTTCTATTTTTAATGTTAGCATCTCAGTTGCTAGAACAATATATTATAAGAGTTCTGAATCCTTTTCCTGCTTTGGGGGCAGAATCCTTCTGCAAGTTTTTGCCTGCTCGCACAAAAATAATTTTGGGAACTAGCCAGTTCAAGGAGGGAAACAAGATGACAAATACCTAAATCCACAAATCCAGCATCTCAATGCTAGACTGCAATGAGGTGGACCCATCTCAGGTGGCTGGCTTCTTGGTCAGCCACATCAGGCATTCAACAGCAGCACGTGTAAGTAACCTGTTTCTCAGGCCACTTCATCATTAGAGTCACAAATGGATGATATTAGTGAATTCTGGTATTTTGGTACCATGATGCATAAAATACATCGTTTACTCCAAAAAGTGAATTGTTCTGGTCTGCTTCTGGCGGGCAGGGTTTGGATAATCCAAATGGGTTTGTGTAGAAGACCTGCGGCAGAGTGTGCTCATACACTCTCTTTCAGTTTAGTTGGGTGTTTAAACACTTTGTTTCTAATCTACCCCCTCCTCCTCAGCAGGGTGGCAGTAATTACCTGTTCTGTCTGTGTTTCTTGGGATAGATTGAGTAGGCACTCTCATACCTGTGGAACCACATAAATTAAAAAACTCTTAACTGTTACTGTATTGTCATATGAAGACTGGACACAGGTCAAGCTTCAGTTTCTTAATGAGATGTTTTATGTTTTATCATGTTGGGAAGGAAAACAAACCTAATGTTTTCCTTCAGAGAATCTCATTGTTTAAATCAGCTTTCTGAAGGTTAATTTGGGGTGTGTAGATAGAGAAATTGTCCTATCAAAAGGGAGAAGATAGTCTAGTTTAACTCTTGGAAATTTAAGTGAAAAACATAATTTTTAGTGATGTTGAGATCGATTCTTTTAAAGGATCTCTAGACATACATGGGAAAAAAAAAAAGCATCAGACCAGAAAATTTGATTGACCTGAGAGCTAGACTGCCAAGTTTTAGTTCTCAGCTCTCTGTTGGTGAGGAGACAATTCTTCTTACCAAATTGTAACTGACAATGATACTGAGCTTATGCTAGTGTAAGGTGCTTTCTTAATGGTAAATATGATTTCAGCCTGAAAATACTATAATAAATTCATTGAATTGACTTTCTTTTGTAGTATACTCTTATAATTATAAGCCCTTCATTTTTGCCCAGGGCATCTACTTAGGAGATAACATAAAGTGCAAATAATCTTAATGTCACTAAATGGGAAAAGAATGATCATATAGCCTTGCAGAAAAACAAAATGGGAAGGGGGACTGAGGAATGGACAGTATAGAATTTTATTTGCATCACTATTGTGGGCACCAGGAGAAAAATGCCCTTTATTTTTCTGAGAATGATTAAAAAATGTGATTGTATTAATGTTGCAGTTCCTCAGTAACTACTGGAATTTCTGACTATGCAGATATAATGTACAGCCTTTGAGAAAACTTGATAGTTTGGTCTCCATTACTGGTATTGAGGACTGGATGCATGGTGGCTGTTTTTGTGGTGTAAGTAGGAGGAAGAAGGGGAAAGTTCCTTGAGAACAGGTTGCCAAAAAAAAAGAAAAAAATCTGATGTAAGACAAAACTTAGTGAAAGTAGGATATGAAACTTGCTTATGGAAATTTACCACTGGATGCCACTGTTGCTTCACAGAATGTCATACTAAAATAACATCAGCTCTGCTGAAAAATTCTGCTTTTCCTTCACTCTCATCTTCTTAGTTTTTTATTACTTTAATCTTTGTTCATATCAAAGGAAAGGAGAAATCGTGCCCCACTTATTCTCTCCAGCAACGTGGTGATATGGTTTCTATGTCTAGAAGTGACAGCTTGTCATAGGAAAGAAAAGGGAATGACACAAAATTTGTCTTTTTTTTTTTTTTCTTCTCCTTCTAAGGTAAAACATTTTTTCAGATAGAGCAGAAAAACAGAAGAAAGGCTCAGATGAAAGAGCAGTCAATTTTCCTTGTAACTAAATTCCTTCTCTCTGTCTTTGAATCCTGTGTTAATCACAACTAGATTTGGACACTGAGCCTTTACTCCTCTTTAAATGTCATCCTACAGAGCAGGGCAGGAGGTCACTTTTGCAAATACCTGTTTATTTCCTTTCCCAAGTGTTGGACATTTTGTGCCTGAAAGAATGTTTTTCACTCATTACAATTTTTTGCTTCTGGGGGAAGCAGGAAGGGTGAAGGCCATCAGGTGAATTTTTGGTGGTTGTTGCTTGTTTTTGCAGGTACATTTTTAATCTCCTGGTTAGCAACTCTGAGATTTTTTTCTGTCACACAGTATGGGGTTTTGTAAGTTCCTCTCCTCTCCTCTCCTCTCCTCTCCTCTCCTCTCCTCTCCTCTCCTCTCCTCTCCTCTCCTCTCCTCTCCTCTCCTCTCCTCTCCTCTCCTCTCCTCTCCTCTCCTCTCCTCTCCTCTCCTCTCCTCTCCTCTCCTCTCCTCTCCTCTCCTCTCCTCTCCTCTCCTCTCCTCTCCTCTCCTCTCCTCTCCTCTCCTCTCCTCTCCCTCTTTCCTTTCCTGAAGCAACCCCCAAATGTAATTAATTTAACTAAATGAAAAGAAATAGAAACCCTAACATCTGAAGCATAAGTTTCAGATCAGATCGTTTGGGTTTTCTATTCTGGATGTAACTAATACTTCCTATGGGGAAAGAAAAGAAAAATGTTGGAAAAAAGCCGTGAGAGATGAAGTTTTTCTAGTGTCGTGCCTGGCTTTTGCGGAGACAGTTCACCTTCTGCTGCGCTCCCGCTTAATTGGGTAAGCACGAGTATTGTCGGATCCGTGAAGTGCCAGCCTAATTAACGACAGCGGCGATGTGGGGAAAGGCAAAGACAAAGGCAGTGATGTATTGCGAGGGCTCTGAAGGCGGGAGCAGCAGCAGCCGCGCAGCCCCGTCCTGCACGCTCTGTGTGTGCAGGCTGGGCGGGAGCAGGCAGACAGCAGGGCTCCGGCCCCGGGGCTCGGCACTGCCATGGAAACCGCACAGCAGCCCCGCATCCCTCCGGCTCGCCGCCTGCCTGCAGAGACAGCGGCACCCACACACCCCGTGCGGGCCCAGGTGACCGTGCACGGCCCTTCTGCTGCCAGAAACCCAGAAACCTGGGGCTTTGGAGCTTTCTGTGCTTCTGGCACTGACCCCGTGGAGAACAGCGCTTTGGTTCTGAGAAGGTTTCCGGATTTGAGTGATGGAGCTAAAATCACGGGTGTGTAGTTAAATAGAAGTGTGTGATTACACATGGTGAAGGGTTTGGAATTTGAGGTCTTTAAAACATGGTAATAGGTATAGGACAAGATGGAGGATTTTGGGTGGTGTCTCTTTTGGTGTTCATCTTCCTTCTTCTTCATGGTTTCAGGTACTAGTTTCTGGTTGGACAGTTAGTGCCACACTGTAGGTCACAGGAATTTAGTTATTGGGTTAAAAGTATAAATAATATAGGTGTTAATTCTCTATTAGACTATTTAGCTTTAAGTGACCTTGTAGCTAGCTGGATCTTGCTCCATTTGGCTCACTTCTAGCTGGTGGCTAGAAGTGTTGCTAAACTTTCTGGACTTTGGATAAGATTTAAAAAACAACCAAGCCTGAACACGAGAAAATCAGTTGTGTGTTTTTTAATCCTGGCTCTGAGCGAAGACAGAAGAGACTCCAGACAAACCACTAATTAAGTGGTTCAAAACTCCACCACCGTTACACTTCACAACTGGTTTATGAGGCAAATGGAGGGGGAGGAAAACAAACAAGTAAATGTAGTAAGTTTACTCTCAAAGATGGGCTGGCTGCCAGCTGCAGCACAATCCTCATGCTGGATATCTGACAGCCAGGATGCGGTCTAATGATGCTGCTGCTCACTGATAATTCCCCTCTCTCTTCTGGAACTGAAGTTTCACCTGGATTAGATATTGTAATCTAAGTTTTGCAGTGATCAGGACTAGTGATCAGATACTAACACTACCTCGCTGTGGGTTCTCAGGGGAAGCCTGCCAGCAGAACTGCTGTTGAAGCCTCATAAACTTGCAGCGGTGACCCAGATAACATTGTGACCGACACAGTAAGTTACAGTGTCAGGAGGAATAAATGTCTCCTCCAGCCCCTTGCAGAGCTCCAGCTGTGCTATGGTACCTGCCCTTAAGCCCCATCTACCCAAGGAACTGCTGGGCTCTGGGAGCTGCTGGGCTTTGCTCAGTTGTGAGATAGTTGTACAATTCAGAAAACACAAAGGGCTTGCAATTATTTGGAAACTGTGATCATTTAGTGTTCTTAGTAAAGGACCTTTCCAAAATGGTTGCCTGGACTCTGTCGTGTCTGTTGAGACTTCCTAGCAGTCATGTGAATGTTCATCTGAATATGACAGCTCTCTAAAGAGAATTTTTGTGCCCTCACCCCTCATCGACCACCCTCTGCTTGGATCCTACTTCTGGCCTAGGCCTGGGAGTGGACTGGTTTTTAAATTACCTTTCCTGAGGCTCTGCAGTCAGCCACATCTTCATCTTGCTTCTGTTCTGAGGTGGAAATGACAAGGTTTCTGTTGCGCTCATTTGTTATGTCATGCAGAGAGAGGGTTCCCCCTGTTCTTTTGCAGTAGGACTGGTTTCATGGCTGGAGAATGCTAAGTGGCTCTGTGGTGGCTTAATGTGGACTTGCTCAAACCACAACATGAGGTACAGCAATATAAAAGAAGCAGACATTTCTGGTATTTTTGGACAACAGCCTAAATATATCATCGCTACTTTTTGTGGTTCGCAGCTGTCAGAGAAAAATAGCTAGATGAAGTTTGACTTCAGCACAAGAAGGCCTGGGCTTTGCAATGTAGTATGTACTGGTGAAAAGTGAGTAAGATGGAACAGAGCAGGATTCAAGCCTGTGTTTCTGAGATGTTGTGGTCTGGTTAGCTAGCTAGGTAGTGCAGAGGCAAAGCCAGGAAGGATTAAAAAGGTATGCCATACAAATGAAATAAATGAGGTGGTGCTGCCTCTTTTTATTTTCCTCCCTCATCCCTCGTCCATTTTAGAGTGAGTGGTGCAGAAGACCACTGCTGAACATTGTCCCCAAGCTCCCTCTACACTGGATGTACTGGATATGTATGCAGAGATCCTCAATGCTTCCACAGCCTTTTCAGTGCTCAAGTGTACAGAATTCAGTCCCTACTTTATCAGGAGCCTTTAATCACTTTAATCACTTTATCAGGAGCCTTTAATCACTTTATTAGGAGCCTTTAATCAGATAAAAATCACTGATTCTTAGCTGTGCCATCTTTTGTTAACTGGAAAAATTAGTATGTGTATACAGTAATACCCACTGCCAGAAATTACAAAGAAAAGTTCTGTATCTTTTACAAGAAGCAATAGGCAACGAGCAAATATGTTTTGGAGCAAAGGTGAGAAGGACTTCTCCATGCCATGGACTTTATCAGAGTTAAGCGTTGTTGGAGTTGTGAATATGGATCTATATGTATCTTTATAGCCATGGATCATCATGAAGCAGAAACCAATTGGTTTTACCACATGTAAGCCTCTGCTTGTTTATCTATTTGAAAGCAGTCACTCATTCTTTTTGCTCTATTTGTAGCCTTCACAATTTTTGTATAAATCTTAAAGGTGACACCTTCACAATGTAGGTTTTCATTCTACAGTCCTTGTCCTTCATGCTGATGCAGTACACTAAAAATATTTGCAGTCTCCTCTTCTGTGGGGGTGATCTTTGTAAATTTGTCTGGTCTCTTTGGGGATGCTGCATCCTCTGGCTGCTCATGTATGAAAAGTGCATTGGTACAAAATTATTTATAACTTTCAGTTGGTGCTGGATCTCTGTGGTCCTCCACTGCAAGTCTCTTCAAACTCTCAGAGGAGATTTTTCAACAGCTCCTGGCTCATAAACAACAGCTTCCCCCATGATAACCCTGCAGCAATTAATCTTGTTCCTTCAAGCTTCTGTCTGTTGCCAAACTAGTCATTAAACTGATTATTATTTAAGCTGATCATGAATTCCAGTTTGGACTCTCTGCTTTCACAGTGAGTAATTAGAGAAAGTACTTTCCCTATCAATTTGTGCTATTCATGGAAATGTTATCACTTAGAGAAGATACAGAATAGACATTTGTAGGTTCTTTTTATTTGACTGGGGAAAAGTCCATGGCAAAAAGGGGAAACTCCTAGGTGACTTACAGAAACCTTGCCCTGTTGGCCTTGTTCTGTACTCGATGTTTAGGGATTTGGCGGTGCTGGTGTTTTACACTGTTTACATTGCCAATAATGTGGTGGTTTATTTTTAATTTTTTTTTTCTTTCCCTCCTATCATGAAATATAATGAAGTCAATTGCTATATTGTCTATTTCTAATTTTTTTTTATTTTTCTAATTTCTAAAGTCTATTTCTATAGACAGGACAACACTTAAATAGTGCATGAAAACATTCCTGTATTTTATAAATACTTTGTGACTTAAGTCTACAGTGACTATGTGAGATCAGGGCAGCAGATAGTGGCAAGACTATCATCTTTAACAAAGAATACTTTCATCTTTTGAAATAATACACTCATAGAGGTGTGAATTCCAAAGCTGTGCAACAGCATTAGTTCTTTGATTGAAAGCCACAAAATATTAAATTCTTCAGTTACTGTGTAGGCTCTCCTAAACTTTCTGGGAACTGAAGCAAAGGGAATAACTGAGGGTCTAAGGGCAAAGGCAACCCAGCGGGTCATTAATCTAAATTTTGCATATGGAATATAGATGTGAAGTGGTTAGGATGCTTTTTCCCCCCTCACCTTAAACAAAAGAAATGAAATTTTGCTCAAATCCGGCTTTAGCCTAATTGAGGAAAAATAGGGAATTTTGAAAATTGGGTCTTTCAGGTGAGGTATGTGCTGGTGTTCTAGTTTTTTGTTCATTTTTTTCCCCCAAAAAATCTTATGAGTGTGTTAGGCTTGCTGTAATTCAAATCAATTGAACTTCAACAGAGTAACGGCTGAACTGTCAGTCTTTCTGCAGCTCTGAATGTATGTGAGTTGTAGGAAAGGCATGACGGGGTGGGAATTCCTTGACAACTCTCATGTAGCTACTGCAGGTTACAGGTACCTCTGAGCATGAAGCTGCCTGGCTTTCAGCGTGAGCAGCCCAGGAATGTTCTACGACTTGTCATTCTGTGATAATGCCTTGTTCTGCTTCAGTTTCTTTGCTCATACCCCAGCTAGTTTTCTGAAAGTTGAAATGAGGGTGACCGCAATTGTGAAGGCAGTACAAGAAATGTAGGCAGTGCCTGGAGAAAGGTAGGAAAGATTTGCTGTGTCCATCTCTACTGAATGCTTTGTTCTTGCAGCAGACCTCTCATTAAGGGTAGAAATGAACCACAACACAGACTCTCATTAACCAACATAAAAATGGTCCTGGTTCATTCTTCTTCACAGCTCAGCCATCCTGACTCTGTTACAGCAAGCTCCCACTGCAGGCTCTGACTGTGGCTATTTCTTGCCAGACTGTGACTGCAAGGACTGGCTTGCAGACTCTGAACACAGACTTTCACCCAGCCCAGCTGTGACTGCAAGGACTGGCTTGCAGACTCTGAACACAGACTTTCACCCAGCCCAGCTGTGACTGCAAGGACTGGCTTGCAGACTCTGAACACAGACTTTCACCCAGCCCAGCTGTGACTGCAGGCTCCAACAGCAGCTCTGACTCCCTCAGACCCAGACTGAGCTCAGAGCACATCTTTTACTGCAGCAGCTCTCTTCCTTGGTTCATTCTTCGTTGTGCCTCTCTGGATGGTTCCTCCTTCCTCAGGGCTCCTCTATCTTCTCTAAGTCCTCTTTGCCCAGCCCCACTGCCTCCAAGCTCCCCTGAGCAGCCAACCCACCCCTTTTCTCCCACTTATCTTTATTAGTCACAGCTGTGACCCATTAAGGGCAAGGTTATTCCTCTTTAGTTAGCACAACTGTGACTGATCAGGGGTAAGGTCATCTGTAATTTCTTCTACACCTACACTTTGTCAGACTTCTTATTTGTCAGGTGGGGTGCTGAGAGCATAAGCCATCCTACAGTTCTAACTGTATTATATTTGGAAGTTAAAGACTTTACAAAACAAAAGTAAGTTGCATTACTGTGGTGTCACCCAAAGCAGTTAATGATCTGAGATAAGAGAGTATTCAAAAGGGCCAAGAATTGCTCTAAATAGTGTCAGAACTGCAGCTCTGTGAAGAGAAGTACACATTTTTGAATCGGTAAAAAGGAGTTGCATTAATTATATGGCATGCCATGCTACAACATGAACACCATTAAAAAGTCAGCCTTTAAATCTTAAAACACTTCTTGTTCCTACTGTCCTCATTATCAACATCCCTATTCTACATTAATGCCTCTGGCAAGAGGTGGAAGCTGTTCAGGGTGAAAAGAAATTAGTTTCATTTTTCAGTAATTATGGGGAATACTGTTCACTGGCTTTAGTCACCCTCTCAAGTTATTCTAGTGCTTCTGGTTAAAAAGATCCTGATCTATGGTATTTCGCTAATGATCAACAGTTTTAGAAATTACATTTTTCAGCAGCACAGACTCTATTACTATTATTCTTTTCCTCTGGGTAGCTGCCAGATTTTTCAAAACCAATGGGAAAGCTTATGAAAGGTTAAGTCCTTTTCCTGCCCCCACCTTCTTTATAAACTTGAGATCATTATTGCTTAGGATGCAAATGAATGTTCCCAGTTTTCAAAGGAAAAGACCACCTCTTCCGAGACAGATACTTGAATAATCTATGACTTGGGGAAACAACAAGGTAAAATAAGAGACCCTGAAGAGTATGGCAAAATCTAAGTGGAAGTGAAATAACAGTGTGCCGAGTAGTTCCTATCATACAGTGTGGTAAATTTTCTATGGATAAATAAAGTATCTTAATTTGTCAGGTGCATTTTCCTATTCTCATTTCAAGTGGTCCTTTTGTTTCATAAGGTCGAATGACAGAAACGTAGAAAAATTGCAAAAGGTAATGAAGATGTGTTTTGACAGATGCATTCTGGAGGACTGAGTAGGTACCTTTTACTGAGTAACATGAAAGTTTACTTTGTTCTTTCTCACAATTTTGAGATGTATTTATGTGGTACCTGGAAACAGCAGTGGCCAATCAGACTCCTGGGTGTCTTTCTGCTGGATTGTACTGTACTTGACTGTACTGTTTTGGTTACTCACTAGAACTTTTATTTTCTCTCATAGGAAGTGTTGATTCTCAAGATATAGAAAACTCAGAGAAACTTCCAATTCATCTATTTATAGTGTATTGCAAAAGATTAACAGTAGTTCAAGCAATAGCTCTGATACCTGATTTCTGTGACCATTTTCTTATTTGCAATAAATTTCTTCTTCAAGTGGCACCATCTGTGCCCTTTGCAAAGTTTCTCTGACAGTTTCTCTGGGACTGTATGAAATGCTCTGTAGTGTGCAAGAACTGCTGCTCTTCGGGGCATGGCAAGAGACCACAACACCTCTTCAGAGTGTTCTGGCTACAGAGTAACAAAGAGTTTCTTGCTGGGGTGGCCTTGGCACCCCCAGATATGTTTGAGATCTTTCATCTTGGACAAACCTCATTGTGACAATTTTTATCTTTGAAGATCTAATTGAACTGTTCACCTTTTTACTGCATTAACAGCTCTAATTCAAATGATCCTGGCAGTAGTAATTTGATTTTTGAAGCAGATCAGCACTCTGTGATCAAGATTACTTAAGCTCCTTGTGCTTGGCATTGTACTTGTAAATGATGGCAGCATCTTTCTTTTACTTCTTTCTGAAAGAAAAGGCTGCATTTTAAAATAATAATAATTTATTTTCTTTGTTAATAGCTCTATTAAGCACCTACAGCATCATAGGTATGATAAAGCATCATAAAGTATCGTAAAGCATCATAACTTAAATGCTTTTGATTAAAGAACTTAATCAGATCTTAAAATTCTTCTTCCAATGAAATACCTTATCTTCCCCAAAACTGGAACAAGGAAGTCCTCAGCAAACTGCAGCAAGGTGTTTTACATAAATAGTTTATACTTTTCTGCCACCAGATCACCTGTGTAATAAAAAGGCCCTCATTCTTTAAGGCTACAGGCAAACAGTAGGATTCAGAGAAACATATTGGGACAAGCTGAATGAGACTTCCCAAAGAACATCAGAATATTTCTTCTAGTGAATATGAAATCTTGCCTTTGGCACTAAGCTATATTAAATTCTGCAGAAGGGAATGAAAAGGAAAATCTTTTTCTAAGCAGGAAGGTAACTTTGAATGCAGAGCTGGAATTTATGGATTTCTACCTCTTCTCCATTTGGTGCTTTGATTTGCTTTCCCCTTGCCTTGACTGGCTGTGCTACAATACCACTATTTTTTTTTTCCGTTTTTTAGGGCTGAAAATACTAACGCACAATACTGGGATTGGTGAACTCTTCAGCTGATTAAATGTGATATACAACCTTGTTTCTGTTTTATGGTAAATATAAACTCTCACACTGTTATGGTGTGATAAAAGATGTACTCTCCTTTTTATTTTGATGCTTAAGAGCAGCCCTTGATCCGTTGCTTGTGGTTGTTTTGAGGTATGTTTGGTAAAAGCTTTAAAAAAAGCAGCCATGCATTGAGCTGTTATGCATAAATAAAGTATCAGAAAGCCTTTCATTGCCTACATATGGGGATCACTTTTTTAAAGAAAAAGTCTTTGGCTTTGCTTTTGCTTACCCTTACCTCTGGATTGGCTGTACAGCTGTCTTTAACCAAATTAAAGACCTTGATGGGTAGACAAGAGTGACCTTGTCTCTGCTGCTAGTGTGAGGCTCTGATTATCCGTTTTCAGTAGATCTGCCCTTCTGGCCCACTCAGTGCTTGTGGGTTAATCTCCTAGATTTGTGGAGAGGAACAAGTATTAGGAAGAAGGATGTTAAATTGAACTTCTTCAAGGTGTGTGAGCATGACTTGGAAGATGGCAAAGGTATGCTTATTTATAGATATGCTAATATCTATGCTTATTAGCTACAGAGAAGCTGTAAGGGGGAGAAGCTGAATAAACAGGGAATGAAGAAAGCTGATTTGGGTCGTCTGGTAGACCAGTGCCCAGTCAGCTCTAAAATATCTTTACCATGAAGGAGAGAGTCTGAAAGCCTTAATTTGGTTTTACAATCTGGCACATTGATTGAAGGAGGAGGAAAAGACTGAGGGGGAATTATTATAGGAACTGTAAGGGTAACATAGAAGAGAAACTGTGAAAGCCAGGGTCAGAAGGTGATAAATAGATGAATACGTGATAAATATGTGTTCTGTGGAGAACACATATTACTGTAGTTTAGAAAGGAAATTTGGAAGTGCTCTTGCCAAAGGAGGGATGTGGTGACTTTTGCTGAACCTGGGACACTTGTGGAAGGACTACAAAGATGCAAGGGGCATGGAAGCCATAAAAGAAAGAAGAATATTCCTGCTTTAGCTTCTGTAGGTGTGAGGAATACTTCCAAAGCACTTCCACTGCAGGACCAGTCCTGGCCCAGCTGCAGTTTGTAGTTGGGGAGTTCTACCTTGGGCAGATCCTGTGGTGCTTCAGCCAAGCTGGTTCTTCCTCTCTTCAGAGATTCTGTGTAGCCTTCCCCTTCCCCTTCCCCTTCCCCTTCCCCTTCCCCTTCCCCTTCCCCTTCCCCTTCCCCTTCCCCTTCCCCTTCCCCTTCCCCTTCCCCTTCCTCTTCCTCTTCCTCTTCCTTGGCTTTCTTCTTGCTTGATATGAATGTGGCACCTGCACAGGCTTGTCTGTAAGGGAAGGTAGGCTGCAGTAATCCGTGTGGTGCTTTTTGAGGATGTGATCTGGCTGGGTCAGGGGAATGATGTAGAAAGTATTTTAAATGTCAATGAGGAGCAAAATTCTTTAGGCCTTTAATCTTAGTGATTTTTCACTTGATTTAGTCAAACCCTTCTCAGATGCTAGTCACCAATGAGACTTTACTCTGGAAACTTTGAAGACTTGAGGGTTTGTCTGATTCACAGGGGGGATCACTATCAGCCTAATGGGACCCTGGTTGAAACTTTAATTACAAGAATACAGTAAAAAGCACTGTTTAAGAAAAAAAAAATCCCCTTATCAAGTTTTGTTGCTAGTCTAGTCAGGCTAAAAATTCTGCTTAATCTTAATGATTAGTAAGAGTTCTTCATTCCTGTTAAATAAATTACCAATTATTCGGAGGCAGTATATTAAAGGAGATTTAATCAAGATATCCAGAATATTGTGACATATTTAAATCCCATAATATTAAAAAAAATATTTTTGAGGGAGTAAAGATACTTTATATACAATTAGAGGCAGTGTGATTAATAACCTTGGGCTCAGATTTGACTGCTTCCTTTGGGATTTGGGTTTTTTTTCTATATCTCTGGAACCAAGTATATGCCTTAATTACCAATCAGTCAGTGAAGGCAGAACTGAAGTGTGGATGTATCTACTTGGATTTGTATTAGCATTTCTTCCACAGATTTGGATTAGTGAGGCTGAGTGTATCTGCAGGTTTTGATTGTTGTCAGGGAGAATGTGAATCCACACTACTGACTTAGATTTTCAAAACTAGCAGACTTGTCTGTTTTGCGTCATTTGACATTTATGCCACATGCTAAACCTGCAAAAGGTAGTTATTAGTGCAGGTAGTGTTAAATGCAGGAGCTTTGAAAAGTTTTGAGAACATTCAGGTCATTTAAAACCAGACAGGGTCGTTTGTCCCCAGCCATATTTCTTTATGGAGGTTTCAGGAGGAGTAAGAGATTTTGATACGTGGGAAACAAACCCATTTGGTTTGAAACAGTTCTGGTTGCAGATAATCTGCAAAATCGGAACTGAAGACAAGAAAAGAGGAGCCAGATACTTTTATGGTTTGGGCACTCACAGGTTGATACAAAGTCAGTGAGTGGATAATGCTCCTTAAATAGTTAAATAGTGTCAGTACTTCCTTTTACTGCAGAGCAGGAGAGTCAATGCCTTCAAATCCAGGCGCTGAGAATTGGGATTGGGAAGCTCAGGATTTTGGAAAGTGCTACTACAAAGTACCTTGCTTGTCAGGTACAGCTGCAAGGAAAGAGGTTTCTGAGCTGAAGGTAGGGAGTGGGAAAATGCGTGTGAAGCCAGTCTTTATTGTAATTCTGGGTATTACTCATTTCCCATAGTTTAAAACGGTGCATGGTGGGAAAGAAGTAGCTCCTTGTGACAGGGGATAAATGGGGTGTGCTGTCAACCCTTTTATTTTCTGATTTTTTCTAAAATTGATTTTACTTCTGCACGTGTTCATACTGGAGTGTTCCTAAGCTGTATTTTTTTTGTCAAGTATGACAGACTTAGCTTTTTATTCTGAATGGTCAATTTTGAAACTCACGATGAAGGAGGTCCAAGGTAAAATGGTTTTGATAATTACCAGCTGCTGTGTGCTGTGTAGACTGCAATATAAACCTAACATTCAATTTTGGTGGGATGATCTAATGAAGTTCTGAGATTTATTTTAGATAATAAAAATAAACCCTCTTTTTTCAAGGATAAACATGGGCAAATTATCAGATTCATAGCCCATCTCATATTATGTCTGCTGTGTTTTCCGCAGTGCCTGAAATGCTCACTGTATGCCTGATTTATAAAGACAGTATCACCTTGATGAGTACACAGTGTGTCACTTGAGCAGGATTCATGTCTTTATGGATTTCAGTGGAGAAATATAATGTGAGACAATATAAATATTGCAGCCGCTTGCTCTATCACATTGTCTGCTTTATTGGGCAGGTTACCTGTGCTGTAGTGATGGTTTTCTTGGTTGGTTGGGGTTTTTTGTTTGTTTTGGTTTCATTTTTATTTTTTTGTGTTTTTGTTGTTGTGGTGGTAGTGTTTGTTTTGTTTTATTTAGTTTTTTTCTGTGGTATTAATAAGAAAATAATATTCTGGTAACATTGGTGGGGAAAATCCTTTCCATTACATTCTGCAATAGAATTAAATGAATTTGAGATAATTAAACAAAATCAAGTGTAAAACACTATAACATTTTATAACTCCTACATTTTCCTCCTCACCCGAGATGGGGAAAGACAAGTAATTGTCTTTCTAGAGCAATTCTAGAGGAGACCCAAACCAGTCAGATACAGGAAAATCATAGGCTGAAGTTCCCAGTTAGCTGCCCTAAGTGTTAACATACCTGGCTGCTGCTAGGTGTAGGAGTATTGTTATTATTCTCCAGTACTGAGAATGAATACTGTAGAAACAGGTCAGCCGTTTGACATTTTACACAACAGACAGCTAAAACTCTGTCCCGTGGACTTCAGTGGAAGGAGCTGTATGTGGGCTGGCATCACCTTCACATGACTTCTCTGTAGCTCCATCATGGCACACAGGAAGGGTTATACTGGGTGGACACTTAAAACAAAGATAAAAGAACTTTTTCTTGTGCTCATAATGCGTGTTAGTCTGTATCTATGAATTTGAAGGTGAACTGTAGCCTGGAGCTTTCCTTTCTTGAGAAAGAAGCCACCTCCACTAGTGTTTAATGGGTTGGGACAAGCTCTCAGTTGCCTTGGGCCATTGCTTCCCATGCTGCTGTTCTCCCTGCTTGAACATAATCTTAACACCTTTTGCAGTTCGTGACATGCTTATGTTTGGATATGTTGAGAGGAAATTACCTATATTAAGTGAAAATAATTCTGGACAGAATTCCCAGATTGGAGAATCACTGTGGAAAGGTTAGATTGTGAAAGCCTCTTTCATTTTCCCTAACCTGACAGTGTAATTTTAAGTTCCATGAAAATAAGAGGACACTATCAGGAAAGATCACCCATAGAGATCCCATAAAGCTGAATGTGAAACATGGAGCCAGCACTGCTGTAGTCGTTGAATTTCAACAGAAGAATTTAAGCCTCATGCAAAGTAGGTACATAATGGAAAAATTGACCTCTGCTGCAATTCTGATAAATGTGTTCAGTTCAAACAAAAAAAAAAAAAGTTGGTGGCAAAAATGTCAACAGATGACAAAATTTGAACAAGTTTGTCTAATTGTGTAAAAGTCACCATGGCACAAACTGCCTGGAAAATGACTCCTGAAGGATTTATCCACATAGGATATGTTGAATTTATCTATATAGGATATGTTGTGTTGATCTATATCAGATATGTTGGATATGTAAGGAGCATATGTTATGTACGTATGTTCCTTACTAGGTGCAAGTTCGTTGTGCACTAATGTGTGTGTACACATAGGACTTCCCAAAATGTCATTTTAAACTAAATATTTGGAGTTCTTCTTTAAACAAGACCAGAAAATATTTTTACAACGTTGAATGTTTCTCTTAGACTTGTGGTAAAGCAATCATTTTTATTCCCTGGCATGAGTCACAAGTAACTGTGGCAATTGCTTCACAATATATTACTGAAATAGTTTGATGGCAGTGAGCAAGGCTTAGTCATGTCTGTCTCCCTTTTCTGTGTCAGTTCTGGACTGTCTTGCCCTTCCTGCTCAAGTGATGCACTGTGTATAATTCTTTAACATGTTCCAGGATTAAACTGAATGTGGAACGGGGGAGTGACTGCCTCTCAAAACTCAAATCCATTGTGAATCTTTAGTGCATGTTTAATTCTCTGCACCTCCATTGGAATGCATAGTTCTGAGAAATTTTGGCAAAAGTGACTTGCCACTGGTAAGTATCTGTCGTCACTAGTATAGCTAATGAAAAAAGGTGTCCTTTTCTTGACTCTGGTGCATTTTTTACAGCAGTATCCTGCTGGAAGACATTAGGGATGCTTGTTTACAGATTTGCCTGTGAGGTTCCAGAGAGAGTAGCCGAGAAAATTGCTGGTCCTTCTTAAGTAGCTGTTGTCTTTGGACAAAAATTACATGCATCTTGCCATATGAAGCTTGGGACACTTCCCAGGTCATTATTCAGGAGCAGGCAGGTGCATGCTGAGGCTTCGACATTCCTACACATAACAATGCCAAGCTGACACTCATCCCTTGAAGCAGTATCAGCTCAAACAGGCTGTGCTCAGCCTTGCCTCTCTCTTGTGCTCTGAAAACAAACTGATGCTGCATGCAGATGTGTTCCAGAGTCAGTGAAGTTGAAATGGTGAGGCTGGGATTTGTACAGTGTGTTCCAAATATGCCCAGCTACCTCTGTGATTTCTTGCTGGGGGTGGGAAAAGAACATCCTCCATCTCAGTGTCAGCAACTTGTATCAAGAAAGAAACCATGGTTAGGAGGAACAACAAGAGGATGTTCCCTTTTTATCTGTTCATTCTTGGTAATGTGGTACCAGTTGAATTGTCTTGACAAATTAATATGAACTGTTGTACAAAGACACTAAAACAACTATGTAAAAAACAATGCAGATTTTTTATATACATTGAACTAATTTTCTAATTATTTTTTTGGCATTATATCTCCCTCCATGCATTTGCAAGTTTGTAGGTGCCTTAGTATTTATAATGCTGTTTGCATTGGGTCTTTTCCTATGTACTTTATTTGTATGTATATAAGTAGATGATTGTACATGGATTTGTCATAGGTGTGCTCTTGCTGTCAGTTATGGTGCTGCCCAAACAGGAAAAGTAGTGCAAAGAAATGGGACTAAGTTCATGAACAGTGTATTGCACACAGTCCATGTGTGTGCCTCTCCCTTACTCTGTGTGTCCCTCTCTCTCAAAAAAAATACTCTTTGGTCATCCAAAGAGTGGATTTTCTCAGTATGTTGCTCAAATGAGGCAAGTGAGGAAGGGAATCTCCAGAATTCAGTACCTACAATTTAAAAACTTTAAAAACTCTTTACTTCAATCATTACATAAGAGAAGTTGTAAACCGGTAAACCAAATTGCAGGATCAATTAAGTTGGAAAAGTCCTCTGAGATTGTTGAGTCCAAATAGTAGCCAAAAAAAAGTGAATTCCTATCCTCAATTCATATTCTCTTTTGACATTGTGCGGTCTTGGGCTCAGACATTGGCAATTGTTATGGAAGAAAGAACTGGAGCCCCATCATGGAAATTCCAAAAAGCTATGGACAGAAGGAGTTAAGGAAACTCATTTTAATATCTTGATTCCTTTGTTTTTGGAGGCATAAGCCTCTATAAACTGACACTTCTGGTATGAGGTCAGCCATGGTATATAAATATGTTAATGGGGGGACTTAAATTATAAAAACCCCCAGCAAATCGCTCAATTTGTGCACATTGCAAGGATGACTCTTTTGGGTACATAAAGGTCTCAAGAGCATGACTTTGCTTAGATCTCAATGAATTTCCCTTACAGAGCATCTCAATATAAAATTCTTAAATTATCCCCTAATTAAAATATTATAGCTGTCTTCAGTTTCAGACTCTTCAAAAGCAGATAATAAAGTGCACACTTAGTTTACACAATTTATTTTTGTGTGTGTGTTAATCCCTATTTCTGCTCTAGGCTTTAGACCACTTTGAGGACTATGGTGGGAGATTCTGTTCTGCTGCTTGTGTGCCTTCACACCTCACCTTCTGTGACTGCTGTAGCTGGGTCCTTATCTCTGAATCGACACTGTTTGACTCCTGATCTGCTGACCATGAAATCCAAGGTGGGATTTTAGGAGTTTTCAGTGTATCAGATACTATGAAGGGCTGCCCCAAATGGAATCAACTGAGGTGTCCCCAGTGCTGGAAGCAAGCTAAGCATGGATGAGTGAGGTTAGGCAGGTTTGTTTAACCTGTGTGTGGGGAAGATGCTGGGGCTCTTGGACTGGGCTCTCAGTACCTGTGGTATTTGCAGTTACTAACTCAAGAGTGGGCAAAGCTCTTGAACAGTAAGAGCTGTGAGTAGAGAGGAAGGGCAGTAAAGGAACAGGAGTAAAAATATTGAAAAACTTAAAGTGAGAGCTAGGAGTACATTCTGTAATCAGTGCAGTAGTAACAAAATTTACCTCTTACCTAAGATACCTCAACAAGAATTTAAAAACAAATTGGCTTGACAAAATTATTTTGCTTAATATTTACCTTGGCTGACCTCTGAGCTAAATTGTTTTGAGAACAGTATTTTTTTTTGGTGCAGACTTGATTTCTACTTTCTATAAGAAATTAAATATTCCTCTATGAAGAGAAGGATAAAATATGGAAACGAAATCAGAATGAACACCTCTGAAAAAATTCAATTGCACTGAAATGAAAATGCCAAGATTTTATATGTGCAGGAAAAAAGGACAAGATAATCCAAAGGGAAATAAGCAGTCTGAAAACTTCCCATAATCTAGTCAAAATTATTGCTTTTTACTTAAAAAAATTCCTTGACATGAAAATATTAATTTACTTGTCTGCTGTGTTGGATTTTTTTTGTTCAAGGTATTGCATTTCTTCTGTCTTTAAAATGCATCTTTGCAAATATTGTTTTAAAATCACTTGTTACCTTGTTTCTTCTACTCAGCGGGGAATGGGAGCTGAAAGTATCAAAGCCAAATTTATGCAACTGGCCAGTATTAAGTACCTGTGAGTATTAGAAAGGTGCTTCCCTCTTCCTTGAGAAACTGCAAACCAGATTCCAGTGTGCCATATATTGCTTGTTATAAACATTCAAATCATTGATCACCTTTTGTTTAAAGAGTGCTTGTTATCCCAGACAAAATAAACCCTGTCTGTCTTCACCTTCATTTGTCATTAGAAATGTACTTCCCTGTTGGTATCTTTTGCGGTAAATTAATTAAAATAGATATGGAGGGGGTAGTGGTAGGTAAAGTACAGGTTTGATACAACCAGAAGTGCAATTTTGCACTGGTATTGCTGTCATTTTTGTCACTCATACAGTGAGCACTGCTGATAGGGAAGGTATCAAGCATTTCAGATGTAAATGTGATGGTATGAATTTCTGTGGATCTGTAGATTAAGCTGGAAGGAGGCAGGAGGAGGCAGGAGGAGACAGGAGGAGACAGGAGAGTCAGGTTTTCGATGTGAATCCAGCTGAAGGATTAAGTCCCTGAACCTTACTCTTAAAGTACTCTAAAACTAATAGAGGTTTGAATCCAAGTGATGCCCAGCTTTATTCTGGTTGCCTCACAGAGCTGACCCATGACTCTGCATGCTCCCTTTGCTGCAGTGCTGCTGCAATAAGGTGAGCTGAGATTCTCCCAGGGGAAGTTCACCTGCTGACTGGAATGAGCTCAGCACACTGAGCTCCGGTACACTGACCTGCTGGCAGGATCAGACCCTGAAAAGGCCTAAGAGGGCTACAATATCCAATATGTCCTCTCCTAGTGCTGGTGGCTGTAGCTACAGACCATCAGTTGCATCACTCAGAACACCATCACTTCTCAGAGCAATTAATATCATTAAATGCTAAGGATGGCTTAACTTAAATTCCTGGTGGTGATCTTGGCTACGACTCCTCGCACCTCAATCCACCCTCCAAGATTTCCCACCACTATCAGAATCTGCTCCATGTGCACTAGGAAGTGATCCCTGTGCCTTGTTTTCCCCTGGATGCTCCTGCCTGTGACCTGCTGAGTGAGGCTGCTGGCTGTGCCTGCCTGCTGGCTGGGCAGTGTGAGCTGTCACACCCCAGCCTGCTACTGCTGATCTCTGCTGGACTAGCAGAAACATTGCTTTGAATACAAGGCCCTTCTGCAGTCATGTGAGCTCACCAACAAGTCTCTGAGTGTGGGGAAAAGTGGGATGGGTGGGGGGCTGCAGCAGCAACAAGGCAGTGATGAGATGCTTGGGCACAGGAAGGGGTAACTGGTTTCATGGAATACTGTAAGTTCCACTTTACTTTTCTAATGCAACCAACTTTTCTCTGAATGAAAATGGAAAATGTGATGTCAGACTTGGTATGCAAAGTATTTGTCAGTGAAGTTTTCACTACAAGGTATTTTGAAACAGTTTTTCCCATTACAATTTTTTAAACCCAAAAAATATACTGGGTATTTCTGAGGAAAATAACGCCAGTTCTTGTGATGCATGAAACTATCCCTATGAGGATCTGAAGCTGGAAACAGATTGAAACAAGCATTGTTTCTTAGGTGTTTGCATTTGTACAGTGGAAGTTGTGGTGGAATTCTTGGCTGTGAAATACAAACTCTAGAAGTTACTGGGGAGTCCAGGTTTGGCATTGTGGTGGAGTTTGATCCTTGTTCCAGTATGGCCAGTTTAAATATCATGTCAAGTGGATAAATGACACGCAAACAAGAGTTCTGTATACAGAATTTGAGTGAAAATTTACAGAGCTGAGACTGTTGGTGTCAGCAGTTGGTAAGAGCATGGTGCTGGTAATGCCAAGGTTGGGGGTTTGATTCCTGTATGGGTCATTCACTTGAGAGTTTGGCTTAAGAATTCTGGTGGGTCACTTCCAAATCATAATATTCTGTGATTAGAGGCAGTAACTAGTTGAATGTCAAGTATTTTATTCTCACAAGACACTCTGGTAGATATGAGAAAGTCCTCTCAAGCACAGAAATTGAACTGAAACACCTGGAATATTTTTTTTAACATGTTAAGTCAGAGATAATTGTTACTAAAATAAGCAACTTCAAATTGTTTGCAGCAATGAAAAGAACTACCCTGTTGGGCAGGAAGTGGCATTTATTCTTGCTTGTTATTATGATGGAAAGATTCGATATTCCTGGTGACTATGAAAATTAAACCAGAGATTTATGTTAATGCAAAGGATTAAAAGAATTTTAATAACACTTATAAAGATACAAATGTTCGCCTGTATTTTATCTTTTTCAGATGAATGTGCCATCAGGGAAATATTGAAGGAGGAGAACACATCCTAGCTCTGAATTGCAACATCTGGTTTAATACTGCTCTCACATGGTCATTAAGTATTAGTTGTTTTCACCAGTGTGTTTATGAACAGTGTAAGTATGATTAGACTTTTTCTCCCTAACTAACTTAAGAATATCAGGAAACTTGATCAACATCCACCTTCAAACACATAGGGCTTCATGCCTTGCACATTTCAACAAACTGTAAATATTACTCAGTGTATTTTCTTTCTTGCTACTCCCTCACTGAAAGACTTATTTTCTAAACAGTAAAGAGCTTGAAATACTGTCTGCACTTTAGAATTGCCAGCTGTGTTTCCTTCATTTCACTGAATGAAGGTTGATTCATTCACTGAATGAATCAACACACTGTCCCCCAAGTGCAAACACAGGCCACACCAGCCTGGAAAATTCTGTGCTTTATTTGAGGGCCCTGACACATTATACATATATGTACACACATTTCATATGGAGAAATTATAGAAAAAAATATGATTTGAAAAAGGAGGCAATTAAGGTGAAGATGTAAACATCTGTTTATATTCTGGTTTGGGTTTTTCCCTGCTCTTCAACCAATTGTTTGCTAACAGCTAAGTATGTATAAACAGATGCCACCTGAATTTGTCACACAATACAACTGATGTGACTGTGGAAATATCCAGGCTCTCAAATTAATATAAATCTTCAAAAGGTTTTGAGTAGTTGAACATCAAGTAGTCCATATAGTAAAAGTCATAGCTTTGCTGTCGTTGAGAAGGAGAAAGCTGTGCAAAATACTGTTGTGTAATTTTAGTGGTAGTTCTTTCTTCGTTGGAGTGACGATCTTTAAACTTGGGGAAAGTTAAATTTTGTGGAGCACCAATCAAGTGCAAGAAAAAGTTTGCATCTTCTTCCATACTTTCAAATTTCCCAACGAAGTCGTAGTCTATTAAACACGGGCTGCAAAGCCTATTGACATGATCCCAGTGTATATCCATGCCCACTGGCCTATGTACATCCAGGAGATATTGAATGAACTCTTTAAACTTAACTCCAGAGCCTGTCCTTAATGCTTCTTTGGTGGCATTGACACGGTATCTGGAAATGATGGCTTTTCCAAAAACCGGGTGGTAGTAGTTGTTTGGATGCTCAAACTTGTCCCGAAATGCAGATACCAGCTTTTCAAAAGGCTCACGAATAAAGAGCATCTTTGTGTAAGTGTTGAGCCTGTGATAAATTCCCTTGTGGTCAAACCCATCCAGCCGTTTCAGGTAGTTTCCATAGTGCACTGTGTTGTGCTGGATATCCTTGGTGGAGGAGGCCAGCCCATTCAGCACCATCAGCACCCGCTTCCAGTTAGAGCAGCCAGCTTTTGGTACTTCACAGTATAAAACTCTGTATTTATCTTCTACAAATATTCTAGACACATGATAAGGAGTGATTATTCTTCTGTTATTACTCTTGTATTTTGAACAAGTTTCCCTCATAATCCGCTTCCTTTCTCCTTGGATCTGATAGAGACTTTTCCACTTGCTGTTGTTTCTGTCCTCATATTTAAGTGTGGGCAGGTTGAGAATGGAGCTGTTCATGGAAATCAGAATTGGGCTCTTTTTAATTATAAACCTCCTCCTGCGTTTATAGAGCTTCATGGAATTAATTTCTTCACCTTTCTGTTGATCTTTCATAGCAAACATGATGCTGCTTTGCCTTCTGTCCGTGCTTTGAAGCTTGGTGGGCACACCTTCAGATGGCTCTAATGAATTGCTCTGCTTAACTGTTGCTGCTCTGTCTGCAGTATTTTTTCTTAATTGTCTATCCTGGTTATTGATGGAAACACAGTCCTGAGGAAAAATAGATTAAAGATATTAGTAAGTGAGAGATCGTCACTATTTACAGCTTGCATCACCTCATGTGGATCTTTCATAACTTTTAGAACTGTACAACAAAATGTGTTGCCACAAGCCCTCAGCACTGTACTGTGGTACAGGCTCTTCTCTTGTCACCTTGTTATGTGCTTATCCAAAACTCAGAGGCAGAGATGAACCTGATCTAAATTTCCAGTAAATTCTAGTTCCCATTTGAATTTAATTATAATAGTGTATTTTAGGTGGCATATCCAGATCTTGACAGATACTTTTTTCTTATGTGTTGTTGAAATTTCTACAAAATGGTATCTCAGTATTTTGAGGACTTGCTTAATTATTCCAGACTGCCCCTGTTGTCACACAAACTGAAGGGTTTGTTTATTTGGGTTGTGTGTTTCCCCCCACCACCCCAGTCAATAATTTATCTTTGCAGTGAGAACAATTTGGCACAGAGTGGAGCCCAACAGGGAAGGGAGGGGGGTTTGTTGAGCTTGTAAGGTGGAGTGAGATGTAAATGTGGGCAGAGGAAGGATGTCAGTGAAAACACGGTGGTTTGGCACACAAGAAATGGGTGTGGTGAGAGCAGCACGAAGGGGACCCCAAAGGGAGGCTTGAGTGAGGTGAGCCTGGGAACAGAGCAATTGAGACTGGATGAGAAGCAGTGAGAGGTGGGAATGAAGCTGTGGCTCGGATTAGGTCAGTGAAAACTGAATAAGTAAAGCAGGACTATGGTAAGGCTTTCTGGAACTTGCTCTTTTTCATTGGGGATCTCTCTGTTAATTCTTTCTGCATATAGCACAGGGGTACTCCATTACTTCCTGCTTTTCAAAGTAGCTGAATTAAATCCTGCCTATGCCTCTAAATTTAGAATTAGGTTCTGATCACTGTTTAACTATCCATTTTGAGGAAACCTGGATCAGAGTAGCATACGGACTACCAAGGAGTATTTCAACAGAGGAGCATATGTAGTTGCAGAATATTTATTGCTGACCCGAAATACTTACTTAGAGGATTTACAATTTTAAATTTAAGTTTTTGATTTTCAGTGTTTCCCCAACAGGATTTAAAACTGGCTTAAGAATAGGATACTGTGTGAATTTAAGGTGTACAGTTGGGGATTAGAAGGGCCATGGTCTTTCAGAGTGGCAGATAAAATTTTAATCAATTTTACAAGTCTTTGTTGCCTGAAAAAAAACATTGCAATAGGTGACAAACTTGTTCTGTCATGGAGGTTATATCTTGTCACATTCTTGGTAAAGGGTCAGAGAATAAAAGAGTCTCAGAAACGAGATTCAGAATTCATTACAAAACCGTTGGTGATAAAAGAAGAAAAAAAACAAATTGTATTTTGTAGGTGACTTGCTTGTATTGATACTTATACAAAACTTGAACACAACAGATGACTATTAAACACAAGTTTTAGGTCACTTGCAGAATTCAGGCTGGACGCTCTGGCAGTGAATGTGGTGTGCAGACTGGGAAACCAACTGATAACTTGTTATGCAAAACACTATTCAGTAGTTGGGAGCGATTGTTGTGCTCTACTCTCATCTTCAGGGGTTGTTTCTGTAGTAAGAAGTGTGCTTGTCTTTGTAAATACCAGATGGATTTCTAAATATCACCCTTTACACGACTGACTGTACTTCAATCCTATGTGCTCATGACATGGCTGATATTTAAAAGTTATCCACTTCAGGCTTCCTAGAACTCTGGACCTTCAGCGATGCCGACGGTGACCCTGCAGTTTCTGGGAAACCTGAATGTCTTCTGTCAGTGTGAGCCTTGGTGCGGGTCGGCTGCAGGGGAGCTGTCAATCCCTCACCGATCTGAGCATCTGGGAACAGCTGGAGCTGCACAGCTGCTCCTTTGCACAGTTCGCTCCTGCCTTTGACTCTGGACTAGAGGCAGCCCCGTGCAGCCTGACAGCCACTAGATGGAGGAATTCCACCAGAATTTTTCTTTAGCCTCTTTTTAAGTACCTCTCAAGGCATTCATTTGATCGGTGCGATTTCATAGAGAATATTAATATATACAAAGTTTACAATATCTTTTAGCAATATCCAGTCTAGGAAAAAATTCATAAAACTGAAGTTGCATAGCTTATCAAATTCCTATTTTAAAAGGAAAATTTACATTTTCATGGCTAAGCTTTTGATGCATCTTTCCTTTTCAGTGCTTCATCTCCAGTGTAGTGACCTTATCTGAGCCATCTCTATCTGTACTCCATACTCAGAATATGGGTACAATTTTCCTTATGTACTTCTGAAAACTTACTTTTTTTGGTTGCTGGAATCCCATGTTATATTTTATCCCTAAACAAAGAAAGAAAGTAAAGTAATTATTTAGAAATAAAAACCATTAGTTTATTTTCATCTAGACTGACAGAGCAAGTGTTGTTAATGCAATGACAAATAGACCAATGGTGAATCATAATTAATGTATATTTCATAGTAACAATAATCCTTGAAAGGCCTCTTTATAAATAGATGTCATAAAAATTGTGAAATGGAGTGAAAGAGTCTATAACTTTCACCCTTTTACAGATGGGGAAACTGAGATGAACAAAAGTGGAACAGAAGTGATTGTTTAACCTCAGTTAAAAGACCAGTAGCAGAACAAGAATCAGCTGAAGGTTGTGATTCCAGGCTAAAGATAAAATAAAAAGAAAAAGAAAAGCTGTCCTTTGTGTATATACCCAAAGCTGTATGGCTTCTACCCCGAAACTTTGGGTAGGACAGCACTTAATCATAATAACAGCTTGCATGGAGTATTCTGCTGTAAAGGCAACACACACTGGAGTTATGTGTCAGTGAGGTCATATTTGCACACTTTTGGAGAGGCAAACAATACAGAATCATGTTTTCTCTGATCTTCTGACTTCTACAGTGATATTTACCTGAAAATAGAATAATAAAGGTGTGAAAATCTTAGATGGCAGCTTTAGCTGATGTGTAGGGTTTCTTTCATGACCGTAACCTTCTTTTAGTTGTAACTTAATAGTATGGGAATGGATAATGGAAATGCTCCTGAGTTACGACATTTGTTGGGACTTTTCAGCTGGTAGACCTACTGTCATCACTGTCAATGTTCCTTGAAGTCTTCAGTGTAATAAGCGTGCATGATGAATCCACAGCCTTTTGGACAAGGACAATTACAGCTAAAGGTCTTGTACAGCATTAAGTGAAAGCTCAGTCCCATCAGGTCCATGTTCATAGTACCAGGAAAGCTCTCAGAAACACCTCTCATGATAATTCACATTGTGGCTTACTGCAGTTAAGGTAGCAAATCCAGCTTAGATGATCAGTCCTGCTTTATTATTGAAATCAGAGCTACAAACTGATATTCATAGTAGAGTCTAATTAAAATTGCTGTGGTTATTTCCATGCTCCAAGAGCTCCTCTAACAGTGTTCAAGATGCTTTTTTCTTAAGTTTGAACTTTGACTCCACTTCTGCAATTTGTTAGCAATGAACTCCAGGTTGTGTGGGATATTGTGATTCTGTGCCTATTAAAAGTAAATAGCATATTATTTTTACTTCATCAGAAATAAGTTCTAGACACCTTACAGGAGTCTTAAGCCTTCTCCTAGCTGCTTCTCAAAAATGTTTAGCTGCAAATAAAAGTCAGAAGGTATCTGGAAAGAGAAATAGAGCTTGTCTGTAGTATTCCTGTGTGCATTCTGGAGACTTGAGGCTGATTCTTCTGCACCAGGCTTTAGGAGATGTTCCTGAGCTGTTGTCCTGTTCCTGAAGTGATCAGTTAAAGAATCACATTTATTCCACTGTAACGTGCTACAGAGCAAGGAAGGAACATGTAGGGAAGCAGGGAAGGAACCTGCTGTCCAAAAACCCTAGCAAAATCTGAGCACCAACAATTGAATACTAAAGCATGTGTGATCTGTTTATACCATGATAATGTTGTATTTGTTAGTAAATGCAACTACTTCTTTTTTGCTATAACCTAAGGGCTTAATTTTGAGCTATTTGAGCTGCTTGGCCTTTGCTCTAACATCATTAATGCAGCTACTTGGAGCAGTTACTTAACTCATAAGATGGGGAAGATGAACTTCCCTTTCCAAAAGTATTTTGAGCTTTTTACAGTGGAAAACTTAAATAGGTGAGGAAAGACTTTTGGTCACTTATAAAAAAACAGGGGAAGTATTTTGGATGGAATCAGTTACAAGTACTGGAGCATTTGTTGTGTCCAAATTACAACATAACTTAGGGTTAGTTTTCTTCAGTTCTTAAAGCAAGCTCTGGTACCTTGTAGCAAACCCACACACTTTGTGTAATTGCCTCTTAAATTTGGTGCCACTAATTATTATTAATAAAATCCCACAGAAGTGCAAAGAGCAGGTATGGGACCCAACTGTTTTGTGGTTAATTATGATTATGTTTGTGTAGTGGTACTTCATAAAGATAACTTATCTGGGAGATTAATATATTTTGTACTGATATGCTTTGCTTTGAAAAATGAAAAATAAATGCTGGGAGGAGATGAGTAACCATTTAAAAAGATGGTTATTCATTTCCAGGCTTTAAGATGTAATCAGAACAATAATTCCTGCTTAATATAAATATTTGGTGAAGCACTTGCCAATCTCTTTGATGTTTTCTGGATTTGTGACATCTAAACTTGTCTTCCTTTAGTTCTCTTTCTCATGATACAGTCTGTCACTTTAGATTCAAATCTACAGGACAAAAACCTCTTAAGTGCAGTGAAGTCAGGGAAGTTATATTGCACAGATCTATTATACTAATCAAAATCTTAATTTATTGTTATGCTACACCTTTACTATCCATATTTTTTGCCAGGTCTTTGATGTTATTGCCAAAAGGGTAGTATTTTTGGTCATAAATAAACCACTGGTGTCTGGTACATGCAGCTGAAGGCAGTGATCAATAACTCTTAGGTGCCAGACATGATGATGATCAACATCTCAGTGGAGCCCAAACACAGAGGGAATATCAGAGACAGATTCATTCTCTCAATTACAGTTTGTTTATGTTGGTTTTCATGGTGTTTTTTCTCTTCCATCTTTCTCTTGTGTGACCATTTGCCAGGCTTGAGCCTGGCCTGTGTTTTATTCAGTCCTACCACACAGTGAAACCCACTGTGAGCTGTTCTTTATTTTCTTTTCCAAATGCTACTAGCAACACAATAAAATGGCATTCATCTTCCTTGTGTAATACTGTTTAGTTTCACCATTCTGTCTTCTCCTCTGTCTTTGCTTCAAGATCAAATTTTGGTTTTCCTCTGGTGTTTTGCTCTGTTTTGAGACTCAACTACAGCTGAAATATTTTTAAATAAAAATGATAACTTCAAGTCTGCATCTGCAACTCATCCCTTACAGGGCTTCTGTGCACAGAGGGCTCTTGTTTGCTTTAACTAAACAGAAATTTCCTCTGGAATGGCTGTTACAGCATTTTGGAAATATCCGTGTCAAGTGTCCTATCCACATACGCTCCAGTCTCAGGTATTTTCTAAGAGACAACAATGTGTACCTAACTGAAGAATGATTAACAGAGTAGTACTCAGAATTCTGATAAGCATGAAAAAAATTTAGCTGGAAGAAGATTTTCCCAATAATACAGGTCAGAAAAATAATAGGTTGGTTTTGTTGTCGTTGTTGTTACTGTTGTTGTTTTGCTTTTTTAAAATTTAAACTTAGCTCAGCTTGTACATTATAAAAGACCTGCCCATATCCGATTCTAACTTACTCTGGTGTCCAATTGTTTGCATATTTGAATTAAGTTACTCAGTAAAGAAATTTAGTTAAATATTGCTACCATACTAAATTATTTGGTTTTACATCTATATAAAATATAGATGTTGCATACACATCTGGAATACTTTTGAAATATATAAATCTCTAAAATAAAAGAGGCTTATAAAATATATATATAATTAATATAATAATATATTATATATTCTAAATTCTAAAAATTAGTATATATTAATATTATGAAATAAAAAATTCTACAAAAATTAAAACCTAATTAGAACAGACTTTACATGTGTGCCTGTTTTAATTATGTTCTATAAATCCTTTTTCTAACATAAACTTATAGCTTGATTTGGAAAAATGCCTTCAAAGGTTCCATCTACGCTACACACAGTACCTCATTTTAATACAGATAGAATTAATGAGGCCAAGTAAAGAAGGCTTAGCAAAGCAGTAGCACGTCTTGACTTGTGCATCAGGAGAGAAGCAAACCTGTGCAGCAGATCTGCATAATCGGATCCCTTTGAGTCCCCAGTGAAGCTGCAAGTGTGTGCTGTCACTTCCCACACATGGGCAAACTCTGCCAGTGAATGCTTGGGTTCAATGGTACGTGCCCAGTCCTTGCCAGACAGGTCTGGTGGTTATTTCCTGTGCACTGGGGAACTGATGGAATGTTTCTGTGGCTGTTTCCCAGTCTCCAAACTACTTTGGAACAGTAAGTAATTAATCACGGCTCTTTGAGTGAAGAGCTTCTTTTTTTCCCCCTATTTTTGGAAGATATGAGAGGTTTGCCAAGCTGCTGAGGGTTGGGGTTTTTTAGTCTCTTTGAGCTTTCTTTCATGTGTGAGTTGCTTTGTAACTCAGGTAACACATTTGTCCTGAATTCTCAGTTTTTTTTTTTTTTTTTTTAAATCCTACCGTTGTCAAGCATACAATTTCTAATAGTTTAAATGTAATCTATTTGAGGAATTTTGAATTCTGACTGACGGCTTATTCTTAAGCAGTAGTTGTGGTGAAGCAGAACACTTCCCAAAAAGCGAGCCTCATTTTCCCCTCTCCTGTGCTAGTATTGTGCTAACACACCATTACTTTCCATTGTTCTTGTGCTTTCATGTCCAAGTCAGCTTCAGAGATGCAGACATTGGAGCTAAGTGAAACTGTGGGTGTCATTTCTAAAGCAGGCAAATGTGGGGTTCCCCCATCCCACAGGCAGCATGCAATGCAGCCTTGTGCCTTTGTGTCATGGGGTGCTTAGGATGGCAGCAGCTTGTGTGCACTTCAGTTGATTAGAACACCATTGCCCTGGCTTTTTTGTAACTGAAATGACTTTCCATCTTAATGAAGCAAGGGAGTCTCTGGACAGAAGTACTGTATGCAGGGAAAGCAATGCAATTCTGAAGGGCATAGCCTGGAAATAATTAAAAACATTCAGTTCATCCATCAGTTTGAACAAGAAAAAATTACAAATCAGGGAGCCAAAGCAGAGATCAGTACACGCATTAAGTGATATTTTAATGTTTGCCTCTTGAGGACTTTCACGCTGTCAAAGAAGTTGGCATTCCCAGTTGATTTGTGGAACCAGCAGCTGATCCCGTATGCTGGAACCAGCAAATCTGCACAGAGCTGTTCTGGAGCACAGTCCTGAGTCCCAGCTCCTGCCATGGTGTCACCGCTTCCTTCCTGATCCCTCATTAACTCTCTCCTTGCCAAGGTGCTGTGTCCCTCTTGGCAATTTAACTTGGGCCACCCTTCACACATGGCTGGCCTTGCCTTTTCCAGGAAGGGAATCTTGGAGTAAAAGATCGGTGTGTGCAGCTGGGCACCCACTGTTTGTAGGTATGGCTTCCACCTGAGGATGGTGTTTGTGCCTACACAACATTTCTCACTAAACACCCAGGCTGTCTTCCTGTTGTTGTTTCCCCAGCCTTGTTTGACACTGACCAACTGCCAGGCACCCACAGAAGTCACTCACTCATCCTCCCCTGCCACAGCTGGGGAGAGGAGAGGGGAAAAAAGGAATGAAAGGTTCATGAGTGGCGATTAGGACTGGGAGAAAATACTCCAAGGGCAAAACAGGCTCAATTTAGAGATGTAAAGTGAATTTTATTACCATCAAAGTCATAGGAGGATAACAAAAATTAAATAAGCCTTTAAAAACACATTTTCTTCCCCCATCTCCTCCCTCCTTCCTACCAACAGCTCAGGGAGACAGGGAATAGAGGTTTGGGTCAGTTCATCACTGAGTTCTTCTTCCCCTGCTCAGGGAGAGGAGTTCTTCCCTCTGAGACCATGGGAGATAGTTCTCTGTGAACTTCTCCAGCTTGGCTCCATCTCACAAGCAGCAGTCACACTGCACCTGCTGCAGTGTGAGTCCCTCTCAAAACTGCTGGGACCTGGCTCTCTCCTTCCTTGGGCTGCAGTCCTCCAAGGACAGGCTGCTCCAGCCTGGGAGCAGGGCCCTCTGTCCCCCGGGTCACCCAATGGGTCACAGCCTCCTCCAGGCATCCACCTGCTCCAGCATGGGATGGGCACCTTCCCCACGGGCTGGGATGGACTTCTGCATCCCCATGGATCTCTGCATCCCCATGGACCTCTGCATCTCCATGGACCTCTGCATCTCCATGGATCTCTGCATCTCCATGGATCTCTGCATCCCCATGGATCTCTGCATCCCCATGGACCTCTGCATCTCCATGGATCTCTGCATCTCCATGGATCTCTGCATCCCCATGGATCTCTGCATCAACATGGACCTCTGCATCTCCATGGACCTCTGCATCTCCATGGGTCTCTGCATCAACATGGATCTCTGCATCTCCATGGGTCTCTGCATCTCCATGGATCTCTGCATCCCCTTGGACCTCTGCATCTCCATGGATCTCTGCATCCCCCATGGATCCCATGGGCTGCAGGGCACAGCTGTTTCACAGTGGTCATCAGCAGGGTCTGCAGAGGAGTCTCAGCTCCATCACCTGGAGCATCTCTTCCCCCTCCTTCTCCACTGACCTTGGTGTCTCCATGTTGTTTCCCTCACATGTTCTCACCTCCTCCTCTTCTCTAGCTGGAATTCAAACTGTGCTCCCACTTTGTTTTGATTTTCTTCTCAAATCTGTTATCACAGAGGTGTCACCATCATTTCTAATTGGCCCAGCTTTGGCTAGCAGCAGGTCCATCTTCAGAGCCATCAGGGACTGGCTCTGCCAGCCATGGTGGAAGCTTCCAGCAGCTTTCACAGAAGTCACCCTGCTACCAAGAGCCAGGCCATGCAAAACCAACACACCCCCTCATAAAGGCTTTGTATCACTTGCCTCATGCCTGTTTGCTGTACATATATTTTTGAGTTGTGTACTAAACAGAAATACCATCTCTTAAAGCTACTGTTTACTTTTTTTTATTCTAAAAACAGTTTCATTTGAGAAATAATTGTTTTGATATGGGTTGCCTTGCAAATTGTTTTATTCATCAAAGTGAAAGCAGGAGAGAAGCAGAAACAGAAATAGTAGCATTATAAAAGAATACATTCCCTTTGAATCAAAACCCAAATAAAGTGGTGCTGTGTCATTCTGGTAAGTCCCACTACCTACACAGCTGATATTGATAGGTGAGTACTGTCTGAATCTGTGGTGTTACTTTTGTCCAGAAGATTATAAATTTACATCCAGAGTTTACAATGGGGCTGTTAACTGTCCTCTGCTCTATTGCTGAGGTTGGAAGTTGACTGAGGAAGGAGTTCTTTTATTAACTGGGATTCAGAAACCCTGACTTGCAACATACTAATAGAACAGGTATATGAACTCTGAGAAAAACACATACTACTGTGCTTTCCTTCAGAATGGTCTTACATTCTGATCTAAACTTAATCCATCTTCCTGACTAAATAATGATGCAACTTACACTTGCTCTGCTTGCATGATACCCCATAAAGGAGGGAGCATGACACTTTTATATTGGTGATTTAATTGAAAGAATAGGAGGAGCTGTTTGTGAATTTATTATGAGGAAGGTACAACTGCTTGTTTGCTTTGTCTTCTTTGCTATCTAGCCACACTAATTAGAACTTGCCATTTCCTGACTTAATTTATATTCAATAAGAATTCTATAAAAAAAAGTCAGGTCTGTGTTATTGCATTCCCCATTCCTTCTTTGGACCTATCCCTGGGAATATTGTTAATTAACATCATTAACTTTCAGGCACTGTCAGCAGTTACTTGCAATTTCAGCTTAATACCTTTCAGTTATTCTTCATTCTCACATTTAATATTTTCATATTGCCTTCTTAGCATGACTTTGGCAAGGACACTACACTTTCCCAGATTTATTAAAAAGTAAAAGCTAAAGTTTAAAATCTAGCATTGCATTTATATTTAGTAGCCTGTAGAACTATTCAGGTAACCAGAGGAATTTCAATGAATTTCAAGCAATTTCATGTAATTTGACTTCATGTAGCTAGTTAGAATAGCTCAACCAGAACCCAGAAATATTTCAAGACATTGTGCATGCTGGACACGAAAGCTTCACTGGTCTTTCTATTGGAGGGGAGACAAAGTAATACAGGTGGAATTTTGGACTGCTTTCATGTCACTCTGCAGAGATGTTTCTTTGGGAAAGAAAGCACAAATGGAAAGAGAGAAGGCTGCAGGCAAAATTGAAAAAGTAGGTCTACACAGACATGCCTCTAAGCACTGAAATTCACTGCTTTGATAGATTGACTGTAGATCAAATGGCCCAGATGTGTATCCAAATGTTGCATATTATTATGCTACAATCAATTAACTGGAACTGATAGAGTTTCCCTTTCTCCTCTTCTCACAGTTGATTATTGACAAGTCTTCTTAGTATAAAAGATCAATACGGAACATTAAAAAAGGTTAACACTTGCAACAGCTACAAAACTTGGTGTAGAAAGGGTGATAATTGGACAGGCTTTGATTCATGCCCCGTGAAAAAGAAGCAGTTCTTGGGAAGCTCAGTGTAAGGAATTGAGCTCTTTGTCAGGCCCTCTATTCCTGAGCACTCATTTCTCACTGGCTCTACTCTTCTTTGTGGAAGGCTTTCTGTTTCTTGTTAAGGAGCTCACTTGCACACTTTCAGCCAGATTTTCATGTCTGATGGGTAGAACAACAAGGTTGCATGAGAATAGTGTCTTGAATTGATTTTCCTATCAGTAAGACTGAGGGAAAAATGGTTCTGCTCAAAAACCGAGCGCTAATTACTGCCAGGATTCAGGTGACCTGAGATGGTACCTAGGACTTCACCTGAGGTGCAACCGAGGTAGGAGGAGTCAAAGTTCTAGTATTGAGTTTTAGTAAGCTTGATACTTTTTAAAGGTAGGGGGAGGCCATTTAAACGTGCTACAAAACTTTTGGAATTCACAGTTTCTCCATCAGTGAAGTGGCAATTTGAGACTCGTGTTTTCTCCTTGGCCATGCAAAGTTCAAGGAAAATTGGTAGTGGAACACTTGAAAGTCTAAAGTGGATGGGCCTTGCTGAGGACACTTAATGCTTCATGTGGTGTGTACTTGAAAGGTTCAGGGGCTTACAGGACATAAGGCTTGATCTTAACAAAGCTTTAGAACAAGTGAACATTGAAAGACAATTTAGTGGCAGTGAGATTTGGAGGACATTTGCTCTGTTAACTTCATCTCACAACTCTTATTATGAGAAACTGGATATCCCAGACTCTGATCCATTTGCACCTTGGTACTGGCATTGAGGGAAGTCTTTGGTGCCTCTCTCCCTGTGCACTTCCCAGCACATCTTGTCTTCATTATATCCCGACTTGGCTGTGAGTAGCTCAGTCAGGGAGCACAGGGAGCTGCTGCTACAGGAGACAGCTTTCATCTATCCCCATGGCTCATGTCTTCACTCTCCTGGTGCCTGCCCCTGCCAGGTCACTGCACTTCCCCTCCTCTGCACAACACAGAACTTGGGATCTGGCAGAGAAATAAAGGAGATGGTGCAGCACCTCAGGAATGTGGGAAGAGAAAAACATCCTTCTGTGGGGATTGGTGACTGTTCTGTTCATCTACACACCTGGGTGAGCTACACTGCTCTTCTAAAGGGGTCACATCTGCTCTGGCAGGGAGAATACACAGATCTCATTTTGGTCAGCCTTCCCTGTTTCTTTCTTATGAAGCCTGGGATGCAGGAGCCAGAGGGCTCTAGTGTAGTTCCCTCTCTCTATCAGTCTGAACTATCAGTGGTACCAAAAGTGAGAGCCCTTCTGCTACTGCCATTTTATGGGTACATCTGATTTTTCATTCACACATAATAGCACTTTCTATATTTGCTAGTACCCCAGTGTAGAATGCTGCATCAGATCAAGGAGGGGCTGTATGAATTGAGAGATGGATTGTTTGCATATACCCTGACAGCCCAAATTTGGGATACAGTTGCTATGACAATTGAATCATCTGATTTTGTAAGTCAGTGCATACAAACAGTGAGTAGCCAATTGATTGCTGGATATGGTTAACTAGGAATGGAACTTTTATTTAGCTGATGAAAGTGTGTGAATGTCTGATTTCACTGATAGCTTTTCTATGACAATTGCTGTTCAGAGCATTTCAGCAGAACCATGCTTCCCTCCGTACCTTGCATACAGTTTTATAGGATCCCTTTTCTCTGTTGTGCACTGGCTGAAAGATCTCTGGCACAATCTGCCCCTCTGTTTCATTCTTCAGAGGCAGCACTCTGCCATGTGGAGCTGTTTCCTGGCAGTGAAGCACTGACTGGGTGTGGGCTTACACAGTGCAATTCAACATGATCACTTGTTTGGCTGCCTCTGCTCTGGTGCTGCCTAAACCCGAGCACTGTAGAAAAGTGAGCCACTACAGGCCTTTACTGACCTGGCTGTTTGCTCCACCTGACATGCAACACTTTTGCTTCAGATGTGGGCTTCTTATCCAGTTGCTTTCTATCTTGTTTTTTTTGTTGAGGATGCCTACAGGTTGCACTCTATATGTAAACTTTAGACAATCACATTTGGTGATCTTTTGATGGTCTTAGAATTGATCCACTGGGTGAAAGAGGAAAAAAAAAGTTTTTACTCAAATGACTGAGTTCTCTAAGTTTTATTACTCATTATTCAGATACTAAATAAAACCTTTGCTAAAATTAAAACCTTTGCACTCCACTGTCTAAAGATTTGCTACTCTGAGAATTGGAATTGGAAGCATGGGTTTAAAGCTCCCTTAGTTGCAGTATTAGAACAGCTTCTGCTGAAGCAAGAGTTATCTATGACTGTATAACATTGACTTTTCAAATATGAAAATTTGGCATTTACTTCAGTGGGTACTAGATCAGCTCCTTCATGAGAAAGCAGCAACACATGATGGATTTTTTCAAGTGGTGGTAAACTGCTGTCCTAATCTCTTTACTCAATGGTCCCTATTCTCACTGTACTTTTCCCTTAAGTTAATGTTGCTCCTCTGAAACCACCTGAAAACTACTATGGGCTTGCAAAAAAGTAAGTTTCTTCCTATTCAATTTTATTTAAGAAAAAAGTATGGATAAAATTGTCAGTGACTTTTTTTTTTACTTCTGCAAGAACTATAATACGAAAAAGTGAATATGCATTAAAAAATACACAGAGTAAAGTTTTGATCTCATTTTTAACTTCTTTGTGTCTCTGCTTCAAGAAAAACTAAAACCATCAGGAACAGGCATGGAAAAGCACACCATTACTTTCCACACTCTCACTTTTTCCAGTATTCTCTCTTTGCATAAAAAAGGACAGCATTTACAAAACTGTCATAAATCTCTGTAGGAAAAGATTTAATTATCCAAAAAAGTGAAGATGTCAAAAACATAAGGACAAAGAAATACAAGTGTTTTGCATCATTCTTTAGAGTGAATTTAAATGTCTGTCTCTGTTTCCTCGTGCAAATCCAGCTTTGCTGCCTTTTACCCATTTTAGATTTTCTTTTTCATCTGAAAGCAACAAAGGCCTTCTGGCAGGAATTGGGTTTATGCTTTTGATTCAATCTCAGATTCTCTAAACTTTCTCTGTGGAGCTGAAATGAACTAAAACTTGCAGAGGCACATCACATGCAGTTTCAGATAGCTTTTCTATACTTTTTGTTATTCAGAATGTAAAGATTCCACTTAGTTTGAGAAAATATATAGTAGCATGGCCTCAAATCCCTTCCCATAACTTCTGTGTATTTGGTTTTCTTGCACAAAAATGAAATTCTTTAGGGCATATTCCTCAGAGAATCTCTCGAGGCAATTTTTCCCTGAGGAACTTGAGAAATGTGCATTTTCACTTGTATGTTTTGTACGAGGTTCAGGGCTGGTAATCTTATAAGAAGAATATGTTATGTTAAAAAAATGAAATAATTAAAATCTAAATAACTAAAAATAGTAAGCTTGATCTGGTCTCGATCTAGTACCTCCTTAACAGATCTGTGTATTCAAATTTTGCTTGTAAACAGATGAGATTCCAGCCTCGTACTTAATTTTCCCTTTTTTCCCCATTAAGGAAGGTAGAAATTGCCAATATGTTGGTAGCAAGTGGCAGAAGAAGCAATGTGAGTGATTTCCTTGGCTACTGTCAAACACTTCAGGCCAGGCTTTCAAACTACATTTGTAATAAAAGAAATATACTGTGGGAAAGATAAGCAGTGTGGTCTTTAGCAAGCTTGTTTCTTGCTGGTGTGCTCAACCCAGCTGCCAGCCTAGTGCTGCTGGATTAGCTTGGGGAGCTTGCTGAAAGGCTGAATGATTCATTGCTTGCTTTATTTTTACAGAGAAGCTATAATATCCTAAAAGTTTAGATACAGAACCTCTGGCATAAAGTCTGAATATATTTTTGCAAAACTGCATCCTCAAGATATCTTTTCTGTACTGCCTAATTTTCTATTTCATAATGGTGTGTTTTAATAAAAAAATTTTTGTCAAGTCACAAGTTAGAAGATATTGTCTTGAAGTGAATTAATGGAAGAAAAATTCTGAAGTAATCTACTGTTAGTAAATGGCTCTGTATGGGTCAGGCAATTTCAGAGGTTGTTACCGTGCTCATTTTGGCTGGGATAGAATCAATTTTCTCAGGGTAGCTGCTATGGAGCTGCATTTTGCATTAGTGCTGGAGTCAGTGTTGAAATACAGGGGTGTTTTTGTCACTGCTGGGTAGGGCTTACACAAAGTCAAGACCTTTGCTCTTCCCTGCCCTACGATGGAATAAGCTGGGGATGCACAAGGGTTTGGGAGGGGACACAGCTGACCCCAAATGACCAGATATTCCACAGGGTGTGGCATTGCATGGTGCGCAGTGCGTAAAGCTGTGGGAGCAGGAGGAAGAGGGGGATGATGGACTGATGGTGTTTGCCTGCCAAGCAACCACTAACACTCTGCTGAACTTTTGACTGCCCATGGGAAGCAGCGAATGAAATCCTGGCTTTGCTTGTGCACGTGTCCTTGGCTTTGCCAGTCTTGGGTTAAGGCAATTCAAGAGGTAGACATCTTGCAATGAGTTGCCTTCCCCTATAGTTTTAACTGATCCCTTTCCACTGAAAAGGAGAAATGAAAACCAAATATCTGTAAGTGCAAAAATAACAGTTTACTAACAGGTGAAACAGCAACAGGTAAAAATAGCAGTGAACGCTCGCTAGATCCAGAACTGCCAAGGCTCACTAATTCCCCGGGGCAAAGACAAACCCAGAGGGTCAACCCTGGGGTCAATCCCTTCCCCTGGGGTGACTCCTGCGACTCGGAGCAGAGGGGAAAGAGGGGAAATGTGCCGGGAGCAGAGGGGAAATGTGCCGGGAGCACAGGGGAAATGTCCCCAGCTCTGTCTGTCCCTGAGCCCTGCGGGCGCCATGGGGACACACCCATCGGTGACAGGGCTGGGACCAGCGAGGGGACATCAGGGGCAGCAGGGGACAGCAGGGGACAGCAGGGGACAGCAGGGGATATCAGGGGACAGCAGGGGACAGCAGGCGGGCAGGCCGGGCACAGCAGCGGGGCCGCTCCGTTCCCCCCGCGGCTCAGGCACCGCCAGGACTCGCTCGGGGCACGCCAGGACCGAGAGGCGCTCCTGGGAAAAACCAACAGAGAACCCAACAGGGAAATCACCCGTGCTGCCTCAGCTGTGTGTCAAGAACCCAGGAGGAAGGAATACCCCAAGGGGCAGGAATATCCCAAGGGGCAGGAATACCCCAAGGGGCAGGAATATCCCAAGGGGCAGGAATACCCCAAGGGGCAGGAATATCCCAAGGGGCAAGCCAAAGGACTCTGCTTGAGTCCAAGCCCACGAGGCCAGACTGGATCTGCACAAGAGGCCCCCCAGCAGCCCCCATTCCCATTTCCAGCCGTGGCATCAGGTTTAAAGGCACTGTAACAATTTTGGGTAGAGATAGATGTGGAATACAATAACATTTCGGGTCACCCTGTTAAACTGGCTTTGTCTCAACCACGAGTTTTCTCACTTCTGCTGTTCGGAGTCTCTCCCAACCCCGTGGGAAGGGAAATGAGCAAGTGGCTGTGGTGCTTAATTACTGGCTGAGGTTAAAGCCAAGAGAGTTAATTAATGTAGACAATATCACTTTGTGTTTTGCTGATTATATTTCAAATGGGCTTAATTTTCAAGTGTTTGCAGCATGGGAGGTTTCAGAGCCCATGTAACAAAGTTATGAGCTTGGCAGGCTTGCCTTGGTCTGGAGGCTTGGGTTCATTACTAGCTCTGAGCCTGTGTCTCCTTGACTGTAAAATAGGAAGGATGTGCTCTCTCAGAGGAGTGCAGTGCCTGCAAGCTGGGTAACCAAGAACAGCAGTGGTCAGTGCCCTGCAAATGTTCTAAGGATGCTCTCCTTAACTTATTAAATTGCTGAGACTTTTGAACAAAGTTACATTTTTTTCCCCCTAACTTCTGCCCAAAAGGTTCTCCTGTCATGCTTTGTGTCACCTTATGTGCCTTGGAATTTCTTCCAAGTTCTGCCTGTGTTTATATGTTAACATTGATGGACATGCTGTTGACACAAACACTTTCCCAATGCTCTTACTTGCATGCTCCCTTGACAGGATAGATTTTCAAATATCATTTTCCAATTGTTTAGCCTCATATTCTATATCACCTAGCATGCCACATTGGAATGACTGATATGGAGAATAGAAACATTCCTTGAGAAACTTAGATTTGCATACATGAACCACTTCAATGACTTTTAATGCTTGGCCTGTAAGTTTTATTTGGTTCTGTAGAGTGTTTCAGACAAATTTGGATGTGGATAGGATATGTGACTGTTATATAAAGTAGTTTTACTGCTTTTCTTTTTTAATATTACTTTCCAGTCATAATCTCAAAATCTGCATAAAAACTAACACTCTTTAAAATGTGTTTTACTAATTTTAAAATATGACTTCACCTTTGTCAGTAAAACAATACAAAGAAATCTTGCCTGTTAAGATTACAGAGATCTAAAACTAGCTGTAGTGTCTTTGCTTTAACCATCTTCTCTCTGAGTCCTCTAAAAATGAATGAGTCTGTTTTACAGCTTTGCACAAATTGTCCCTTGCTCTCTTTTTTCTCTGTCAACACCCTAAAGGCACCACAGTAGCCAAAATGAATGTATGCAAGCATCTTAAGAGAAGTGCCTATTACAATTTCTAATGTTTTGAATGTTTCTCTGCTTTCCCTTAACTGTATTTGGCTTTGTTTAAGCAATAAACTTGCAAATAATTAGAAATCCAGACAGGAATTTCTTTTGACTTAAATCTACACAGGGACTGAGGAACCCTGATTCACTTGTTATTGAATTAGATAATTATTGAATGATAAAATAAAGTAATAGAAAAATGCTGGGTCAGGTGAAGAATGCTGTTTGTTTCAACTGTATTTAATTATATTTATCTGTATTTAATGTCTCCTTTAAACAAATAAACATCCAAAATTCATGACATGTAAAATGCTACTACTAGTTCAAAACTATTAAATAAGAATTTCATCCTTCTATACATCACCTTTATTGAAATTGGGCGACATACTAATGAACACATTTCATCCCTAGTTTTTGTAAGAATACTGCTGATTTCATTCAGAGTAAATGTTATGTTAAATTAACTAAGTCTCTGCAGTGTTTTAGACACTAAGTTACAGCACTAAGAACTCAAATCTTGTTAAACATGAATTAATAAGAACAGAAAATGTTTTAGTTGATTTCTAGTGTCCATGTTCAGAGAGAAAGTACACTTATGGCAAAAAACAACATGGAAATAGTAAAGTTGTTCTTCTTCCTTACTATAGCAGAAACTGTTATTTTTAATACACATGAAAAACGTCAGGTTTGAGATTTCACGTTTTTATAAATAATGTATTCTTCTATAACTTCCTGCAGTTCCTAGCTGAGTTCTGTACTGGAAGCCAGCCCAGCCAGGTTTTTCTGTGGCTCAGGGCAGCACCCCGGTCCCTCACTGAGTTACAGTGCACCCACCAAGCAGCACGGGCATGAAAATGCCAGGCTCCTGGCCCTTCTGCTCACGGGCCATTAGCTTTGCATTGATCTTTACAAGAATCCTTTTGGTTGGAAATGTCCTTTGCAATCACTGAGTCCAACCATTAACCCAGCACTGCCGAGCACCCCCCCAAGCCACTCCTTAGCTCCTTGTCTTTTAAATACCTCCTGTAGATTTGCAAGCCTGTAACACTTTTCAAAAGCATGTCACCAGATAGATATTGAAAGGAAAACACTGATCACAGCTCTACAAAACCAATAAAACTGCCTTTATGAGCTCTTATGAAATTTTTTATTGCTCAGAGGGTCTCAGTTTCAGCAGGCAGTGAACCACATTTAGACACTAAAACCTGTTTCTCACAGTCATCTCCAGAAGTCATTGCCTCTGTGCTTGCAGCACTCCAGTCCTGTGAACATGTTTGTATTCGTGTCTAAATTTCTGCACAGTAAAGTCAAAATACAAAATGTTTAACATATGTACCTACTCTAAGTGTTGCTAGCAAGTGAAAAGGTTAATGATGGCTCCTGGAGAGGGAACAAGTTTCTTTGTTTTCAGTGCTACAGTAGCTAAGACAGAAAACATTAATTTTCATTAATCACTTTGCTATAAATCTCAGTTTAATGTCCATTTCAGATGCTCTAGATAAATCCTTAGCCTTTCCGTTGTTCCCTCTTGTAATCCTGTATCACTGATGAATATTGGCAGTGACAAATGGCACTGTTAGACCCTGCAACTGCTTCTATTCATGTTCTTCCTCTGTATCTTTAGAGGGAGGGGAAAGGAACAGGCCAGAGAAGACAGTTTGAATACTGATGTTTATAAATGACATTCTTCTATTCCTTACCTTCCCCAAACTCTGAGCCTGACTGCAGAAAACAGAAGTTTCCCTCTAAAAAAAAAAAATTAAAAATCAGCATGTTGAATGATAGAAACCCTTTGCTTGTGTTGGTAGGAAATTAAGCCAAGTTAGATATCAATTAGTCTTTCACAGCCTGATCCTCTCAATGGGTAAATGGGAAGGTTGTGTGATTTACTTTGAAATTTTAACAGAATTCTCAGGAGGTTCAATAACAAACTTTTACTTGCCAACGAGGTAGAATAAGTTACTTAGCAAATTTTAAAACAACATCCAAAATAAGGTACTTTGCAAACTTAAAACTTAGCAAACTCAAACTTAGCCAACTTGAACATATCCAGGCACAATAAGGCACTCACTAAGGGATTTACTGGAACTTCTAGTCTGGTTTATAATATATTCTGAGAAAAAAAGAAGTTAGGAAAAGAAAGAGAGAAAGAAAGAGACAGAAAGGAGAAGAGTGGAGTGGTCACAATCTGTGGATCCAGTGATGGAGTTTGGTTGTTGCAGTTTCAGTGTCCAGTTGTTGAAGTGGTGGTGAAAGTGTCCAAATCAGGGATGCATCGGGAGGGTGGAAGCCCATGAAACACCAGTTCTGTGGGTTAATAGAGGTTCAGGTTTGGGTGAACCCTCAGGTACCCCCAAGGGGAGTTTTACCCTGTCTGATGCCACACTGAGAATCACAGGGCACTTGGGGGGCTCTGATGGTTCATGGCCCCTTCTTAGACATGCCCCTGCCTCTCCCAGCAGTGCAGGTGAGCAGGTCTGGCCCATGGGAAGGGATGAAAACCTCCAGCCCTCTGTGTTTGTGTCCTGTGCCTTCCCCAGGGGAGTTCCCAGAGCTGAGCCAGCTGTGTAAGGGAGGGCATGGCCCCGGTCCAAAGCCCTGTCCCACCTGGCAGCTTCTGCTTCTGATCAGCTTCTTCCCTTCCCTGGCTCCCAGCCCTGCTGTCCCCTCCTGGGGGGCTGCTCACCCCCTCTGCCCCTGGGCAATTCCTGTGCCCGTGGCCAGCGAGGGCCCGCTTCCTTTGCCAATGGCCAGTGGTTTGAGCCATTAGCCCAGAACGTTTCAGTCCCTCGCAGCCTTCCAGATCACTCAGCTCCACCAACAAAGCATGTAAAATTCTGAAATAGGTAGATGGTTTCCTCAGGAAGGAACTGCCACGTGTCACTGAGACCACCTGCAATGAGTCTTTTGTAGTCTTGAAATAAGTGGTCTGATAGCATAGCCAGGACAATGAGAAAGTGATATACACCTTATGGCAACCAGAATTTCCAGAAATCTGCTGCTTTTTGCCACATAGGTCTGGGACCCTTAAAAAAGCTGCCAACTGTCCTATTGGAGAGAACAATTCTCATTGTGAGACTTAGCAGATGTTATGTAAGTAGCTGATTTGAGTTGGACTGGAATTTACTTGAACTTTGAAACTTTTGGGTCTGCCCCAACTTTTCCACCACCTGATGGGAGGACTGGCAGACAGGAATAATAACAATTTATATTTATGAATAATGTTATTCCAGGTGATAAGGTGCAAATGTACAGGTAATGAAACAAAAAAAGCTGTTTTCCAAAGGACAAAATAAAAAACTGTACTACTTTTTTTTCCCATTTAGATCCAGGTGTAAACAGGATTTTTATTGAAGTTCAGAGTGTAAATTTTCATGAAATTAAATCACCAGATTAATTTAAGAAATCCTCATTTTAGGAATAGCCAGTTTCTCTTATAATGGTATTTTCTGGAATATATTTGTTATGATTTTCAGAAGTATCAATATGTTTAAAAAACTCTAAATCAACCAATCCACCCTCCCAGTCTATTAATGCAATTAATTGCATTAGTTTCACTATTAATGCAATAATGAAGTGTTTTAATTTTCCTTGTGTGGTTTTTATTTTGAAGAAAACAGTACACGCAATTAAAAAAATTAGCTAACGTGTCAATTCCTATGTATTATAAAGATATTGTAGCTAACAATGTCATTAAACTGCCAAGAAAGAGCATAAAACTGTTAGATATAAATATTTTTGAACTCTGTCTGATAGGAATATTTTGTTTGGGGTAATGGCAGATACATTTCAAAATCCGAGTTTCATGTAAAGAGTATCTTTTGTCCCTTGTGCGCTGGTGAGGAGCTGTCCTCATGAAATGTGTGGCCAGATCCAGCTGAGGACAGAGCACGGAGCTGTCCCCTGCCAGGCCCAGGGCTCCGACCTGCAGGACACCAGCCCAGAGGTTGCTCTTGGCAGCTGCAGAGCCCAGGACGTTCTGAAATGGATGTGAAAGTCATTCAAGGTAAAGATCTCATGGGACAGGACAAAGAGCAGGCTCTGGCTCCTGAACACAGACCTGTCTGCAGCTGCAGGCATGCACAAGGAGCCGAGCTCATCCCGTGCCTTCTAGACCTGGCTCAGCCCCTAAACTTGCACGGTGCCACCAGCTCAGTCTTGTTTAACTTATTGGTTTAGTGGGAATAACTTTTCTTAGCGAGCCCCCGAGGAGGCCACTGAACTGTATTAATATTAAGCAAAGAGCTTGGAAATTCCCCATCGCAGTGTGGAACGTAACAGTAAACATAATGCTTTCACAGAATGGTTTTATTTGTCACAAAAAATAATTAATTCTGCAACGTCCCTTTGAACAACTGCAAAGTTTTTTGTGCTATTTGTTAACATATTTAGATTAGATGTTCAAGTGAAAGCCTAAACACACTGTCATCCTTAGACATACTTAGGCAATTAGAGTGCAGCTTATGTTATTGTTTTATAATTCAAGTCTTGTGCAGTAATAAATTAAGAAATGCATTAAATATTCAATTGCATTAATAGAAAAATTCAACTTATTAAATTCTTTGGTAAGGCCTCATAACAAAACATTGGAAATACATCTATTTTTTTTTTCTATCTTTGTAAATCTTGCTGCTCAGATAGCCTCTACCTTCAATATAGGAACAAATAAAGTAATAGGAACATAAACTGCAAAAAATACTCTCTCTTATATGGAGTTTAAACTTAATTCCCTTTGTCACATCTCAAAGAATTTCTGAATGAATTCCACGACTTCCAGCCATCCCCATAAATAGCTGCAGGCCCCTCAGCAGCTTTGTGCTCTGAGCTTGGCACCGCTTTGTTCCACCAAAATTGTCAAATAAAGACTGATAGCACTACTTTTATTTGGCAATGCATGATGCAATTTGATGCTACACGTTGAGCTATTTTAAAAAGGGTGGTGTTAAAATTATCTCTGTTTTCACAGCAATTGGAAATTGTAAGTGTATGTATTTAATGAAGCTTGCAAATATGGAACTGCTCAGTGAGCTAAGTCTGTACTGGGAGAAATCACTCCATATCCATTAAAATCACAATGACTGGATTCACAGTTGAGTTGAATTTCCTCACTTTATGAAGCTTTCTCTTTCTTTCTTTTTTTTTTTTTTTTGTAACTGCTAATAGTTAAAGCCCAAATTATTTGAAAATTAAGGTAGTTACACCCAAGTATGTATATTTTTTCCACTCTGTGTTAGTATGTTCATGTTACGACAGTACAAGAACCACAGAAATTTTTCCTTCATCTTCATAGGTGTTGGTGGTGTTTAAATTATTCACTGGTTATCTGAACTAGTGTCAAACTGTAGTGAGACAGACAGAGAAATTATCATTAGGAGGCTTGAGATGCTTTGCACATAGTACTCACTCACTCTAGAGAAGTATGTACAAAGAAATAAATATATTTGTCTAGAAAATCAGGAGACCGTTGTAAAAGGGAATTTTTCTATGAATAGTAGACTAACAAGCTTGCTGTTGCCTGCTACCATTTCAAAGAGTGGAAAAGCTGTCTTCTATATCTGGTTGTAGCTACCCAGATCATAGCTATTAGCTTTTGTCCAGGGCAAAACTTAGTTCTGTATTTCTTAAAGCAGTTCTAAGGCATCACCTTCTGAACTGTTTGCCCAGGTGCACAAGTCCAATTTACTTCTCAGTGAATTTATTAAACTCTCATGGGCTTTGAGCACTGTCACAGAGACTTATTCAAATTCCCCATTTACCTTTAGTAAATGACCTTTTGCCTCACAAGGGATGTGATATTTTCAGTATTAGCTCTTCCTATCCCTCTCGCAAGACACAGAGGTATCTAGCTACAAGGTGAGCTACATTTCTCTTTTTCCTTCCGTGAAGCCTGGTATTGTTTTTGCAGGCAGGAGGAGAGGAATTGGTACCAGAGGTATCTGCAAAAGGATGTCTGTGGGGTTTTATCACTTAAATCTCTAATGCTGATGCTCCTGTAAATGATTTCATGCCAATCAGTGCTCATGGAGTCTAATGAAGCTGTAAAGCCAAATCATAACCTGCCATGTTCCTCAATAGGGGAACTCAAAATATTGCAGGTCACTGGGAAAGGCAGTATTTCCCAGTATATATTCACGGTTTTATGAGGTGATTTTCCTCTGCCTCTTCTTATGCTAGTGTCACTTGGGAAATGAAGTGAGTTGCCAGTAAAATAGGATCTAAAGGCCCTCTCAAAGCATTAAAATTAATCAGAGTTGTCATTTTGTTACTTTAACTCTCACATTTATTAGGCTAAAATTATGGCACTTTTGAGTCTGACTCATGGTTTTTGATAGCTCAAGGTTGTCAATATGACGCATGGGGCATTTATCTTTTTGTTTATTTTTTCCCTCTTTTTCTATCCCCCCTCCAGCCACAGAGTCTGGATGGTGCTCCACATCATGCACTGCCTCTATCCAGGGCTCATGGCAAAACCAGAATACTTACTCTAGAGAGACTTCCGTGTCCTCCTCATGTTTTAAATAGTTTATGCAAAGGTTTGAAAAAAAATGAAAGGAAAACTAAACAAACCAGCAAAAATCCACAATCAAAAAAACCAAACCACAAATGCAAAGAAACAGGTGACCCAGAGCTCTGGTGACATTCTGCCCATGGCAGTGTCCAGTTTGTTTTCTTTCCCTTGTGTTCCATCACAAAACCAGGAGTCCATAACAACACAGACCTCTCCTTGACCCGTGACATTCCTTACTCTCCTTATTTCTGTTTACTTTTGACTTGCCTCCACTGAACTCAGTCAGAGTCTTCCCAATAACTCTTCCTTTTCTCCTGTCACCAAGTGTTAATTAGTGAACATTATGACTTTTGCTGGGATTCAGTCAATTTTCTTCACAGCAGCCAGTGTGAGGGTGTGTTTTGTATTCGTGCTGAAATCAGTGCTGAAATTTACTGCTGGACAGGGCTTACACAAACTCAAGGCTTTTTCTGTTCCTTGCCCACCACAGAATAGGCTGGGGTGCACAGGAATCTGGGAGGGGACACAGCTGACCCCAAGTGATCCAAGGGTCATGTAAATCTGAGGAACAGGGTGAAGGTGGGGAACTGTCTTAGGTTGCAACACAGGTTGTAACCAAAGGTATGCAATTTATCAGCATCTGTTAAAACCAGGTGGGGCAATGATCCTTATCTCCGTGGGAGACATCCTCTGTTAATGGGCCATCTGTTGAAACCAGCTGTGGCAGTGTTCTTTATCTTTTCCACAACCCATCCTTCCTCCAGGAGATGTGTCCTGTTAATGGGCCATTGAGTCCCAGTGCATGGCTGATAAAATCACATCATCTCATTGGGAGATGCTCCACCCAGGGAGAGGAGCCGAGCATTTCCTACCTAGATAAAAACTGATATTTGGAACACCAAAGCAGCCTTTTTTCCACTGGATTCCAGAGGAAAACCAGACCTTTCCACTTCATCACTGGATCTTTGGAGGAAAACTGCACCCTTCTACAGGAGCACTGATTCAGCTGAACTGCATCTGTCACTGCAGGAGGATGCAGCCACCATTTAATGGGACTGCTACCAACACCCTGACTGACAGGGTGTCAGGTTGTATCCTGACTCTGTCAGTGCTTTGGATTTGTTGTTTTTTTTTATTCCCTGTAATTCTGTATTTCTATTTTATTTTTTTATAGTAAGGAACTGTTATTCCTATTCCCATATCTTTTCCTGAGAGCTCCTTAATTTCAAAATTATAATAATTTGGATGGAGAGGGTTTACATTGTCCATTTCAAGAAAGGCTCCTGCCTTTCTTAACAAACACCTGTCTTTCAAACCAAGACAGGAACAATGTAATGACCTTTGCCTTCCCAATCACTGCTGTGTGTGATAGGGGTGCTCAGCATCTGCCCATGGAAAACAGAGAATGAATTCCTTGCTTTGCTTTTCCTGTGTGGGCAGCTTTTGCTTCACCTGTTAAACTGTCTTTATTGCCACTGTGGGTTTTTTCTCTTTTATATTCCAATTCTCCCTCTGGGCCCACCATGGCAGGGGGAAGTGAGTGATCCTTGTGTGGAGCTTTGTTGCTGGCTGGGGTTAATTCCCAGCAGTTAAGTTCTTTCCTTTCTTGAGAAAGAGGGGATCACCCCCTCACCTCCCAAAGAAAAAACACCAAAGCAAACAGAGAACTCAACCCAGACCACCAAATCTAATGAGTAACTGACATGGAGATGCTGTCTACCCAGCTGAGACTCTACAAAGATTCTCTGTTCAATCCAATGTAATCTGACTTGCTCTAGGATTTTCTGTAATATTTGCAGTACCAAGGAACTTCTTAGATCACTGTGAGTTGTATGATGAGGGTTTTTCTTGGCTTCCTGAAGACTTTGGAGTGAAGAAAGTCTTCAAATGACTTCTGTCTGGGTTTTCAGTATAAGGGTATTTATTCCAGAGCTAAAGATTGTATCACCCTCAAGACAGACAAGAATATCCCAATGCTGAAAGTTGTTACATTCATGATAATGAAGATATTCACAGTAAGGAAATAGTGGTTGGTAGAATTCCAACACATTATTCCTCTTTCTGAAATGTGGATGTTCCTACACAAGGCAGTGTTTTTTTGAGCAGATAGTACCAGCAGTGAAAGGGCTTTGCTCTTATTTTATTTTGAACCAGAACAGCTCAGTCTGTGACCAGGTGTTTTTCCTGTTGGTAGCTACAATCCTGTTTGCAAGTATCACTTCTGCTCGCTGTTATTTGGAGGGACATAATAAAGACTTGAAATACAGGAAAGACCACCAGGCTCATGGTTCTTAAGGACAATTTGCTAGAACAATAGGTTCTGGCTTTTCAAATTTTTTCTACTGTCAATTGGAATAATAAGTTTTAATGTACCTTTCCATTGACTTGTTTGAACAACCACCCTGCAATAAAGCATATTAAATGATTTCATTAACCTTGGCCTAGACTTGCAGTAAGAAGCTCCTTATTTGGCAAATGCAGCACAGATGTGAAGTCTATGATTACTGCAGCTATGCCACTCTACTGGCAATGTGTCATTTTTAATGTGACAGCTGTATTCTAGCCATCAAGGGTTACAGCTTCTGGCAGTGTGAAGTTCTCATTATGCCATTTCTACTCTGCAGTAAAATAATAATTTCAAAGCAAGCTGCTCCCGTCTCCTCCCTAACCTGAGATCAGAAGTCCTCCTGTTTATTTTTTTCTGACTTTTCATCTAATCTGAAGCAGCTGGGTTTGTGTTTTGTGACTGACTTAAGGTATATTACTTATTAAAAAAGGGTGTTTGTATATTGAAAAATACATAAAAGTAACAAAAAGTTGTTCATAGTATATTTCTCCTTTGAGCAAATGAACTGAGAATATCTTAAAATTATAGGATATTTTATATACTTAATTGTTCTAAACACATTATTTTTATGAACTTGCCTTCCAGTTGCTCTATGAACTATTAAAACAAATACTTCATACAATTATTTCATGTCAGGAATTTAAAAATAAAAGCTATGAAGTATCTACCTTGAGAAATTGCCACAGCAAAATCTGAGTGATTTCACTTTAGATATTTTTAAGAGAAATATTTATATTTTCTTTATCCTGAAATAATGAACTACCTTTGAAGCTCATTTGGCAAATAGGTGGATTGATAAGAGGAGTTCTGCTACCATAACCAAACTTGCTCACATATGCAGAGGTCAAAGGCTATCCCTTGGTCCACTTTGTCCCTTTCCATTTCTGAGATTGTTCTGGGCACCTGAGCAACAGCTGAAGGAGGACAGGTTTTTTTTTTTTAATGTCATAGATCAGAGAATCAGGCATTCCCAACTTAATGGCGAAGTAATAAAAAAACATGAAACAATTCTGAATTATAACTGCATGACCAAAAATAAACCCAGATTTTCTGGGGACTAATGACTACAGTTGGTGACAGCAACTGCAATGGAAATAAGAAAAACATCTTGTAAAGAGAATCACTTTTCATCAACACCTGATTTTTAATAAAGCAGTGCTGAATTTTAATTTGCAATTCAATTTCCTTAATGCAGACATCTTGTGTAACCAAGAAATCAATATCCTCAGGTGGATGTATGGCTTTTGCCTCTCTATTTTAAAGGTCATATACTAATTCAAGCACCTTAAAAGTTAACATATTTCAGTAATTTTAGACTAGATAAGATTTCTCTGCAGCCTTAAGAAAACTATACTGACATGCTTTTGGCATCAGAATGACACGTTGCTGCTATGTGACAAACCCAATACAGAATCTTTAATAATCCTGTTAATGTTTCATCTAATGCAAGGGAAATGGTAAATAAATTGTGGCTTTAACTCACTGCTGAGCTTCTAATTACTGTTTTTCTTCCTATCTGCTTTCAATATATCATTTTTTTAATATGACTGAAATGTTCTAACAATCAAGGCTTAGGATCCTAACAGCATGAAGTCCTCATTATGTGATTTCTGCACTACACTAAAATAATGATTGTGAAGCAAGCTGTTCTCCATGTCACACTTACAGAATAACTCATAAGAATACCCATTTACCAGCTTCTGGTTATGGATTCAATTACTTAATGCCTTGGGTTTGTGGATGTTGGAATCATGTCATGCATCTGTCTTGAGCTGCACCATAAAAAGCATTCAAAGTGAATAAATTACAGGTGATGTTCCCCAGAAGCACTCTGAGGTTTTTGCTTTCTCCCAAAGCCATTCAGTGTTCTGGCTTCTAAAAGTTTAATGAAGAGTTTCATAAACCATAAAAACAGCCCTAGAATGTCATGACCTTCTTTCATTTTTTTGATTCTGTGCAAAAATTTCTGTTTTCCAGTAACAGGGAGAAGAATATTAGACTTGAGAGTCAGCATTTAAATCGTATGTTCCAGTTCCAAATACATATTAAACAGAACTGTAGAGGGAAGTAAACAGTATTTTAGATGGCTGTGCAGTTTCTGTAAAGAGAGATTTTATTTTCTCAAACAAAAGCCCTGAGTACAAGATTAATATGTTTTGCCTCCTCCACTCTGCATTTTAAAATTGGTAAGGAGATGAAATCATAAATACTTAATTATTAGCAAGTGACTCTTACAGCTGCTACATATCTGCTATTTTCTGTATAAAGTATATATCAGGGGGACTTTTGGGGCATATGACTGTACTTCACCTGACCTACAGCCCTATTATTTTTCTTCCTGTTACTATAGGACAAAACATACATTAATGTAAGGCTTATTTGGCTGACTGCAGCAGCCTGACAAGTATTCCCTCCTGTGTCAGAAGTCCTGAATTCAGGACCATTCTTGTTGCCTGCAGTCCTGGGATGCCTGGATTAGACCACACCACACACATGGACTGCCTTAATAACCCATTTGCTCTACAAAATGAGGTTTACATGCATCAGAAAATGGTGACTCTTCCCCCAAAGGTGAAATACATTAAGAATTTTTAGATGCTCATAGATTGTTTTGACACTGCTGCTGCGTGTGAAACGTGTGCCTGGTGGGTACAGAGTGGGAAATGCCAAAACACCAGAGGATTTTCTAGTCAATATGCACAACTCTCCTGCTTTCAAGGCATTTTCCCATTGGCAAGAAAAGGATCCCAGCAGAATGATGGCTTGCTCAGCTCCAGACAGCAAAGTGTGGATCAAAGGAGACTGGCACTCAGGTGTGACACTTGCAGTTAGACTCTTGGGTGTGGGATTTTAACAAAGACAGGTAGTGACATTCTCAGTCTGTTTTTTTTTTATTTTTTTACTCTCCTTTACTCCTCTATTTTTGCAACTTTTCACTTGTTACTCTCCAGACCTTTATTTGACACCCCTTACAGGATCACTTAGAGAGCAACACGATACAGTTTCATGTATCATTAATTCCTGACAACCTTGGCGTTTTATCTCATCTCTTGATACTGTTCCTTTCAGTGCTATAAAAAACACCTGAAGGATTTTCAGTCCCATTTCTCTTACCCCTCCAAAAGCAATGGTGTTATGACCAATTTTGTCCCCCATGGGACATCCTGCCCTACCTGCACTCCTTGTGGTGGTACCAGCGAGGAATAGAGTGGCCATGCTCTCATTTGGCTATGCTATTATAATTAATAGAAAAACATATGTATGTGAGATAAGAGGCAGCCTGTTCTAGAGCCAATGCCTACTAAATCATTGCCTTGCAGCCTGCTGAGAGTGTGAGAGTTGTCTGCCATATGCTGGTGTGGGGAGTGTTTCTTACAGTGAACACACTGCGTATCCATTTTCATGTAAATCACTTAATTCATTAGGTGTTACAGATACACAGAATAATAATATTTAGTGGAAAATTAACATAAAGAAAAAAGAATGAGAGGGTTCTAGGTACAAACAGACTCAATAGAAGGGAGAGAAATAGAAAGGGCCGTGCATGAGATATCTGAATTTCACATGATTAAAGGAACTGGGAGGTACCGAGCTTGGCAGGACAAGACCCAGAGAAAGGCTGTAGCATCACCTTTCTTTTTGTCCAAAGCTTATGGTGGACCATCATTACAGACAAATGCAATTTTCTATAATGCATCTGATCCAGCTGGAGGCTGGATCACTGCATTCCCTTCTTTTCCAGCTGTATCAACTGAATTCTAAATTACTGCAGCCTCTGCCTAGGTTTCTGAAAGCCTTGCAGCAGCAGGAGCAGAACTGTTCTTGACCCAGTGAGCTGCCATTTTCCAAGGAAGGAGCTCATGTAGCCTCCCTGACAGAAGCAGCAGTTGCAATAAGTGTCAGCTGCCTGCAGATGCCTGGAGACCTTTCAGCAGGACAGGCTGAGATATGTCTTGTGGTACAAGAACGAGGGAAATGGGATATAGAAAGACACAGAGTCTGCCACGAGTGGAAATTCTCTGAGTAGGCTGGCTGAGGCCTGAGGAGCTTCAGGGCATGTTACAGTCATTGTGGCTATGGAGAATTTTTAGCTAGGTACAATTCTGGGAGCAGAAAAGAATGTGTGGGGTTGGCTAGCCATAACTGCCCCAGGAGATTACCTTCCTCTGCTTTTCCTCTACTGCTTCCTTGCTGATATTGTTAGAAACATGGCAAAACAGTCACTCCTCTTCAACCATGATTTGCCTTCCCCCAAATTTTCCTTTATGTCCCAGGTTATTTAAATTCCATTTTGAAAAAAAGGTGCTGGTGTTCATCACTATCCTGCCATCCCTGCCTATAAACCTCTGGGAGCAGCACAGTCCAGGCTGAGCTCTGAGTCCTACAGTTTTATAGGGGTGACCCTGGAAAAGGTGGGACTTCTCAGTTCCTGCTCTGGAGCTTTCTTTTGGGCTGTTTTTCATCCCAGCAGGGCAGGTGTCTGCAGGAGGCTGCAGGTGAGCAGGGGGAGTTCAGGCTCTGCTTCCCTGGGCTGGGATGCTCAGACACCCCTAAACCTGTGCCTTTGCCTTGTAGGATGGGGGTTACCAAGCTGAGGGGCTTTTCAGCTTGGTTGTTAGGACTGACAGAAGTGGGATGTGATGGGTTGCTGTGGCTTTTTTCAGTTCTCATTGCTGAGGCTGATTTTTTCCCATCCTTTCTTTGTGGTAGGCCCTCACACCAGGAAAGCAAAAGCTGAATTGAAAGGATATGTTGGATAGTTGTGTAAATTGATGCAGATATCAATTTAATAAAGAAAAGTCTCTACTTCTGTCATGGCCCTCAGTTTGCCTTCTGTATCAAAATCAGTGATTTCCTGCAGATTTTTAGTCATCCTACAAAGCTTAGAACAGAAAAAGAATCATTGCTCTGATGGTTTGGGGAAGGATAGTGCTCTCTTAAAACATTATAGGACAGCAATTAACTTACTTGCCTCTAAAGTTCATTGAGGTACTGTCTGTTTGTCCTCACTACAGGAATACAATTACATGATTTATGGTATAATGTCTGTTTTTCTGAAGCCTTGACACTCACTGCATTGGGACCACATTTTTATCCACAGTGCTTTAACTGTCTCCTACACCAGAGCTGGCTGTCCTACAGCCAGAGCTAAATGTGAGGAACACTTATGAAACGTATGGGATATGCCTGGCTGCTGAGCTGAGAATTATAAGTCATGCTACATTTTGCACCTAACTAATATGCCAAACACCACCCCCACAAAGTTCAAATAAATGGGTCATTTATTGCAAGATAACCAAGAGGCAGAATTGTGAAGCCTAACCTTTACAAAATGCAGGCTTGCACTAATAGCCCTACATCCTCTAGAAAAAAGCCTTGGGTTTCCACTCACATACTGCACTAGAACTTGTCTCTTTTGTGATCACTCTCTTATTTCAAAATAGGAAAGCATTATTGTGGATGCACCTAAATGGAATGTTGGAGTGACTGTTATGGACTCAGGAATCTGTTATATCCCCAAATTAAATTCTAACTGTCTATGTAACATATCTTTAGTGTTGTTGTGTAACACTCTGTAGTGTGAATCATATGAAGTTTTACAGACATAATTGCATTTTTATTGTAATACACTGCGAGCTTTTCAACAGTCCCTTTGCATCTTCTGAGTGCGTGCTGTAACTGTTCCCAAAAAAATAATCTTACATTTAGGTAGCCATAAGTCTCTATGTTCACAATACTTTGCAGAACTGTTGCCATAAATATCCAGAGACCTTTTTTTGGTCAATAAAGAAATCCAGTGAGCATGTGTGTGTATAGATGACTTTTCTAACTGCAGAAACATTACATGTACCACCAGAGTAGGAAAAGCTCTTGAACTGTTGCCCTTGCATGTTTTGTTCAACAGCTGAACATGCTATTAAACCAATCTGGGCAACAACATTTGATGAGACCTATTGAACGTAGAATTTTCACAATGCAACTGCACAAATTTATTTAGCACAAGCATGTTTTTAGCTGTTAAACTGCAAGTGTGTGACCTCTGCTGTAACACTTGCACCTGCATAATGAGATTGATAAAATTGGAAATGTTAACTGGAATACAAGATGCAACAGGAATGCATCTGCCTGAATGCAGTCTGGCTTCAGCCTTCCCCAACGCTTGGTGTCAGGGTGTGCTTCATTGCTCCCCACTTCAGCAGGGTATGTCAGTGCTGCTTAGGGCTTCTGGAGGAGGCAGCTGCCCCTTGGATAAACCCCAGCAGAGGCACTCCACTGGGCTAAGTGTCAGTCACAGCAAGTGAAAACATAAAGAGAAAGGGACAGACGTTTTGTAGGGCCTGTGGCAATAGGATCGGGGTAAGGGCTTCAAACTAAAAGTAGGGAAATTCAAACTAGGTATAGTTTGAAAATTTTCAGGGTGAAACAGCAGAACAGGTTGCATGGAGAGGGGGTGGACGGCCCTTCCCTGAAATATTCGAGGTCAGGTTGGACACAGCTCAGAGAAAGCTGATCCCATTGAAGATCCCATTGAAGATGCACCTGCTCATGCAGAGGGTTGGTCTCAGTGACCTTTAAATGTCCTTTTTGACAAGCACCTCTATGGTCCTATGGCAAACAAAAGCACTGAGGTGTGAGACAGGCGAGTGGACACTGCAGTGTCCTGAGAGCCACTCCTGACCTCAGCTCCCAACTCCTGCAGGAAATCCCTTCCAGGTTCATTATGGGCACTAAACCAATCACTAGAGGTCCTTATGCTCAAATATTGCTGTTAGTCTCTGGTAACATTTGCTAAAATTTCTCTTGAAAACATGCGAATTTCATAAATTATACATTTTAGATACCCTAAAAAAAAATGCCACTCAGTTCTCTGGAAAATGGGAAGTTTTCAATTAAAAATACTTCATGTTTAGTGTTTGAGCCAAATGCAAATACATGAACAGTGGAGGGCTCTGTTTTGGACAGGATGCAGTTTTTCACCTCACAGCATTTCTGTAAATTGCTTTTTAGGAAAAGTCATTTTGGAGAATACTTTTATCTTCTGATCTATAGCATGGGGAAAGGCAAAGAAAACTACCAAAGCTGCCTTAATAAGACTAAAATGATGATAAAAATGCAAAAAAACCCCCAAAACAAACAAACCAACAAAAAAAAAAAAACCAAAAACAACCCAAAACCAAACCTGTAGGTGTATGAAAAATGTTCATGGCCAAAATAATCATTACAGGATTTTTTTCAGGGACACCATTCTGTTTCTGGGAATGTAAAAACACATCAAAAACTTCCACATCAATCATGACTATGCAGTACTGCTAATTGTAGCAATAATTTCTCGTCTGTGAGTGCCTGAGAAGCAGGAACCATTTAACTGATTTCTCTTAGGCCACTGAAGCTCCATTTGACAGGAATAACTTTTGGTTGCTACAGCCCTGTGCTGGTTTCAGCAACCTGTAGATGAAAGGCTCCATATCCCATTGTCAGTCCCCTGAGTTAGCCAGTCCTGGCCCGTTTTTCTTCTCTTCTGCAAGCAGCCATTTCTGCCCCTGGAGTCACTGGCTAAAACAGGCAGCAAAGAAATTATTTGGTTGTTCATATTTTCCTTTGGGTTCAGTGATCAGGATCACAACAGAAATGAGTGTGCTGAACTGAAAAGGCCCTTCTGCTTTTCTTAAACATTCTCCATGATATGAACATTATACAAATGCTTTGTATTCCAATTAAACTTAAACAGCAGCTCTAGCAGGGAGCAACTGCTGTGCACTCACAGGATAAATCAGCTTTCCTACTGAGCTCCACAGCATAGTTAAAACAGGGAAATCCATTTCAGCCACCTCCATAAAACACGGATGCATTTTCTTTCTGTCTTTCTTAACCTTCTTATGTAGCTTTTTATTTTTCCTGGATGCTGAATACCTATGAGTCTGTGTGAGGTCAAAATCCTTTTAATTTCAAAGAGTTAAACAGCTATATCATATCTGCTCCATGTTTTTCAGGCAGATGATGGAGCAAGCTGGGCTTAGCAGCTTTGAGGTTTAGTTCTACTCCAGATTCCCTGTGGGGTGTTAGGCAAGTCATTCCTTCCTGCAAATGGGAATAATGATTGCTTTGCTCTTTGGCTGTTTCTGCCTCAGGCAGAAAATCTTTGGGCCAGATATATTTTTTTGAGCTGTTTAACCCACTCCTACTAACTGAGACCTGAAAAGTATTCCAGCTGGGAAGGGCCACTGTGGGAGCTGAAACAATTCTGGTTCACTGGCACCTTTTTAATTTCTATCTGAGCCGTAACTGCACCTAAGTCTGTGAATATTGGTTCGTTTATGAATAAAGAAAGGTCCAGTTTGGATATTTAACTATATGGAAGTGTCTGAAAAGACAAGTCCCCAGTGGATACCCCCAAGGCTGCAGCCATGATCATTGTAGCTCTGTTGACCACATTTTAAGACCAAAGGTGTTCTATGTGCTTAGCAGAGCAGCCCAGTGCTGCTGTTTCTTCCATGGAGCATCAACAAAAAGCACTTTTCAGTTGGCCAGCTACAAATACAGGAGTGTCCCTTGGACATGTTTCCTTTTGCCTCCTGCTCCTGTGCTGAGGATGGCAAGGGCTGTGGCCAGGGGTGTCCTCGGAGCCCAAGGCTGAGCCAGCTGTGCACTCCTGTGCTCTCCAACCCGGCCAGAAAGAGAACAAATTTAATTACAGCTATCATGGAAATAGCACTGTGTAATAGCTTACCCTGAGTGAGAGCCAAAGCCCCCTTTGATGGAGATTAATGTAACTTCATCCCTTTGAAAGACTGTAGTTTTCCATGTCAAATGTAAAAACTGATATTTCATATCAGGAAGTCTGGTTGTTCCAGGCACAAGATGGAAACCAACTCTGTATTTACTGAGATAATTTCTGTTGTTTGCATCACTTTATGGATACATGTAAGAAAGCCTGACGGAATGAATTATAGTCATAAAAAATAGCAAGAATAATATTCATTTCAGGTTTTTATGTCTGATAAAGGAAGTCTTGATAGTTCCGCTTGACAAAACCCAGGGGGTTTTTTTAAGCCATTTTTTTTTCATTGCCTGTGAAACAGATATGAGGGCAAAGGAAGATATAAACACCTGATTTTCCTGACTCAGAACAGGAATGATTGTGAGGCAGTAGGATGCCCTGTGCACTGCAGAAAGTGGGGAGCAATCAATAACAGTGACATTTTGAAGGTCCATAATTTTACAGAATATGCTGCGTGCATCTTTTGCAAAGGGAGGAAAAGTTCTGAAGTAGCCATTAGCTCTCACTAATTGCCAGATTATTTCTCCTGAGGCACACAGGTAGCATAAGAAATCCCTGGTGTTGCAATGAACTAACAGAGGAAATTGCTACCTCAGAGAAGGAGACAGTACCAGACTTTGGAAAGGGACATCTGCTATGTTTTTCACTTATACCTTCTTTATTGGCTTTAGAGATGGCCATAATGGCCATACCTGACACACAATAATTCTACCTTTCCAAGAGACATAGAAAAATAAATGGGCGTTGAAGATTTTAAATTCTATATAGAAGAGTTAATATTACACAATTGAAAACATTTTCATTTGCTGTTATTTGTGATGAATCAAGCAGCAGCAATGTTTTTGAATTGTTGATTAAGTTGGTGTTTTGTTGAGTTGGTGATTTCTGCTAACAATAGTTTTCTCCAAGTTTCACGTGCTCTTAATAAAGTGGGCCATTGTTTGGAAAAAATAATAGATTTACATCTGCCTTAAACAGAATAAAAGGTATTTGAAAATTTTGAATGAGTGTAATTAGCCAGTTAGCCCTAATGCGGAATTATTTTTTTGATATGTAGTTATGAGTCTTGTGTTTTGTGGAAGTGGGAGAGAAAAGGGAACAAAGCCAACATGAGACAAAAATCTGAAAGCAAACATGTGCTGTAGTAGGATGAGTGTTTAAAGGAGAGTTGTTGGATAATGGTGTTAATTATAAAAAAGTCTAAGGATTTTCTCTTTAAAGTATACATCACCTTGGACTCGAAACGCAATTTATTTCTTGCTGATGTCTTACTTATTAGCAGAATGCTCTTTTGAAAAAAAAATACTTTAAAATATTTTAAAAGTTGGTTTATTGAGACACCTTAAATACTGCTGAGAGATTATATTTAGGATTAGAAATCTACGAAAATTAAGTGAAAAATCCCAAGCCAAATTTTACATTTAAATTCTCCAAGTAAACTGTTCCTTGTTCATCTGGAAAGAATGTATTTTCCCAAACCAGCTGGCTCTGTCCTTCAGACATGCTGATCAACTTGGAGCAGATGTAATGATTTTCCAGCATTTTTACTGGAGCCCTTTCATTCCCAAAGTCCATGGTAGTTTTTTTAGGTGGTCACTTTCAAGACCTATTGGAAATGGCTCCAGGTGCACTTCATTGTTTCTGGCTTTTGAAGAGGCAAACTTTTGTAGACACTTTGTTATATTTGTTTTAATACAAGCAACTCCTTTAAGTGCTGTTGATACTATTTCTGGAATACTGGGGCTTTTGGACACAATCAAATATGGCACCATTCTCTAAAAACTCTGCTGTCTAAGAGAAAACCTGGAGACAACAGCAACAAAGAGCTGCAAAACATTCCCTGCATCACTTTATGTTCCCAATCTGAATGAGAAATGAATTAACGATAAAGCTTGATAGTGTTTGTAAAGCTTGAGCTGTTCTGTTAGAGGCTGATTTTCAAATTGTCTTGCACTGTAACATCTCCAGAAAAACCAGAAACAGGAGCAGCCGTGGTGTCAGCCCAGCTCCACGGAGAGCTGTCGGGATGGAGGGAGGTCACAATGGGCTGGAAGCAAAAACACATCCCAGGCTGGTTTCCTCTTTCCTTTGAAGCATAACGCATCCTGAGCTGTCAAAATCACACAATCCATTCTCAGAAAGCAGAGATGACAGGACCAAAATGGTTCTGGTTGGAGAGTTAAAATACCATAATTAACCGTGGCTGTTATGAATACCACGTATTACTGACTATTTACATTCTCACTGTGCCCATTTATTAATAGGAAAAAATAAACATTTTTCAGGTTTTATTGAATTGTTTTCATTTGAAGCATTCATTGCATCTCTTCTAATTATGAATTGAAATGTGCTGGAGATATAAAAATGGGATAAAAGGCCCTCTGTAAATGTAATGATAGTAATTTTAATTTATCCAATTTAACACAAGATTTTCCCAGGGATTAGATAGCATTCTTTTTAATGATTTGCATAATAAAAGTTGTTTTTACTACACAAAGTATGATTACTGTTACGCCTTGTTATTATTTTAAACAAATACTGCATTATGGTGGTATAGGAACAATTACAAGAACAAGGGTTGCAGTCACAGAATCAAGTGCCAAATGTGGATGCATTTGCATATTTGAAATAATTAGAGCTGAAGAGAGGCTTTTCGTCTTAGACTGTAATTTTACAAGAAATATTGTCTTGATATAAGTGAGATATTTTTATAAATTTAAAATGTTAATATTTTTTTGCAATTTTTTGCCCAAGTCATCATTACAGGCTTTTGAAATTAAGAACTCTTTTTTATCAAGGAAAATGAAAACATTTTGTTTAAGACTGAGAAGGACATTTTGATGTTTTTGCCTGAAATTTTTCTAGCAAGACAGACACAATTCGAAACATTTCACTCTTCACTAGGCATTATTTTTCCAATTGTTTAATGAACAATTCATATTGAAATAGATGGGAGGAGATGGGCTATAAAAAGCTTGTATGGACAGACATGGTAGTAGTTGTGTCTGAATAATAAAATATAATTTATATTCCTTCCTCTGCTTCTGCTGGGTTCCAGTCCCTGCATTTTGCTGGCCAAAGTCTGAATTGCAGCACAGTGAGGGTAAAAGTTATCATTTCTAAGTGCTAAATGATGATTTGTTTCCAGAGCTAGAACAAGGTAAAACATTGATATGTTAAATTAATATTTATTTTAATATAAAACATTTATAGTAAAACATAGGTATGTTTTACCTATAAATTCAGAGTCTACTCGAGAGTTTTCAGAGCAAGGAAGAGATTTTCTTAACCTTGTGGCAGATGTGTGTATTTGCTTCTAATTAGTGTTAGCAGTGCAAAATAGCTTTGGATGAGGTTTCTCATCCTTCCCTTGCCCTGGTCCCAGCCAGTGGAACTGCCCAGGATCAGGGCTCCAGGCTGCTGCTGCTCCCCTGCTTTGGCTGCTGTTGATTTTTAGGGGGAGCAGCTTAGATTGCTGTCTTCCATCGAAGTTGGTAAGAGCTTTATTTCAGAGATGATGTTTAACCCCCACTGGATAGGGCTCTACCCAAGCAAATTCACTGCATAAAAACGAGGGACAGATTCAGCAGACATTTAAGTTGTTGGCTTCCAATTAACTCCAGTTTTCTACTGTTTTTCTCTTCTTTTTAAATTTTTTGTTTATGTGGGGTGGTGTCAAGACCAACTACCAGCAAGCAGGCTGGGCTGCAGAAGCACTGAAGTGTCAAAAAAAGGTAGAACTTTCTGTGCAATTGCCATGCATTGTGCTCATCATTGTGAGTACTGAGTCTTGGGGTTTGTATGTTGAGACAGTTCTTGAAGGAAGATTTATTAAATTTAAAAACTCTTCAGTTTTGATGCCTGTCAAACAGCATTTCCTCTCTCTCTTAGTAAATAATTTCTTTCAAGGATTTTCCCGTGTACTTTGATATTGCTATTTATAATTCTATCTACCAAGCCACTGTGATCTTAATATCTATTTACATGTAGTCACTGCAAGACTACCTTGTGTAAGATCTCAAAAAAATTGCCAGCTATAAATACCTATCACAAGTGTAGATAACCCTTAATTAAAGCACAGATTAAAGCAATAATTTGCTAGTATTCAGGAAAATGTTCATAATAGGCTGACATTCTCCAGTTTTGGCGTCAACAAGAAATGAAATGAATCCTGCTTAGCTCAAGGTTGCAGAAGAGAGAATGTTAAAAAGGGCCTGTTTCTGAAGAGTAAGGCCAAACAGTTTATGCTGTTTAAATGCATAAATTTTTAGAGGCTGAATTGTCCAATGTGTTTTGCAGTTCCTGGGTGAGACCCTCTTCAGACTTTGTGCCCGTCCTTGCTTTTCTGACACTCAGGCCCTTGCAGCAATGTTGGGAATTTTAATGTACCATGTCTCACAAAAGTTTCAGAGAACAGTAAAACTCTTAGAATACAGTTGGACTGGGACATGTTCTGTTCTGTGTTTACATCTTTTGATTTGTATTCATGACTGAATCTGCTGACACCTTAAAATAACACAGGTGATAACATTAAGGCTGGACTGACTCTCCAATGGATTTGATTTGGGATGGTTAACTCTAGAAGAAGAGCGTGGATCATCTTGGAAAGGTAAAAGACAAAAAAGGAGAAGAATCCACGAAGATTTATTTTGAAACGAAGCAATGATTGTCAGCTAGCCAGGGAGCTGTTGCTGGGCACTGTTAACTGGTGTGTTGCCATTGGAATTGGCATTTGCCAGCCCTGGATGTACCAATCCCGTGTAAATGGAAGGCAGCACATCCCCACAGCAGCAGCAAACAGCAGCTGGTGTCCTTCCCTTGGCACTGGCAGGACACCAGCAGTCATCCACATGGAGAGCTGACTCCAGTTCTGGGCCCCCCATTTTGGATGGGTGTTGAGGGGCTGGGGCGTGTCCAGAGAAGGGCGGCAAGGCTGGAGAGGGGTCTGGAACACAAGTCCTGTGAGGAGGGGCTGAGGGAGCTGGGGATGTTTATCCTGGAGAAAAGGAGACTCAGGGCAGACCTCATCACTCCACAAATCCCTGACAGGAGCGTGCAGCCAGGGGGGTCGGGCTCTGCTCCAGGGAACAGCGACAGGACAAGAGGATGCAGCCTTAAGATGCACTAGGAAAGGTTCAGGCTGGACATCAGGAAATATTCTTCACAAAGAGGGTGATTGGAATGGGCTGCCCAGGGAGGTGGGAGAGTCACCATCCTGGAGGGGTTTCAGGAAAGCCTGGATGTGGCACTGAGTGCCATGGTCATGGTGACAAGGTGCTGTTGGTTCATGGGCTGGACCTGAGGCTCTCAAAGGTCTTTGCCAGCCTGGTTAATTCTGTGACTCAATGATGGATGGAAAGCATTGATGGAAATGGATTACATGCTCTCACTTCTGATCAAAACTGTGTTTTAAATAACTCTACCTTCCTCTCTGCCCCAGAGTGAATAAGCAGCATCCTGACATCCTTAGACCAACATCATTTGGAATTTAATGGGAAGTATAAATTTGAAGGTTAGTGATGGAAATACTAATGATAGATTATCTAAAAACTGACAGTACTTTGCAAGTCTGCTTAGAGGTCTGAAATGATGCCATTTCAGCAGGATGGATTAACAGTCAAAACTTCCAAAGTATATGAAAATGTAATTCATCATAGGATTTTTCAGCTCCGTATATTTTGCCAATAAATTTTTTTGCTGTAAAAATGGCATGAATATTTTCCAACAATCAATCTCAGTAGGAGATAAAGATTAATTCATTATTATTATTAAAATAATTATGATTATGTGTCATGATACATAATTTTGCATTGTGATCCCACCTACTTGGACATTTTAAGTTGCATTTTAGTCTTGTTCTGGCCTTAAAAAAAAAAAAGATAACATTGTTTTTCTTTGCCAGCCCTGATCTGTCTGAGCCCTTCTCTTAAAATACATTCCTGACAAGCTTCTTATGCTTTGAAAGGAAGATGGTTATGGCTTCCCAACCACAGCCTGTGCAATTTGAAATTTTGCTCCACCAAATGTTGAAAGAAATCTTCCTTTTCAAAACATGGAAGAAATTGCCTTACTGAGATTAAACAAGGGCAGAAAGTGAAGCATTTGTTTGTTTTATGAAGTCTGGTGAATTTTGATAATGAGTCCTGTAAAATGTATGATATTGAAGCTTTTCTAATTCTAGATAGATAAGAAATAATAGCTCCATATTTCAGCTTCAAAGACAAAAGTTACCTTTTATCACCGAATTTAACAATCTTAGTAAAACCTCTTAGAAGAATGTGAAGTATTATTTAAATACTAAAAAATCACCATCTTTGAATAGCAGAGCTTTTTAATTGCCATAATCAAAGTCCAAACACATTTCCCTGCTTGCTTTAAATAGACTCACACATTTCTTTTCTTGCTTTAAATAGTTTCTTTTAATGACAGGTTTTTCCTTAATGAGGAGGACAATAAAGTGAACAAGTCTGAGCTTATCAGTGCAACTTCAGTATGACAAAAGCTCTGATTTTTGACAGCACCCACTAGGAAAATAGGAAAATTGGCAGTGTTTTAATTAATGTGTAATTTTCAATTGCTAGCTTGCATTTTAAAATATAAACATTTTTATATTAGCATTTGAATATAAGTTTTAAATAGCAAAAAATGCCAAAGAAATCGTACATTGTAGGTCATATTATGTAATAATTCACACTTCTTTGTGGCAAGTAATCTGAAATAGCTTTTGAAATTCGGTGTTCTGGTCGAGTTTACTAATCTTTTCTGTGATAAATAGCTTAGAATAATTACACCATTCATGGAGTTTTTGGAGATAAGTCTTGTTCTAGTACTGAAATCTCCTTTGAGAAGGGAGACCTCTAACCTCTAATAAACAACAGCAGTTAATGTTACCTAAATTCCTGTGATCATGTTAGCTGATGTGCAGTCATACTTAGCAGGAAAGGAGAAGATAATCCCATATTAATGCTGATCAGATTTTCTCCAATTGACTAAACATCCAAACCAGGTCCTGGGTGTGGCCTTTTGTAGAGAGCACTGTAGGTTTTAATAATGAGGTTGATTTGAGTATTATAATTACCTAAATAGTAATTCAGGTAAAATACAAGGTTTTACAGGAGGGATAGAAATCTGCTTTTAGTACTGGGTCTCAACACAATGTTAGTGACTTCAATTTATTTTCCAAGGAATCATGTTTCTTTCTAGAATTTGGTGGATTCTGTATGACTTAGAAGGAGTGATTTTTTATTTTGCTAAGAAAATTCTAGATGCTCTTCTGGTATGTCAGCAGCAGTTTAATGACACTGCTGCAGTGTCTCCCACAGCTCTGGGGGGAGCTGCACAATTCCCAGGGCTGAGCAGGGCAATGCTGGGAGGCCCAATGGACTTTTCCTACTTAATCCCATCATTTCTATTGCTTTAGCTTTGCCCTGAAGTCCCTCTAGGCTAAAAGCACAGAGAAGTTGGGTGAGAGAAGAGAAGCCCCACAATGGAGCTGGGAATGCTGGAATTGAGGGGACGTAGCCTTGGCTGCCCTGGAGCCTGCCCAGGATGTGGGCCCTGTGTTTTCACACTGGAAGGAATATTTGCACTCCTACAAGCTTTTTTGCTAGTTTGTCAAATGCTGTATATTTTTACAACCACAGGCTGCTTCAGGAATAATTAGTTTTTCAATAATTATTGCGATTGGAGACGAAGACTGATAATTGGTATCAGTTTAACTGGAGAGGAAATGGCCACGAGTTTTTGAATGGCATGAATGCTCTTGTTTTCTTTTGCCATCTGTAGAGCTATGAATAGAAAAAACCATATGGATAGAATAATTGTTGTATTTTGAAATGTAAATGAAGCACAGGGCTGAGGAACATCTCCCTCCAGTGCAACCCTCCAGCGGCATCTGCTTGAGAGGTTGCTGTACAGAAGCAAGTTTTGGAAGAATTTCCTCCCTTTTGATCCCTTTTCTCTCAGAAGCAGCTTGTGTAAAACCAAACTGGAAGGTGGAACTGGATTCATGATTAAACCCAAAAATGATAATTTCCACGTCATTCTATTCCTCACCCACACTTCCCACTGTCTGATAATAATCTTTTGTCATAATGAAATTCATGAGGCTGCAACAACAAAGGAGCTCATGGAAGAGAACAAGAGCTTGTCAGATGGCATAGCTTTGCATTCTAATGAAGATTATGATGTTATTAATATTACAGAAACATAGTAATATCCAAATACCACTGAAATGGGGAATAGTAGATCATTATTAGACTCCAAAAACAAATACAATAATGCATTTTACAATATGGCTGCACCTTGCAGCTGCTGCAGAATTAAATTCACTTCCTGAAACTGAATTATTTTGATTTCTGTGCCATATCAAGAAGGTTAAAAAATGTAGACTTGCCATATACTTTATAGCCTGTGCTTTATTGGAAAAAAAGTACTGAAAAGTTCAATTATTTTTCAAGCTATGTAGGCTGATCACAAAAAGTATGATGGGTTGGAGTTCATAGGACTGGAGCTCAGAAGTACATCATGACTTTGACTTCCAAGTGTGAACTTAAGACAGGAGGCTCATCCACGGTTGGGATTTTATTCCTGTCTTCACTAAAGGATTCTTGACCTAGCTTTGGACATCCTCCTGTCTCCTTTGTTTGCTAGTTCAGTAATGCAGGTCCACAAACTGCACTGATAGCAGGAGATGCAGGGCAGGACAAAACTAAATCTTCAACAGCTCACATAGAAAACTCTCCACCTTCCTTGTCTGAGCAGTTAAAGGTCTTGGTTTTCTCCAAGAAGTGCTCTTGGCATTTGTCAAGTCTCCTGTCAAATGACAATTCAGCAGCAGTTATGAGGGCCTGATTCCCTCTTTCCCTTTTGCATGAAGGTTCTGCCTGTGCAGAGAGGTGAGGCAGGCTTGGCTCCTGCTGGCACAGGCAGAGGAGTCCTAAGGTGCAGGAGAGCACACAGCCCTGCTGCCAGCAGACCTCAGTTACAACAGAGCTGCAGCCCACCCTGCTCACCTGCAGCACTATGGATTTCCAGCGTTTTATCTGCTGCAGTTCAGGACATGGAGAGTGGGTGTTTGTGAGGAAGATGAGGAGGGTCACACTGGGCTGCTGAGAGGGGCTTATTTTGTAGCTCCAACAACACAGGCAATTAATTCAGTGGAAGAGATGTCTCTGTCAGTCAGCACGAGGGTTGTTAAAAAGCTGAAGTGTCTCAGCTCTATGGGTGTGATTGAAACTTTGATTAACTTTGGGAAGATTTCAATGACTCTTAGGGATCCTGATAGACTTGAGTGAAATTTAGTGTTTGTCAATGTTTGCAAGCCTAACAAAACAATCTCGGCTGTTACGTGGGGTAACTTTTCAGAGTCATTTTTCCCAAGGTAAAGTAGTCTAAGCCTGAAATCTAAGTCAAGAAAGGCTTTGACAATGAAGCAATCCCCACATAGCACCTCACAGCGTGTGGGACTGGAGCAGTTCTGTGGGAGCAGATCCCTGCTGTGCACCAGGAGGTCTGAAATTGCTGCTGCTGGGAAGCCCAGCATCCCCCCCAGCTGCTCTGGAGGGTTTGGAGGTGTTTGAAGGGTTTCTAGAGCAAGGTGGGATGCAGGAGACGTTTCGTACTCCTGTCAGCCTCTTGCAGGGCTGGGGTCTGGAGCGAAGCAAGGCAGGTGGCAGGTGCTGAGCATCAGCAGAGGACTCTGCTGTTCTTCTCCACAGCCCATGGGCACCTTCCTCAGGCTCTGTGCAGGGAACAGGGCTGGTCTGTTATGCAAATGCTTCTGTAAAGAGAGCCATGGATTCATGCTAAAATATTTTTAGATGCCTCTGTTTATAAAATTTTACTGTAGTCAGATTTTTTTTCCACAATGAATTTTAAATAATGAAAGAGTTTAAAGTTTTTCATATTAGAATCAGCTTAATTATTTCTAGGGATTATGAAATAAGGATTTTCATAATACTCTCATATATTTAGTAGTCTTCTAAGAGCTTGAAAGGTTCTAAGTATCCCTTCCCTTCTTCTCTTCACTACAACAAAAGGTTTCTCCTTCGATGTAAATGTGGATTAATAAACCTGCATTAAATGAAATGCAGTTCTAACAGCCTAAAGTGTACTTATTTGTGATGCCTTCTTTCAGAGGCCTCAATGATTGAGCAACAGTTCCTTGTAGTGATGCTTTATCTTACCAAAACTATTTTAGTTTTAGTTTTAAGAGAATTAATACATCACAGTGGCCTGGGAAGTAAAATCTGGATCTGTGTGTCCCCCTTGGGTGCAGGATGTTCCTTGCTGCTGTTCCCTGGTGTCTGACCCACAGGATGAGCTGTGCAGGTGAGCCCTGGTGTGTGCTGTGTCCATCCTCTTGAACATCTGCAGTCGGGTACAATGTGGCTCTGCAGGCAGAGCCTCTGACAGCCCAGCTCTGCTCTTTGGCTGCAAGGGACACTTGTCTCTGTTTAAACCCTCTTTCCTGAGCTGCTCCCTTCCCTCAGGCTCCCTTTGTTTTTCTCCTCAACCAGTTTTTCATTAGGGTCTTTCCGTGATGAGGGGAAGCCCTCACCACAACCTGCACGTTCAACTCCTGTGTACCCAAGCCCAGCTCTCAGCTTCTTTCCTAACCCAGAGTTTACTGTGAAAGCCACTCTGGCCTGCTCTGAGTGCTGGGAGTGAGGAAACAGCTGGTCCCAAGCTGTGCTGCCCTGATGGACCCTGCAGACAACCTGGGTTAATGCCTTGGGTGAAGGCACAGGAGTGGGACTGCAACAATAAACTCTGGTGGGGAAAGGGACCACCTGTGTCAAAATGCCATTGACACTTTGAGACGAGGTTGTAATTTTGTGATTCTCTATTAAACAGTGTCAGTTCCTTGATATGAAGCAAATTTGGAGAAAAGCTTGGGTTCCTCTTGCAACCACTGAACCCCAGCTCTTCAAACTTGCTTGTAAAACACCGCTTTGGATTGCCAAATATTCTGACTGCAAGGTAGAAGCCACTGTACTTCTGTCCCAGGCTTTTATTGCTTATGAAAACAATGGTAAATAAAAGTTTAAAGCAGTTTTGACTAAACCTCTCTTTGCTTTCTCCAGCACAGACAATGATCCAGTGCCTGTTTGCCAGTACATGCATTAGTGGTCTTTAGTCAAAGCTCAGCAGTGGCCTGGTATTTAACAGCAGAGTAGTTCCATGTCAGCATCATTTAATGCAAGTTTTGATAAAACCAGAGGAGTGGTCTAACAGCTTTTACTGTGTTCAATAAGCCTTGGTTTTGGCCAAGGAACTGGTGACTGTTTTGCAAAAGTTCTGCTTTTGTGTGTGTGTGTTTTTCACCAGTGTAGCACATGGTGTATTGGGCATGGGGAGCAGGGTTTTTTTACCAAAGCCACTGCTCTCCTTCCTCCCCCAGCCTTCAGGTGTGCCAGCAGCACCCTGTGCTGCTTCTGTGCTCCTGGAGTCTGGATGTTGGTTCACTGAGTGCTTGCACAGCTCACTGCTGTGTTCAGCTACTGAGGGCAAACTCTGGCTGTGGTTTAAGGAGCCTGTTAACATCACCGGGATTTTGATGGTACTGGGGACGAAGTTGCTTTTTCTTCCCCTGAAATCCTGTTAGTTAGGAGGATATTGCTTTATGCAGCAGAAATGAATCCATTATCTGTTGGAGAATGAGTTTCTAAAAATGTAACTATTGGGGTCAGAAGCATTTCACTTTCTCCTTCGAAACAGAAATGCCAATAGAAGGCAATTTTCAGTTCTCTTGCAGTGGGGTGTGGCTTTGGGTGAGCTCATGGCAGGGAGAGCTCCGACAGCCTGCATTCACTGTGCCTGCAGCCCACACTGCTTTTCATCCAAGGGCATTGACAGAGCAGGCCTATTCCTTTGTCCAGTGAAGCATCATCTACTGAGAATGAAAGCATCTGCCCCAGTGACAGTGAAGTCTGAATGTTCTCTGATGTGTCAGGCTGCTTTGTAGAATTCAGAGACTGTTACTTCTGATTGGACAGAGACAACAGAAGAAAGCTGGCTTCTAGAAATATGTGCTTATTCTTAATCTCTGTGACAATTTCTCATAAAGGTCTGATAGACCATGGCAACCTGATTTAACATTAAAGCCTGCTCTGCTTTTAGCAGGAGGTTGCACTGGAGACCTCCAGAAGTGCCCTGCAACCTGATTTTTATTGTGATTCTATGACACCCTCGAGTTTAGCAGGTCATCACATTTTTACTGTGTTCATGTTTTGTACTGCTTAATGCTGCCTTTCACAGCTCCACAGTAAAACATATTACCTGCCTTTGGAAACACGAAGGAATCTGTAGCACTTTCAATGATTCCCCAGAGAATTAAAAGGGATTTTATGAATTACATTCAGCAGTAACTATAAGATCCAGCTAGGCTTAAGGAACAGGAGAATACAGGAGAGTATTCCAAAGAAAAATGTAAGTTGGATCCTAGTATTTAAGAGGGGATTGTTCTGAAACTGTTTTTCCTTGTTTGTTTCAGTGTTATCATAATTGAAATTACCTGTCTGCTGTTCATTTTCTACAAGAATTTTGCCAATAAGTAGTGCCTAGTGCCTCTGTTTCACAGAGCCAAAATTTTGCTATTTGAGGTTCAATTGATTTCCCTTTCAGTTTAAAGAGAAAGCTCCAGGACACCAAACATCAATACTGTGACATTGCAGATGCTGGGCAGCTGATGTTAAATGTACTGCATGTTTAGATCTTTTCCTGTATCTTTCCCTTTGCTTGTATGCCTTTTGCAATTTCTGAATTATTGTTCCCATCACAGCCCCTTTTAGTTCTTTTTATTGTATAAAGCTCTCCTAAGAAAAAATTTCAAAGGGTTTTCTGTACTCGGTGTCTTTACTGTGTGTCTGTTTTAAGTTTCTCTTGCTTCCTAAGATAATTACCTCACCATTTCAGATCTGCTTGTGTATTAGCAGCAAATCAGCTTTTTACCCTCTGGTCTTCATGCCCTCCTTCACATGGCCCCGGACCCCTTTTTCAGTGAGCCTCCCTTATTTTGTTCACAATACAATTTTTGGATTATTCTGTTCTCTTTCATCTCTCTGTACTATGCATATTTCAGGCTAGATTCTCTTCTCTCTAATTAACTTTGTTTTACTTCCTCTGCCATTTGAAGAGGCTCCACTGACGGGATAGTTCCCATGACAGAATTCCCTTTCCTGCTGCCGGGGCTGCGGCAGCATCCAGGCCTGGGCATCCCCAGGAAGCAGCAGTGCCACAGAGCCAAGGGCCAGGGCCAGCAGTGCTGCATCCAGAGCAGCTCTTGGCAGGGCTCAGGAGCCTGGCTGCCTCCTGGCAGCACGGGCTGAGGTGAGCAAGGAGCAGCCTGGCCATCCCTCCCAGCGAATGCCTCCAAGCACCAGCAGGATCAAACTGACCCTGCAACCTACAACAGATGGATAAGAAACTCCCTTCTAAAAGCCTTTGCTTTACTTGTGGAAGGCTTAGTGTGTGAGGGATTTGGCTCTAAGGAAGCAAAAAGAAGCAGCTCCAGGCTGATGGGGAAGTTGCAGGGTTTAGCAGAGCAGCCTGGCTGGCTCTGCAGCGCTGCTGGGCACTCAGCAGCTGTGGCCAGAGTGTGGCTTGTGTCCAGTGTTGAGACCATGGCACCAGGACAGTGACCATCTCACACTGACCATGCCACAGTGACCATGCCAGTGACCATGCCACAGTGACCATCTCACACTGACCATGTCCCAGTGACCATGTCCCAGTGACCATGCCACTGACCATGACACAGTGACCATGCCACAGTGACCATCTCACACTGACCATATCCCAGTGACCATGTCCCAGTGACCATCTCACAGAGACCATGTCACACTGACAATCTCACAGTGACCATGTCACACTGACCATGCCACAGTGACCATGTCCCAGTGACCATCTCACAGAGACCATGTCACACTGACAATCTCACAGTGACCATGTCACACTGACCATGCCACAGTGACCATGTCCCAGTGACCATCTCAAAGGTACCATCTCACAGTGACCATGTCCCAGTGACCATGCCACAGTGACCATCTCACAGTTACCATCTCACAGTGACCATGTCCCTGTGACCATGTCCCAGTGACCATCTCACAGGTACCATCTCACAGTGACCATGCCACAGTGACCATGTCCCAGTGACCATCTCACAGTGACCATGTCCCAGTGACCATGCCACAGTGACCATGTCCCAGTGACCATCTCACAGTGACCATGTCCCAGTGACCATGTCCCAGTGACCATGCCACAGTGACCATCTCACAGTGACCCTCAGGGAGAATCTCCCTTCTCTGATGGATCCCCTGGAGCTTCCTTTAGCCCTTTGCCATCTCACTAGTATGGGGAAGTCCAGCATGTGGGTCTGAACTTTGCCATGTGAGTATCTCTCTAGCAGTTAGCACCCTTCAATTTTGGATTCTTCAGTTTGTCCTCCTAGTAATTCAGAGAATGACTTTTAGGAATAGCATGAGGAAATGCAAATATTTTAAAAATACTTATTCAGGAGTGTTTCTGTGAGACAACTATGTATATTTCCTGTAAATTCATGGAAAAAAATGGGTGAAGTCATAGCAGTTTTTATCCTTAACCAAAGTCCCAGTCACACAAAACCTCCTGTAAACTCACTCTAATAGTGCTTTTAACTTTAATACCTTGAATTGGAAATGACTTCAACTTGGCTAATTACCATTGTGGACATTTATGAGGATTCAGATGATTGCTGACAGCCTTTCAGTTCCTTCTGCAGTTTTTCATATCAGCCTGGAGAGGACAGGCAATCTCCCCAGTAATTAACTACAAAGAAATCATAAAACAGAGAGTCCTGGAGAAAGATATATCGTGATCTTGTCCTGTACAGTGAAATCCTTAATGTCCCTCAAAGAAAACATGATTAATTAAAACTGAGATTAGTCCCTTCATTTTGTATTGCTCTTACAGTTTAAAACCTATATTGTGTAGAAAAGCACAACCCTTTTTAAGGATGTTCATTAAAAACCCAAATAAGTCACAGGACCCAATTTTTGCTCTTGGGCTGCATCAAAACCAGCAGTGGACGACACAAACTTGAGTAAGGCAGGCACAGGTGAAGGTTTCATGTAGCATTGAGCAGTGTTACCCTGGTGCATGGCCAGCAGTGCAATTCCTGAATTACAGCAGCAGACATGCACAGAATTGATCTGGAGGCATTTTGTGTCACACTCCACGAGGGCTTTTGTCATGAATGTAACCCTTATTAACCTGGGAAATAATCTTTATTTGTCTTGTGGTTAAGGCTGTGTGGTTTAGTGTGAGTGCAAACAGAATAATTACCAAAGTGATGCATTTCCCTCCCTTAATGTAATAGACTTCTAAATGGACTCAAAGGAAATTAGAAAGTTACGTGCTGAAAAGAAACGACCATGTAGCATACTGCAGTCAGCACAGAGATCTATGTATATTTAATTAATGTTAAACCTGTGAAAGAAGGTGGTGTTTCTTTTTCGTGTGGAGTCAAAAAGCATCCCAGCCCCCATCCACCTGTGATCCTGTATATTAAGAAGTTTTTCTGCCATCTGGATGATCAGATTTCACATATGAGCAGTCAAAATGTTAAATAAAATTTTCAGAAGTGCTGTAACAACACTGTGAAACATGCCTTCATCTCCCCAGCCCTGAACAGTGACTGCACAGACTTCTCTCTCCATTCTGCAGAGCCCTCAGAACTCACTGGGTGTATCTCAGCCCTGCTGGCAGGAGGAAATACTTCACCAATAATAATGGGCAAACTAAACTTGATGACATCTTGGTTTCCAAGGAGCAGGGTTTAGCTTCTGAATTTTAAGGAAATTCCAGTGGTTTTGTAGGGTCTGATTTTGTGTGAACAGCTACTGCGTATCTGCCTCATGTGTGCCATGTACTGTGAGGAGGGAGGAAAAGAGATTTAGATGTCTTGCTAACGGATTTGTTCATACCAATAAATAATTATGTATATAGCTGAGGTTTGTACTGCATTTGATACCCATTTTGCCAGTTACTTCCTAGCAAACAGGATTTCAGTTAAAACAAATCACTTTTTGGGTGTCAGTGTGGGGCTGGGGACAGCAGGTGACATTTGAATTGTGTGCTGACCTTGCTGGCACTCAGAGCTGCAGCTCCAGAGGGCCTGAGAGCTGGCTACAGCTTCTTAAAATAACACTTCCTAGAGACCACTTAGAGACTGAAATTAATCAACTAATGTGATGTTCCATTCTAATTAGAAGTTTTAATTCTATCTGCTAACAAGTTTTGGAGCCCATTTTCATCAGCAGTGGAATTCCAGATCTTTTAAGCATGACTGTGAAATACAATTTTAAGATTCATTTTGTGTTTATTTATTTTCTGTTTTCAAGTCAATTCTTGAGCACAGACGAAGTCTTTATATGTTTTCTTCTGGAAGTTGTTGAAAGAATTTTTTTCACGGCATTTAGGCATGCGTCATTATAGTTTAAAGGTTTTCTAAGAATAACTATAAAGCAATTCAATCAAGGCATCTTTTGTGTTTGTGAATGACTTGAGTGCATCACGACGCTGGAAGTTCTGAGAAAATAGACTTGGTTTTGTGTGTCACAGTAGGCAGAACAGCAGGATTTTAATATGCTCATAATTCGATGTAGTATCCAGCAACAGGACCACAATTAAAGAATATTAGTTCAATATTTGGACTCTTGCAGATTTGGAAAGAGGAATAAATATTCCAGGATATGTAGGAGAACAGAAGACAGCACTCATTAATATTCCTCCTTTATTGGTGCAATAGCAAAGCAGTTGACATGCAGGGGTTGTGTGTTTACCACATACTTGACACAATGTCAGGTGTTGATGTTCCCTGGAATACGAAGCATCATTAAAATGTTAGGAAACTTTAAAAAATGAACATGAAAAAGGGAACATGATTTGAATGAACTCAATGTGGATTTATTGGTTTCCAGAGCAGATTTAGCACACAGGCAGGCAGATTGTTCTGTGCTGGGAATGTTTTCCACAGTGCCTGTGACCACATGGACAGAGGATTTGGGATTAGATGCCTTTGCCTGAACATTTCCTGAAAGCAAATGGTGCATGCTGAGCTAGAAACTCATTGAAATCCTGACTTGAACAGCTCAGAGCTGTGCTAGGGAATAACAAAATGATTTCTGTAAAGGGGAAATGGCCTTCCTGAACCCTAGGAAATGATGCCCTTTACTTCCCGGCAGGACATTGGAATTCAATTTTTAAAAGGCACACACAAAATTGAACTTTGAAGGCAGAGTCTAAATGAGTCATTGTCCTAGAAACGTGCTTGACTCGCTTTTTTGAAGGCTAAAGCAAAAAGGGTGCTGTCTTTTTGATTTGAAAAAAGCAGTTTATAATATTGCGTTATCAGAGACAGTAGGAGAAGGGTATAAAAAATAAATGAGAAGGGTGTGATGGGCTGCTTTGGGGACAGAGTCAAGAGTGTGTCAGTCAACTGTGTCACAGGAAGGGAGATGACAGAAAGAACTGAAAGCTGGATACAAAAGAACTCTCCCCTCTCCTGTGCATGTACACAGCAACTGGATGAAAAATCCCCATAACCATGAGCTTGGTGAAATTTAAAGTAGGCAGTACTGCCTGTTTGGGTAAGGAGGTGTCACTAGAATGAGGAACACAAAATGTAACTACAAAAGAGAGAAGCCTGCCAGGCATTATTAAACCTCTGCTTTTGACTGCAGTCTAAAGATTCCCCTGAATTCTTTATGCAATGAAAATTTTAGACAATGTGATCAACCTTAACTATGCCATTAATGCAACACTGGAGTGAAGGGCTCTGTGAGGTCCTGGAGCTGATCTGTGTGTGCAGCAGTGGCCACAAGGAGCCCTTGGGTCAGCCAGGGGAGCCCTGCACACAGCTCAGGCAAAAGGAACTCCAGCCAGAGAGGCATTCACACCTTCAGACACACAGGGGAGCAGCGGTGAATAGACACAGATTCCAGCTGTTGCTGTGTGTTAGGCTAAAATTCAAACCCATTAAAATTTGGAAATTTGGGATAGTTCACAGTTTGAACTTTATGGATAACTTCAGCATCAATATTACTACTATGTTACACATAACCAAGATTGTTATCATCCCATTGAGTTTTAATCAAATTGGCTGGATAATAATTCTACTAAAGTTATTGAGAGCTTTTATACTGATTCAATTTGCATCAGCATTGGATGCAAATACTGCTTTAATTTTATGGCAACTTATTTAAAAAAAACAGAATGCTCTTATACCTGCTCCCTTTGAATAAATGCCTGAGCCCTTCTGGGTCAGCAAGAACCTTACCCACATATTTCATCATCATTTCATGCTGGATATTTCCCTGAAGTCACTACACTGGGAGCACCTCACAGCATTTCCTCAATTGCAGTTTTCAAATGAAATCCACATCTTTGTGTTTCTGCTGGTGCCTATTCAGCTGGCACTAACGATGCAGGGAGCCCTGGGAAGATACAAACACACTCTGGAATTTACACATCACTGTTTGAGAAATCGCAGTGTCTTAAAGGGGAGGATTTTCCTCAAGCTTCACAGTTGGAAAGCTGAGACATAAAGACACAGGTTTTACCTGAAACCACCAATTTAGCAGCTATGCTTAGCCAGGTGGAGAATCTGACAGTCCTGCATCCTGCTTCTGTAACAGCCCTCCTTATACTGCATTCCAATCCTGTTTTACCATTTTAATGCCCTAATTCCATTTGTTATCCAGTATTGCTCAGATGTTTGAGAAACCTGGGTCTTAAATCCTACATATTTTATGAAGTATGCCAGTTCTTATTGGATTGAATGATTTCAATAAAAAAACAAATCTCAGGATCTGGCTAAAGGCTGTCATTTTTATTTTGAATGGTTTCTGCAGTGGGCATTATGACTTTGTGGAGCTGCATGACATTACCAATTAAAGTGTTAGAAAAAGGCAGACACGATGCTGGAAAACTTTTGCAGAGCTTGGGATGCAGAAGTTTTCCCTTTGCAAAACAGGTGAACGTTGTAAGGCAAATAGATCAAAGACTTTGACCCCTATTTCCTACTGTACTATCTGTCTGGAAAGATTCAGGCAAAATACTGAAGTTTATTTTTATTTTATCAGCCAAATTTTGGCACCTAGAAATTAAAATAATTTGAAAATCTCCTCCCCCATCTTTCCTGGAGGTTTTGATGGCGTGATGCCTGAAGTGTTGCCCTTCTACAGATCTATGTTTTTCTGCATGATGAGTGTAACTTTATTTGGCTCGTGTTATTTTTCAGCCCATCTTTGATGTATTTTTCTCTGGGATTGCCATGAAATTACTTCTCCCCTGCCCCCTTGTTCTTCACAAGAAATGTGCCTAATTTCCAAGAGGGTGCTACAGATTTCTGTAAAACTCATGATGTTATATAAAAGTCTGTGAAATTAATCTGATCCTCTAGTTTACACTAATAAGTAGATACTTATTTTTTGCCAAATAAGAGGATTTTTACAGGGTTTTAGATGATCCTTTGAAAGGTTTACTTAATGTATTGAACTTTCCATGGAGTGTAAACCATCACTCCTTAATGTTATGGTTTATTTGTCTTATAGCAGTTTTATCAATAACCTGATCCTTTTTCTTGCAATCTATTTTTATTTCTCTTTTTGCATACTTCCATATTTTGACAGACTAAGTAATGAAAATAGAGCTATTTTAATTTTCCTCAGCCAGGCTTTTAAATTGTCCGATGACTGCTATGTCTGAGTTTGAAACAAAGAATTGGTGACAAAGTCAGGCAAGGAGGGTAGTGGCAAACCCTAAACTGCAGACACATTTGTTTTTAATTTAGAGAATCACTTTGCTTCATTGGCCACATTGATTTGCTACCTTAATGTACAAGTTATGAGCAAATTTAATTATCTAGTTGCAGAATGTCTTTGTTATCTATAAAGTGCAGTACTTCATAACAAACCTGTAAGAAGGAAACACAAAAAATCTCTGACATTAATGGTCTTCAAAGTGTAGCTGGAAAACAATTAATTATCCACTTCAATATATTAATTGTTATTTAGATATTTATTCTCGATAATGCCTTGCCTACTTCGAGCCATTGATGAACATTTTGTTCACATTTACATTTCAATAATGAAAAATGTTCTTTTTGTTGAAATTCCTTTACCAATTTACCTTTACTGCACAGGATCCTTCTTTTGCACTGTCTCAGTGTGCTAATTGATTCCCTGAATTAACTGATGTAAATGGTTTTATGGTTCCACTTACCCTCAGGTATCCTAATGATAATTCAAAACTCACTTGCATTTATCCACCTGTTCCTATTATACACAACCCACAAGAAAGCCTAAATATGTACTATATATCTGGGTTATGATGCTCTGCTTCCAAAGATGTGTACAATTAAACATTCGTCAAACTGCTGAAGAGTTTTCTTCAATTGAAGGAGGAGAAAAGGAAAGAAAAAGGATATCTTTAAAGAGCAGACAAATTCTCAGAGAAATCAGATACCATCTGCATTCCTTGGCAGGTTTGCGCCTTGTGCACTTGAGGAAGAAACATTTATTTAAAGTTCTGGGAGGTAAACAACCTGTTTTAGCCTGGAAAAAAAAATTAAAAAAAGAAGCAGAAAATAAACAATAACAAGCAAAGTCTGTCCAAACTGTGTCTTCATGGTAATACTGAAATGTGCAGGAGTTGTGCTGAGAGTTCAGTCGGAGCAGCCAGGTCCCAGGCCATGCTGGGGAATGAAATGCTCGATTCTTTCCCTGCTCAGGAGGCTGAAACTGCTTTGAAGTTTTCTTGTGATCTTCTATCGAGAGGTTGAGAATCAAAACTGCAGAGGAGGTAAGGAGTGAAATGAGGAAAGAAGCAAAACCTGGGAAAAAAACCCCAGGTTCAGAGGCTTCATTTGTTTTTTTTCCCCCAGGTTCTGCTTTACAAGAATGTTATAAAAGACATTGGGTCAATGCTTTCACCCAATCGTCAGGGGTCAAAGAATTGCTGAAATCAGTCTAGCTGCCCCCAAAAGGAAAATGCAGACTTAGAAGCTAAATTTTGGGCTGCTGATTTTCTGTGTGTGGCCCTGATCTCTAGACAGATGTCAGGAGATTTAGAAAATGGCTTCAGTAATCTCCTGTTACCCAGAGTTCTGAACAGCAAATCTTCTGTTCCTTCTGGAGGTGCTGCAGTTTCTTGTCTGAGCTAGTCTGATTGTCTAATTAAAAGGTAATTTCTTGCTGTTCAATGTGCCTGTTGGTATAATTTTTTCATAAAAATTCATAAAAAACACCATGGCAATCTGTTGATTTGAATTTTATAGCGCTGGAAGTGTCATGACTGTCTCTGAGACAAACTTCTCACTCATTCTCTGCCAGAACTCATATTACCTCTGAATTCTTTCCAAAGCACCTGGATATAATGCATTGCCTTTACTGCAGTATACTTAATACATCAGGAGCAACAGTTAATGAAAATGTACTCTAAGGTACATAACTATATGAAAAAGAAAATAATAGGAGTATTTTTAGGTATCTAAACTAATGATTGTAATTTCACTTTCTCTATGCTATCTCTTTTTCCTAGCCAGGGTAATGATCTGTCTTATCACTAAAGTACCTCTACTGAATCTTCTGAAATGTCAAAAGAGAACTAATATTTACATCAGAATAATAACTACAATTACTTACTCACTTTTCAATTCATTTGCAGTCAATTATTCTGTAGTACTAAGAGAAATAGGGCCTTACTGTAATACTGGAATGAGTTTAATTAATCCTTTTTCACATAGAGCAGACTGATAAATGAAATTCAGCCTGTAATTTAAGAGCTCAGGGAACCAGGGTGTTATTACAGGTTCTTTGAGTGATTGACAGTTTAATTTATTACAAAGAGCAGTAGTCTGTCTTAACTTGGAGTTCATTCCAGTTTTGCAATTAATGATTTCTACTGGGGACAAGATCATCATCCTATGAAGACTTTCCAAATAATTTTTTTATAGACTTGTTGGTATCACCTATCAACCACTATCAACTACCACCTATCAACCACCACACACTTTCGAACCCTTTATTTTGTAAAATAACTGATAAAGAATGCAACGTGTAATGCCAGAAGTGGTGCCAAAAAGTTTCTAGGGCCTGGCGAATATGATATATTTGTCTAGGAGAATTTTCCTCTAGTTGGTATCATATTTTCATCAGGAAGGAGAAAATGCAATTGGATTTAAATGTCAAGATGCTCCTTGTGAAGGTTTGAAGTCACACATCTATTTTCTGAGCTACAGTTTTTAGTTATGATTATGAAAACTGCACCCACTTGTCACTGAAGATGACAGCAAAGAATTCTCCAGGACTGAGTTAAATGCTGAACCATAACCTGAAACCTTGACAAAAGCAACAGAACACCACTGCAACAGACAAAAGAGAAATTATTCCACTGGATTTGGTAGACTGTAGGTGAAATAGTGATTTTACTAAGAAGCAACCCAGATAAAGCTAAGAAAGATTAATCCAAAAACCGGATTTCTGATTCAGGAAAACACTGATTCAGATGTTCAAGGTGTGAAGACAGAGCCGAGAGAAGGAAAAGATTGCCAGGGTTTTTTCCCATCCCATGGATTTTCTAGATATTTAGAAGCAAATAGAATGGAAGATTCTTAAGACTTCAGTTGTTTCCCCAGATTGGCACTTTTGGTTATGTTTGAAATAGCAACAAAATGGAGCTTTAATAAATGACATAGAAATATGCAGATAGCTCCTAATCCAACTCCCTTGCCAGCAGTTCTGTTCCAAGCATTTGACACTTCCTCTGCTGCTCAGAAGGTGTTGGCATCTCTCGACACTTGCTGAACTCAAAAATGGCTTGAATAGCATAGATAATCCTAATTTAGCAATGTAACTTAGTTAATGTAATTTAGTAGAATTGTGTGTGAGAGAACTGTCATCTTCTTTCATTGTCTGTATTGAGAAAGGGTGTCTGGGCTGCATCTTCCTTTATTCTAGAATCTCTCCAGATTAGAGGAGAGCCCAGGGGGTGCTGAAGTAAAGCCAATCCTCTGTGAGTGTTTGTATTCTGGCTGTGTGTGGTTACAGATGGAAAAATACTACTTGCAGAAGGACAGCAGAATTTCAGTTAGGCATATGTGTGTGCTATTTGTTATGGCAATGCAAGATATACTTAAAATAGACTTGTCTTCCAAGAAATACGTTTTGAAGAATTGTTCCCAGTATATTTGTTAATTTTCATAGCTCATTTTTTAAAAATAGGATGCTTGTAACGTGTTAGGAAATGCACAGATCATGGACACTGATACTGAGGTAATTTTAGTGGATTTCTGTCAGACTGTGCCCTCTGTTTTGAGTATGAAATATCATTGCTTTCTCTTATCCTGTTGTTTTTTCACCCCTATTCTGGCCTGGTATCTCAAATACCCAGCTGTGTTAAAGGCTGGTTTGCTTAGAGTACTTCAGTAGGTGAGGTCATACCTTGGCCTAACAAGGAATGAGTGCTGAGCATCAGGGAAAGAATCTGGGATCAGTGGTTGCCTGTTGGGTCAGATCGTGAGAATTCTCAAGGCAGAGGGAGGGAGGCTGCAAATCAGAGCACTGGGGGAAGCCACAGGGGCTGCTGCAAGGTGAGTCTGATAAAGCAAGGGAAAAGAAGTGCTCATCACCAGAATTCAGTACGGCCCTAGTTTGTGTTTTCTACCTGGTTTCTGATCAATGTCTACTTCTGCTTTATCCGATAAATGAAGAGCTTCTAGAAATCTGGTGGTGCTGGTAGAGCTTGGATCCTTGTCCCAGACAGAGAGATGTGCAGCCCTGGATGTCTGTGACAGCTCCCTGGTGGACAGCTGCAGCTTCACGGACCTGAGCTGTTCACTGTCAGAAGAGCTGGGCTTTGAGCCTCTCTTTGGGCTAAAAACCTCAGCCCTTGTTGAGACACTGGTGCCAAACTCCGTGGTGAGTGTGTGGAGGCAGAGAGCAGCAGTTACTGACACAGAGACTTGCTCAGATCCGAGCAAACAGAATCCCTGCATTGCTGGGGGATTGCTGCTTCAGCTGCCTCCCCCAGGTTAAATGCTCTGGGAAGACAGGTTGAAAGGATAGTCCAGACAGTCCAGTCTCTCCCAGTGAATTACAGCTGTACTGATTACTGAGGACTGGAAACATCAGTGCCTGCCCAATGAGTTTGGGTGCTACAAGAGAGTGGCTTAGCTGGCCACTCCAGCTGCAATTGCAGTTTGGGCTGGAGAGCCTGCTGCACTTTGGGCTGGAGTGTGCTGGCCGTGCTGTGAGGAGCGAGGGACGCGTGGTGGTGCAAGGCACAGACAAGGTAAGGAGATGCTGTGTGAGGGACAGACAGGGTTAGGTGGCTGGGAAAGGGACAGGTTTGGGTTTAGTCAGTCAGAGTTGCCTGAGAGAAGTCTGCTGAAAGAAGGGATGGAAAGTTTGTAATAAAGGACTGGTGGTGATGCCAGTCGTCTCTGTCTGTACAAAACTGCAACAAAACCCCACTCCTTCCTTAGCAAGCACAGCTTGGGTGATTTGCACAAAGATTTCCTCAGTGAGAGCTGTGCAGGAGTTCATGAACGTGGGCTGGGGCCAGGGCTGCTGTGGAAGGCTCTGCTGGAGGAGCAGAGTGCTGATGTGCCACTGCCCTGCACCAGCACTGGTGACTGACACGCGTCCCCTCCCTGCACTCTGCTCAGCACATGGATGTACCAGGGCTGCTCTGTCACAAAGTCTAATTGGACAGTTACAAATTTCTAAAGAACCTCAGGCTTCTGAGATACTTAATGAAAGCAATTCATAAGAGATACCAGGGTTGGGAGCACGACCTATCAAATAACCTCCTATTGTTGATGCTATTTATGATAGTGCTGTCTCCTGCTTTTACAGTGCCTCCCAATCCCAGCGTCCCTGGTAATGAGAGGCATTTGGCATCACTAAAATTCAGTGGGTGGACAGCAATAATCAGATGATAGATTATGTGTGGCAGGGTAAGTATGTGGCTGTACTTATTACTGAACACATGAATGCAAATCCTAGTCTTTACAAATAGCTCTAAATGAGCTTTCTTATCTCTGCATCATGAGCATGGCCTTCTTCAGACAAAGGATAATGAGAAAAGTAAATTTTAGTCATTTTTATCTATGAATGAAAAACTGCAATCCCTTTTTTTACAGTTTTAGCAGTGTATGTAGAGTGCAGCAACTAAATTAAAAAATATGACTTTGGAGAATTTTACTATCACTGCATGACATCACTTTACATTCCCCTGTATGTCACTAACCACAGGGTAACTGCCTAAATGCTTTTTAAAATATATATATAATTACACTTAAATATCAAGATGAGCTGTTGCTTGTCTATTTAATTTTGAAATCCTAGTTGGATGCATGCTTCAGGTTGTAGAGTTCAGGTTTTTCATTTGGGATTTTTTTGGTTTTATTTTATTTTGCTTTTTAAATCTGCGGATGCCAAGGAAATTAAACTGTTCCTTTCCTTTTGGTTTGGACTGACTTGGTTACCTCCAAGGTGCCTGTACATGGTCAGGTTGTTTAGCACCACATTTCCCACGCACTTAATCCAGTTCTTGGAAGTACTTTTAAAATTCCACTAGTTACAGGCAAATGAAGAAATTGCTGTTGTGCTGTGACTCATCGATGGCCCTAGGCAGCCTGATATTGGGACACCCAGGAGGTGTGACAGAATAACATTCTTTCTGTGGTATTCACTTAAGAAGGAATATTAGAAGTTAAGCTTGTGAAGACAACCAGGCAGTTTAAATTGACTTAGAACGATTAAATGCTCATCCACTCATTAACAGGGAGGAAATCCCGCAGGTTCCTTCTCTCCTGACAGAACTAAGTACCTTATCTTAATGTGGCTGGGCAGGGCTGGAAGAGGGACATGGAGCACATGCTGGCTGTCCCTGAGGGGAGCTCCTGCTGTTCCAAAGGGAATACAGGTAAATTCAGGGTCAGGAAAGCAGATGCACATTAAAAAGCAGTTAGGGGTAAATTAGGAAGATATCAGACCACCTGAGGCTTTGCATGACCTGAGCAAAGTCCAGGTTCCTGCCTTACACATCCCTTCCCCTCTCCTGGAGGTGTGAAGAGCCTGGAGCCTTTCCCGGGTCACTGTTAGAGAGCCAGAGCTGGGGCAGCCTGTGTTCCACCTACACACACAGGCACAGCCCCCCAGACTGGAACCTCTTCTTTTTGTCCTCCCAGTGCGTGAGGATGGCAGAAGAAGCCTACAAAGCCCAGGGAGCAGGTCCGTGAGCTCACCCCCTGATAGTGTCTTTCTTCCATCACACTTTAGAAAGGATCACATGGCAGGCCTTGAGGCAAGCTGAAATCTAGTGCACACAAAGTTTTTCTAGGCTTAAAACGTTTAGGAAGAGCAGCTCCTCAGAAGAGGAGGTTATAGCTGCCCTCTGCCTGACAAATGTCTTACCTAAGCTGTGCCTGTAAAGAATGACAGGTTTGCATAACCTCTGTTAGCTGCCTGTTCTGTTATAATTGCCTTTTGATGTATAGAATTTATCCCAATCTAAGAGCTTTTCACTGAAAATTAGGCCAATTTTGTCTTGTCGTCTCCCCAGCAGACACAGAAAATCATTCATCAAGCTCCCTCCTAGTAAGTGTTTTCCATTAAAACAATTCATTTTCTGTTCTCTCCTGTTCTCTTTTCTACATTAAAAAGAAAAAAGCTGAACCTCTGGATTTTCCTCTGTTTTTCCCAAAACTTTTTGTGTTTTTGGTGCCTTCCTTGAAACTCCCTGTTCTGATCTGCTGCTCTGACAGGCTGGGCCTAGAAGGCAAAAAAACTGAATTTCTCTTCTCATTCCAGACCTTCAGGGTGCCTGGTCAGTGATTTAAAGAAGAATCTTTAAAGAGTGTCTTGTGTTTGGAAAGATCCATGAGCACATGGTCCCCTTCTGGCCAGTGCACTGGAGCACTGTGGGGGAACAAAGGAAGCTCCCCAAAAGTACATTTTTGCTCAGGATCAGTTATGGGATTTCTTGTTTTCTTGTTCACAGCTTTTTTGGCTCCTGACATTCAGGAGCCAGTGGGAGGCTCTGTGCCCTGTGTGCTATGGAGATGTTCTACACCATCAATAAGTGATGAAGCTCGCAGTACTTAAATGATTAAATTTCCAGCCATGATAGCAGGTTCCTGCTCCTGCAGCTATTATTCCACTGAGCAGTTATGTCAACAAATGCTGAAATAAATATTTTAAAGCATTTTTTATTTTTTCATAATTGTTGTGACCTCCATTTTGACTGACAGTCTTTCATGAACACTGGGCTTGAAGAAAAACATTCAATTTTTGGCATTTAGGATGTTAATCACCTTTAGTGATGATGGCTTGCTCTAATTCCCAATTGATTGAACTGTTTTTTGTGCTCTGACATAATTTGTAAATTATGGAGATAGAGATTTACTTGAAGATAATAACTTTATGTAATGGGGCAGACTCTGTTATATATGTAAAATCCCACCAAATAAGATGGAAATTCACTATGGAAATGAGGTCACTTGTGATTGCTGCTTTCTAGACCCATGCTGGTGAGAACCAAAGTCCTTTTCAAGCTAAAGGCAAAATTTGGCTCTATGTTTTCACACTTGTGCATAGCTGTAGAAATACTTGAAGTGTAATTATCAGAAATATGAAGTGTCCATGAGACTGTGTTTTTGAAAGATGCTTCATAAATGACAAATAATAAAAAAAAAAAGATAAGATTTTGAAGGCCTTTGAGTTGGAGTCTTGAAAGCTAGAGGAAATGTATTTTCTGGCTTTGTCCCAATTCTATCAAATATTTTAAATAAAAATCTCTAGCTTGCAGAGGATGTCCAGCTTTTAATGTTTGAAGAAATTAATTTAAATACTAATTTAATTGCTGAAGAAAAATATTACAAATTATGTAAAGGAGAGGTAAATTAAATAGGACTTTATTTTTTTATGCAGGGAGGAAACTTCCTCTGGTGCTTTGCAATCATTTATTCTGTAAGAGCTGCTTTGAAGTAGCACAGGACCGAATGGGATAAAGTTGAACCTGGATCCAGGCACGGATCTGAGCTGGCCAAGGTGCTAAGGAAGTTTCACACTCGGGTCTCAACAGGAAAGGTTCCTGTCCCTCCAGGCACACCCTCAAGTACACCCCACTTTGTGCTTTGCTGAATTTTCTATTTGCTCAAACTCTGTGCACACCTTAAAACAACAAACAGCAAAGCGAGTGTTAAACTCTGAATAAGAGTGAAATCCCTGTGGGTGGGCAAGCCCTACTGTTGGACAATTAGGCTGGATGGATGTACAGCTGCCAAGGGATTATTTCACCTTTTTGTTCCTGGAGAATCCAGGAAATTCTGAGTTGGGTTTCTGCTGGTCCCATGTCCTTAAAACAAGCCTTGATTTTTGCAGGGCCTGTGGAGGTCCCTGGCCAGCCTCTGTCCAGTCTCAGGCAAGGCTGGGTAGTTTCCCTTGGCTGGGCTTGTCTGGGGGCTCTTTGCAGGCTGAACTCTGAGTGGGGACCAGGAACAAAGTGAGTACATTTCTAGATGAAAATAATTCTGTATATAAATTTCAGTTCCCTGGATTTAATTTTGAGTTTTAGCATTGCTGCCTGAGTAGTCACACTAAATTTGTGAGTCAGTGCTCATGCCTATTACCCTCCCACCCCTCTGATTTCTTTCCAGTACCATCAGCCCAATTTCTCTAATTCACTTTGTTGTCTTGGCAGTGTTCTTAACCAGTGTCAGCTAAGGCAGTGCATTTCTGTTACTGGTTTCTTCTTCTGTAAGTTGCAAGATGGATAACTTCCTCTTTGCTGACCATTTATTCAGTTTATGATAGACAATATCCCTGGTAATATCTTAAGCAGAAGAGGAATCTGGTTTGCAGTATGCAGCAAACCAGAGCTTGTTTATTTATTGAGCTCATTTTAATCTCTGGATCTGGGATCATAAACTGCAATGCAGTTATTTTTTTATCTCTAAGTTAAGGCAATTGTGTGGTTGGATTTATGGGGAGATTTAGTTAGATGGAAATTTTTGTTTTGTTGGTTGACTCTGAAAGCTGGAGAACTGTGGATAAAGAAATTAATACATTTTTTTCTGCATGTGAGGATTGTTAGGATACCTAGTATCTTATGGAGAAGCAGAATTCACAAGTCTGTGGGTGAGTTTGCTCACTGAAGAGATGTAAGATAATAAAGGTTGAGACTGAATATGTTTCAGAACACTTTTTTGAAATATTATGATGTGCATCTAGCTTCCTTTAGCCACAGTAAATTTACCACCATGAAACAAAGGAATATTAAGACAATATAATACCAAAATGTTATGAACAGAGTTTGTATATACTCATTATGTACTGTATTTTCAGCTAAGTCTGCTGCTACCAACCAGATACAAAATAGAAGATGGATTTGGGTAAGGGACAGTATTTTTTATACAGTTCTGTCTAATAGCAGGAGGATTTGAAATGTTTTTGCCTTTGCCTGAGAGCAAAGCTCCCCTCTCAGGAAGTGAGCTGGCAGTTCATGTGACCAGGTGTTTTCCTGAGCTGCTGCCACTGCCTTTGGACAAACTGTGTGTCATGGCAATGGTGAATTGGAATTTATTTACTGCAAGAGTGCTTATTGAGTTTACAGTGCACCAGAGCAGGCTAAAATCCTGCACCAGTTGCAGTGACTGAGATGAAGGGCAGTAACTTAGAAAGCTTTTGTAATCCAATTGTACTTTAGCTGTGTGTTTTTACAATCTTCTTCCCAGGCAATATATTTAACAGCCTCTGGAATTTATGATGCATTCCAACAGTGTATCACAAAGTTTTAGAAAAGACTTATGCTAAAGCTATCCTTTTTTCTCAGAGTTGGTGTTATTTCCTTCCTACCAATGACTCTCTGCCACTTTGATTGCTGCAGTGTTATGTCTGACAGGGATGATTTGTACCCCTAGGAAATTGTGATTGGGAATGTGTTGAGGTTCAAGATTCCTGTCATATATATATATATGCCAATGTTTAAATCAGATTAATTCTCCCCCTACCCCCATTTTGCCTAATGAATGTATGAATGTTTACCTTCCTCTCTGCTCCCCATCTAGTAAATATTTAGATGGGAAGTACAAGTCTTCTTAGCAAATTAATTACTTATGTACATTTGCCATATGATGTATTCCCTTTCAGTATGAAGAAATGTTCTGTTTAAACAGGAAAACAAATTCTCTAGCATCTTTCTTTCCCCTTTTTTTAATGCACAGATTTAGTTACTTCAGCATAGTTACAATAAGATGCAGCCAGTGTGCTGTACAATGAAGGTTCGAAGTACATAATGCAAGAGATCAATTATTTGAAAGTATACTTAAGTAAAAATCCTCATCTGATGCTTGGAGTCAAAGGAGTCAGTTTGCATTCTGTTCAAGTGTACATACTCTGCTCTGCATCTTCCAGTTCTGACTGTTCACTAGAAAAATGTGTTCTTGTGCTAAGGGGTGTCTGTCTTTTTTGTTTTGACCCTCCCCCAGCCCAAACCTTCAGTAATGCAATAAAAGCCCTTCACAAAGGGGCAGAAACTCTCCCTTGCAATGTCTCTGTGCATGGACTACAATCTTAAACCCACTCTCTTCCACCCTGATTATGTTACATTTTCTGGTAACTTAGCCAGCTGAATAAAGCAACACACTGAAAGTATTAATTCTCATCTTCAGGATAAAAATGACACCAGCAACTTGCAAAGAACTGATGGAGCACCAACAGTAAATATTTAGCTCCTTCTAGAGAGTATTTTTACAAATCAGGGTAGTATTTGTCATGCAAGCCATGTATTTATTAAAGGCTAGGTTATTCCCAAGATTTTGCTCGAAGGCATTTGTTAAATGTGCACAGGCTGAAGGAGAATTTTCAGTGTGTGCTCTACAGGTACCTGCTGGGCTGAGTGTGCTGGCAGAAAGAACAATGAGTGGAACAGAGCTTGACCATGACTTATTAATGACTGTCAATGCTGTGTCACTGGAGAAGAGGGCAGGCCTGAGATAGATGTAATATTTGCAATAAACATTTTAACCATATTATCTATGTACATGAATCCATGCTAGGATTAAAAGAATTGAACCTACTCTTGCCCCTGAAGAACCCCATAGATGCTAAAAATAGTTCTGAACAGAAGTTCTGCAGTGAAATGCTTTGAAAATTATGCCGAAGAGGGAAACAGGCCAAAGAAAAAACAAGGCTGTGCATTTTGGGTTCTAAGAGTAAGGTGAAGCAGCTGTGAGCAAAAGCTCCTTTAAACAAAGACTGACACAATCCTGTAAAATTACCTTTACCTGGAGCAATGATCATTTAATCCAAGAAAACCTGTGATTCTGCAGAGTGGTTTAATGAACTTCATGGAAAGAGCAAGGATGAAATTACAGTTAATTAGTTTGTTATAATTTACGTATTTGTCATTCTGTTCAAGAAGGATGTTTTCTATTATTTCCAGCATAAGAGTTGGAATTACACAACAGTTTAAAAAATAAGTGCATGGAGCAGTTTGGAAAAGATGTAATGTCTTTTATATTAATCAGAGTCTGTGATCCTGGGGAGGAGGTGATAATGAATGGCTGAAGAGCCTGAGTGGAAGTCCTGGGTGTGAAGAAAGCAAAAAACATGAGATATCTACAGGAGATACTTTTAGAAGTGGCTAAGTCACACCAAAACACACAGAATCACAGACTATGCTGTCACAGACTATCAGGATCACCCAGCCCAGCCCTGTCCCTGCAGACCCCCAGCAATCCCCCTGTGATCCCCGGCAGCGCTGCCCAAACGCTCCTGGAGCTCTGCCAGCCTCGGGGCTGGGACCATTCCTGGGGAGCCTGGGCAGTGCCAGCACCCTCTGGGGCAGTGTGTTGTTATCCTGACATCCAGCCTCAACCTCCCCTGGCACAGCTCCGGCTGTTCCCTGGTGCTGTCCCTGGTCACAGAGCAGAGATTGGCCCTTGCCCCTGGGCTGGCTCCTGGGAGGATGATGAGGAGCTCAGTGGGGTCAGACCTCAGTCTCCTCCAGGCTGAGCACACCAAGTGCCCTCCTCTGCTCCTCATAAGGCCCTTCCCTCCAGATCCTTCCCCATCCTTGTGGCCTCCTTTGGACAGTATCTAATAGTGCCTTTTAATGCCTCTTAATGCCTTTTTTATACTGTGGTGTCCAAAACTGCACAATGTACTCAAATATTCATTAAATGAATTACATATTGGTATTTCTGCTCTCCAGGATGGAGTTAAAGCTGTTTGATTCATATGGCATAATAGAGATCTATTTGTTCTTTTACTAATCAAAATGAATGTGCCAGGTTTAAAAAAAAGGAAGAACAAAAATATTTTTACTTTACCTTTAATATCTTATAACTTCCCCAAAATCTCGATTTTTTTTATGCTGTCAGGAAAAAGCCACTGGTTCAAGGGGCACTACAACTAAAACTGGCTTGACTGTGGGTGACTGCACATCTGTGTTTATGCAAAGGCATCTCCTGTCCTGAAAGCAGGTATTTCTGATGGAGTGGCTGACTAGGTTGGCACTAACAGACAGGAGCTGTGTAAATTTATTTCTTGCCAAGGCAATTGTGATTAGAGCCCCCAGTAATGGAAATTTCAAATAAGGGATTAGAGGTTCCAGAATAACTTTAAATTAGAAATAAAATTGACCAAGTTAGTGGCAGCACTGTGGAGGGCAGCCGTCTTCAAAATGGTTTTGCAGATTTTACAAACAAATAAGGAGTAAGATTATGTTTTTAATTCTATCTCCTGCAATTTTATGGTCAGTTAACAACACTTTTCTAAAAGGAAACAGAAGGAGAGATAAGCAGCTATTTGCTGATAGTATGATAGCTGCACCTGTAGTTTCTCATTTTTGAAGATACAAACCAATCAATGCAAGGATTGTGTGGAACTAACTAAAGAGAAGGTTGCCAGAGATCCTGTTAAAAGGATATTATCAGTGATGTTATTAGTGATGTTTTTAAGAGATCAGTCCTGGCTTAACCTAGCACATTGTGTGGATGAATGTTTGTGGAAGGAGCAGACGTGTGCCCAAGCTTGTGGGTGGTGTGAGGGCAGTCAGGTGCCGCAAGCACTGGAGGCTGCAAAGTCACACATAGAATTAATAGCACAACCTGGCCATTTTTGCATTTTTGGGGCCAAACACAACTTTATGCTATGATTGCAAGTCATTTGGAAGTGCTGGAGGGCAGCAGGTGGGGTGGGCAGGGATCGGTGTGGGGTGGGAGCAGGGTAGGGTGGGAGCAGTGTAGGGTGGGAGCAGTGTGGGGTGGGAGCAGTGTAGGGTGGGAGCAGTGTGGGGTGGGAGCAGTGTGGGGTGGGAGCAGTGTGGGGTGGGAGCAGGGTAGGGTGGGAGCAGGGTGGGGTGGAAACACGGTGGGGTGGGAGCAGTGTAGGGTGGGAGCAGTGTAGGGTGGGAGCAGTGTGGGGTGGGAGCAGTGTAGGGTGGGAGCAGTGTAGGGTGGGAGCAGTGTGGGGTGGGAGCAGTGTAGGGTGGGAGCAGTGTAGGGTGGGAGCAGTGTGGGGTGGGAGCAGTGTGGGGTGGGAGCAGTGTGGGGTGGGAGCAGTGTGGGGTGGGAGCAGTGGGGTGGGAGCAGGGTAGGGTGGGAGCAGGGTGGGGTGGGAGCAGTGGGGTGGGAGCAGGGTAGGGTGGGAGCAGGGTGGGGTGGGAGCAGGGTGGGGTGGGAGCAGTGGGGTGGGAGCAGTGTGGGGTGGGAGCAGGGTAGGGTGGGAGCAGTGTGGGGTGGGAGCAGTGGGGTGGGAGCAGGGTAGGGTGGGAGCAGTGTGGGGTGGGAGCAGGGTGGCATGAGCAGGTGATGCCCATCTGGGGCTGTTTTAACAGTGACACAGAAGAGCTGCTCTGGGTCAGATGGGATGGCTTCCAAATGGGCCAGGACAGAAAAAGTAGTTTCAAAAAAGGGTGTATTCCAAATCAGGAGTTTTCTTCGAGATTAGAAACCAAGGGCTTTGTAAGAGTTTTTGGATTCTGTGAGCAGGTGTACATAAAGAGTTTGAAAGGAGTCCAGATTGCAGTGTCTTTGCAACAGGGAAAATGAAATTAAATTGTATTAAACTATATTAATATCGTACTGCAGAACCATTGTTGATCATCTGCAGAGGTGGAAGATCTGGCTTTCCCTTGGTGACTGTTTCTGCTGCTAAGTTAGTTTTTTAAGCCTCTTGAGGCCCAGACTCCTCTGTGTTCTCTCAGCCAGGACATCCAATAAAGGCTTTCCCAAGCCTGGATACCTCGATCAGGTTGCTGTTACCTGTGCCACACTCCTCTCTGGGGGGTTACACTGCTGAATCACCAGCACATTTCCTCCTTGTTGAAACAGTGCTCCAAGTTACTCCACTCTGTGGCTGTCCTGCTCCTTTTTCCTCCAAAGCTCACACCCTGCCAGAGGTATTTGTTTTGTCCAGGCTCACGTGTGCCATGCCTGAGCTGTCATACTGCTTGGTGGGTGTGCATGTGAGGATTTTTTTATTTATCATCAGGGTATCAGAGCTGGAAAAGTCTCATATATTACAGCCAGATATATTTTTTATTTCTGTGTGGTAGAAGGTGTATAATGCTAATTTTCAAAGTTACTGCATAAGGGCTACTTTGTGTTAATTTGCCATTGAATTACCATGCTTTGAGCTTTAGGAAGCACAGACTTCAGTATTAAATAAAAACCTATTCAGTCTACTTTGACATCAGCTCCCCATGCTGCACACTGTTAATTTATTTTTAAGCTACAATTTCACCTGTGTTTGTAACAGAGAACAATGCTGTGAATGCACAAAGGAATGTCACAAGCGGGTAGGGATCAAAGTGCTTCCTATCACACCCTCAGAAAAAGGCAAAGACTTGACTTGAAAGGTGCCAGAACTAAAAGGATAGAACAGTCTGAAAAGCACCTGCATCTGTAATTCTCTCCTTTTCCTTTCAGGAGATCCTTAAGTGGCTGAAAATTCTAGTAAATTAATTTTACTCTGTTATCTTAAGGTACCCATGGTAGTCTAGAAAGATCTAAACAAGAGGAGAATTTGTGTTTGCTTTGCATTTAGTTGAAAAAATCTATCACAGAAAGAAGGTGGTCACATGGTTAGCAATGACCATATTGCAACATTTTCTGGAGTTTATTTCCCATTATATGAATATTTTTCTCTTCTCTTTATTATCCACTCAGAAGCTATTAAAAATCCTAATGAAATGACAATTAATACAGCACATTTGGATTTACACTGGCAAAAATTTCACTGAAGCTGTGGAAAACACTAATTAGACTCCTGTGGTGGCAATTTGTGCCAGTCTCTGCTGTTTTGCTGGAGTGTCCCTGTAAGTGCTGCTGACAGCACTGTCTGTACTCTGGATCTATTCAGGGTGAAACACCTTGGCTATTTCTGTGCCCTTTTCCCAGGAGAATATGAACTCTGAACTCCTGTCTCTGTTTGCTGCAAGGAAAGGGCTGTAAAAACCCCTCATTCTCCTCTTTTAAAACTTGTTTTGGAAAAAAATAATAGCTGCAAAGAACAGCCCAGAGTTTTGAGGATGATAGCTTAGGCAACCTTGCTTTTTTTTTTTTTTCTTCATTTTTTCTTGAATTCCAAGAGATCTTTGATGTTGTGAAATTTCATTAATTGGGGTGATAGACCATGCATTTATATTCCTGGTCACCAAATGAGCAAAAGAAACCCCAGTCTTACAGACAGCATCCCAGGCTGATGCTGCCTGGGCATACCTCCCCTGCTCAGGTGCAGACTGCTAGCAAGTGCGAAAATCTCCAGGCTAGTTCAATGGCAATAAAACTTCCCAAAAAATCAAATTATTAACAGGAAGGTCTCTGGATTTTTACTGTGAAACTTTAGAGAAAAGAAAAGAGTTATAAGTGAAAACAAATAATTCTCTTCCAGCTTCATATTCACCACGGCACATCCAATATTTAGGCAGGCATGGACACAATAAGTTTCTTCTAGTAGAGATCAGAGTGTTAAAACATTTGCAGTACAGACTGCATCTTTGGTACCAGTGAGACAACTTCCAGTGTCTGTAGATCCATGCAGCTGCTTAAAGGTCGATGAATATACAAGGTGAAAGGTGTGTGAAGTAGTCAAAATAAAACAAAGCACATTACTGAATTTTATTTTTTTTTCTTGAATGCCGATGACTGTCTGTTGCACATGTTTTATTAATATGTTCAAATAGAATGAAAAATAGATGTGATGAAATGAGACACATCATAGATACCTTTCTGAGATCTCAGATCTGTGGAATAAACTAAAATAATGCAGTTAGTGTCTTCTGAACCCAGTCTGGCTTCTTCCTGAGTGGTGAGCATGCAGGGCCCTGAGTTCAGATCATTCTGCTTTGCTGAGCACCAGACTGGATTTAATGGGAGTGCCCATAGTGTGGTAGATGCTGCACCAAGAGCATTGCCTTCTGTGCTGTGACTGGCAGGATGCAAAACCAGAAAAGTGATATTAGGAACCCTTGTTCAGCAAGATTATCTCTGGGAAGCTTCTGTTTGCACCCAGCTTTGCCTGCCTGTGCCATAAGGAAGTGGAAGTCTTTGAAGGCGAGCGCAGCGCGGCTGCTGCCCAGGGACAGCTCTCAAGATGTTGGCTTTCATAAAAGCAAACAAAAGAAATTGACTCTTTCTAAAGAAACATAAGAGGGGGAGTATAATTTTATCTTGGATTTTGGAGCTCCAGCTGTTATCCAAAGTTAGGAGCTATTTTTCTAGGCATTGTGCATCCACTGCTGCTGCCAGCTTTGGATGATGGGTTTGTTTCAGCTCCACAAGTGCCCTAACAACATGTTGTGAACACCGCAAGCCACAAGAAAACCTTCAAATGGTGTTTGCACTCTATTAGCCACCAGAGACCCTACACCCTACATTGGTTTTGCTGCCTGGGGAAATGCTTGTTATTTAATTTTGGTTTGTTTGTTTGGTTGGTTGGTAGGTTTTTTAGTTTGAAAGGCTAGAATATTTTTTGAATGCAAACATCGAAAAACTCAGGATAACAGTTCATAGATTTGTAAAGGGCCAAACCCCTTTCCAATCTTAAGCAATGATCATAGTCTCCAATTTTTATATTTTGTACCATGAAGCTTGAAATAGGTGACACTGCACTTTGTTGCCTCCAGAAATGTCATTTTATATTGAGGAATTTTCAGGTGATCTCACCTCTGCTGCAGGCTCGGTACATGATATTTTCTGATATTATTTTCAGATTAGATATAATTGGTAAACTATTTCCTTGCACACCTGGGAAGGGGAGCTTGTCACATATATGGGAAAGGAGCCTGGCAGGATTATGGCAAGCCAAGTTTTGGGTCAGAACCACTCTATGTGCAGTCCTGGTTGTACCACTGCTGTGCCTTTAATGGACTTATCCCTGCTCGCCTTCCTTTCTTCAGGCAGTTTATGGCCAGCCCAGGACACTTCTCGTGTGGCAGCTGCTGTGCCTATTGTGCAGATTTATCTCTGCAGCCATAGCTGTGAGCATTTTTATTGGTTGCTGTCAGAAAGACTCACACAGTATCCATCCTTGGACAGCCTCTGTAAGTGGGAATATTTCCCTAGCATAATAGTAATAAACTACTGTTTGAGGATTTATGATGAACATAAGTTTTGTGTCAGTTTTCCATCAGAGCATGAAGCTATCAGGGTAGGAGGAAATGCCATCATATGAGCCACAGTATTTTGATGGCACCCACAGGCAGGCACACAGCAGTTTGTCCCTCCAGTGGAACAGTGCACAATTACACTGTTGACTTATTTCACATATAAACTGTGACCCATGTTTTAAAGCAAGTTTCATAACAAAGGGAAAAAAAGTTCTGTGCCAGTGACAGCTGCTGAAAATTGCAGTGTCAGCCTTGGGGCTGCCTGGGTCCAGGATCCTGCCTGGCTCATCCCTTCCTCTGGAAGTGTGGTACACAACAGAGACTGTTGTAAGTTGGTATGCAGGGATTTAGGTCCAGCACAAGAAAGTCTCATGCCCTTCTCAACACCTGGATAACTCCCAGCACAGCATGCCCTAATTAGTTGATACCATGTTAAATGATCCAGTGGGAACTGAATGCAGATAACCAAAAAGGACAGGCTGGCAGGTTTAAGGAGTCAGAACTTCCAGATCTATTTCTACTTCTTCCAGGTATTTTCTGTGCTATACAGTCAACAGTGTTCACTTCAATTAAATTTCCTGAAAAGACAATATGCAATAAAGCAGAAGTGTCCCTCTGGTTCCAATCCCCCCTGCCACAGGCAGGGTCCCATCCAACCTGGTCCTGGACACTTCCAGGGATGTGGCAGCCACAACTTCTCTGGAAAACTGAGCTGGGCCTCACTACCTTCAGAGTAAAGAATTTCTTTCATACATCTAATATAAATCCCCCTTCTTTTAGTTTAAAAGCATTCCCCTTGGTCCTGTCACTATGTGCCCATTTAAAAGTCCCTCTCCCTCCTTTTATAAGCCCCCTTTAAGCACGGGACAGTGGCAATGAGGTCTTCCTGGAGCCTTCTTTCCTGCAGGCTGGACCACCCAGCTCCCCCAGCCTGGCTCCACAGCAAAGGTGTTCCAGCCCCCTGATGATCTTGGTGGCCTCCTCTGGACCTGGTCCAACAGGTGTTGCCTGTACTGGAGGCCCCAGACCTGCACCCAGCTCTCTAGATGAATCATGTCAGTCATTTTAGATGTTCACAAATCGTAACTGAAGAAAACCAAAATTTTTCCCTCCCTAAAGATCACATGCAGTAGAGAGAATTTGTTCAGCTGGTATTTAAAGCGCCAGTGGCAGGCTGAGGTCTGACAGACTTCCTTTGGAAAGTGCCCATAGTTGTGATTAGAGAGCAGAGTAGTCAGAAAATATGTTGTGGGGTTATTAGAAGGGACTTACTTCAGTGTCAGGTCTGGAGCAGAAAGCCAAGTGACAGACTAAAAGCATTCAAAGCAGCTCGTGGATAATTCCACTTGCCAGTAACAGTTTCTTCATTACAAGGAAAAGGAAGGAAGGAAATACAAAGAAAGGCTCATATAATATCCCTATGAGTTTTCAAGCTTGTTTTCTGTTATATATAATTGCAGTTATCAGTTTCCATTTATAATCCTGTAATTCACTTAGTGAATGTAATTCCTTTAATTTCCTTTTTCTTTTTATGTTTTTTTTAGAAGCAGTAGGAATTCTGACAGAAGACTTAATTTTATGTTTTGGCCAATTTTAAAAAGGAATTTTGATGCCTGATTCTTATAAGGAATATTGCACTTATATTTTGCAACAGATGCACATGATTAAACCAGACATTCTGTGGTAAGAAGAGCTTTGTGCAAGAGGATGGCAATCTCAGGAAACACCCTGGGAACAGAGGGTAAGACAGTGCTGCAGTAGGCACTTATCTGGCATTTATTTAATTGTTTTTCTTGGCAATCTCCGAATTTATCTGAAATTCTCTCATCCTGCCAATTACATTTCATATCCAGTACTTGCGACTGAAAAAAACTGGTAAGAATTGCAGTTTTTTGTGTTACTTTTGATGCTATGGAAGTTCAAAGCTTTAGATGAGTTCTGACTGTACTTTGTCTTCCTTGGAAGCTCATGGAAAATATTGGCATTGTTTAACTTGCCGACTGAAATTTGATGTGCTCCTGGCACTTTCCTGACCTCTGAGATGAGTAAGAGCAGTTTTGCTTCGAGTGTCTGGAGATCAACAGGGCAGGGGGGGCAGCTTTTGCCTAGGCTGTTGCATCATGCTGTCCTTGGCACAGAGGTCATCATAGAATCATTAAGGGTCACAGCCAGAATGGGAATATTACTCTCTCCCCCGTTTAGTTTTGGTTTTTCTCTTGGCAAGGGAAAGCTTTAAACTGAATTGTAGCAATTTAATTGTTTCTCCATGTCAAAAGAATTGTTTTTAATATTTATTTTTAGCAAGAACATTTAATGTAGTCATATGTCATACCTGAAACAGAAGTCTCAGAAATTTTGAGTATTACAGGTTTCTTAATTCAGACAGTTTTCACTTTCTGTCTCTAAGAAAGGAGCTACTTGAGGCGACTGCTGATTCTGGGATGTGGAAGAAAACTTAAAAGTGCTGCCTCTTGGGCAAACTGGACTGAACAAATCTGATTTACAGACCAGTGCTGGATTTCTGAAAGCACTTAAGTAGTTTAAGACCACAGGTACCACTGACTCAAAAGTCAGTAAGATGTTTTGGAGAACCCAGTCAATTATTTTGTAACATGTAAATTCTCCTGCAGCAAAGGCAAGCTAAACCTGCAGTTGCTGACTGCCCTCCCCAGATTACATCCTCACCTTCTGCTGGATCTCCTCACACAGAATCCTTGGAGGTCATGCCTTTAGCAGTACCATGGGGCACCCAGGAAAGATCTGCTCCAGCAGGTTTAAAATCTTAAAAGAAAATATCTGGAACACTAAAGTTCCAGCACAGGCATGGAGATTTGGAGGAAAATCCATATTGGTTATTTATAGGCTGGTGTTGTTTTGCTCCTTTGCCTTTGGATATTTCTGTCCTGTACTGCTCTCAAAGACATAAGATACCAACAGAGTTATGAGTTGGGGTGAGTTTTATTGTGGTTTTTTGTGAGGGGTCGTTTTGTCTCTCTTTAGGCAGCCAGTTTAGGCATTTTCAGTAGGCTTTCCATATACTCAGGGAAGAAGGAAGAGAAATATTACAAGGCATGAACCTTCCTTCAGAGTCACAGTATAACAAAGCACAGCAACAACAGTCATGGGTCATCTTTTAGTAGTGGAATTATATTTTTTTTCTAATTAGGGACTTAGAGTCAGCGCTAACAAAAATATATTCCTGGATAACAAGAGTGCTGGAAGGCAAGTTACCCTTTGAATCTCATGCAGCAGATACAAGGTTTATAATCACATGATGATGATGCAGTTTCTACTAATTTTAATGCTATACCAAGTGAAGAAAGAGAAGATTCACAGTTCCGGGATGATACTTCAGTTTTTGTTGTATTTAATTCTTATTGGAAGTGTAGATGTAATAGGTGGTGTGTTTTCTCTCCCTGGGCTGCCTTTCCTTCCCTGCTATTATGCCTGAAAAATGCAGGAAGTGTCACAGCAAGATCATTGTATCTGGGTTTGCTGTGCTTTGACAGCTTCTTCATTTCTGCCCATGAATTCTTATAAGTGCACTGTAAACACAGATATTTAAATTTGCATTTTGCTCTTATTTCATAATATTATTTATTTATAACATAAAATAAAAATTAATGAATTAGGTCTCTGTAGCATACTTTCAGACTACACAGTGGAATTTCAATTGAATCCGTAGAAAACTTGCTGAGGAGGAGAGCATTTTCCTTCAAACCCATTACAGCCTTTCAAGAAGGGGCTAAAATTAAGGTTGGAAATGCCTCTTCTTTCTTCCTTTCCTAACAAGAAACCTGATTTTGTTCCCAGTCTAACAAACCCATCTAATCTTGGTAAGTCTACCAGCCCTCATTTTTCTTTTTCTAGTCCTATAGTATTTTCTGCTCTTTGCTGAAAGGCTTGTCTGCAGGAGGCAGTGATTTCTGTGGGAGCAGGAGGCTGGTCAGACAGTCAGTAATGACAACTCTGGTGGCAGCTGCAGAGGCACACGGAGAGCTGAGGACCTGCAGGGGGCTGGGGAAATGGGTGTTCTCTGCTCTGAGGGCTCTCCTTAGCACAGCACAGAGCTGTAAATGCATTTGCTGATGCCGGGAAGGTTAACAGCCCTTTGGGGGTTGGTAGGATGCTCTGTGGCTCCCTGGCACCAAATGTGGCAAGAGCCTGGGTGCCTGTATATCCCTATACCCTCAGTATATGTATGCACGTGTCCTCTAGCAATAGCACCCAGGGCTGCTGCTTCCACAGGGAGAACTCTAAACTGTGGTCAGTGACACTGTTTTGGCTCCCACGTATTTGCCCACTAGATGAAAAGAGTTTGAAGCTGAAGACATTTGTGGCTGATTTTGAATCAGTGCTTATTTGTGCCTTAGTACATCAGAGAGTTTGTTCAGGAACAGTTCATGCTTTTGAAAACATTACCTTCTGTTCTGCCAAGGGCACTGCAGGCTGCAGTTACCTGGCACCCTGGGACACATTTCCAAACCAGTGAAGCCCTTGGAAGGTTTACTTCAGCATCTGTCCTTGTCTCCAACACAGACATGTAATAAATACCTGTTACTATTCTCAGTGCCAAGCAGATGGACTCTTTGGGGCAGTACCTCGGCAAGGTGCAGAGCGTTGAGGCCATTACACTCAAGTGTCAGCAAACAGGTTACTTGGCTTTGCTCTTTTTCCCGAGCACACTGCATTTGTTTATGGTCTTTTATCACTAAACAGTTAGTTTCTAGAAAGTTTCCCTGGCTAAGAGCGAGCCTTTGTGTCCCCAGGGGCTTGGTCTTTGCAAGAAGTTGTTCCCCCTCCTCTAGACCCCACCTCAAAGGGCTGAGTTGGGTTTTACTCTGGGTGCCCAGGGCTGGACCTGTCAGAAAGGCAGTGCCAGTGTTGCTGAGCTGGGCTCAGCCTGCAGAGCCAGGGAGGCTGGGTGAGTCTGACAGGTGGTGAAGCACAGCCTCAGGAGGGGGTGCTGCACATCTGTTCTGCATCTGCCCCACCTGCAGCACAGCTGCTGCTGCCATGACGTGCCAGGGAGATCTTAAGGCTGCTTATGACCTAGCAGGGTGAACACATCCAGCCTTGGAGGTTCAAAGTCTTTGCTATTCACCACAAGTCCAGGCCAGCCTCCTAGAGCCATAAACGAGCCTTAATTAGATGGCACAAAATTAGTACATGAGAATTCTCTTAATTGGGACAGCACAGTGGATCCCATTATCTGCCTTAAAGGAAAAGTAATTTATTCTGTAGAGCTTTGAAGGCAGCATGTTTACACTTGGTAGAAGAATTCATGGCAGATAAATCTAAAAAAGGCAAAATAAAATATCAAATAAATTTATAACATATTCACTGCATTTTTTTTTTGTCTTGTATATTTTTACTCTTTTTGGGATAGCTTATTTGATAAAAGACAAGAGATGAGTATTTCATGCCTAAACCACACCCGGAAAAAGACAACTTTGTTTCTCAGTAATGACCAAATGTTGCCATTCAGCAGAATAGTTGATATTGCTGTCATGCTCAAGTAGCAGCTCGTGTCAATTTATGTCATTAAACAGAATTGCTTTTCTTGAGGAAAATCCAAATAAGAGAAGTCTGAGTAACAGTGAGTAGTCTGCTGTGCCCCTGATCATGCAACCATGACGACTCTTTGATGACTCTTTGACAACCTTTGATGACTCTTCAAGGCCCTAAATCAGGCCAAAGACATCTATGAAGGTACCTCAATTTTCCATGTATGTAAGCACATTCAGAAAAGGAAAGAATGAATTTTTCATTTTGGAATTATAACTCTTTGTTCAGACTTTGGGGTCATATTCTGCCTATCATGCAAGCTAAAATATGAAGGAATAATGTTCAAATATCTGTTAACTAACATGAAATTAATGAAATAGATGTGTAGAAATCAGTGCCCTGATATTTCCTATGAGAATTAACATGGCAATGATGAACGTGTTTATATTAATTGTGGCACAAGGACTGGAAAGCCTAAAGGTTTAAGATCAGAGATGATATCTGTAGTGTGTTTCTGAGTAACAGAAAGGACCAGTTGCACACAGACTTATAACAATGTTCACTGTGAAAACTGCCAGATTTTTCTACCTTTAAAAATTCTTTTATTTCAAATGTGATTTGATAGGAGAATGGAAGAGTTGATTATGAGTGGAAGAGTGACCTTTTGTTCTGAATTTAAAGCACATTTCCATCTTTTGCACAATTCTCATGTTTTTTTATTACCAAAATCAACATTCTCTCTCAACAACAGAAAGGGCGAATGTGATTAAACACCCACTCACTTGGAACAAGTGGTATCTTGATTCATTTAATTTAGAGCATCTAAAGCTGTCAGAGACTTGCCATCTGCTGAGGGTACCTGCTGTATTCTGCAATGCCCTCACAGCCACTGGTCACCTAAGAGAGATGAGGTTCCCTCTTCCATATGGGAAAGCATTTGTGTAGTTTTCACCTAGTTAAAAACTGGGCAACATAAATTGCCTCAGAAGGTGTAAATTAATTGCTCCCCAAATCAAATTTGTAATGCCTCTGAGTTAATTTATCAATGCTATTGTAAAAAGAGTCATGGCATTCAAAATTGACTGTGAGTGCCCAAATGAAGATCTCATTATGCAAGTATTTCTGAGAGATGTGGATCCCAGTGCCTTGTCATTGTTTCTCAAAATGTTTCTAAGTGGGCAACAATTTAAATTAATGCCAGAGAGTGGAAGTTTAATATTTGTTTTGTTTTGCAAACTAGGCATAGTCATAGTGACAGGAGATGCAGTTTTGATAGGGCAGAAGAGACCTGAGCTGCTCCCCTTCCTTCCCCCACCTCTGGAGTGGCTGGTTTGAGTGGCTCGGGAAGGGGCTTTATGGCTTGGGAAGGTGCTGAAATTTGCTTTCTCGGCTGCATCACTTATGCAGATAAGTACAAAATATCAGTTCCCAGTTTTTGTCAACCTGGCACCTTTAATGACCATTGTGAAACCTTTTGAGAATTCTGTAGTTCGATATCTATCTTAATTTGCATTCTACTTCAAATTAAAACCAGCCTTTCCTAAAGAAGTCTGAATTGGTAAAATCAGTGCCAGTAATACAAAAATTAGTTGAATGCTCTTTGAAATAACCTGTGGAAGAAAGGTGACAATACACTGCTCTTAAATGGGAAATATAATGCCAGAGACCTTGGTAAAATTAAAATAAAACATAAAATATAGCCAAAAAAAATGATGCAACACTGGTTAATGATTTCTGTTCCATCTATAGATTGGCATCAAATGCTGCAGACATACAAAAGCTGGCATAAAGCCCACAAAAGGTAGCAGAAGTCTTTCCTCTGGCTTCAGTTTGCATTGCAGTAAAGCTGATTCTTCTGGGGTATCAAGTATACAATCATTTATTCTTTAAAATACCCAGGAGTTTTTCATCTTGCAGTGTTACAAATCTTGGCAGGTCTCAGATTTTTCTTTGTAAATATATCTAGTGCAGATTCAAGCATTTTTCAGATTAAATTTCAAAACTTGGCCTGTGTATCACCATGTAGCATCTTGGGAAAGAAGGAAAATTATTTTAGAAGTAGCAGAGAAAGTGTGTGTGGAATGCTTTCAAAATCAGTTCAGCTTTTCAGGTTGTAGAAGAAAAGTCATATTTATGGCCCTTAAACCCACTCCCCAATTCCTTTGCAGAAGTACTTAGGGTGCCTTTAGATTTACCATACATCAATTGGCACAGTCAGCATGGAAAACGCATTCCTGATAGTTTTCACATCATTCTTTTATACTTTCCCCAAGGGTCAGGAGCTCTACTTGGGGTCTAATTCTCCCACCCCTCTGGGCTGTGCAGCTGTGGGGAGAGCAGATGTTGGGCCTGGTTGAGTAGGGCTGGGCACTCGTGCACAGTTCACGGGGATCTCATGTTTAGAACATTAACAACTTTTGCACTGCTTTTCTACCTTCCAAAATCCTGCCCAAAGGCTCTCTGTTTTCATCTCCCTTGTGGCTCTCCAGAACTCTTCCACACTATAAAGTATCTGTGGCTGCAGGGTGGTTTTCTGGAGTGTCCTGGCTGAGAGCCACAGGTGCTGCTGGCACTCAGATGTGGCACCATGAGCTGGGAAATATTTCACTTAGGTCAAAACTTTAGCTCTAATTGAGACACTAAATAGTTTGGAAACTCTCTACTGTAGAGAAAAACTGGTAATGTAGGCAAAAATACCTTTGCTATGCAAGGGATTTGGAAAGAAACTTCCGTGGATAAAATTTGAAGTGAAGGATTTAGTAGATTTGACTTTTCAGAGCTCTGAGCCCACTTCTTGGAAGGAACAAGTGGTTTCACTTTCCTGTGGCCCAGCTCCCCTGTACAGAATGAGGACAAACTCAGCACCTCATACACCAGGTTAGTCTGCCTTGTTGTTTTAGGCTGTAAATTCTCAGGTGCTCTGTGCCTGTGCACAAATGGACCCAGCTCACAGCCCCTGGTCCCTGCTGTCTCTGCCCTCATCTTCCTCTTGTAAGATGAAGAATGACACTTCCTGAAAGCATCATTTTAGGAAACCACATAGGTTTGGAGTATAAATCCCATTTGACTTGCTAAATAGATCCTCCAAGCAGGGTTTTGCTCTCAGGTGCACCCAGCGGCTGTGTGCTTTGTCATTCCTGGGACTGTTTTCTCTAGGGTATTGATTCCAGCTGAGGGTTGGCTTGCAGGAAAATTGGAGCAATGCAGGGCTGGCCACGGCCTGGAGTTTTCTCCCTGAGCTACATTTTCTGTGGTATCCAAGGAGCTTTTTCCCCCCATCTGTATTTCATTCAGGTGTTTGTTCTGCAGGGCTGCAGGCAGGGGAGCAGGGGAAGCACAGGAACCTGCCCAGGGAGCCTCGCTCTGCTCTGCCCTGCGGCCGCTCCCTGGTACCTGATGCTGCTCAGTTGACCTTCCCAGCCCTCTCACCTGCTTTGGTCTCTCCTACCTTAACAAAGCAGAGTTCTTGCCAGACTGCTGCAAGATATCTCTCTTTCAGATGGTGTATGTTTGCTTATAAAAGAAAAATAAATTGTAATTTTGATAACAGGTTATAAAATCATTCCTTAAATAGAAACATTTATTCTTATCCTATCAGTAGAAGTGTCTGGCTAAGAGATTTGGAATCAGTCAGTTGATTCATATTATGGGTAAATTTTATCACTTCTAGAGCAGGGAAGAAAGTAATTTCCATTTCTTTTTTAGCACAATGTGAGCCAATTTGCTTTGAGGTTGATCTATAGGCCAAATTGTGGGGAGTCATGCTGCAGACTGTTTTGATGGAGAAGTGTGGGTGTGGAGAGTTAAAGTGCTTATACAAATGTTTAAACTCCTTATTCTCTCGTACGCTTAGTGCTGCATCTGACACCTTTATATTTAATCAGTTCTCAGTGTCTCTCCTGCACAATTTTTATTGCCTATCAAGTCATCAGAAAGGGTTTAAATATCATCTGATTATGGCTCTCCTTCCCAATATCTTTATAGAACAGGTGCCCAGATCACAGAATCACAGTAAGGCCTGGGAAGGAAACTTAAACCCATTCCATTCCACCCCTCCATGGCAGGGACACCTCCCAGTGTCCCAGTGTCCAACCTGGCCTTGGGCACTGCCAGGGATCCAGGGGCAGCCACAGCTGCTCTGGGAATTCCACCCTGTGCCAGGGCCTGCCCACCCTGCCAGGGAACAATTCCTAATTCCCAGTATCCCATCCATTCCTGCCCTCTGGCACTGGGAGCCATTCCCTGGCTCCTGTCCCTCCAGCCCTTGCCAATTGTCTCTGTCCATCTTTCCTGCAGCTCCTTCAGGCCCTGCAAGGCCACCCTGAGCTCAGCCCAAAGCTTCTCCTGTGCAGGTGAACAATGCCAGCTCTGCCAGCCTTTCCTCCCAGCACAGCTGCTCCATCCTCTGCTCATCCTGCTGCCTCCTCTGGGCTCTCTCCAGCAGGCTGACAGATGTTTATACAGATGTTTGGATACTGGGCAGTGCTGCTGTGTGGATGTTTTGAAGTGCAGTGTAGACCTTTCACTTCAAACCAAGCTATTCAGTGCTAAGAGTTAGCTTTGCTTCTTAATCATCTTCTTTGAAAACCACTGTTTTCGTTTTTGAAAGTGGCCTGCATGCCAGACCTTTACTTTGTGTGTGAAGTTTCCCCCCAGGAGCAGTGGGATACAGGACTTCACTAAATGAACCTAACAGACACACCCCCTATTTACAGGAACCTTCACAGCACCCTCTCTCCTGACCCCTGCTGTCTGAAATTGCTCTTTCCATAACAAGTGTTTTTCAGACTTTTAATTTCAGTTAGATGTGTTTGCTGATCACGTCAATTTTTGTTTAAAATGGTCCAAATGTGCTGTTTGCAAGGCAACCATTTTGCTTATGTCTGAAGTTCAAATGACAATATCAAGGTAGTAATAACTGATCTTCTAGGGGGAAAAAAACCCCACCCAAAATTAAAAACCTCATAGAATTCCATTCAGTTGTTGGTTTTTTTTGGTTTTTTTCCTACCATTTCAAATCAATTACACTGCAAACCTCTTTTATGGGGGGGGAGGAAGAAAAAGAGTTGGATAGGGAAAAATTAAAATATTAATCACGGGCACAGAATTAATTACAAAAAAAAAGTAGTCAAAGTATATGCAAGATGAGAGCAGGATAAAATGACAATGTACAGCTGAGGAAAACCAGCTGGTTTTAAAACAGTTAAAAAATTTATAAAGGTGTTTGTATGTACATTATGGTTGTTTTATGTTTGTGCATCTGCACAAAGCTTTAATAACAAAACCCAGTTTTGCACACAGCTGTCCTGGTTCTAGCTCTTGCAGCATTCCTGCTCTTTGTTGGGTGCAATGCAAAGTCTGCGAGGTGCAGATCCCAAAGAGGCAGCGGGACGTTTGCAGGTGGGTGAGACATCACAAACCCGTTTGCAATCTGCTGCTTCTGGGGCAGGGGAGGAGAGAATCTGAGCAATGCCTCTCATACAACGACAATCTCGTGATTCTCTAATAACCAAATTGCAGCCCCACTGCTGGATTTTCCTTTTCTATCTGCTCCTGAGGGATGCAGTGTGTCAGCTGCCCTCATCTCCCAGGGGTACTTCCCTGGAAAGAAATGCAACGTGCTACTGTTCAAATGCTTGCTTGGGTGCTGGGATAACAAAGACACGTCACCAACAAAGGAAATTGAACCTTTTCATCAATTGCATGTAAAATTCAGAAATAGGAGAGAATAACCGTTTCAGAAATGGCTCTCACACCATGTAGCTGCTTCTTTATATGTCTAAATTATTACAGTGCAGTCTGCACTGAGAATATCTAACCTATTTGCAATCCATTTTTTTATTTTGTCAGTATTTCAGAACTAAATCCAGGAATAGTTCTTTTATTTCAGTATACTAGCAAGTGTTCATATCACTCATAATGAATATTTTAAAAACTAATTTAGAAAAGTAATAATTAAGGCCACTGTCCCTTATTTGAACAAAGAAGTAAACTCTTTTGAATGTCATAAGCATAGACTTGTAAGTGTTCCTCAAGCACCAGACTCTAATGTTCATGTCCTTCTTACCAACTCATCAAATGGACTTGTTCAGTCCTTGTGGTTTTGCTGCTATTTAATTTATTACAAGGGATCAGTATTCTTTCCAATGTAATTTGGTAATATACAAATGAGTATCACAAGGTACGTATTTTGCATGGTAAACAATTATGGAAGTCAAAAGTATTCTCTGTGGCTCTGTTCCAAAATTTTATACTCCTTATAATTCAGTACATGAACCTTTTAATACAGTGTCAACAAATTGCTTATGAGCCCCTTGAAAGCCAGTCCAGTTTAATAACATTAGATGACAAGAACTTTCATAAAAATTAACTTCAGTATCTTTCCTCATTAGTGAAGGCATGCCAGACATAAAGAACCCTGTAATTGCTCTGCAGGACTACTTTACATTTATTTTTAATCAAGACATTTTAAAAATTAGTTCCTTTTGAAGGTTTGCTGGTGGCAGTTATTGAATAGCAATTTAAGCCAGTTTTGTTATATTTCCTCCATTTAGTTGGGTAATTCACCAAACTGTGGAGACACTTCACTGTGTTCGGGGATTTGCAGTTTAAGTAATCTGTTTTTATTTGGGACATATCAGGCTTACTGCAAGCTCTTTGATCATCTGGATTTTGTTAGTGATAGTTTTACCACAGATGCTTTCATGTCTAAAAGAAAAGGTCTAAGAAAAAGACCTTCATAGTCACACATTCATTCCCTTCCTCTACCCAGGTGCACCCATGTTACCTGTGGAGGAAACCCCAATGTTGCTTTCTTTTAAAATGCCATGAATAATTATCTTACTGTAACAACTACATTTAAAGAATGATCTCCATCAGTAAATAGATTTTCTTAATTTCACAGGAGATTGAAACAAATATAGATGCCTAGTTTTGGAAATTTGCATGCCTTTGGCAGTTTGAGATTTTTGTCCTGGGAGATAAATTTTGCTTGGTGGATCTTAGTTGCCTGAACTCTCTTTTAGCAACTCCTCTCTATCCTTTTCTTTTGACACAGTTTTGCTGCTTGCCATGTCCTGTCACTAAGATACCAAAACATTATCTTGCCACCAAAACCCTTTTACTTGGGTAATATTTATGTCAAATTTCCTTTTTCTCTGAATTCTCTCTTCTCTTGCTGTTGTCAAGAAGCTTTGTCAGAGGCTCCAGGCTAAGGTGCCATGGGGAAGGAGTGAGAGGTGCTGGGCGTGGGCAGTGGGGAGAAACAGAGGCTGAGAGAATAGAGAATCTCAACCCCACCTAATAAAAAACCTGCTTTTTGTGCCATCGAGCTTCATTCTCCAGAGAATTGAAATCCTTTGTTGTTTTGGATAAGCTTAAAAACTCAATTCTCTTTATGACATATGCTTTGGGTTCTTTGTTGTGGGTTTTTTTTCCTGTTTCTTCATGGGGTTTTTTGGTGGTGTTTTGGGGGTTTTTGTGGTTTTTGGTATGTTTGTTAATTTTTTCTTTTCTGTTTTGTTTGTTTGTTTGAGGGTTTCATCTGTTTTGTTTTGTTTTCCAGGAAAATGCAAATGCTTCCATCAGTCAAAAATGCAACCCAGCACATCTTTGGTCACTGCTGTCTCTGGTCTTTTGAGTGATTCACTGCTTCCTCTCTTCTCTTTGAATTATTGACTTAGTACCTAACATACGTCCCTTCAAATGCAAATTTCTATATACACAATTTTTATCTGTATAATAATAAAAAGAAATCTCACATTTTTGGGGTCTACTCCATTTAATCTCTTTTATTTCTAATCACTCTTGGTCCAGCCTTTATGACATAATTTATAACACTCTTGTACTATTGAGTTGAGTACTTTTGCAGTTGACCCAACAGAGATAAGTATCACCCTATAGGTACCCGAGCAGGTATGAATTTTCATGATCCCATTCATATCTGTTATATTGACAGGGATTGCCTTTCCAAAGTGAAACTGTGATTCAATTTCTAAAACAAAGTACCTGCTCTTTAGATTGATTTAAGAGAAATGAGACAATAAGAAAAGAATTAAATTAGTGGACCTTGCTCTTCTGTACTAGAATTAACTCCTTCCTTTTTGGCTAAGTCCAAGGTGATGGGAAGTGAGGAGGCACCTGCATTACACTTCGTGACTTTTAACTGTCAGACAAGGAGCTTGTAAGGATTTAATGGAATATATTAATGTATTGTGGTTTGTGTCACACTGAATTGTGTATCATACTCTGGAATGGATTTTAAAATGTAATATGTTAGAAAAGAAGTCAGGTTGTTGATAAATAGGGATGGCATAATGTGCTAAAAATTAAAACTACAGAGTAATATACAGAAAGCTGAATTCACACAACTAAATACATTTATAGACTTTTTTTGGTTTTCCTTCAGGAGCAGGACTGAAATCTCTACCATTATCTCAAAAGAGAGGTGAAGAGAAGACTTTTGTCTTTCCACATAAGTGACTGTCATTAATGTTATCCATGTCAAAATTCATCAGCAGCAGTTGTCCAGCCAGGTAGCAGAGGGAGCAGTTCATTCTTTCTAAGAACCATACCTACAGTTAGGGGACATATAAGACATTCTCTAGTTCCTGTTATACCATTTGCCAAAAAAAAATAATTTTTTTTGCTTATTTATAGGTACTGTTATGAGGAAATGGAAGGACCTGCTAAGTGTGCTGGATGATGACTCTTGACCACACTTTTGGGCAGTTGCAAATTCTCCTGTGATGGTTGTGGTTTGAAGCTTGGTGGACAATGTGTGGTAGACTCAGACCTCACGATGTGTCACCCCCGTGCTGTGGGGCAATGCAGGGAGCACAGACCCTCAGTGCATTTACCAGCAGTCATTACTCAGAGGTGTTTCCTGGGCAGACCAGAACAGTTCAAACACTGTCAAACACTCACTCTACCTAAAAATAAAATCTGTCTCTTTAGTTTGGTTCTGTCATACTATGAAAACCAAGATCCAAATAATGCATGCAGCCCAAAGGACTCTCCTGTTCTTGTGGAAGTTGCTCAGCTCCAGTGATGGCAGGGAAATGTAAGAGTGAATAAAGGGATGCCTGCATAACAGATCTAATTGAAATGAAAATGGAGAATAGGAACCACTCCTTGGATTTGAATATCTGAACTCTTTTAAGAGCTGATCGTCATGTTCATGCTGTCAGTGTGCTTCTTGGGAAAAAGGCAAGGAATGCTGGAAGGAACACCAGGAGAAAGACTTCCAGCGGGATGCACATGTGCACCTCACCTGCTGCTCTGGCATTTCTTTCATGCTCAGCATTCCTACAGAGTTCCATGGAATTTGGAGGGCTCCATTAGGAAGCTGAAATCAGGGAATGAATAGATTGATTAAAGTATGTGTTGAAGCCTGGGAGATGTGAATTGCCGCAGGAAAATTTGGGCTAGTTGCTTGAGCTCAGATATGTTGGACTCCACTGTGACTCCAGGCATGGAAAATAATACTCAAAACCTAGATCTGAACTCAGGGTCCTGCAAGGCAGAAATTGCAGAAAGTGCTGAACCTTTAGGACATAACTGGATTGTTCAGCCATGAGCAGCTCGGAAGATAGTTTGATTCTAAAGAACATAAATAAGGATTAAGGTGCATTGATTTCCCTGTCTCTAAAATGGGATTCTCAAGTGGCTTTATGAAGCTAAGAATATGTATAGGAAACCTCTTTTATCATAAGCATATTTCCCCTGTGGCACTTTTCCTGTATGATCTCTAGAAACAGTTCTATTTTTAGGTGTGTTATTTAAAATGTCTTACTGATGGCACATCTAAGCATTACTAAAAACCTCTCAAGTGCTTTAATAGGAATGATTTTAAAACATTTGTCTGGCTTAGTTGCAGCTAGAAATAACTGAAATAAGAAGCTGTTAGCAAGCTAGTCACACTTCTTTTAAAATTGATACTAAGCTGTTCATAACGCATTCTGAACAAAATAACATTTTTTATTTGTTCATTATAGATTATGCCTTAAGGAGAGTGGATTTTACTGCAGTAAACTAAAATAGTTATGTACAAAATACATGATAAAACAAGGAGGAAGTAGAACAATTTTAAAGATCTACACACTCCAGAGTCTGAAACACTGTTCATGCAATGAGACTGGTTGACGTCCACAAAAAAATCTGAGTGGGAGCCTGTAGCTACAAATGTCTTGGTGACATCTCAGAGCAATGGAAGTACTGGATTACAAGAAAATTAATATTTGACATGCATTTCATAGCTACCTTCTATAGTTGTCTTTCAATTCTCAACTCACTAATGCTTGTTATCAGCAATAATGCAGACACGGCTGCTCGGTGCTGACAAGCCCCTGAACACAAGGTGCATGTCTGTGAAGGCTGGATACACAAAACAAGACAAGCAGTGGCTTTTTCTGATGTTTCAGTGTCATTGCAGCGACAATACGACACCATTGTGCACTGCAAGTGCTGTGAAGATTTTAAAACTCAAATTCAGAATTATCAGAGTGCCTTACTGAATTCTGTCAACAGGTGCTGCTGCCCTAACAACTCCTCCAGTAATCTGAGTGTCCAGGTGCTCTTTTCTTCCTCTTGCCCGGTTAGCCTCCACATCTTCCTGTCCTGCCTTTGTGCAAGTAGGTGACTGCTCAGCCCAGCCCACACATGGCACATACCTCTCTCCTCATCCCTTTCTTATTAACCTTTAGCGACTCATCACTTACTCTTGCATGGTCATAGGATTACAACACACTGGCTTTAGAGAAGCACCCCAATAGTTTTCCATTTTAGCCAGTACAGGAATGCAAGATGGCCAAATGAACTCTGTGCACTGTGGAACCCTGCGGGCAGTAGGGAGGGCTGTACTGTTGGAGTGTTCCTCCTGAGGAGTTGGACACTTTAAAGTCAGTGACTGATCCTGAAGGTACTCCAGAAAGTGAACAGCAAGGTAAAGATCATTTACAGAGCAAAGAACTTTTGTTGCTAGCTCATCTCCCAAGTGGTAAAACACACTACGTGAAGTAGTGCTGGCTCTGCATGATTACTTACATGATTACCTAATTGATTACCCTAATTGCCCTATTCTTTGCCAGGTAATGGAGTGACAAAACGCAAAGCCCCGGACTGTGCTGCTTCTTGCTTGTTTCCTCAGTCTTCGAAGGACTCTCACATTTAGCTATCCTTACGGGCATGCACCAAAACTGAGGAAGTCCTTCAAAGTTTATAATGTGGACAGCTGTGTTTCATTTGAGGCAATTACAGAGTGATAGGGTTTTCCTTAATTTCCGTTCCAAGCTCAGAAGTTACACTTTCCTCTGATAAAGCATTTACCAAGTATTGGGTTTCCTCTCAAATGCACCATCCGTTCAGACCCAGAGTAGGTGGTGACAGCCACTCACACCACGCTCATAGCACTTGTATCATAAACATCCTGCTCTTTCTCTGCTCTGATAAATGAAGAACCTGTGGGTAAATTACAGCTTGTGGTGCACGATCACGGACATCGTACACGGCTGCTCCGCAGTTGTCCTAGCAACAGCCACAGCCCACAAGCTAAAGAACAGCTTCTTAACTCACAGGCAGATAAAGAGACAGTGATGCTTTGTCTCCACGTGGAAAAATAAATGCACATTTTAATAAGGGTTCTTCCCGCCATTAGAATTAATTTATGGGGAAAGCTGGTGATAAATATACATTTTCTCTGTTACATGACCAGCTTGCATCCTCATGAATTATAGGACACTGTAACCAAGAGGCCATGTGCATAGTAAACCTGCAAAAAGCAAAATGCCTTTATGCTACCTGACTGAACAGAAATGCACTCTGTAGATATCATAAAACATCTTGCCAGAATCCTGCTGAATTGCCCCAGAGAGGGCTTGTCAGGTTTGGCCTCATTCACAGATGGCTGGTCCAAAGGGAAGACCCCCTAACTGTTTCTGGCTTTGGATCAGAGCTGTGTGGTTAAAATGAGCTTTTAGAATCTATTCCCTGTGAGTGAAACCCAGTGAAATGAAATAATTGATACAGGCACCGAAAGTTGAATTATTCCATTGCTTTCCTAATGCATATTTTTAAATACATCGATTGTGTAAGGCTGACAGAATGAATTGGACTTGGAGCCGTGTTGCTGTGCCTGCTACAGCTTTGTGACACAGCAATGTCTGTTTGCTGTGCTTTTATCCTGTGCTGAAAGGACAGTGATTACTCTATCATGACAGGATAATTTTCAAAGATTTTACTGGGGATTATTAGTTTTACTGCTCTAATAAACATATAATTAAACAATGCATCTGTATTATTGGATCCTAGTCTGCTTTGTACACAATGGATTTACAGCATGTCAGTAAATATTGGAATTGTGATGCAGTAATTAAGATTTACATAAGCCTTTTCTGGGAGGAGAATGAGAGATTTTTACTGAGACTTGGCTGAAGTGGTTGGAAAGTACCTGTTTTGTTCAAGTATAGCAATATATGAAAGCTATCGTTTTGTTCAAGATTTCAGCCTTCAATATAACATGGTCTCCATTTTGAGGGGATGGAAGTTTTTCTCCAAGTCAAGGCAGCACTCCCTGAAATAAGCCAAGGCAAATGAACATCTAATCTTCAACATAAGAGATAACCTTCGAGCAGGAGAACATATTTGGGAGTTCTCTTTCTCTACTTGGCTGTTACTGCTTTACTCATTTTGACATGCCCTGTATTGCGAAGTGTTTTCCACCAGAGGACTGGAGCTGAGGTGCTCAAACTTGACATTTGATTAAAAATACAGCATCCTTCATTTGAAGTGGTGGGCTTTTTTTCATGGGGAATAAAAAGATCCAAAAATATATTAAATTGTCAATCAAACAGATAGGAGTTTAGAAACCATACTTTATGAAGCAGAGCAGACTTCAGGCTGCTCGGGGAACTACTGGGTTAAATCCCCAGGGAAAATGTTGTGGCAGGTGCTGGGTCTGTCAGTCCTGTCACTTTTTAAACATCACCTTCTAAAGGCACTGGAGCAGCAATTCCCAAATATCAGAGGTCAGGTAGGTGGGGCAGAAGGGTGCCTTGGCTGATCAGGAATCTCCTCTTGGAAACTAAGCAAAAGAGGAAAGTACGCACCCAGTGGAAGCAAGTTCAGGTGCCATGGGAAGAACACAGAGATGCTGCTCACCGCCACGGGGAGAAAAATCTTTGTAGCCAAAGCTCAGTTGGACTTGAAGTCACTAGAAATGTGGGGTACAATAAAAAACAGTTTTTTCAAATATATTAATGGCAAAAGAAGTGCAGAAGTAACATTGTTTTGTTCCAGGATGAGGATTGGTCACCTCCCAAACAGGGACAGGGAGAAGGTGTTTATTGTGTTCTTTGCCTGTGTCTTCAACATGGATCAGGGACCAAGGTGGTTCAGTGCCCTGAGCTGGAGGACCACGGCTGTAACAATGATCAGCTCCCAGCTGACCCTGAAATTGTGTGAGATCTACTGCTTCAGCTGGATCCCTGCAAATCTATGGGTCCTGATGGGATTCACCCAATAATTGTCAAAGAGCTGCTGATGTCATTGCAAAACCTTTCTTGATTTTTGAGCAGTCTTGGGAATCTGGAGAGGTCCCAGCTGACTGGAAGCTGGTGAATGGTATCCTGATTTTCAAGAAGGGCAAGAAGGAGCACCCCGGAGACTACAGGCTTTTTAGTGTCACTTCAGTGCCTGGTAATGTCAAGGAGAAGATTATTCTGGAAGGTGCTGAGGGTCTGCCAGGACCATGCAGTCATTGGTCACAGCCAGCACAGCTTCAGGAGGTGAAAGCCCTGCTTGTCAAACCTGATCTCCTGCAGCAGTGTAACCCACCTGGCTGATCAAGGGGAGCAGCCGATGGAATCTTTTTGAACTTCAAAGATTTGATACCATCTCTCCCAGGATCCTTCTGGACAAAATGTCCAGGCCACAGCTGGATAAACAAATCGTGGGATGGGTGAGCAGCTGTCTCACAGGTCAGGCACAAAGGGTGACAGTGGCTGGGGTGAAGCAGACTGGGGTCTGTCACCAGCTGGGTTCTGCAGGGCTCCGTGCTCAGCCCTGTGCTTCCAACGTCTTCATTAACGAGTTGGACCCAGGACTCAAAGGAGCACTGAGGAAGTTTGCTGATGACACTGAATTAGGAGGAGCTGTTGACTCCTTTGAGGGCAGAGAGGCCCTGCAAGGAGACCCAGACAAATGAGAGAAGTGAACAATCCCCAGCCAGGAGAAGTTGAACACGGGCAAGTGCTGGACTCTGCACCTGGGACAGGACACCCCTGGCTGCGGGGGTGGACTGGGCAATGAGAGGCTGGACAGCAGCTGCAGGAGGGGACCTGGGGCTCCTGGTCAGTGGCCACTTGGACCTGAGCCAGCAGTGCCCTGGAGCCAGGAGGGACATCCCTGTCCTGGGGCATCGGGCCCTGCAGTGCCAGCGGGGCAGGAAGGGAATTGTTCTGGGCTGGGGCAGCCTCACCCCCAGTGCTGGGCAGTTTGGGGCACCACAGCATACAAAAGACATGAAGCCATCAGAGAGTGCCCAAAGGAGGCCATGAGGATGGGGAAGGGTCTGGAGGGGAAGCCCTCAATGAGGAGCAGCTGAGGGCACTTGGAGTGCTCAGCCTGGGGGAGACTGAGGTCTGACCTCACTGGGGTCTGCAACATCATCACAAAAGGGCAGCTCTGATCTCTTCGCTCTCTTGACCAGGGACAGGACCACAGGAAACAGCTGGAGCTGTGCCAGGGCAGGTTCAGGCTGGATCTCAGAATAAAGTTCTTTCCCCAGAGGGTGCTGGGGCACTGAACAGGCTCCCCAGAGAATGGGCACAGCCCCGAGTTTTCCAGAGCTCAAGAAGAGTTTGGCAACACTCCCAGGAATGCCCAGGCTGAGATTGTTGGGGTGTCTGTGCAGGGCCAGGAGTTGGACTGCATGGCTCTGATGGGTCCCTTACAACCCAGCATACTCTGTGATTCTGTGAATGTTGTGTGAAACATAGAAAATGCAGATCTTGACAGATCTAACATGTCCAGACTTGTTTCTTTTAAGTACTAATCAACCTGGCAGTGTTTCCTTAGCAGGGGAGAGCCCAGTGGTGCACTGGCTATGTACATATTGCAGTGTCATTTAGATTAGGTGATTATTTAGCATCATATCGCATAAACTTCTCTGGAGAAAGGTTAGAAGAATGGGTGCCATCAATATAAAATTATTAAGATAACCTTTATCAGGGCATTGCTATTGTGTAGCTGTAATGATTCTCACTTTGAGGCTACTTGGGGGGAGTGGCTGAACTCCAAACTACTTTGCAGTGAGAAGCTTCAGAGATGCCACACTGATTCCCGCAAGAAGCAACCCCCACGAGGCTGAAGGACATTGAGAAAGATGGGAGCAGGGCAGAGGGAAGAGTCAGTTTTGTACTTGCAGTCATAGCACATAGACAGCAGCTGCAGTGTCTCTACTCACCGAGCCATTCTCCCTGCTGTGTCACTGCAGGCATGGACCACACATTTATCTCTAAAACAAGCTGGCTTATGTGGAGTAAAGACTTATACAAGTGTATAGGACCCTATCTATTTTCCTGCCTCTCACACCTGTTGAACTCACTAGTCAGGAACAGACAAAAGGAGCAGGAGGGATCTCAGCAAGAATTACACTCTTAGCAGCTTCAATGGAGCTGGCAGCAGGGTAAGAAAGTCCAGCAAATGCCTCTGCTCAGGGAAGGGGACACAGTGAGCTCTCATGCCAGACAAGCGTGCAAGAATTTGCAAGACAAAAAGACTTCTAAAATGTCCTAACTGCTAGAAAAGCTTCAGCCTGACCAGCTCAGTTTTTCTGTCAATGAAGACACACAAATCTGCAGGAAACAAGGGTTTCATTAGTGCTGGTGCTCACAAAACTGCTCTTGTTACCCAAGGCCAGGCTGAACAGACTGAGAGACAGAGAGGAAATTGTGTATTCAAGGAAATTATATTGCTTTAATTAAAATATTACCTTTGGAGATTTTTGTTTTTAATAAGACACAGACACCAGGGATCTTTGAATTTACCTTTGGAGTCAAATGATCTCCAGGAACACATAATTCCCTATATGCAAGGTCTTAACTATGTTTTCTCAGTGATCCCTTAGTGCTATTCATGGGAGTGAAATCACAACTATTTGTCAGGGTTTCCAGAATCAAGAATCTAAAATTAGATTTTGAAGTGATGGCTGCTAATTGTTGTGTACACTTTAGTTATTTTACTTTGATGACAGATACCTACGCTCTCATTTCTGAGGTACCACCTCTCACTGATAGGGGGTTCAGTATCACACCTGTGAAACAGAAATTATTCTGGTAGGAGAAAATGAGACTTAGAGTAAATATTAGACAGCACTTTGATTTCTATAATTTTGATTTCTGGATTGCGCTGCAGAAACATCTACCCAACTAACTAGGCTTTTTTCTGAAGTAATTTCGGTTCTCTGTCAAACATTAGCACAAAATTATAAGATAATTTAACTCTTATTTTTGTCAAATTAAGGCGCTTCAAATTTTTTTATCGGTAGTGCTTTGCAAAATCCACAGAACAAATTATGTGAGTACTATATTATGCTAAAAATGTGAGGTTTATACTAATTGTACTATAGATTCAGTCCTTAAAGTTTTGCCATAGTTCTTTCTATAATATTGCTCTCCTGGGAATTGAGTCATTTGGCACCTGATTGCGCTAATTGCCGTTGAACTTTAGATCCTTTAATACAGTGAAAATTCAAATATTTAACATGCACTGATATTTACAGGATGAAAAGGTGGAATTTACACAGAAATGTGAGATCCAATTTCTTTCTATAATAATGCCAATAACTTAGAGTTAACCCTTATTAATATTTAGTGCAGCAGTAAATGTAAGCAGCTGTCACTGGAATGTTATGATTATGATCAATAATATCTTGGCCCCAGGTGAATTTTTGTGCTCCTGTTCATTCTTTGTGTAACTTGACATGGGAGGGAATGGAGCACTGTTGAACCAGTTTATAAATATGCTAAATGCTTACCTACTTCAGGGGTTATAAAAGGGAGATTACTGTACTGTCTAAATATAGGCAACACTTTCCAACCCTATCAATAGCATAGACAATTATATTCTACTTCTTAATTCCTAATAAGAATGAAAGAAATGCTTCTGATGCTTCATGGCATGCAAAACAATGAACTTCCTAATCAGCGTGGTATTTTCAAGCATAGACTTTATGTAGGAAACATATGAGATGTGCTTAGACCAAGACATTTGGTATTCAGCTGCCATCTTCATTACAAATTTACTTTTTGATGGCAAGTGTTATTTTGCTTTATGAGCCTCATTTAGGGGAAAGTACTCTAGCAGAGGCCAAAGCAGACACTTGGTGTCAGGGGGAAAAACAGAGAGGAATTTGGATTCCTTGATCTGGAGCACAGAGAAAGACATTCCCAAGTGTCTTACCCATGGCCAGGAGGAATTTAGGTTAAATTCTTCTGACCAATTTTAGTTATTTGGTCAAAAAAAATCATTTTTTATTCACTTTTCTGAATTGTCCAGGTCTCCTAATTCTCCCTCAAAGCAATCTAAGTACTTTTGTCTATGATGAGCACATCTTTGGGTATCAATTCTTTCTCCAGAACACGTAAACACCAACTTTTGAGTTCTTGATGAAGTCACTAAGTATATTACTAGGGATGATGTCTATCTTAGTGATTTTCCTGTTTAATCATCTGGATTAGCTATTTGCAGGAGGCTTCACTGTTACAGTTTTTCCCAAACTTTACCTCTGTTTGTACTTGGCACTGTCCTTGTCTTATTAAATCACTGGAATGGCCCCAGATCTTTTCTGTATATTGCATGACTCCTTTCAGTTGGTCACCATTTGCTTACAAAACAGCCTCAGTAATTTGTGGAGATTCATTTGTCACATAAACTCAAACTTGTCTTTTCCCAGAATTGCTGCCATCAGAATTACCTCTAGGTAAAACCATGAAAACTTGGGGGTTTTTTTGTCATAAAAAAATTATTTAGTTTTTATGCTAGGATCATTTTTTCAAAGACATCCCTCTTTGAAGCTAATTCAGGTATTTGCATATGTAATATGGGACCCGTTCTAATGACACAAGTATTTAAGGTGATTGCTTCATCTGAAAATTTGCAAAACCTTGGAAATACAGAGGGAGGGTTCCTCAATCTGTGCCCCACTGCTGTTCTGCAGCCTCTTTTACATGGGTTATGTGAGTGGTGCTTGACCAGCCCGAAGTGGCCTGATTGTGCAGTGCCCACTCTGCCTGCTGTCACTGCAGCCTCAGTGGGGACAGTCACCCTTAGAGAACTTCAGTTCTTTTTTACCTCAGAGAGCTAAAGAGGGTGTCTTGCAGGTTGCCAGGAACTTGATCATTGTGCTTCAGTCATGAGGATCAGACAGGAACAGAACTTTTACAGCAGGGATTAGAGAAAAGATTCTCTTATGGGTATTTGTGGGAATATGATCTAAACGTATCCTGGTTACTGATGCCTTCTGTCTCCCTGAGCAAACAATGCTGGCAATCCAAACTAAAGATGGTCACAAGGTGCCATCAATCCTTAGCTCAAAACTCATGAACCCAAGCAAGAACCTGCTACAACACCTGTGCATGGGAGGAGTAGGGCTGGACAGCGCTCCAGATTCTGAGTACCTCTCAATCAGACCTTGCACTGGAGAAAAGTCCTTTCCCTGAGATTGAGCTGAATAAGTATATATTTATTTCAACATCCCAGATGCATGTGAGTAATTGCTATTGTTGCACAGATGCTGCAGACATAGTGCTGCTTCTGGAATAAATCTTCAAGAGAAAAGTCAACAGAAAACTGATAGGATTTAATGAGTGAGCTCTGCCAGATAGACTGTGAAGTTGTTTGTCCACTGCACACATACAACCTTACCCCAATCCCTTCTTCACCAAAAATGCTCATAAATATGCTCTTCCCACATTCCAAATAATAGTATGCATTCATGTAATGAATAAGGAAATCAGGCATTAAAAGTTCTTCAGTTGCCAAGGGCAGTTTAGTTGTATTTTTTTTTTAAAAAAAAACAGTTTCTTGAGAAGTGTGGATGCTGTTTCACAGCAAGAAAAGGATTAGTTGAGCAGCTAATCAAAAGTGTCCTGCAGCAGCCTGTGCAGTGGTGAGGCTTTAGGTGAGCCAGGGAAGCATGAGGTGCTGGCACTCCCACCAGTGGTAGCACCACTCTTGCTTAATCTGGAATTTTTGCAGGACTTCTGTTTTTAGCACTAATGATGAGGAGCAAAATGTTAAATCACAGGTATTTTAAAATGTATATAAGGTTTAAATTCAGCATTTAATTATGGCAACTATGCATTACTCATTTCCTGCTGTCTCCTAACAAACTGGAGCATCTGCCTATTGTATTTGATGCTCTGTTACTTTGTTCTCCTTTGGTTTCCTCGAGCTAGATTAATTGGATGGCTCTGAAGCATTTGGGGAGTATTTTGGCTTTTGAAAATGTTCTCCTTTTCAGGCTGCTTTCCAACCTTTTCTCCCCTACTTAATGATCCATTCAAAAAAATTACCAATGAATTTCTTAGACTAGATTTACATAAGATCATTAGAGTATTCCAACTCCTTTACTTTAAAATATTCATGGCAGTCTCACATTGTTGGCTTCACAAAACCAATTTCAGGGAAACCTCCCATCAGCTTCACTGAAGGACAGCAGGGTAGAGCCTTAATTGTCAAAAACTTGCAAGCTTCAGCTTCAGCGGCCGTTTTTCACATCAAGCACCAATTCTGACAGTGCTTCACTGCACATTCTGCTCACTCTGTGGAGCTGGAGAGGAGCAGGTTAGATGCTATTTTTTGTTCTCATTTTTGAGAAAAAATTACAAGAACTTGGTGACTTAAATCTTAACCTATGAAGATTTTTCTGCGTATATCATCTGCATGATAGAAGTAGAACTTCACTCGATCTGCAGCTTGAAAAGTAAAACATTGAATTAAAAATTCTGTGCAAATGTGTGGCTTGCTAGTCTATTTAATCACTTGCTTTGTACAATTTTAAAATGGATAGCGATGCTCTCCTGTGAAAGGGTGACTTGATTTGTCCACAGAGACGGTAAGGAAATGTTTATGAAGGAGTTGCCTCATAGCTTAAGCAGGGAAGTTCTGTTGAGCACCAGTTCAGTGTCTCAGGGGAGTAGTGGAGACATCATCTTGTTCTGCAGGGTGGCAGAGAGAGAAAGCTCAACACCTGCGTTTGGAAGGTTCACACAGGGGTCACAGCAGCGGAGCAGGAGAATTTGAATTCTCTGCTTTTGACAAAAAACTTCATGTTGAGTTCCTGCACTCTACACAAACAGCCTGCAGCAGCTACCAGGGGTTGTAAACCTGCTGTGGGCATCCCTGTGGAAGAGCACTTAAGTCTGGACCTGCTCCTTGGAGCATGTGCCAGTTCAGCAGCACACGGGGCCCCCAGTTCCCTCTTTTCCAGTTCAGCTGATTCTGGTGTTTGTGCCCAGTGTGTCCAGATCCAGAAATGCCTTCCTTAATATTGTCCAGTCCTTCCTATTCCACTGTTCCTGCCTTCATGAACAACCCGAGATGCAAGGAAAAGTCTCCAGAGAACAGTGTAATGTAAAATGTCCCACCATCTTAAAAATTTATTGCTGAAGAAACTGTGCTTGCATATATTTTTAAAATGGAAATGAATAATTTAAGGCTGTTTAAAATATATGAATGTAGCTTTAATTAATCTGTTTTTTGTGTACATTGCTTGGCAAATAAAATATGTCTCAAGGGGCTCTGTTTTGTTAACAATACTCACTTCTTTCTTTTTTTACTACCCCAGAAGCAATTTTTGAAGAGCTTTTCATAACATTTCCATAAGGCTGAAGCCTTCCCTTCATCCTGCCCTCATACCTGTGCATTTCAAAGCACACAGGCACTGCTGGCTGTGCCAAAGGCAGGTGAAGGAGGGACCAGCCTCAGCCCTGCCTGGGGAATCACTCTGCAGGTAATGCACAAACTGGTGGCAGCTAGGACAGGGGAGTGGGCAGTGACCAAAAGGGTCTCCTCAAGCTGTGCTTGATGAGTAACTGGCTGCAAAATGGACAGATTTGGAAAAGATGCAAATTATCTGTGTTTGTGGCTTTTTCTAGGGAAGCGTGCTGTTTACTCTGCCCTAGGTAGTTGACAAAACATATTGGAATGTGTTTGCTAATGAATGATGCATTGATAAGAGATTGGTCAGTCTTCTCAACCTCCTGTCTAGTTTTTAAGGGTGTGAATATTTGGGCTGAACTTGCCTTACAAGGTCAATTGAGTGTAGGGGCTGCTCTCAAACTCAGCTGCAACAGTTTCCTTTTAGAAAGAATTAAATACCATTTGAATCAGAATTTGTGGCTGACAGGGATGTGCAAAATCCAGGGTGAACCTTCTGTTGTGTTTAATTTGGTACCAGGACAGGGTCTTAGGTCATCTGTATTCCAAGTGAATGCCACATCTGTGAGGCCAGAGAGCCTTCTGACTGTCTCTCCTCTTAAAGTTGTCATTTGGGGTTGAATAAAAAAGACTGGGTTTTCCATTGTTTGTGGTAAGTGAAAGCAGCAGCTTTCCTATTCCTATCTCCTGTGGAAATTAAAATTAGGAAAAAACTTGGCTAAAACCTTAAAAGCAGATAATTGATTTGCCTTCACAGAAACTATGGGGAGACCCAGCATTACTTCTTTGCCTCATAAGTCATTATGGATTTCAGCACGTTAACGTTCAGCACTCCTGTGTTTCTGTGCAGAGCTTCTGAGCTCTGGAGGGGGTGACAGTGACAGACAGGGGTGGCAGGACAGGGGTAGAAGGACAGGGAGGGTGGGAGCCCTGGTGCCATGGGGAGGCTTCAGCAGTCAAGGACAGAGTCCAGTTTTGTTCCTCTCCCTGGAAATCTTGAGCACAATCCTATCTGTGGTTCCTCTAAACAACTCACGTTTTTTTTTCTGTGTGAGTGGAGAGCAGCAGGATGAAAATACTGTTTTATGCTTTTGATAAATTGCTCTGTTTCTCCTCTCCTTGGATTAAACAGTGCAATGAATTCAGCTCTCTCAAAGACAGCCCCATACTGAGAGGTATCTGCTCCATTTTATCTTGGCAACTCAAAGGCAGGGGTGTTTTCATATACCCTTAAATTCAATTTTCTATCTGTCTGGTATTTGGTATTATCCCTATCCTCATTTTAAGGATAACATTCAAGAACCTCCACATTTTGCACATTGCAACTTTTTTTGGAAACCAGGTAGAAGAGGTAGGGTAGGAAAATGCTGGAGTTACAGGTACCATCAAGGACTGAAAATCCTAAATGGAATGGATTAGCCTACACTTGACAGTGATAATGTTTCTGCTCTATCATTAATTGAAGGTAACATTAGGGTCTTAGAAACTAATTCTAGCAATTTTTGAAGTACTGTTATTTGGCTGCATCTTTTTGATAGTATCTGGTGAATAAGGCTATTAGATCAGATGAGTGCAAGAGTCACTATAAATGACTGCAGAAGAGGCATTTTTGATGCCATCTGCATATAACCTGGTATTAAGGTGAAAGCACAAATAAGCTTATCTATAGGATATTATTAACTGTCAATCATGTGTCCCAGGTTGATGCTCAGACACCCCATCTTCTGTTCCTGTTTGCACAAAGTCTGATTTCTTATTGATTTATTTAGCATTTGGATATTAGCAAATACATATATCTATAAGAAGTGGTCCAAAAGGCAAACACAGAACACAGAGGTCTTTATACATGACACAGACCAGGCAAATGGTCTGGGCTAACAGAGCATGCCTGACTGACATTGCATATCTGACATGAAACCATATGGTAGGACTGTTGGGTTTTTGTTGTGAATAAATAAATAATCCCCTTTCAGAAGCAATATTTTCTAGCATCAAGCCAGAAGCAACATTTTGTTATAAAGCTGGTTAACTTGTACTATGTGTCTTGCACTCAGAAAAATGCACAACCAAACTGGGTTTGACATGTAGAGCACGTAAAATATTTGGCATTATTTGGTAGTTTACCCATTTTTATATTAGAGTTACAACTATTTTAGAGAACTTAAACAGTGAGCTACTAGAAGACAAACATCTACCTGGAGCACAGTGGAAACAACAAAATGATGCATTTATAGTATTATTTAATAAAAATTAATTCTAAGCCAAGTGTGACAACCAATTGCCAACATCTCATCCTCCCATGTAGCACTGACTTGTAAACTATAATCACATCTGTTGTATTAGTATTTGTAATAACTATGCTCGTGATAAACGAGCACATCAAATTTTAATAGCTTTCCTAATGTTCACAAGAACAATTGCATAATGAGGTTACCTTCTCTTAAATTTATTGTGCAAAAATGTTGCATGCAGCACACGGCCAAAAGTCAGCTCCTGGCAGAACAACTTTCTAAAGAACTACTCACAGAAAAATTTCCCTAGTGAAGAGGTAGGAATTATGAGCAAGATGTATTCCAGAACGCTTCCAGGCAGGAACTAATTTAGAGGTTTTGTACTACAACTCAGTTTACATGGTCTTTGTCAAAAACAAAGTAAATCAGAAACAAAATCAAATCAGAATAGCAAAAAAAGTAATGACTCCTGATCTTCTGTATACTCAAAGCTCCCTTCTTGCACTGTCAGAAACTTTTTACACGATATATTCCGTCTATACCATTATTGTGTCCATTTTAAAAATGAATATATAAATCCCAGGACCATGTTTTCAGGAAAGTCTCTAAATTTGCTACGAAAGTAGGATGGAAATTTCTCCTATGAAGTGAGATTCCACCTGCACTGAGCACAGAGGTTGGGATTGCACAGGATACACTGGAATTTCAGGATGGCTTTAGAAAATGTGGTTGTCACCATATACTTACCAGTGTGACCTTCATGTGCATTTTACCTTCAAATAATACAGGATTCACTTACTCTGGGTGTTGTTTGATTTTCTGTAACACACACAATTTGGAACCACATTTCCTAAGTATTTCAAACATAATACTTTCTGGGCCGTTTCAGCCCTTGTCAGACTCTGATAATGTGAAGAAAGGCCCCTTTGGAGCTGTCCAGCAGCCAGGCTGACTCAGGTGAGACCTTGCCTAGTACACATCCTTCCCCAGCACACACACTGCCTGAGGATCCTGCCTCACCCTTGGTGCACAGAAAACGAACAGGGACAGCTGTGTGCACTCCATGGGGCAGGTTCTGATCCTTGTTAGACCAGTTTATATCTGGTTATTCACACTGGTCTGAAAGAGATTACAATCTGGTGCTTGATCTACTCTGTGCTGTACTAGAAGCTGAACTACCCGACAATTTGGGTCCTGCTATTTTTGTCACAGAGAATCTGTACAATGATGTGGTTTTAGTTTGGCAATTCAGTCCTGTGTTATTTAGGGGCTGCAGTAATACTATGACAAAGTACAGGAACAAAGATCAACAGCTGATGCTTGAACTCTGCAGTGAACCCACTTTCTATAATCCTGGAAATATGTGCTTCTTTATGGTGCTACATTCAGAAAAGCCAGTCAAATGGCTTTCTGAAAAACAAATGCTCAAGTAGAAATAAAAGGAAATCATCCTGGGTTTCCTGGGCTTCCGAAGCATACTCTAAAATGCTGGAAAACAGTCAGTGCTGCATTTTTCTGGTGTAGGTCAAATATAATAACTAAATAAAATATAAAATAATATATTTATTTTATGGATTCTTCAAACATATACCTAGGTCTAGACATTAAGGTGGTGGGAAAACTGCTAAGGAAGATTGACTTAAAAGCTGCACTGTAGCAGGAAGGATTCCTTCAATGACCAAAGGAGGACAGAGCAGGAAATTCAGTTCTTGCCCCTTGGCTTCCTGTGGATCGTGCCAGGCATGGCACTGACACTCATCCCCTGTCCAGGACACTGCCACAAGTCTGTCTGGTGGCACCTGAGCAAATGAAGGAGGCTATAATTTGTTAACCTGCTGATTAAATCCATTCAGCTCCAGTGACTTAAGGGACAAAAGAGCCCTTGGTCTTTCTCTAGAGTTGAATTTGCGACTGTGTGCGTGCACATACACGTTACAGACACACAGATACACACATGGCTTTCACACTCATGGATTCATATGTTGCAGTAAATTGCGTAGCCTGCTGGTAAGTCTGTTTATTGAAGATTTCCCTGAGGCCCCACTCATCTCTTGAGGACTTATTTTTACTTTCCAAACCACTGAACTGCTCTGACTAACCAACCTCATTTAAATTAATCTGACAGATGTGAAAATTTCTTGCTTTTTGCAGCCCCAAACCCAGCTCAGTTGTGCCAGAGCAGCTTATTTATACATTTAAAATGCTATGAAAAAACCCACTGATATCCTAGAGTAGGGCAAGCTGGCAAACCTGATGTCCTCAGGGTGGTCCCTTTGGCACGCCTACACTGAGCCCAGTAAAAGACTGGCTCTGGCCAGGCTTGCACTTTCACCTCAGCTGCAGTCTGGCACATGGATGGCCAAGACAGGAACATTCTCTGTAGATTAATGCATCAGCAAGCAGCCTCAGCTGCCAGTTTTGGGGCACAGTAGAGTAATTTATAATTTCTGGCCCTGCTGCTCTAGCTGTTGGGGAAGTGCAGAGATATTCCAAGGCTGGGACTACTTTTCAGATGGAGTGGTCAGATGGAAAAGGACCAGATGCGCTGGTGGGGAATATTGGAGGCTTAAAAAAAATAGAGGCTATTGCTCTGGAAGAATTTGAAAGGATAAGAAGGTAATAGGAAATATCAGAAGGGGGAAGCGATGGTCTGATATCAATAGGTTGAAATCCGTAGTGGTTTACACACACATTTGACAAGCCTGTCCCTCTGGCAGGGTTTGCTGTGGAGGAGGGCAACATTCTGTTGCTAACAGCCAAGGAAGTTCCTACTTACTCTTCTGTCTTCAGCTCAGTGGTGCCAAAAATCCCAGAATTAAATTCTGTTGCATTACTCATCAACCAGCCTCTTATTGGAGTCTCACAGTTGGGAGTGCTGGCCCTGTGCCAGGTGGCACCAGCTCTTTGGGAAGGGATGGGAAATGATTGATCAGCACTGAAAGCCTTTGCCTACACTTCAGGGTTGCTTGTTACACCTTTGGAGCTGCAGTCCTGTTAATTAAGCTACCTCATGCTTGCATGCTTGTTTGTACATGAATTCAGAGTGCCTAAACAAAATACTTAATATTTCCAGGTTTTGGCATCCTCCACAGATGGACTGAGGGAGGTTTGTGTTGCACAAGCATCAGGACTAAAATGAAGAGAAATCATGTTATCAGCACTATCATCAGTCATCTAATGAAGATTTTGTATAATTGACTATTCTGTTAGTCTCTGATCTGAGTTTTTCTGAGTGCTAGGTTTGGACTGACTCTCAGGTCTTTGACTTAGAGATGCAAATAAATTGTCTTCAGTGAGGGCAGAGGGTCCTATGTCAGTACCTTTCAACAAGGAGTTCAAAAGGCAAATCTCTGTCCCCAACACTGTCCCTTTACTAGCAACAATGCCACTTGTTCAGCAGAACACACACCCGATTCCAGCAGTTCAAAAAGAAACCAAACAATTTCCACTTCCCCTTCCCCAGCTATTTTTTTTAAACCTCCTGTATCACTTAATTTGTGGGGAGAACCAAAAGGGAGTTAGCAAAGCAGCCCAACTAGACATTCTGAGCATGGAGAGTTTTAAAGAATACTTCTAAATTTAACAGCTAAACTACAAGATCTCACAAGGCAGTGCTGCTAACTCCAGTGACATGGTGCTCATCTTCGCTTATTCCCCAGCTTCAGAGAAGACCAGATGCAAAATAATCTGATTATATAAAATAACCACTTCATGATGGAGAATTTCTGGCTTTATATACCCACATGGTTCAAGAAAATATTGTATAATCTGAAAACAGTAAAAAAAAATTAACAAAACCCTAGGAACACAGGATGGTTTTGTGCTGGCAGTACAAAACTTGAATTGTGGGGTTCTTGACACTCTTTCTTGACAAATCCCACAGGTTTTCTGTATAAAGTGACCAGATGACTGAGTTCTCTTCCTTCATTGGTAATGGATGGACACTCAGCATGTTTGGAGGCTTAACCAGAATTTTTTAAATCACTTTGAGTCTCTCAGATTGGAAGTGTTGTTAGCACATAGTACTGATATTAATTATTAAAACAGAATTGGGCTTTTTGGATGTTTCCCAGCTGGCACCTGCAAACTCAGGGATTTTGTGAGGCTGTTCCCTAAAATAAAGTTTGCTTGACAGAACAGGAAGTTTTAAAGTTGATATTTTGACAAGGACGGGCTTTGGAGAAATATTCATTGACTAAGAACAGATTTTTCACTCAGTGGATTTACAGAAAACTTTGAAAAGTTTCTAGAGATTTGGGATATCACTGTGTAACTGAGCCAGTCACACATGAAATCCCTGAGTACACTCCAAAACCATTCTGATGTGAGAGACATTTCTCTTTGTGCTGCTGCAGTGCCTGAGCTGATCTACTTTAAGAGGAAATTCTGTAACCACCATGGAGAGAAGTCTGTAAGGTCTATGGTGCTTTGAAGCCAAATAAATACATAACGCATTTTTTAAAGCCTTCTCCATTTTTGGGGTGGATTTTTGTTGTTGTTTTGGATTTTTTTAGGGGAGGGGGGATAGCATTTCATTCTTCATATTTTTGAAATGATGGGAAATTCTAAAAGCTGGATTGTGCTTCTTATAATAGGTATTGTATTGATGTTACACTAGGAGAAAAATGACAATGAAGATGTATTTTGAAAGGAAGGTTTCATCTGGATGTGCAAAAATATATTTCAGTGTTTGTTTCGATATGGCTCATGAGTGTTAATGCAACTGTTAAAAAAAATCAGTCTTTTACAAGTTTAGTTTTTGTTCTTGCTGCATATTGCACAAAACAAGAGAGAACTCATGGGTGCATACCTTGTGCCTTAGGTTCTTCTGGTACAAGCTGGGGAGAGCTATTATTTCACATGTGCTGCAGATGCTGGTTTGGAGGGTGTTTTCAGCTCTTTGCATAGGAGGGCAAACGTTCCTATTTCAAACTCATATTGAAGAAGAACACTTTTAACAATCTCTTTTCCTCTGTAATTCGTGATCTCTTGACAAACGTTCTGCTGAGCAGAGGACAAAAAGGAATGGATCTGTGCTTTGCAGGCCCTCCATGGGAGCTGGGGCTGAGCAGTGGCTTCTTTGGCCAGAACCCACATTTTGCACCCCTAGGTGCAAAGGATAATGAATAAATACTTTGTAGTAAGATATGAATTGTTCACAGTTTTGCTTCTCAAAGCCTGCAGTCATTTTTTTGGCTAGGAATATTTTGCTGTTCAGTTTTGTGGCAGTAGTACTAATGGATGGAAATTCAAACATTATTATGCAAGCAACTGTTATGCAATTTCTCCCCCCTTTTATTTTTAAATTTTTGAAACTGCCCCCTGAGCAACTTCCTGACACCAAAGCCTTCTAACATCTCTAAATGTTGCTGACTGAAAAAACAAACAACACTGTCACTTTTGGAAAGTCAAAGCAGAAAAGTGTCTCATTTGTAGAGCGATTCATTTCGATTTTCATCTTGCTGCTGTCACTGAGGATACATGAACAACAGCAGTTGGTATTGTCAGGAGACCTAAGTAGACCTGTTTCGTTGGCTGACTTGACAGCTGTTCCATGAAAGAGATTCATGCTCACAAAATCAGAAAAGTATGAGGACCACATTTTCTTCTTAACCCTTTCTTGTCTCCCTGTACCTGTGTTATACTTTCATAAAAAATCAAAGAGAAGGATCAGGTTGCTGTGGAAAATAGCAGAGAGGGTTGGTTTAGCAAACTGCCACATGTGTCTGATGTAGCACTCCCTGAAGTCTTTGACATTGTTTGGGTCTGCACAGTTGTCTAGGGAAATTAAACACAGGGGTCTGATTCCCCTGTTACCACAAACAGCACCTTACTGGGAAAGAATTTTAACTGATTCTTCTGAATAATCCATTTTTCAGGCAACCTGGATACTTTCTTCCTTTAGATCAGCAAATATTTAAATATTTAAATATTTTTGAAAGTGTACTTCCGGTAAGTTTTCAGCTTCCTTTAGCTTTGAAAGCAGCATATTATTTTTAGCAGGTATTATTGCCACATTGGGTTTTCTAGAGTAAGGATTTCTTATAATAGTGGGCTTAACTTGGCTGTTCCGAGGTACAGTTCCTAAAACAGCATCTGTCTGCATGCTCAGCCCTTGATACCCATGTGATTTCCACAGCAGAAGAGTTATGTAGATGAGAGGAACTTTAATATCCAGTTGTTCAGTAGGAGTGGTGCTGATGGCCCTGCACTGACATGTGTTGGTGATGCTGTTTCCTTCAGCTCCTGCTGCAGACCTCCGCAACTTCATCATCCAATACCAGGAGGTGCAGTGGCTCTGAATTGTTATGGTCACTGGGAAATAAAAGACTGTGGAAATGTATCTCCATGAGAAAGTCAAGCTTGATAGAAAGCTGTGCTCCATCACAAATATAAATGCCTTGGCAATTACACTAGAAGGATGCCAGACTCCACAAGCGTTCAGTTAGGGCTGGGGAGTTTGGTTCAGACTGCACGGATAAAAAAATGTAAAATAACTGAAATGCATGAATGAAACTAGGGCTTCTTCTTCCAGTTAGCATTGCTGTGGTCCTGAGAATGATTTGTTCCAAGTCTTTTGAATGGTGCTGTGTAGCCCTCACTGTGGGCAGGCGCAGGAGTGTTGAGGTAACTGGTTTGGTCTGCAATCATTTCTCTGTGTTCAGGAAGAGCCATTTTAAATGAGTCATCCCTTTATTTGGGACCAGTGTCTTGGATTGCCTCTATATAACTCTAATCTAATATTTTCAATAATTATAGATACTCTGTTAAGGATGAAGCTTAGAAAAGCTCCTTGAGATGCTACACAGAGATTTTGTAGGCTCTTATTGGGTTTTCCTGCCCTGGGGCATGAGTTAACTGTGACATTTGCCTTTAAAGTCGGGTATGAAAACAAGCCTCAGTGTACTTTGTCTAGCAATGTGAACACGAGCACAGGCTCTGCAGTGCAGAGATGAGATCCAAACACAGGAAAGCACAGAGGCACTTTACTCATTGAGTGTTACCATTAAAAGCCACAGGCAGGACTGCCCTTGTTGGCAAACACTGTTTCCATTAGCATGTGTTTACAGAACAAGCCTATTAAATATGTATTCAACACCTCTCTGGCACGTGCAGATGCTTGTACGGAGGCGCAGGTGACACTTGTGTGAAATAATACTCAGCAGTCAGGAACCTCTTGCTCGTGAGCCACTGAAGCCATGTTGAGCGCAGCCCTGCTCCTCACAGGACATTTTCTGCGGCTTGTACAGCTGCTCCCAAAAACCCACTCAAACAGAAGAGCTCAACTGATCAAATTACTCTGGGTGGCTCCTGCTGTACTCAGCAATGCCATGCTTCTGCTGCTTTCTAAGACAGGAGAAAGAAATGACAAAGAGCTCTCTCAGAAGGGGCTGTGGCACTTTCTTTCCTGCCCACACCAATGAAACTGATGTTTGTGATTATCTGGAGGCTGCAGCCAGGAGTATTTTCACTGTAGATATAAGCATGAGTCCTCATCTTTTGTCATTGATTACCAAGCAAGCACGACCTATGAGTAGTTGCTTCTCATTACCAGCTTTATCCTGTAAAGTGCTGCTGAGCACCTGAGACCTTTTGTTTATTGGCTTGTTTAGGACATGCAGTGAATTTAAGCAGTGAATGCACATCTTCAGGTATAGTGTTGTATTATCTAATTATCTGCCATGTAGGATGTAACAAGGTTGAAATATGAGGGACACAGAAACAAAACTGCAGGTTATTTTAGAAATCTCTTTTCAAAGTAAGCCTCAGCATAGTTTTCCAGATCTGCTGCTGCTTACAGAAGTCATTCACCTGACTTTTTTTAAAGTGTGCAAGCAAAACTAATTAATTACTTCAAGCTCAGCATGCATGGAAGTGCTTTGCTAGATACAGACCTGCAGTCAACCTATTATCAACTTTAATTACCAAATGCTGTGCTTTTTTGTCTAGGTTTAAGCACTCATCCCAGTTTTTTCAGCCCAAAGGCTCCTGGGGCAGTTTATATGTTGATACCTTAATGACCAAGTATCTGTGACAAGTTTTTCACAACCTGGTAATATCAGTAGAGGAAGGGGATAGTCTGGTTGTATTGTACTACAACACATTCTTTATTTCCTGGGTTGTGCTGTCTTTCTGTCATTCAAACACAGTCCTGACAATTGTTTCTGTGTGGGATGTGCCAAGAGCCCCCACGCCAAACCTCAGACGTGTGCACAGGAATTGGTGCAGTCCTTGCTTTACATGGTGGGCACAAAGAAGGACTTGTTTGTCTTACTAAGACTGTAATATTCATTAGAAATGGGGTCTAGATGTTTAAAACAAGTCTGCCTCCTTCACCTCCTTTTTAATTAATAAATTATAAGTTAATTAATGATGTGCTTTTATCCCATTTCCTCCTAAAAGCAATCCTGCTGAGATTTTAACATGTAGTTACAGTGAAGTCTAGGTGTTTTAAACAAAGCCACCCCTTCCAACTCCTCACTCTATAATTAATAAATTATGAACCAATTAATTACTCTTTTCATATCCTTTTCACCATATGCCTCTTATGTTCTGAAAGATAGTTTGGTACTGAGCATCTGAATTTTTATAATCTATTATAGAATGACTGTAGAATTACTATTAAAAATAGTTCAAATCTGGGTCTCTTTCCTTGAGAATATGATTTGCTCAAGAAGAGCTATCATATTATTGATTTGCATAGCATGAATTAAGATTTTAAATTCCTCTTATACCAGTTTTGTAGTATTTGTTGTGTCACATAATGATTACAGACAAAAGACAATCTAATTGTTTCTGCAAAATACATTAGTTTTAAAATTTCAGACATACCACATGAGAGAGTGAACATGAGTATGTATCTATAAGCAAGAGACCGAAGAAAGAAAAATAAAACCCCACTAAAATTGGCTGGAAAAAAATGCAAAAGTTGAATGAGAAGCTGAACTCAACCTCCACTGTACATAACAATCTCTACAGCAAATAACAACTGTAGGATCCCCCACTTTTGTTTTTCTGTAGTGAAATAAAACTGTTTTGTGAAATACACGAATCAGGAATTTCTTGTTTTCTGAACCTTGTTTTCTCACGAGCCCTTTAGTAGTGTTCAAACACAGGCAGCCCAAACGCTGCTCGGTCCCTGGTTTAGCGGTGCTGCAAATCTGCTCGGTGTGAAGCAGAGAGGAGCCCTGCAGAGAGCAAGGATTTCTCATCTTGCTACTCCAGCCACCAGCTGGCACCGGGGAGGGCCTGGCTGCTGCTAGGGATGAAAATTCCAGCCCTGCTGCTTCCACCGGTTTGTCAGGATCAGCTGTCTGCAGGGATGGAGCAGCGGGAGGGAGGGAAGGGAAGGGGTGAACTGGGGATGTATCCCCGTGCCTTGGGGCAGGAACAAGCAAGGACAGGGTGCACGGCACAAGTGTTGCTCCAACTTCCTATTTGCACTTCCTAGGAAGTTTCCTCTTCTCAGTGGTGGCAACTGCAGAACAGGACTGGGCAGAAATCACACGTGAAGCAAAATCATGAGAGAGCTCTCCACCCTTCTTTTGTTTCAGTACTGAAGGTGAATATGAGTTGGGTTTTTTTTTTTTTTGTAATCTTTGTGCAGAGACCATCCGGAGTGTAATGCAGTTACTTGGGGTGGGAAAGCAAAATCAAGCCATAATTTCAGAAAGGCTGGTTCCTGAAGGTGAAGCCTGTGAGACAGAGCCTGCAAGGCTCCTCCATTGACATTGGTATTTCCCTTGTTTTCTGCCTAGTAAATTCGAATTCTGTAACATTAATGATTGCTAAAGATTTCAACGACCCATTTTCTCACTCTCTGTATTGGAAGGGGGTACATAATAAAATTAATATATTCCTTAATACCTATATGCACTGTGTTAATTTGCCAAAATTAAAAAGGTTGTGCTCTGGAGTAGAGAAGTTGAGATAAATAATACATTGTATATACTGCTGACACATCACAGATCTTGTTGAGCCTTTACTATGTCACAAAAAAGCAGCAAAAGTTTCAGTTGGAGACCACAGATCTTTTCAGCATATAAAATTTGACATAAATCAATTTCCAAACTGATATCCTGATATTTCAGCTTCTATAGAAAACTTCTGCATTTTCAAAAAGAAGGACAAAGCAATAGAATCTATTACCCATTTGGTTTATTAAGTGTGATTCTTGCCTGTAAAGCCAGAATACTGATCTTTAATTAATTTTGATTGTTATAAATTTCTCAATCCTTAAGCCAATGCTAAAAATAGAAATGCCTACTGAAAAAATAGAATATGCACCAGTCACTCCAGATACCCTGATCACAAAAAGCTGTGCTTTGTTACAGTGAGTCTCAGTTCTACGTGTTTATCAGCTGAAATGCAAGTTGCTGTTAAAACTTGCAGGATAACAGGCTAATAAACAGTGAGCAGGTGGGAAAAGACATCCTGTGTCTGATGATTACATGTGTTAGAGTGGTAGTTCAGAGATGACTTTAATAATAGAGAAGGCTGCAGCCTGCTGAGAGCTGCGTGACAATGCGTCCTTGACCATGCACACAACGGGCCTGAGCGTTCTGCTGCAGTCTGGAGCTTCACACAAGGACAGTTGGCTGCTAAAAATAACTTAAGAGATAAACTAAAATATTAATATGTTGTGGGATGCCATGATTCCATGCACACTGAGCAGCACTGCCATGCAAATGATCCATTTCCAGGAGGAGAAGTGAGAATTAATTCTCATATTGCCACATTGAAACGGCTTAAATATGCACCAAAGCTATTTTCAGTGACCAGACAATTGCATCCTGTATGGCTTTCTGAATGTGAGCTGACAGCCTGCTACAGCAAAGTGCAGTGCAATCATTTTTGGGCTTGAGCCAGGCATATCAATTGAATCATGGCTCCTCCATAGCAGCTCAGTGAAAGAAATGCAGAATGAGCACGTCATTTCATATTGAACAGAAGGCTAAGGGTTTAATGACTGCTCAGCGACCTCAGGCAACATTTCCATCAACACAGTTAGTCACTGTTGTTTTCAAAGGAGCCATGAGGTAAACATTGAAGATGCAGGAATTCACTGTGTGTCCCTTGGCCCATGTGAAGGCTGGCAGCATGCCTACAAGTGATGTTTATTAAATACAACAGAAAGGCTTTCTTTTATGCCACTTGGGACATGTATGAAAATGAGGGTCTTTAGTTGTATGAATTCTAGGCTTTTAGAAGGTCTCCTTATGCTACTGATAGACCTTCTGCATTACTGGTACTTACATCTTCTATCTGAAGTCAGAGTGACATTGCTGTCAAACGACAAAGAGCATGAAGGAGTTCTTCCCTGGGCCTTGAGCATAGAGACCAGGAAAGAGCTGAGCCTGTTTAGTACTTCAGATTATATTTGTGCAAGGATTTACCTGCTGAAACAAAACCAGAAAAACAGATCAGTCAACGTTATAATCTGGATTGTGTTTGGAATTGCTCATTGATTGAGAGGGCAGCAAGGATTGCACTTCTGCAATGGAAGAGCTGTGACATCCCTGAGGCTGATGGGACCAGCTCAGGTGAGCTCATCAGCTGTGCCAGGCATTCCTTTCAGGCAAAGAGATGTTAATTTAGAGCAAGAACAAATACAACCCACAAAGGTGATTATTTTTATCCTTCTTTATCTATATGTGGGGAGAGAGAAGCAGGTATATATTTAGCTGACAAATAAACTATCTTTGAGTTAATTTCCTGTATGATAGCAATGATTTCTCTTCTAAATAGATTTATGCTTTCTTCAGCAAAGAACAGGCAGTACAAACACTTAACATGGGCAGCTCTACCGGTTAATCAACTCCTTCAGCATGTGTGCAAGGCTGTCTGCAAAACAATACTTGGTGTAGATGACATAATTAGCCAGAGAAATCCAACAGGTAACCAGCTCTCCTTAGCTTCCCCACAAGGACTTTTCTGATGGAATTACAGTAACTGAAGATCTGATCTGATTATCTGTAACATGTCAGGTAAATTTTAAACTAAATCTCCCCATGTATGTTCTGACAACAATGCCTACTCCACTAAACAGCAGCCAAAAGATGTAAACCACTACCTGAAAAAGGCAGCTGGTTTACAGAGTGAGGGTGGCGACAAACTTGTATGAGGGAAGGAGTAGTTGCAGTGCTGTGTGCCTCACCAGCTGGGCAGGAATCTTTCATTTCTTAAAGAACATCCTTTGTTTCTCAGTAAACATTAAAGAATTTCCTTTAGAGATGAGCACCAGCAATACAACTTCAGATTGGAGTTGGTGCTGCTGTGCTGCTGGGGGGGTTCCAGACTCTCCTTTTCCCATGTATTTTGCTGGTTTCTGTGGATTAACCAGGGGCATACTCTGTGCAGCCTGTATTTCCAGCTCAGAACTAGAGGCAAATTCCATTGTTCAATTGATCTACCCAGCAATATTTAAGTGGCATTCAGCAGCAGCATAAATATTTTGAATCGATCCAATTCAGATAACACTTTCTTTATATTTTGCCATTTGATAGTGGAACAAATATGATTATTCACTGTCTTTTTCACCAATAGCTTTTTTGTAAAGCTTGCAGATAGCAAAATCCTGAAATACATTTCTCTTGGATCATTTAACAACTCCAGGCTTGATCCTGTAAGCTGTAGGTAGTGCAAATGCACAGCTAAGCCACTGGTAGGATTAAGGAGGATGCTGTATTTATCTCAAAGGGCAGTAGGAGAAAGTTGACATAAAAGTCTGCTGTGCCACTGCAGTCTGAGGATATTGCTGCCTGTGTGAGCCACTGTGAGCTGCTGGGCTGTGGCTGCAGGGACTGCAGGGACTGCAGGGACTGCATTTCACAGCTGCTGCCAGCACGGTGTAGTCGTCCCTCCTGACACTCTGGGCTCCCACCTGTCCTTGGAGCCCAGTCCTTGCTCCCTGGCAGACCAAGGTGTTGTGCATCAGCAGGGGAATCCCAAAGCTTTAAGGACTGCTCCAGCCTGTGCATCCTCCTGCTCCTTCCCCAGTCAGAACCAACCTGTCACCCCTGCTTACCCTGTGAGGTACCTGGTGCTTCTTTCTGAGCTCCAGGTGTGAGCAAATTGTGCTCCATGGTAGACTCAAGCTGGCCTTGGGGAAAGGCGGAAATAATATTAACAACAACAAGAAGAAAATAAACGCCTGTTCTCATATTTTAAAAAATTTTCAAATGCATGAGGTTTTTTCCAAATCCCTTTCTCCTGCAATCAGGTGTTTTTGTGAGTAGTTCTCATTTTTTGTTTCATGGCATAAGTGTTCTGCTCTCATCTTAACAGAAAAATATTAAAGATTAATGCAAAAAAATTCCAAACCTCTGCTATGTTAAGATTAACCAAATAAATATAAAATAATTATAAAAGTTTGAAAATGGATACTGCAAGTTTAATTAGCCTTCAAAATACTAATACTATAGGTTCTTTATATCTTCAGCTAGCATTTTTAAATTAAAATACCGAATTAAAAACAGCTTTAGAAGTGTAGAAGCTGAAATATACAGTAATACCACTGAGAGAGAGAAAAAACTTTTGCAATGAGGGAAGAAGGGAGGAGTGTGGGTGGTGTTTCTTTGTGTAGCTTCTCACAATCTTTACTCTGTTTACACAGAGAAGCTTTTCTGTCATTATATCTCTCCGTAGTGTATTAAGTATAAAGCAAATATTCACACTGTGTCACTGGTTTTCACAGGAGTAGGCACACGATCAAGGTTTAGCATGTAGGACTACGTTTGCAAAATCAGTGCTTCAGGCAAAGTCTTTCCAAAAAGGTCCCTGTAACGTGGTGTTAGATAATCATAGATGTGCTGTGGATAAAGCACTTTAGAAGGTATGGAAATGGATTTGAAACCTTATGAAATACACTTCAGAGATTCCCCAAAGTCAAGTCCTTGTTGAACAAGAAAATGCAGGAGGCTGACAGGCAGCTCCTGGTGGGCTGAGGCTTTAAGGTGACATTGGAATTGTTCATCTGATGGATATGGAGCAGACTTGTCCGTGGCAGGTAGTGGGTAGCTTCCAGCCCCAGGTGCTTTTGGCAAAGGGTTAAGAAAATAATGTTATGACAGCCACAGAGCATGTCAGAAATGTCATTGCTGCTCCAAAAACGAAAGCGAGCACTGCTGAAAATAGATGAGACTCTCAGGTATCAGTGCAATGTCGTTTTCATGCACACTTATTCTGGGCATCTCATGAAAACCCAGTGCTAGGGTTTGCTGGAGTCATCTGTTCAGCCTATGGGGCATTTGGAGGTGAGTAAACCTGCAGTGGGGCAGGAGCTCCTGTGTGGTGATGCCTGCTCAGAGCCACTGACAGAGGCAGTGGCCTAAATTACGTGCAGCAGTAAATTAATGTTCAGCAGTGTGGTTCCACTGAGGTCACAGACTCAATGTCTCTGCTACAAGGTGCCTTTCTGTTTGGATTTTGGGGTTTTTGCAGCTCCACAGATATGTGAGCTTAAATGAGCTTGGGAGCAGTATCATAGAATAGTTATTATCAGCCCAAAAAAAGCCACCACTGAATATTAAAGGATTGAGAATGCCATGTAGGGAGAATCTGGACTTCAAAAATGTAGGGAATGGCTTTTCAATCCTTTATCTTTCTGTATGCCTTCTACTGATTTTGTTAAATCCAGGGAAGTAGCAAAAATGTCCATTCCTTAAATAAAGCCTGTAATGTCTGACGACTGCAGGCTGTTTTATTCATTTATGCATAAATATATATATAAAGTCATTATGAGAACCTTATTTTTAGTTACATTAACATCCCTCTATACTTCCTAGCTATTTACATGAACTTTCCCAGGGTATAAATTAGAGTGGAAAAGCATAAATGAGAATCAGACTCTTATGAAGAAAAGCAAAACAAACTTACAGCGGCACTAACTGATACATTTTTGTTACACTTGAGCACTGCCTTTCTCTTTTCCCTTTCATTTTGAAGACCACACTCACAAGGGCACAGCTAGAGAATTTTTTGTGCAGCCTACGTGGGATTTCCTTGCTTGCCTCTCCTCCAAAGGCATGTCTCTTTCTTGAGAAAATAACTCCTACTTCATCCACATATTAGTTTCATGGGTATTCAGAAGAAGAACTTAAGTTACAAACTACAATGTAGGGAATGAATGAATGAATGAAACATGCTTCTCTGCTCTATCACGCACGTGGTTCCAGAGAAGCAAGTGGCAATAAAACAAAAAAATCAGTTTTGATTGTAACAGAACAGCCGTACATTGACTGATCTGAATCCAAGCTTTGGAAAGTTGATAAAGCCAAGGTTTATAAGTTTAGTCACTTTCTGGAAACGGGCTTCACATGTTTGAATTGAAGGTAATAATATAAGTAGGTTTAAGTAAATATTCCATTACAATAATGTGACAAAAAGATTGGGCCTTGTAAGTTGATGGTTGGACATGGTGAACTTAGGGGTCTTTGCCAACCTTAATGATTGTATGTAAAAGAGAAATATATAGGGTAACTAGCATTAAACCAACTGGAAGCAGATTTTCATATATTCATATTCTTTGCAAAGCATATATACAGTGTGATGCGTACTGTCTCAGATGCCATTTTCATTCTTTGATGCTTTTTATATCAGATTAATAACACTGTGTGATCTGGAAGGAGTAAAAAGAACATGCTGCTTCCTTTCAGAACGGAAAGCCAACGCACATCGTTCCAAAGGTCTGTGTGCCATTTTCAGAAAGGAAGTTCACTGAATACAAAGGGTTATAATTAAAATGGCATTTCCCTGGACCGCTGGCTGGGTGCTGCTGCTCAGAGAACTCCGAGGCTGCCCAGCTGGGGCTGCTGCTGCCCTTTGGGCGCTTCCTGGAGCAGCCCCCGCGGCGCCACTGCAGGCGCTCCCGAGAAAGCCATCCAGAAGCGCGGCTCTGTAAAATCAAGGGAAGCAGCTCAGGCCGAGCTCCTCAAAGCCCCCGTTGTGGCTGCGGGTCGGGGGCGATGCCGTGTGCGGTGTGCGGTGTGCCAGGCTGCGGTGTGCCGGTGCCAGCCGAGCCCGTCCGAGCGCTCCGTGCCCGTGGCCGCAGGCAGCGCTGGCGCGGGCGGACACCGGCACGTCCTGCGTGTTCAAAACGGCTTCGTGCGCTCCCGAAAATCTGCTCAGAGCAGAGGCAGCATTCAAAAAAAAATGAAAGTTAGAGGCTAGTTCCTGTCCGTAAATCGCGATTTTGAATTTTAAAACGAACGTATTGTAAAACCGTTCCTGTATGCAAAGCCTGACCCTGCTCGGCTGCATCATCCGGCCAGGTCCAGCGCACCTCCCGTGTAAAGCGGAGGGAGCTCTGCTTGGAACTGCCACAGCGCAGCTCATCCCATCGCTACACGTACGCCACTAGAGGCTCTGCATTTACAACCAGCCTGACTAAAATTGGATTACTAAATCCATAATCCTTCATCTGAATAAGTGCTCTCCTTTTAAAAAGTGCAGTGTTCAGTGGAGATCGTTCAGGAGGGAAAGCGCTGCAGAAAAGAAGTGTATTTATATGTAAAACTGCTGTGTTTGAATGCAGAAAAGCATCATATTGAATTTTTTCTTTTGTGAGTTTTGTTGGGAAAGAAAACCCACAAAACTTCTGGGGGACAAAATCTAGTGTTTGGTTGAAAGCCAGTTACCTTAAAAACAAAATGCTTTTGTTTAAAAGAATTCCTTGACTCATTCTGTTGATCAGTCTGGATAATACTTTGATTTTTCAAGAATAAGTTTAGAGAACAAAAATTGACACTTCAGTGCCTTAGGATCCTGGATAGCATAGCAGACAATTAACACTGTTTGCTGAAATAGTTACCCTCCACTCTTCTGCTAATCACAGCCCAGTGGTTTAAGGCATCCTATTTACACAAAATAATTAATATGTACATCTTCACAGAGAACTGTTGCATAGTTTTAAAATTAATTTAACAAATGTAATCCCTATGAATGAGGCTCATCATTGAAATAGCAACAGGACTTTTGGGGTGTTGCTAAGCAGTATTGTAATTACAGGGATTGGCTGCAAACTGCTCTTGTGAGGAGAGACAAGGGCTCATGAAAATGCATCAACCATTCATACCCTGCATACTCCCCTAGTCCCTGTAGGGTACCATCTTCTTCCTGCAAAGATTCATCTCAATTTCTACAGAAGGAGAAAAGATTGTAAAATCAATAAAATCATGATGGCTGCAGAGAATCTATTTTAAAGAAATCCTTGTAAGCAAAGTGCATTATTAACACAATGAGATAGGTCTGTGCTCACGGGATGTGCTGCCAGTCAGCTTCCCAGACACCAAGAGCACCACACAAACCCTCTGGTCTGCAAGTGTCTGACAAGTGTTTACATGTTAACCTTCATTAGGAGATTGGTCAAGCAATTCACGCTTGATTAATTGATTATCCCACGGTGACAGTTCATTTTTTGAAATGTCTGCCAAGCTGGGAAGGAGCAGGACAGTCAGACCAATGACAAAAGACACTGATGGACAAACACTGGGCTTACTGAACAGCTGCTGGAGTGGCAGACCAGCATTTACAGAGTGTAATCAATGCCTCAAAGACATGGCAATGCTATAAACACTGTTTATTTATTTTCTGTGCATTTATGAATTTTTAATGCAATCAATACATATTAGCTTCATTTGTTGTTTGGTTAAAATGTAATATGAATTTTCCAAGTTACTGGTTGCCTTAATATCAGGTTTTATACAGTGAAATTTATGAGTCCTTGCACTTTTATGAGGTTTTATTGACGCCTAGAAAGCCAAGCATAATTTCTGACTTTGTTTGTTCCAGCATTACAGAATTAGTAAAAGCATCCATTGCTGGGCTCATTGAATAAATTAATTTCCTTGGCAATGTGTGCATTTTGAATTTTCTTGAATTAAGTCAGAAAAAAGTGGATGTGTCAGCACAAGTTAGTAAGTAGCAACTGCACTGCAAGAGGATTTCAAGCTAGAGCAGTGCAAGGGAGAAGCTCTAAACCAGAGTAAATTACCCACAGACAGTACATGTATTGGAACAGATCATCCCTTGCTTAAATGGTACTGAAGTCCATTGAATTACCTCATAGACAAGTTTGGCCAATATAAATCTGCAGCAGATGTTTGACTAATGAATGATTTGAAAAAGCTTGAGTATATTGTGATATAATTACCTGATATTGAAGTGTACTGCTTTCAGAGCTTGTTTTTGTCTTATTTATGCAGTCGAAACAAAAATGCAGAAGTCACAGTGTGAGTTTTCAGAATGATCACTTGGTTTCGGAGTATAAAGAAAGAAGAATCCCAAATCATGAAATTATTCCAGCTTACAAGTAAAGTCAGAACCAGACTGACCTGTGACCTAGCCATGGGCAGGTATTGTTTTGAGCTTTGATGAGACAAGCATTCAGAGAGCTGCTCTTTTCACATTACCCACCTCTATTCCTCTCCCTCCTCAGCATCCTCCTTCCTTGCACATTCTATACAAAGGATGACAGGGCAGGACTGTGCTAATGCAGCAAAGGTGGTTCTTTGGTGCTCTGGAGCCCTTGTCTCCGGGAAGCTGCCCAGGGAAGCTGCTATAGCTCACATCTTTCCTGACAACCCTGCCTAAAGATCTGAATTTTTTTTCCAAAAGTCAGGGGGTGCTATCACTGAATTCAGTTGCAATTTCCACAACCATTGTTGTTGTCTTGTGAAGTGCAAGATTTCTTGAACTGACCCTGAAGCCTGATGATTTCAGAAACAGGCTGTAGGAAGGAGTCTTCTCTATGCATCTCTGTGTCACACATTTCTGGGTGAATCCCTCAATTTTTGGTCTTTGGCTCTCACGAAGTTCTACCCATACAACCATCATGGGCTGCTGCATGCGTGGCCAGGATGCCACAAACAAATTCAGGTGAAGAACAAGGAGAGCCATCACACCATGAATCTTCTGAATTTAGCAATTGTTTGGGAGTCACAGAAAGACAATTTTATGAAGACAAATTAAAGGATTTTGCTTCTTTGCCAACATAGAAGTTGTTCTGTAAGAAATATGAGTGCTGCTGGGTTAGGGCATAACCTGTGTGTTAGTAATGAGAATACTGAAGAACCTTTACCTGGCAGTAGTTTATTCCAGAACAGATGATCTTGCCTTTTCTTCTAAACCTGTACATACTGCTTGGTGTTAAAGACAGGCTATTTTAATGGATAGAAGGGCTGCTGATCTGAGCCAGCATGGCAATATCTCTGCTCCTAATAACAGAGGCTGCTGTCATTTCAGGGACAATTAGCAGGCAAATCCTATTAAAGGAATAGATCGCCTAATCCTCAACTCTGGTACATGCTATTCACTATGATAGCATTTTAATTATAAGACTTGTGCAGGCTACAATACTTTGTGCAAAAAATCCAGAAAATTCAGAAATTGTGTTTGATTACTTCACTCAAAAATGACAAGTTAGACATCTGCAATTTCAGAGTTATTACTCCAGCCCTTTTAATTGGCATAACTACATTTTTGTGCTGTTCAGAGTGGTAATGGTAGGAGACCCAGCAAGGTCTGAAGCGTCACTAGCAATTTTCCTCTTTCCTGCATTTGTAACTTGTTTACAAAGGTAGAAAGCAAGAAGAAGATACTTGGAGAGAGCCCACCAGGTACATTCTCCACTTGGTGTTTGTATCCTTTAAAACTTGTTCACTAGGTGCAGCAAAGAGAGAGAATCATCACAGGAGGGAATGCAGGAGCAGCTGGCTACACAGGGGCACTGAGCCCTGGAACAGCCCAACCCTGCTCCAAGAACCTTGTCTGGGTACTGCAGCTCCGTCCATGTGGAACAGGGGACAGTCCCTCAGCAATGAGGAGATCCAGGCTTTATTTAACAGTAGGCACTGTCTTAGGGCTTCTTCTTCCCTTGGCTTTTGTCTTCCTATGGGGAGGAGGGCTAACTCCACCAAATAGGAAATCTAGCCAAAATAAGGTGAGTTCAGGGGACCTGTACTTTCTGTTTACTTGAAGAATAGAACAGCTCCCACAAAGGAGGATATTAGAAGAATCTCTTCCACTATAGTTCAAGAGCTGTTTTTGGACATGTGTAGTTGCATGATGAACCTTGGGCTTTGTCCCCTGTACCTCTAACTAGATCTTCTCTAGGGGACTTTCTGCTCTTCAGAATCTCAGGTTTTGCAAAGTATTTAGCACTAGTATAAATATGCTAACATAGAGTTACCAGTAAGAGATGGATTGAGGTCTTTTTCTTGTTTGAGAAAACACCATCCAGCAGTCTATGTGCAGACCCTGAACCTGTGAGCAGAACTCAGCCTCAAAAGCTGGGCCATCACTTTAAGTCAGTGCAATGTTACTAAGGACTCTTCATATCAATGCATTTAAAAAATATTTTCATTATAATTTCTGTTTCACAGGGCTAAAGTAAGTGCTGTGGCTCTCTCTTCCCATGATATTCATGCTATTCCTGGCCTTTTATTGCACTTATTAGTTCCCTGAATTAACTTAACTGTGAATTGGAGGCTCAGAATGCTGAAGGTGTGTTATCTTGGACGGATGCTCTTTCCAGTTAGCACAAATAAGTATCAGTTACAGCACTGAAATAAAGCAGTGAACAATCCTTTAAAAGAATATTGTTATAATTTCTCACAAAAATCGATGTATAATTTTTAGCAAACTACATTATTAATTTCCCTTATTCTTCCCCAAAACTCCCCCAAAACTCAGCTACTTATTCAGTAGCTCTTTCAATTACAAACATCAGTATTATGATTCTTTGTCATGCTTTGTATTTTGTTATCCCAAGACTCTAGATATGTTCCTTTTCTCTTCCTTGTTATCTTCAGCATCTTTATAACAAAAGTGCTGCAAAAGCAACTGGAGAAAGATCATTCTGTCTGAAAACATCATTCTTTGCCGTGTGGTAGATTTTGAAAAGAGGCCACCAGCTCTGCAAGATGAAGCAACATTCTCTTTAACAAAGGAGGATAAGCATCAGAGGCATCTGGGGAAAACCTCTGATTCAAAGTGCTGCACTCTGAATATAAATTCTAACCAGCAATCAGAAAAAAGCAGAGTATCATGTTCAGTAAGCTGAGTTCAACTGTATTGAAGCAGGGGCTGCAGGAACTGATAAATTCTTGGGACACACTTGAAAGCGAATTGAGAAAAGTTGCTATTCTCTCCAACAGCCTTTCAATCAGGTTTTCTAAAGCTATTTTAAAAGTGCATGGACCTCCACCTGCTTTAGGAGCCAACATAATCATTGAGCAAATTAGCTATTTATATGTATGAGTGGCTAAAGCAATCCAAGGAAGATCCTTGTGCCCAGTGCACCAGAAGTTTGAAAGCAGAGGTGTCACTGGAACTTGCTGAGACTGACCCCTGTTGCTTTAGGGCCCTCCCACTCTAACTTTCCTACAGAAATGCCTGTAGGATTTCTGGATACTGTCCTTTCCAGTCTCACCCACTTCCATAGGGGCTTGCACTGCTGTCTGGGCAGAGGGACAGGGACTGGATGGAAGTACAGCTTGAAGGTTGCATCAGCTGTAGCAGAGGCTACATGCATCACTTATGCATCATGTTTTGGGAAAGATGAATGTTGAAACAGACTAACCATTCTGAAGCTTTGGTTGTTTCCCTCTGTATACAAAGATGTATCTTTCTGTTATTTCAGATATAGAAAGAAATGTTAGAAGAGATCTGAAATACGTATATTTGCAGGAGGGTTAAAATGTGGCTGCTGTGAGCAGTCGGAGTGTAACATGATCTGTACACAGCACTGCACACTGCTGGAGCCATGGATGAGCAGCACAGGGAACCACAGGGAGGGGAAGAGAGCTCTGCACCCTCAGAGACTCATCCTCAAAAGTTCTCTGAACAGTGACAAGGCAAATACTGCTTCTGAAGAAATCTGGGGCTGGGATTTTTCCCTGTAAACTTGAGTGAGGCTGCAAAAAGGGCCATTAAGCACAGGCACATTTACTGTTAACCATCTTTCTGCACTGGCCCAGAGGAAATGCAACTTTCCAGCGGGGTGGTTATTTGTATCTGGTGTGGAGCACTCCTAACATGCTTTACTTCAGTCTGCTTTTGGAGAGATTATAGTTCAAACCAAACACATAGCTTTAGATGCACTTCTGGTTACTCTACCCTTTAAACTGTAGCTTCCACATCCATTAAGTCTGTGAGCTCCTAAAATTATTGTGTCGACATACAGACCTCTTTCTCTTGAGGTGTGCTAGGTGTATGCTTGCTTTTTCCCCCTTTGTTTTGACCCTTTAATTGCCTTAAAAGCAATCCATGGACTCAAAAAATGTAGCGTAGAATGGTTCCCACATATTTTGCATACCCTGACCTGGTCATCCCTTCTTGGAGGCTCCAAGCCATGGGTGTCTGGCTACAGCTCTTCCTCATGATGGGGAACAGTGAAATTATCAGTGAAACAACCTGTGGATTTTCCATTCTGTGTCTAAAAACTTGCTTGGCCACCTGCACCTGGGTTCCCATTTCACAGGTGCCCCACAGCTAAGACACAGCTGTGGAGAAGATGGACATACAATCCAAATGCAGATGTGCATTCAAGGAATCTTAGTTTTGTGAAATCCCTGAAAAGAATAGTTAAGCTTACTAAATAAAAGAAACAGAGACAGATTCATGCAACTAGGCTATAAAAACAGTCATTACATGCAACAAGTCTAATAAATGCTTTGTTTAGGAAGCAAAGTCACAGCCAGAAAGCAGAACTGCCTTTTCCCAAGGTAACACCATGCACCTTCTTTATGGAGAAAGAGATGGCAAACACTTTGCTTCTATCAAGATCGGAGTTCTGTGCTTGCTTCTGGTTCTCCTAAATGACAACAAGGAGATGATTTGCCTTGCTAATGGCAGCTGCTGTTTTAGCAAATAGGATTTCTCTTGGAATAGGAATAATTAGCCCTTCACTTGAATGTTTAAACAGCATCCATGGTTGGTTGCTAAAAGGACAGAAACACAGAAACATTTATTAATGAATATTAAAATATTTAAAATTTTTGAAATGCTGTCTCAGCAGTTCTTTGTGAACCATCTTTCATTTTAATCACATGACTATCTGTTAGTGGTGGTGTGGAAGCTGTGATGAAAGTGGCTGAATGCTGTAAAAATGCCTAAAAATCCACACACACTTCTGAACTCAGTAGGAACTAGCATTTGACTTGCATGCCCTAATCTGAGGAATTTGAAATCTAATTAAGATTAAATTGCAACAAAAATACACAAAGATCAAGGGACACGGGGATGCTTTCACTGTGTCAGGTAGGGACAGGCTGCACACAGCAGGTGTGGATGAGGGAGATGAAGGATGGCAGTGTGCTGGCAGGGAGATGGGGGGCAGCTCAGTCCTGCTCTCCAGACCACCTCACAGGGGATGTTTTAAAGCCCGAGTTTCTTTCTCCATACAAAAATATAACTAACTTAAAATACAGCAAGGCTGGTGCTGCAGAAATCTCTTCCCAAAGGCTCCGGTGAAAGGGGCTGGAGGTGCCGAGCTGGCAGCTGCGTGTGCTGAGCGCTGCTGCTGATCTGCTCAGGGCCATTTAGGACAAAAAGGAAAGCCTCCACACTTGGAAGGGACTCTGGTGATGGCACATCCAAGACCCATGTGAAGGGTAAATAAAGTACATTTCAGCCTTTGAAGCTGAAGGGAAAACCAGGAAAATTCCCTTGTCTGTACTGTAGGTTTCTGATTTCTAATCTGTGATTTCATGGAGAAAAGAAATTGTGGGACTGAATTTCTTTTAGGTATGGTATCCTTAGCTTATTAATTCATTTTACGTGTTGTCCAATTTTGGGGGAAGGGCTGCATTTATGTGTAGGTGGTATTATTGTAGGAAATGTCTTACTTAATTATTATCTACTGAAACATCACCTAGGAGATACTCTTTCTCTGACATGCAGCTTGATACCTCATGCAGAAAGAGGTAACTCTTCCATAGTTCATTAAATTATGTTGTGGTGAACTTAACTCCACTGGGTCGCAATTAAGAAGTGAAGCCACTGCCTTTAGAGGAAAAGGCAGAGAATAATCAGAATATACTGAATATATAATTTGATCTCTGGAATTAGCAAGAGGAAAAATATGGTGTGCAAATGTGTAGACATTAAGAATGTATTATGTTCCAAAGATTTGTCTATGGAAGTATAATATAATTATATCATTACTGTTTTTGGAAATATTTAGTACTTTAAAAATTCCAGGTGTTCTTTCTAAGTTTGTTAACTACAGTAAGGTAACTGTAGTAAATGTACATTTTCCTTCCTACTTCCCTTGTCTCCATCGTAGGACTCCATGAACTTCAGTCACACTGATTCTGGACCCATTGCCTATTAAGATGCATTATAAAGCTGCAGTAAATTTTATGTTATATTCTCACTTAATTAAAATTTTCCATTTTAATAATCCTTTTTATCCTTTTTTAAAAAATGTTGAAGTACCTAGTAGAACTCTCTCTGTCTGTTTTCTGGCAAAAAACCTCACAAATCTTATTTCATTAGATAATTGCATATGTGAAGAACAGAAAAGACAGTTGCCTCAGCTGATGTTTCTCAGACCTCCTTGCCCACCATTCTTCTGCTGCACACGTTCTTTTTTTTTTGTTGTTCCACTTACGTAGGAGAGATACAGGAGAGATCATATGCTTTTTGTTCTTAACACTGTTGTTATAATGGCTTGGTCAGGTCTGTTCATTTTGTTTTTCTCCTACAAAATATAAATCATGCCAAGAAGCTTTCTGCAGGTATTGGTGACATACACCACTGGACCACACAGGGATGTGGCTGGTTAAACATGCAGCACTGAACACCTACATCACCAGTGCAGAGGTGTTAAATAACACCCCACTTGGTACATTCTTGAGCAACTTAATTCCCTTCGCTAGTAGAAGAATGAGCAGCTTATAAATGCAGAATAATGGAAATTTTAATTACATAATGATTTAAGGCTGCCTCTTGTTTACAAGGAAATAGTATCCCTTGAGCTGAATGAAGGGAGGGGCAGGTTTCAATTTAACAGCTCAGAGAAGAGCAGATGATTCGTTTCCACTGTTAATACTGGCTGTCCACAGGATCCAAGTGAACTCGGTGTGGGAGGTGCTAACATTTGTTTTGAGCATGTGAATGGCATTCCAGTTCTGTTTAAGTTCTCCACACAGTCTTTAGGGTGAGTTTTAAATAACAACAGTGAACTACATTGAAGTCTCAATCAGTACAGAATTGTTTTGCTGTAGCATAAAATTCCTGGTCCCTCCCATCAGGTGGGTATATTTACTCTTGTGACCATTTGAATACACACCTTCTCATTCATATACAGTGGAATAGTGAGCGGAGTTTGATTTCCCCGAGTTTGTTTTCCCCGTATGAGATTAGCATCAGCATGTTTCCCTGAGCAGCTGCACACACAATTAGGAGGGCCCAATTAAAGCTGCATTCCATTCACACAGAGCAGCAGTGATTGCTGTCTGTAATTTCTCCTGTGGTTTGACTTAGGGGTATTAGGTTGTGCAGGACTTCATTAACAAATGAAGTCAAGTCAAACAAGTCAAGGAAAAAAATGCAACAAGCTGGAAACTGGTATGTAGGACCTTGGCCCTTGTGCACTACCTACAGCTTGAGAAAAGGGGTCTCCTCTTCCATCCCCCTCAAGTAGCCACTAGGCAAGTGACCACTTTCCTCTGTTTGGGCTTGTGCTTTCTGTCCTCCTGGCCACAGTAAGGACTTGTGTGTGTCCTCTGCTTCCATATCAGGCACTCTCACTGAAGTGGGTGCCGGCCATCCAAAGACTCCTGTAAATTCAAGCTCAAATTAATTCTAAAGCCAATATACTTTTGTTTGTCCCAAGCACTATGTGTGCCATCATTACAGGAAGATCAGCCCTGCCAAATGGAAGGAGAAAGGTAAATTAATTAGAATACAAAAGGAAGAGGGTAGTGGAGCACCAGCACCCTCTTGAAGAATGAGGAATTTCATTCACACCCTGCCTTTTTTCCCCTCCTGAGGCAGTTCGGTACCAATTTGTCCCTGCCTTCCCCTAGGCCCGTGTAACTGTGTGCTCACACATCCTTGGTGGAACAGTGGTTTTTGCTTTCATCATTTAGGGATACCCAAAGTCTGCAAACACATTTCTCAGCTAACATGATACAAGGAGCAAAACACCAGACATACAGTCCCTGTCAAGAGTTGTGGGAGAAAATGTGTGGTTTCCAACCAAGCACAGGAACAGAAGACCCAAAAAACTCAATTTCTGTAGATATGGACAGTGATTTTAATGAAAAGAGGGAAGGAGCATCTCTGAATTGCACTGATGTGCAGAAGTGGCAGTACTAGAAGGGCCTGGCAGGAGTATTTTGACCCTTAATCACCACATAGATCTTCTGAAGTGGCTGAGACCAAAAAAGGACAAAGATGGGACTTAATTTCACAAGATTCAGAATATTCTGACACTTGGGCAGCAGAGCCCTTGAGGCATTGGAGCAGAGGTAGCAGCTGAGCTACTCAGTTGATAGGGAAATGCTTTATTGCACTATTGCTATGAGATAATGTCTTACAGGAGAGGATTACAGAATAAGATTAAAATCAGTTAACCACTTCATGTGTATCAAGTGGTGACAGATCTCAAACCAGTCATTTCTTTTCAAAAATAGATTGTTTGCTAGGAGAAAATTATAAAGAGGTCCCCAAGAAGTTGTTCTTGTGTAGGGAGTACGCAAGATCAATTACTTTGTTTTTTTGCTCTCCTGACTGGTACTAAAGCAGTAAACTGGCAGTTTTGATGCTGATACATGAAGAAAGCCATAATAGGGAAGAAAGCCACCTTTAATTTCAAGCTCCACTAAAATCATGAAAGGAAAATTAATGCTTGCTAAATGAAAAAGGATGATATTGCTGGAGAGAGGAAGTTTTCGGTAAGCTTTTAAGGGAATATTAGTAACTTTCAGAAATGGAAACATATATTATAAAACATGCTTAAAAAGGCATAAACTGCAGAAAATTCAGGAAGTATTTTAAACTGACTTAAGCTCCTCAGTATGCTACTATGTTTTAAAAATCATGCAAACTGAATGATAGCTGACATATGGAAGGAGGCTTTCTAGTGCAGACACATTTTCTATGGAAAATTAAATGTAGTCTTATATTTAGAATAAATGTTTTGAGGTGAAATTAAAAGTCTGCTGATGAACTTTTGCACATTTTTGTAATGCTTCTGCAAATTGCCAGGGGATTCTTAGATGCATGCAGGCTCATTGCCTGGGAATATACTTTCAGAAAGCTGCCATTCTGAGAGTCCTCTGACATGGTGCAGCTGAGTTTGGCCTGTGATATATTGCTAAACACCATAAATGAATGCAGCTTGGAGATGGCAGGTTGCTTTTTATTTTGCCAGACACAACAAGAAAGTGCCAGCCTCTGACAGTTTTTAAAACTAAGCTTTAAAGGAAATACCAAACCTTTAAACCCTTTTTTTTTTAACCAGTCAGAGAAGAAATGCTCACAGAAAGATCAGAGAGAGGATAGGGAAATTTGTGGAAGTGAAAGCTGCCCTACAAAAGTGAATCAGCACTACACCACTCTGGTTTTATGCTGATAAATACATTTGGGATTAGGTGACATGGTCTTTATGCCATCAAATAAATGGGCAGTGGATCTGGTTCAGTGTGTGTGCACCACTGCAGTGGGATTGTAACTGCTGCTGGTAGAGCACTGGATCTGGTGATATCATAGTTAATAGGTTTGGTCTTTTGTTGTGGTATCTAAAAGTGCTTAGGTACCTTGAATTCTCTGCAGAGAATTCCCTTTATAAGAGGAAATGGGAACACTGAATGAGTGAATTGCCTGATAGAACACAATACACCACAATCTATGAGCAGTAGGGCAAGACAGGAACAAATCACAGCAGCTTTGGATCCCAGTTCCACAGCCTTAACACCTCAGTGCTGTGACTCCAGTGAAAAACTTGTTGATGGTTGACAGGAAATAATTGTCAAATGAATGCTGGTCTGCCACTCTATAGCATAAGAGCTATAATTGCTTAACTAGGCTTTAGGCTCAAGAATGTTAACAGAAACTAAAAAAAAGAAAGAAAAGGAAAAAAGAAAAAAAAGGGACGGGAGGAAAAGTGGTGCCCTCTCAATACCATGTAATAAATAAATGTTGCATCTTTTATAAGACTGCCAAGAATATGGCATAGTCATGAAAGCAAGGTTGTAGGAGACAATCTCTGTATAGTACACTGGTGACAAAACAGATTATTTGTTATTGCTTTCTACACTCGACTACATTTCTTTCAAACAGATTCTCGCTGTCAGTGTGGGGTGGGGTTTACTTTGAAACCATTTGGCCAATGTTTGATCCCTAATAGCAGTAGGCTGGCGAAGTCATTGCTAGCACTTCTTTCCAATGTGAAAAACAACCAGGTTCACATTCATAGTCTAAACCACAACCATTTCAAGCAGCAGGAAAGGGAAAATCATACTCATAAGTCCCTACTAAGTGCCTTGCCTTGGCAGACAAGGAAATAGATATTTCTCTTTTTGTCCCAATAACTGCAGACCATTGTGAACCAGTCTACAGGGAAGTACTTTGTTCAGGGAAGTTCAGTTTAAGAGACTCAGAGTATGTGACTACAGAAGGTTCAACCTCTCTTGAGTTGGCAGACCTACCCTACACACGTAACAGATGTTTCTTCTGCCTCAAAAGAGCAGCAGCAAGCCACCTCACCTCTGCTACAGTCACCAGATTCTTTGCTTATCATTTCTGCTTATACAGTCAGTTGAGAAGTAGATTAACTGGGTTCTAGCTTACAAAGAGCAGTAAATTGCAAATGGCAGGAAAATTACTTACAAAATTATACAACGTTAGTTCATTTTCAACTGTATTTATAGAGAATTCCCATTCTGGCAAACAAACAGTGCACTGTGCACTGGGACAGTGTTATGGAAATGTACAGTGAGCATGGAGACGTGCACAGGAATGTAGCTTGTGAGTAACAAGGTGTGTGTGCTCTGAATAACTTTGAGTATAGCTGTAGTACTGGTATTTGCTCTAAGGCTGCTGCAGTATTTGCTGTGCCTCCCTTGTGCTGTCAGGTACAGCAGCATCCCTGTGCCAGCCCTCCCCTGCATGTCTACTCCCTCCCTCTCCTCCCCATCACACCTTCAGTAAAGCAGAAAATGAAGAGGATGACAGAATGATGTTAGAAACTGGTCAATGAGGTAAGATGGGAATCACTGCAAAATCTCAGTCAGATGAGTTTCAGGCTTGGTTATATTCATATTTGACTTTCAAATTCTGATACAGTCAGAGTGCAAAGCCATTCCGTGTTTTTGCCCTTTAGGAGCTTTTATAATATGGATCCTTTGAGATGTATTTTCCACATTTTTTCAGCTCACAGAAGAGCATGTGACCATATATATTAGTCTTAAAAGTTCTAACTGAAAATACTTACAGGTTTGTGAATTTGGTAACCATATGGCAAAAATGCAATTTTTTTTTCTCCCCACAGACTTATACAGAAGATTACTAATACTTTCTCTAGTTTTTATGTGGCAAAATCTCCTATTAGAAAAGTCTATGCCATTTTAAAATACCCTATCTCTTCTGACTGCAGTCCATAGAGCACAGAGTCTCAAGTACACTGCAGCTATGGGGATTGTAGTACAGATATTTAGCTGGTGCCACGTGGAAGCAGTGGTTCCTTCCTTGTGCTCAGGACCTCACCCAACCAGCTGCTATTCATGACCACAGTTGTGTCTCCAGCCCATGGACTGGCTGGTCTGTGGCTCAGAAGTTTATGTGGTGTTTGAAATCCACTTGAGATCTGCCAGGACATTCTGTGCCCTTTGACTCTTCTCTTAGTGTTGTTGTTGGTCTAAGCTGTTCTCTCTCGCAGTGCCCAAATGCAGCTGTCACAGCCCGTGTTCTCAGGGATCTCATGAACTGCTATGGCCCTGGCCAAGTCTGGGAAGGGCTTGTCAGCCCTGTTGACTCTCTCACTGCAGATCCTGACACAGAGGGAGCACATTCTATGCTGAAGAAGTCTCCTTCTAGCACAGGTTGGACAGGACCCTTCTCTTTTGTGGTTCTGTTGCCTTTTTCCCAGCCTGAAAATGAAACTCGAGATAATTTTAGTAAGGAGGTAATACAAAAGAGGGTCTGTCCCTCAGCCTTAGCTGTACTTTGTCCATGAAAGGGATCTCTAAGAGCTGTTCTCGGCCTTGGTTCCTAGGAAGATCCAAGATAGCACAGGGTCCCTGCACGTCCCAGGGCCTGGAACTCTGCAATTTGTTTTGTATTTCTGCTTAGGGAAAGGCCATGGAAAATAACAAGGGAAACTACCTATGAGTACAATAGGCTACAGAGCTACAAATACAAGTGCAAAGAATACAGAGAACATACAAAAGAAAAAAGGGCAAACCCAAGGGCATCAGTTCCGGGACCAACACAGTGGTGGCTAAATATTTTGTTACTGTAAAGTCTGTTTTTTTCATTTTTACTACCTTGTCACAGACAGATTTATGCATTAGCATTAGGATGGGGATATATATATTAAATTTTTCTTGTGCACCATGTGCAAATGTGCTTGACTTAGAACAAATCCTTTAGTGCATCTTCTTAAGAATAATGGTATGATTATTGCAGAAGGAAAGTTTTATATCATGAAATCATAGATTTGTAAAATGGTTTGGGGTGGAAGGGTACCTTGAAGGTCATCGAGGTACAACTCCACTGCCCTGGGCTGGGGACACCTTCCAGTAGTTCAGGTTGTTCAAAGCCTCATCCATTCTGGCCTTGAATACTTCCAGGGATGGAGCATCCACAGATTCTCTGAGCAACCTGTGCCAGTGCCTCACAGGGAAGAATTTCTTCCTTGCATCTGAACCAAGTTCACACTCTTTCAGTTTAAAGCCATTCCTTCTTGTCCTTTTGTCCAGGCCCTCATCCCAAGTCCCTCTTCAGCTCTCTTGGAGCTGTTTTAGGCACTGGAAGGGGCTCTAAGGTCTCCTTGGAGCCTTCTTTTCTGCAGGTGAGCACCCCTCGCTTTCCAAGCCTGGCTCCAGAGGGGGTCCAGCCCTTGGAGCAGCTCCATGGCCTCCTCTGGACTGTCTCCAACAGCTCCATGTCCTTCCTGTGCTGGGGACCCCAGAGCTCTGCAGGTGGGGGTCTCACCTGAGCAGGGTACCAGGGCAGAATCACCTTCCTTCACATGCTGCCAGTACTGATGTCCAGCCCAGGACAGGGTTGGTTTTCTGCGTTGCCAGTGCACACGTGCAAGTCATGTTGAGCTTGTCAGCCACCAAGACCCCCAAGTCCTTCTGCTCTCAATCCACCCTCTGCCTAGCCTGTATTTGTGCTCTGATGCATGTGCAGGGGGCATATATAATTATACAGGAAGAATTATTACAGTAACATCGTGTTCCTCTATGGGGTATGACTATCACTCATACTCTCTCAGTTTTTATCCTGAGTTCCCCCTAGTAAGAGCACTCTTCATACATGCCAAGAAAATAACTGTCCTAAGTGAAGTTATTGTCTCTTTAATGACCACAGGAATATCTACTGTATTTAATATATTGCTTTGGGAAATCTGCTCTGCCCACCCCAAATGGCTGTCTGTCTTAAACATATCTGCTCAGAATGATGTGTGTTATATAAATAAAACTACACAGACAGCATGTTTGTCAATCAGCAAAAAAGGCCCTATACCCGCTGTCCCGGGCACATGTACTTTGTAAGCATTGGTTTCCAACAGATAAATGTAATCAAGGTTTATATGCTCACAGAAGCCAACAGAATGGGATTTTTTCACTTGAAAGATCAGAAGAAAATTGTAACTAATGTTGTGGAAAATTACTTTGATATTGCTTTCTCAGTACAGCATCACAATTAGGTAGCAATGTGAAGCACAGGGAAAGAATAAATGAATAGTAACAAATCAACACAAACAGCTACTGTCAGGAGTACTTTGCTCAGTGAAAGTAATGTAAGCATTACTTAAAGTTTTATGACTGTGGATTTTATACTGGTTTAAGTAATACATCAAGGTCTCACGGTCATGCTTGCTAGGACTAAAACAATCAAGACCAATTTCCAAAACAGACAGATAAAACTGAAGTACCAAAGTATTTTATTAATCTTGTTTCATAAGTTGTTCTATCCTAAATGAAAGATGACTGAACATACTAACAATGAAAAATGTCCTTTTGGACAATGCAAAGGTTCTTATTCTGCTTTTTGGTGGAAAATGAGTGCTACCAACTTCTCTCCAGCCCTGCTGATGAGATTCCAGCATTTAGCAAATGTGTTTTTCTACATAGGAAATACAAAAGCAAAAGCTAATCCAGTAAAGCTTTTTCCATGCAGAATCTGTTGTCCTAAGTAGCTTAATGATAGGTGCATTTGTTCAATTCTCTCAAGAGAGCAATCAGGCAAGCAAATTATAGCAATATCCCATCTCCATTAGAACAAGGCTGCTTTATGGAGAAACACTGAGCAGAGAAAGAGAAGGATCCTTCTCAGCACGCCAAAAACGTTGCCTGTGATTGACAGATTTTCACAGGAGACTGTCTGGGAAGGAAATATGCCAACCTGTTTTTTAAATGAAATGAATGGGTATTTTTTCCTGTGTTCTTCAAGTCACCTAGTATGTTTTAGTGATAACTGGTGTAATTTCAAAAGCAGTGGCTATGAGGAGTTTGTCAGTCCACTGGGAGTTGAAAGCACTTAACACGTGAAAATCAGTCAAACAGAAATAAAACTAATTGTACTGAGCACCTTTTACTCAAGGGTACAGCCTGGTTCCTATTAACATAAATAGTAATTGAATGTGAGAATTGAGGAATTGATTACACACCTTTGGCAGTAACAGCATCATTGGCATGTTTGTGTTTTAGGTATCCACAGCAATTGAGCACATTACAGAGTGCGTTTCCCTGCCAGGAGTAGGAGCTCTGTTCAAACTTGCTTTTATTTAAATATGCTTGGGTGTCCCCTTCTCCTGTTACACTACTCTAAAACAATCACTTCCCAGTATACGACAATCAGCAGTCAGCATTCAAGAGGTCTGTGGCAGAGAACAGGTTAAGATGAGGGACCGACAATGAAAAAAATTGAGAAGAAATTGCACTGATTTTGAGACCAAACCAGGAAACCTTCTCTTTCAGGAGCAAAGAATTAACTTTTCAATGTAAATTTACATATTCTTAGATACATTAGAGTACTGCCTGCATTTGCTGTCCATGCATCTTTCCCCATGCCTAAACTACTGGCCAGTTTCAGTCAAATATGACCAGTACCTCTGTTTTTAATCTATAAACTCTTTTGTATCTAAGCATACAAAAATAAATTGCAAAAGCACTCAGGGAACTAGTTAATTCCATGTTCTGCACAACACTTAAGATTCATTACTTCTATAGTTTCAGCTGAGTGGCTGCTTTCAAAATTGGTGTGTGTTCAGTTGGACTAAATAAACAACATATTAAAGTACAGATTGTTTTGTGACATGAAAACAAGCACTTAACAGACCTAGACGCAGAAATTAGCAATTAATGTAATTATTTAAGAGTTCTCAGTGTTACAGTTGAGCTTCTTTAAAAATGTTAGCAATAATTTTAAACAGACACATTTGTGTTCACTGTATGATGAAGATGTCAAAGAATAAACTTTTTATGAAGCAATTGTTTAGTCAAGGAACAATTTCAGTGCATATAAGAGCAAACACAGGGACAGAACTCCAGAACACAGTGGCATTATCCTGAACAAGAGTAAATGCACTGGCATTTGTCTAGGCTCTAAAGTAGCCTTCATTACAGCCATAGTCAAAGAGAAAAGGACTGTAAGTAAATCAAGAGATTTTGGGTCCTTTCATAATTCTTTTGTGCCTCCCTTTAAAAGGAAACTACTATTTCAGCCCACAGTTTTCTAATTCTTCCATCTCTGTGGCCTTTGTGGCCAGTTTCAAGTTAGTAGTGCAGGAAGATAACATGCGTATGAATAATAATTATTAAAGGTTTAATTGAAGTTAAGCAAATTAAGTGAATGCATCCTGAAGCATTTAAAGTTTCTGATGTGACTCATTCATACATCTCTGATTTTGCATCTCATGACATGCTGAATACCATACGCAAGTAAAGGTAAATTCAGAGGTATGTATTTCCAGGAACAGAACTTTTGATGAAATCTCTGATTTTCACATTTATACTGATATAGTTAGCAGCAAAAGTTGGTCTCAGCTTTGGCAGAAACTTAACTCCACCCAGCTGGACCCTATGCACGTTGGCAAAGGTCCCTTTACAATCAATTAGTTGGTTCTTGGAACTGTTTTTTCAGCAAATACTGTTTGGGTTTTTTTTAAAAGGCATTGATAATTACTTTCAAGGTAGCTTTCATTAAGAATGACATACCTTTTTTGAGGTATCCTCTGTGAAATATGTAAAACACGTTGAAAATATAAGTACAAAATATTGACCATGAAAGGGCAGGTGATTCAAACAGAAATAGGAATGCTAACCTGGTGTCTGCTGATGCACTATTTCTTCTGGATCCTGCAGGTGAATGAAGACAACGAGCCCAACTGCTCCAAACAGCAAGATGAAGGAGAACATACATGTCAGCCTCATAATTACTGTTCTCAGATCAATCCAGTTCTGACCCAGGAAAAGAACTGCATGCAATCTCCAGGGCACTCTTCACTCATAGTCTTCGTCCTCTCATCTGGAAATCTGGTGCAATATGTCTACAAGAAGTAAGAAACCAAACCCCTAAAACTTAGCATAGAGGGCACTTTATTTTTCCAAAATTAGTAGATTTAAGTTCTTATTTAGACCAAATAACTGATTTATCTAGTATTTCATTTCAAACCTCCAGTCTATTTCTGTCCCATCAGTTTGTCTTCAATTTTATGTCCTCTTTTTGACATGCAGAAAAGACAATGTACTATATAGTTAAAAACTGCATTTTGAGAAAAACGGTCATGCCATGACTGCAATTTTCAGAGGAATCCCTCTCAATTGTTTGCTTAGAATGTGTCATTTTTAATTTTTATTTCTCACTGATTAAACAATATGAAAACCATAAAGGGAGATAATGTGTGGGGAACAATCATGAAAGCTGCACCTTCGTGCCAAACACGAAACTGGCAGCTGCTGCTTCACCTCTGAGAAAAAACAGTCACACTCAAACCAACCACCACAGGACACCCACTGCAGAAGCTCTGCAGGCAAACTGATTTCCAAGGGAAATCCTGGTCACCCCTTTTACTGGCTTGCAGTAAACATGAAGGAGGAGAGTGGCAGGAAGCAGGAGTCTGCCAGGAGCCACGGGCACAGCTGCCTCCTCCCCGAGGAGCTCCCAGAGAGGTTCTGGGTCTATTCTGCAAATCTCACTGCTGGCTCTGACATTTGCTGTTACTGCAGTCCCAGAGCAGCCCAGTCCCACATGGGCCTGTTGTTGTGTCTTTCTAAACCCCTCTCTGTGCACAGCCCTGAGGCTTTAAACCCAGAAAAAGTCCGACTGGAACAAGTGTCTGTCCCCGTATGATACTAAGAAGTGAAACAGTGAAGGAATGAGAACCAGGGAGGAAAACTATTACCAGGGGCTGCGTGTCTTTATTAATTAAAGTGAATGCTTCTACCACAGAGCTATGCCAATCCTGCATTTCCCAGTAGCACAAGGAAAGGTGCATTAGAGCACAGGCAGGGGAACAGGTTCCCAAAATGTAACTGGATTTCTTAGTAGCAAATTATTGAATACAAGGGTTCGGCTGGAGGTCAGCAACAGGTTGCAGGGGCAGCAATCACTTTGCTTCGCTCATATTTTTTACTGCAAAAGTGATCTGCTCTAAGGGAAAGTTTTTGAAGCTGGTCTTTGTTTACAAAGGGGATTTTAAATACAGGACTGAATAACATCAGTTTGCAGAAAGGATGGGTTGTGGAAAGGTGATGATTCAAAGCAGCTATGTCAGGAAAAGTCATTAAAGATTTGTTCTTAATGTGCCTGGAATATTTGGTGTTGGGGCAACGTGTATGCTTTTCACGGTTTCCTTAGCAAGTTTTTAATTTTCTGTAGTGTACTGGCATTCTAAATCTCTGAAATGCATCAAAGAAGAACATGAGGTGTGAAAGATGAAGTAATGCTGCAACTCTGACTGATAAGGTTATTAACATTATTTAGTGGCAACTATATTTATTCAGTGTGTAAAACAGCCAGAGCTCCAGGCCAGGAACACTGGGGGATGCTTGTATCTTAAATGAAAGCAGAGCACTAAGTTCTCTCTATGCACAAGCAAATTCATCTTTATTCTCTGTTCAAATTATAGCAGATGGTAATTGTGTATTCCTTTTTTTTTTTTACCTTAAACCCTTCTCACACCTTTAAAGTAAAACTAAATGAAAATATTACTGTTTTTCAGCACTAACAAAGCTCAGTTTAATAAGTTGTCATGCAGGTCCATCTGTGCCTGCTGTGAATCTAGTATGGATGGACATTTGCATTTACTACATATATTTACCTTCAAATGCCAAATGCTATCTCTAAAGCACCAGGGGAGTCAGATTAGCCTTCAAAGTAACTATGTTCCAATTCCAGCCACTGCTGTTATGAGCAAACAGGGAACACAACCCACCCTCTCTCTGGTTCACTACAGTATTTGTTTGGCTACATAGGCAGGGCTTTGGATAAATAGGCACTTCCAAACAAACCCAGTGGTGGCAAGGCTGGTGCAACACCAAACTCACACCATCATTTTGTAAATCTGTCCAGTCAGAGCTTTCTAAGAACTGTATTTGGTTTCTGAACTCACAGGATTTCCATTTTGTCACCTATTTATGCTCTCTGCATGTCCATGGGGAGGAGGAAGCTACAACAGGCACAAGGCAGTCACCTTGCCCAAGGTTTTTCAGGAAGGCTGTGATGCTGCAGGGAGCTGAAGGGGCTCCCAGTCTCCCAGCCCTGGGTGCTGCCCCTCCCTGCTGGAATGCAGCTGGTGGGACACAGAGCAGGTGAGAAATGCAGAAACATCACCTGAGATGCAGTAGCTGTAAAACATCCACCCCCAAATAACAAGGGGTTTATATTTGCTTAGTGTTGAATTCTAAGGTCTTTTTAAAATTAATTATACCCTTGAGCAAATATGGGTTTCTAAAACTATTATTATTAGCTTAAAATGTGAAACCATTTTCCCTGGATTTGATTTGTTGAAATGTTTTTGTTTGAAGTAGAGGCAGCATCAAGAAAGAAGATCCCTAGCCAGGTTTTAATTAGTGCAAGAAATGCTACAATAGCACTTTTTAACAATTAAGAGTGTTTACATTATTCCACATCCTATAGAATAACTGCTCGGCTAGACATTACAGCCTCTTCAGGACACCTCAAGATACAACAGTAACAAAGCCAGGTGAAAGCATGTATTTGAAAGAATAAAATAACTAAAGAAATACTGCTGCTTGTTGCCTGCAGCCATTGCATGTTACTGCTAGCAGCGAGCACAGGAGTCCTAGAAAGAGAAAGGAAGAGTTCCTCACCTCTCATCAAAATTACTACCTGTCAACAATACACAAATGTCAGAGATCTTTAAATGATGGGTCTAAGCTTTCCCCCTCCCTATTCTCCTGTAATTATTTTTCCAATCAGTTGACTTTAATTAAGATGTCCTCTGTGAGCAAAGCTGGTGAATGGCTGTAGGTTTATAGATGATGTAGGTTTATAGATGCTGAGCATGTGCTTCCCAAGCCCTCCCAGGCTGGTCCTTAAGTTACAGGAGCAGAGGAACTCTGAAAGCAGTTAGCACTGACTGATAAATGTGAACAAAGTACCCTCATTAAGAAAACATTTAAAAACACCCTTTACACTCAAATCACATAATTTTAAAGATGGATGAGGGGAAAAAAACCTACAAAAAATCCAAGTGCAGCTTGACCTATGAGTTTCATCAGGCAGTACTTCCTGAGGTATGTGACAGATGCTTTATGTGGGAGCTCTGGATTGGCCCATCCATTGTCCCAGCATCTGGGGGCAAGAATTTGGATGAATTCATACCCTTCAATTTGCACTTTTCGGTCACATACTTTAACTGTGCTCCTCACAATGGGCAATAACATATTTTTGCAATTCTTCACATTACCCAGCGTGCAAGCAGATAAGGTTGCAAGCAGCTTCCTATCTGAACTCCATTTTGAGCTGCCCTGAACCCCTTAAACAGACGGAAAGAGGTACATTAGAATGTGCAATAATGAATTGAAACATCTCATTTTAAATTTATTTTTCTTTATTGCATTCCTATGGTGGATAAAACTCCTAGGTATCAATATCTGTTTTCGTAAGCTTTCCCATTATGGTGCTATGTGACTGCCTTGCACTCGGAAGCAGCACAAGTATGAGTGTGCATGGATAGTAATTAGCACTCAGCACTTTATAGTTCAAAGACATTTATAAATCACCATTCCTATGAACTGTGAGCTGAGGGAGTATTAGCATGAGGTAGGAGAATAGGTGTTGGATCATTAATGCAAGACTGCTAAGAAAGAATATGTACAGTTTTAGGTAAAAAAATTAAATCCAAGTATGTTTGTGGAAACTACTTGAATATTATAGCAAAATTTCCTGGCAGCAAATATTTTCTTTACCAACACAAGAGCAGAACTAATTCTTCCTCACTACCAAGCAGTATGGAAAGACCCTGCAAAGATTTATTTAAATCTGCTCACAAAAGTGACTCTGAAAGTAGTGCTATGTAGGTCTGCTTTTGGCAATCTCTGCCTGGAGGCCTAATGACCAAACACTTTCACTGTGAGCAGTCTGGTTTTATAATACTGGATCAGTCAAAGAAAGACAACAACTCTGTTGTCTGATCCCTAGTCTGAGGTGGGTCAGCCAGGCTGCACTCAGGGTGGAATCTGATAGCTCATGGCTATCTGTCCATCCATGAGTGTTGCAGGCATAATATTCTCTCCCTTGTCTGCTGCTAACAAGTCAGTGTGCAGAACAGCATGGATGAGATACAACCTAAGGGCATGGTGTAATCCTTTGGTAAAAACTCAGGAGCTAGCCTTTGGTCCATCTAGAACTGGATCTTTCCCTAACCACATTGATATATCAAAGGAAAGTAAAATAAAACCTTGCAGAGCAATGTGGCAGGATAAGCTGTCCCTTTTTCCCCAGGAAAAGGCTTGTTATCTTCACCTGAGCATATGTATGCTCATATGCATAGTATGAGCATAGCATATCTAAGACTGTCTTAGAAAAACATATCAGGGTATGCAGCTTTCACAGCACTGCCAATAAGTGCTGACCAAGAGCTTGGCCATTTGCAGAGAGCAGGAGGGATAGAGGGTCCAAGGCTGCTCCAGCTCCCCATTTCTCTCTTGGGCTGGTCACCTGCAGCCACCCTGCAGAACCCAAGCTGCCTGGCCCTCTTTGTAATTGGTGCTGGTGTGCTGTCACTCCACTGCAGAGCTGGTGACCAGCCCAGCTAAATTAACCTGAAGATGAAAGTGCCAAGATGAAAGCAAAAGAGGGTTTTTTCCTCTGTGGAACCAGGGGAAGGATCAAGGTGTGCCAGAGACTGTAAAGGTGCAAGGCACCTTTATACTCTCCCTTCTGAGGCTTCACTGCAAGGTGCCAAGGCAGCTGCCAGTGAATCAAGGAACACAGACTAATGCCAGCATCAGCATTATTTATTGTTGCCATATACATCAGCAAGTCAACAAAACACCCAAATTCTCTGCAAATCGCTAAACTACTTATCACTAAATTGGACAATTACAAATCACCTGTGAATGAATGTAAATGCCTAGTTCACATATACATGGTAAACCTCATTGCTCATGCTGTGTGAGGTTTAGTTGCTCTTCCTGCAGTTGAGAGCAGGCTGGTGCCTCAGAGCAGAGAAAGAGCCTGTTGTTTATTCAAAGGAGGCAGCAGGATGCAGGTGTTCTTTGGAATCACGGATTTTGGGATCAGCACCTTGTGTGCTGTTGGACAACCAGGTGCTGAGCAGCAGAGATCAGCTTGGACACTCCTGCGGCTCTGGTAGTGCCATTCCCGGGGCAAACGGGGGCATCCCTCTGGTGCTGTGGAACTCTGTGGAGGTACCAGTGTCCAGGTTCTGTGTACAGAGAAAGGTGGCACTGCACTGACCAGTCCTACTCGTGATGGGCTGTCCCCAGCTGTAGAGGAGATGAATCCCTCTGCAAACAGCCCTTCCACAGCCCCCTGGAACCTCCTTTGAGATAAGAAAAACTACTTGCTTAGAATGACTCATGTTACAAAAATGTAAGCTCTTAATATCTTTTGAGAATATTATTGGTTAGGTTTGGTTCTGTATAATTGGTTGTCCCAAACAAAGAAAAATAGTGTAGTTGGCCAAAATGTGTTAACCCTGTTTTCCATTGGTTTACTTGTGGTCCCCCCAAACCCTATAAAATTACATGTGTGATTCCCCATCTTTGGATTTGTAGCCTGACCCCTTCACGGACGATAATAAAGCCTGTGGAAAAAGTCTGAGCTGCTCTCCCGGTCTTTTTACACTGGCTGGAAACTACAGGTTTGTGTGAGAAACCATGAAGCTGAGCACCTGAAAGGCCAGCAGCACTCACAAACCTTGGAACTTTCCACTGCCCGACAACAACTGGTCAGGGGACACAACAAAACATTTCACCCAGCTAAAGCACGCATTGGTAGGATTGCCACTTTCAGAAAGAGATACTTTTTAATGCAGAAATGTTTCTCTTAGTCAAGATTTGCCTGACAGCAATAAAAACTACATGTTAAATTTCAGCTCTCCTGTACTTGATCTGGGGAGGTTTAGCTGGGAGCTGTTGGCAGCTGGGAGATATGAGGAGTTTTTCATTCTGTTTGGTTTTATTTTGGGTGTCCTGAATCATAATGAAGCACCTACTTTCTGCATTATTAAGATAATTTTACTTGCGTAATGTAGTTAGAGACTGGGCTAGTGATACTGGGCAAATAGCTGAATTAAGAAAAAGGAAATATTACTACAAGAATATAGGAAAAAATTTACTCTTATTACTGAAGTGATCTCTTCTAGATCCATTAGCTATTTCTAGGAGGTGTGTAAACAACAGCTACTTCTCACTCTGCAGCTGAGCCAAGCATGTGTTTCCTTGCTTCAAAGCACTTACAGAGACAAAAGGCCTTCAAAGACAGGGTACTTAGTTTTCCCATCACTCAAGTGTCCAGTCTATTTTACCTCTGACTTCTAGATAAGGCTTGTCATAACACTTATAAAAACAAAGCTTGGATTTATAAACATTATTCATATTCACCAGCAAAACTAACGTTTACAAAAGCAGAGGTGGAGATACTAAAAATCATATTTTGTATCTGTAAGCATTTCTTGGAAATAGGAAATGCAAATGAATCCTAAGTATTATGGCCCAAATCCTCTAGCTTCTTTAGCATAGAAAGAAGTAGGAAACTATTAATCCTGTGGCTACTTCCATCCGTCAAATGTTCATCTTTGGGTGGTGTATTTTCTATCACTGTATTCAGGCTCATATATCAATAGAACAAAAACTTTTATTTTCCCTGAGATTTGAGAAGGACAAATTTGTTTCCAGATGATACTTCAAATCAAAATATTTTGTCTGGCTTATATCAACTTCATATATAATCATGTCTTTCTCTGTGTAATAATAGAAAAGAAGTATTTTGGAGAAAGGTAAAATACTAACTTTAAAGTTGAAACTGTTCAAAATTTTCTGCTTCTGAAACATCCCCAAAACTCTCTTCTGAAAATATCTGGATTCATATTTTCCATTCCTATGGGGAAAGGAATTAAACCTACTTTGGTGAAATCAACAGAGAAGTTAAGGGTTTCTCCAATTCTGAAATCCTTTAAAATCAGAAGTGAAATACTTGAGTGGAGAGGGGTGGCTCAGCCTGGCGTCCTCAGGACCACGATGAACCCTGGCTGAGGTGGCTCCAGTGCAGATCTCCTGAGCACTGCCAGATGCACAGACGAGTTCAGCAGCTGGAATTCAGGAAGGGATCACCCACCTGCCTTGTGTGACTCTGTGCAGCACTACTTCACACTCTCCATTTTCCCAAGAACCACTTGAGAGGCAGGAACTGGCACTTGGGTGAATCGGACCTACTGAGCTTGGGACCAGCCTGAGGAGCTGCCACCTCTCCCCCCTGCTGCCTAAATGGCCTCTCCTGCACCCCAGTGATCCTAGATGCACATGCTGTGCTCACCACCTGTACTACCTGCCACCAGTGCACACCAGCAGTGTGGCAGCAAATTAGGCAGAACTTATTGCCTATTAACAGCTCTATTGTCCAGTCACTGGTGTCATTACACCTCTTAGCTTTCAATTTCAATTATGCAAAATGGGGAATTCTTGACAGGAAAAGACTCCTGAAAATTACAGGAGCCTCTTTTGCTCACCTCTAAACCAATCCGTTTACCAAAAGAGTTTGGAAAGGGGAATAAGATGCTTTCTCTTAGTCTGGTGGAAACTTGTTTTGTCAGGTATTAGTGGGTCCAGCTCTACTCTCCCACATACACCAGTGTTGTCCTTTGGACCCACACAGTGCTAGAAGAGATATTAAAGCTATATAATGTACCAGAGCCTGAATTTCAGCATAATTGCAGAAAGCTGTGCTATTGTTTTATGTGGCTGAAGTCAAGAGTGGTAATGTATGACCTCTTTTTCCCATTCCAAAACCCCTGGCCAATCTGCTAAAGCTGTTCCTCTCACTTCCATCACATGTTGCAATAGGAAGTGGGCACTTCTGGTTTCCACTTTCATCTACAATAATAAGACCAAAAGGGTCAGCACTCAGTAAGCAACCAAAATAATCCTTTCAAAGTCAAGAAGATTTCTTTCCTATCTTTCTGGGTGCAAATTGTAGCAGGCATCATGTGTTACTAATCTCCTCAGTACTGCAGCAGGGCCTTAGCAAGTCAACACCCACCTCTCCAAGATCCTCGAGGGTTTATAATTCCATTCCTAAACTAAAACATAATCTCAAAAGCAGTTTACCTTTGAAATGAAAAAAGTTGGTTTTTTCTTTACTGTGCTTCAAATTAACATCTCACAGGAACTGCACAGTGACAGTGTAAACAGTGAGTGTCAATAATGAACTTGTCCAACTTTGTTCCACACTGGAGGGGAAGGCACATGGTTTGCATGGCACCCCAGCATTTCCAGGCACTGCCTGGCACCAGGATTTACAGGTATGTTATCCACATCCAATAGTACATACAGAAGTATGCTGTGTGGAGAACACTGAACTCCTGTAAAATACAGCAGAAAAGTTCTGGTTATTCAGCTGCCCACTTGGTTCTCATTACAGCCCAATTTGAGATGCTTCCCTTCCCTCCACTTGCCTCAATCTCTCTTTTATTTAAAGTAATTCTCACATCTTCAAAGGGTTTTTTAGAATATTGCAATGTCATATAACAGTTATATGATATTATACTCTTCTTCAGTTGTCTTGCCTATTTGTCTGTTCCATAGGTTTCGTGAGTATTTCAAATGAAAATGCCTTCTTTCAAAAGTTACAATGTACCTTGAATAAGCTGGATTTCCAGGGGTACAAAGCAAGAGATTACCCCAAACATCCTTCCTCCTTTATGTCAGTATGAAGCAAATGTAAATTTGAATTTTTCCTTTATAAATTAATATTTTTTGCAGTTTTAGGTGTGTTATGATGAGGAAAAGATGACAAAACTTACAGATTTTATGAGCAGCTGATATACATGTATATTTGTGTATGTGTGTATAAAAAGTTAACATGTTCCTATCCATTGGGTAAAAGTTTTATTCCCGTTCCACACTTCTTGATACCATGAGATATTACATACTTTTTATAACAATAATTTTGAGTGGCTTTATGTATATATATATGTGTGTGTGTAGCACTCTTCCTCAATATTATGGCTTAACTGTGCCATATGTAATACAGTTCATGTAATACAGTGCAGAGGTTCATGACTCCTCAGTTTTATTTCCTTATTTCCTTCTTCTAAAGGACAAAAGTATCTGAAATGGACAATCTGTGTCTGGGAGTCATAAGGAAGCAAAAAAAAAAAAAAAGGAAAACTGTGAAATGGTCCCTGTAACCTAGAAATTAAATACCTTTGTCACCAGTAAGGGTGGTTTTAATTGTGAACTTGAGAAAACAAAATACACCAAAATTTCTGCAAAAGCAGAAGGAAAACAAGCTCCTGACTCACACTGCACTGGTTTGTGGTGATGTTCTTTTTCAGGAAGAACAAAATAGGTCTCCTAACCTTGAAATGACACATTTTGCTGTGGCTGTGGAGAGGGTTCCTTTATGGACTCTGGCACCTTCTGTAATAGTGCACATTTGACTGTTCTCAGGTAATACTGACTCTCAATCCTTCTAGCCATGGCAATTTGTTTCTTATTGAAATTTGCTTTCTTCCTAATCAAAGACCTGTTTAGTCAAGGTGTTTTTCCACTTAGACTATGCCTGTATATCAGAGCTGAGATATTTTCTCTCATTTTTGATTTGGGCAGTTAAAACAAACCAGTCAGTTGAGAAGACATCTTCTACAGCTAGATCTACTTGGGAAACTGGCTTTGTCTTTAAAATGCCTTTTATATTTTGATTCCAAATGAAACTTTTACCCTGGAATAAAGCAAACTGAAACAAATATTTGCTTTTTTTTTTTTTTTTTTTGAAATGCAGTTTCTAAACAACAGGAAATAGATTTTTTATTTTTTTTCAGTCATTGTGTTACTGCAGCATATAAAAGGAAGCTGCACTGAGTGTTGAAGGGTGGCTGGCTGGGTGTGCAGAGGCACAGCTGTGACATGCCCCCATCTACAGGGCTGGCCTGGACTGAGCCCCTCCTGCTCACATGCCTTGTGGGACTTAGAGAAGGTCTGCCAACTGAGAGATCTCCCAGGTGTGTATAAGGGAAGAGAAGGATCTGGAAACTTTTCCATCACTTTTAGGAGTGAAATGGTTCTGTGTGATGGTGAGTGAGGGCAGGTGGAAGCTGCTAGGGCTGCAGAGAGGCAGAGCTGTTAATATTTGGGATAGAGAGTGCCAGCTGCATGGCACTGTGAGGGAATGTTTACTGGTGTTATACTGGAGCACTGCTTACACAGGGCAGTGAACATTTGCTCTACCCTTATACTCCTTCATTTCCAAAAGTTTTGCCTTTTGCCAAAGTCAGCTTTGAGGAAGGGGTGGAATCCCACCTGCAACTTCAGCACAGCCGTGCTTTGGAAACCAGGAGGGCACAGCTGCCAACAGATCCACAGAGGAGACAGCCACAGGCTGTGCTCACTAACTGGGCTGCTTCCCTAGGAGGAGGCTGCACCAAGGGTAAGACTGGGTGGGTGAGAAAGGAACTGCAGGGTGTCCACAAATCCCATTTACACAGGGGAGCAGACACCAGTATGATGATCACTGTACAAGGAACTTGGACTCCTACATGTGATACACTTCTAGTTCTTCCTTTTCTGCAAGCTACTCTACACCAGAATTTCAGACACTCCACACTTAGAGCAGCCAGAGGAAACACATGGATATCAGTGCAACTACCCAGCCTTTTAAACAGAATGCAATTTTTGATATTGAGCTGTAATAAGAATCCTGAATAGGCATGAAATCTCTTTAAAAATCAGTTCTGTAATGCTGGTACAGTGGGATAATATCACTATTTGATTTGCTGTTATTCAGTTATTTTTAAGCACGTTTTGTGTGATTTGTAATAGGAACAGATAAGGCAAGTAGCTGCTAGGCAGTACCATGTGCTGCAAATACCAGATGTCACCAGCACTAAATGTCACCAGCAAACTTCCAGTTGTTCCACTGATGCTCTGCAGGAATGGACATACTCTACTGATTCCATGCACCTGACACTAGACCTGGTTTGTAACTCCAACCCTTCTCAGCTTCTGCACTCAGTGAGGAGAAGGTAGACACAGCCTAGAAACTTCTGTCCTTTCCTCCCTCTTTTTGCTGTAATGTGGACAGGCAGACTGATGCCTGCTCCAGGAAATGGGACATCTGTCAAAGTATTTGTGATACAGAGGACTCCTCCTGGGGAGCTAAAAAAGGCATTCTGGCATTCCTGTCCCCAGCACCACTGCTCTGGCTGTACAGCCAGCATGTTGGTGAGTTGGGCCCAGACACTGAAGGAGTAAATCTAATACAAACCAGGAATCTTTTCCTGTTTGGTGTGGGCAGCCCTGTGCCACACAGGGTTATTCACCCCTTCCCTGTGCCACACAGGGTTATTCACCCCTTCCCTGTGCCATCTCTCCTGTGGGCTGACACTGATCAAGTTCTGGCTGAGGGCACAGACAACATCACTGCAAACTCAAATTATATGCATTTGGTACTGAAATCAAGGCATTCACACTCAAAAGAACCTGGAAGGAACTTGATTGAAATCTGGTTGGAACTGGATGATTTTTAAGGTCCCTTCCGAATTGTTCTATGATTCTCTGACTGAAGATCAAAGAAATTATTAGTTTACTGTAATCATTCACATTTAATGGTTCTGTAAAAGGTACCAGTAGTACTGGGATTTGACTGTAGATAGAGTGTTTTGTGCCTAATCCTTCTGTGCACTTTCCACTGGGAGCTGACCCACATAAATATCTTTATTAAGCTATCCAAATTTAAAATCAAGACCTTAAAATAAAATAGTTACTGACCTTTCAGCTCATTTATAATTAAAATCTGTTCTAATGTTGTTCATATAAATAATAGATAGGTGTTTTCACAGATCAATGCTTTCTCTTGCTTTAGAAGAAACATTTTTAAGTAGAAGTACTGTGCCTTTAAGTTTAATAGGAAAATTTGATGTGCTAGCATCTATGGGCTGATCTCTGTACATTTTTCAACTGTAAATTTCGCATTAAAATACAAACAATTATTAATATTGATTTGGACTAAAATAATATTGAATTTCAATATATTTTTGGCTCTTTTATGAATTACCCTGCACAGTCAGTGTGATTATGATGAAAGAGTATTTGCACGCTCAATTTCTTTTCAGCGAGAAATCTTGAAGAGTGCTAGTTGTGTTCAGGCTGATAATGATAAACACATGCATTCAAGGAAAATCAGACTACCTTAAAAATCTCAGCTGAAGCATAATAAATTAATATTTCATCCTATAGATGCAGTTCTTATATCAAGCTAGCTGAACTTTCATTATTAACAAATCCTGAGCATTTAGTTAGAATGCAGCTCACTGCCTGAGCTGTGTTTTGGTTGTGCATCGCATGCAATTACAAAATGATGTCAATCCATCATTGCAATTTCCTGCAACTAAGCAAAGAGATGAATATATTCATGTCCTAGGATGCTGTAAGACACCAATATATTTAAGTGCCATTAAACCCATGTTTCTGTGCTGTGGTTGGAATAAACATTTTATAGCCCTGGTGATAGAGGGGTTTGAGCTTTTTTCCTGATCTCAGCTCTAATTTCAAGGCCAGTTTGTTAATTGCTTACTCAGATACCCCAGCACCTCTGCAGAAGCCTCACCTCTGGGACAGCCCTTCCCCATGGCCAGCAGGGTCACTCAGGCACCGTGTCCTTGTTCCACCCACAGGACTGGTGGCAAGCGGGTTCTCCGGAGAGGCTGCGATGCGTGGGCAGAATCATCTCGAAAACAGAAAACTCTGCTCCCCAGGGAAAACAGGTGTATTGAACCAGGACAAAATGTCAAAGTGACATTTTTGAAGGAATGGATTTGCAGAAAAAATTAATTTCTTGGGCCCTGAAGTAGTGTTTTCATTGTGTGTGGCTGCTACGGCTTGGAGAGCTGTGCAGCAAGCCTGGGAACTGGAAAAGGTTCACCAGGAATGTGGAGGGCTCTAATCCTCCCCACTTCATCCTGCTCCTCTCCCTTTGCAGCTGGCACATGCCAGGAGGACAGAGAGCTGGTGTTCACCTCCAGCAGACTGCCTGGGAAGCAGCTGTTAAACTCACTTTTTGCTCAAAGTGGAACTGGGGAGTGTGTAGCAGGCAGCAGCTGGGCCAGCCTTTGTTTTGATTCTCCCAGGGAAAAATGTATTTTTAAAAATTTTCTTTTTTCCACATAGAAAACATTGGTTGTGCGAAAAGGGCATTTTCTTGCTAAAAAACCTTCTGCTGGAGAATTCCCCAACCAGCTCTTTTTCCAGAACTTACTCCCACAGACTGAAAATAACCCAAACTTGGTACCTTTCCAGTCATGTTACAAAAGGTAATGTTTTGCTAGAGTGCCTTGAGACGACAGAGTTGTTCTACTTATATTAAGAAAGGGGTAGTAGCCAGCCAGCAAGTGCTTGCAGGACTGGTTTGAATGCTGCTGGCCCTTAATTCAATCACAGGTAATGAAAGTTTAATAATAAGGCACTTAACCTTAAACAGTGTGTAATTACTTTGATTATGGAATAAAAACCAGAAAGCATTTATGACATTTACTATTTTTAAACCTCATTATTTTGGAGAGTGTAATTCAAGAATTTTGAACAGCTGACATCAGTAAAACAGAAAAATGAAATGCCTCTGATTTTTCTTTACCTGACTCAGGTGCTCTTTAGTACCATTTCTCCCTTCTGTGGGTAAAGCAGTAGGTAGGTGACAAAAAGTGCCCCTGAGTTCCTTCATTTAAGAGGTAATCTTGTTTCACCATTTTATGCTCAGATGGCCACCACAGCATAGTCACCTCTCTCTTATTTTATATTGTGTTGTATATAGTGTTGTGGTTTTGATTAGAGCAAGTCCATTCTCTTGGCCAAAATGGCCACTTGGAAAATGTTTTGTTTGGAAAATTTTGTGATGTAGGGGATGCTTTCCTTGGCAAAGATAAATTCTTGTCCTATATTGCCAAAACAAATATTGTGGCTATTACTATAATTTCATAATACATACATGTTGCAGGGTAAATATATTGATACAAAACACTCTTGAGGACACCAAAATGAACTGATACATGACATTCTTAGGGGCTCCAACCTCCAGGAAAAAACTTGGAGCTGTATCACGTTGCCATACTAACTGCACACCATAAAACCTCTCAGCAGAGAGGTCTGGTTTTTAAGAAGGAAGAGATCCAGATCCTGCCCAGTCACTCCAAGCCTTTTAACTAGGCTAAGTTAATATACACACACACACCAGATTTTGTGCCTTCTAGTCTCAGTAAGAGTGGCCAACACAGCAGTTCTGCAGTGCCCGACAAGATGGTTTGGTTTAAGGAGGAGCGAGCGTGTCGGTGCTTGGGCTCTGCTCACACCAGAGGGACAGGCTGCTGAAAACAGCACGGCTGAGCTGTACTGGGGTTACTTCCCAAGGAAGTCCTGTTTTTGCTCAAGTTCACTGAAAGCAACTTCTGTCTCCTTAGTAACTTTCTTTTCAGACCAATGCATCTACTCATCCTGGCAAGATGAAAACATCCAGAGCCTGAAATCCATATCTTTTATGTTCTGCTGCCTCATCAGATGACACTTCATGGTTGTGTGACTCCGATAGAGGAAAAACAGTGTAGGATTTGAGGAAAATAGACTTTTAAAAAGTCAAGTCAGGCTGCACATTATTTCTACCCCACTTGCAATTAGCAGTGTGTGGGCTGATCCCTAGCACTAAGCTGTGGTTAGAATGAAAACTTCACTGTGCTGCTCTGGGTGTCACATCTTGCTGTAAAAGTTTAATTTAACAAACTGCAGAAGCCAGCAGAGGAACTCTTATGGTTCCAGATAGCAATGTTGCAGCTCTGCAGCCCTCTTCAGGGCTAACAGTGACTAGAGTTTATGTACATGCATCACAGGGAAAATGACAGCTTTGCCCAAATACTGTCTTGCTGTGTGTGCCTAAGAGTAGCTGGACCAGTGTCAGATCCCCAAAATACTCAGGGTGTAACAGGGTTGTTAAGTGCACTATTTCATTTTATTCTGGCTTTTCCCAGCTTTCAGTCCATTACGCTTTCTTCCAATTTTATTGATTGTTTCTACAGGTGAATTTTGCACCCTTTTAAAGTAGAATCATGACTGAATTATTGTTAAATGTTGACTGCAAAACAAGAAGGACCTTGGATCTCTTCAAACCCTTAGTTCTGGTTTAAATACACTTCCAGCATACACTGTGTGACAAGAACATTTTTAAGCCTCTTTCCCACTAAAGAAATTAAAGTGTAATTATGAAATCATAACTGTGTGTAAAATATTGGAGATCAGTAAAACAAAATTAACTTAGAGCACTGAGACTAACATAAGAAAACTGTGCATCTTATGGCTAATGGTTGTGATGCATTTGTGTTTCAAGGACCTGCTCTAACATAAAAAGAGCTATTTTGGTTTGAACCACTAGTGATACCTTCTTTTTCACCTCCATTTATCTTTTATCCATCTTTATCCTCATCCTTTTTTTCCTATTCTGTATATTGAGCAACTGTTTAATGTCAAAGCCATTAAAGGGATGACCCAGGGGACATAGGAGACAATGCAAACAGCAAGTGTAGGCAGTAAGCAGCTGCTGTGTGGTGAAGGAATTCTCAAGCTGACTGTGTATATGGGCTATGTCTAAACTGTTCTGAAAATCGTTTAAGAAAAGCAGCCTTATTGCCATAGATTTATTTATCTGTAGAGCTATGCAGGTCCTCAAACAAAAAGTTAGGAGTCTGTTGTTCAGGAAAATAAAAAACCCCTCAGAGCGAAGACCTATCTGATGTGCTGAAATGGTTGAGCCATGTCAGCAGCACCACCTGACCCTCCCTCCTGCAGCTCTCCCCAATTCAGCTGCAGGAAAACATGAAGTTGGGCAAACAGATCCCTTATTGCTAAACATGGCTTGTATTACACACTCTCATCACTGCTCACCGCTGACTGAATCAGCCAGTCCTAATGATCAACACTGTCTCTTCCCCTCTTAAAACAACTACTGAACTCAAACAACCTTATCAGAGAATACACAAGATTGCAAATGAGATGCTGAAGCATAGGGTAGCATGAAGTGCAACTAGAGCATGGTCCTCTCTGAACTGGGTCCTTGTTGTTTGGCTGAAGTGCCTGGGAATAACTGGAGGCTGCACCTCGCAGAATGAGAGGAAAAGGACTAGCAACTGTTTTCTTGTGCTCCTGCCTGTGGATTTGCTGCCCTTCAAAATGTTATGACTAATGCATAAAGAGCTGCTCCTCTCCAGACACTCAACTTTTCACTAGCTCAAGACTTTAAAAAAAGCCATGAATCTGTCTTTTGCTGCAGGTCTCCAGGCATGTAACCTTTACTGTATATGCCGTGCTGGCATTCGCAGTCTCGCCTGCGCTGTTTATCAGCCTCGCTTGCTTGCTGGGAGTATTGCAGTCTTGCAATCTCTGAGAACCTTCTGTGTTTACTCTTTGCCATCCTCACTCATAACTACAGAATTAAATGGGAAAAGGATTTCCAGGAGAACAGTCCAAAAGAGCCCAGGCAATATTTTGTGCTGAATTTCTCTCCTTGGATCTTTATATATTATTGGTGTATCATGCAAGACACCTTTGGGGTTTTGAAGCTAATTTTCCATCATCATTAGCAAGAAACCTATCCTCAGCTTCTTTTCATTAATGTCTAACACAAGACTTAGAAAAAGTGCTGAATGTATACACTCTTTTATAACTTGATGATGCCATATGCAAATAATTAAACAAGGCACAGAAGCAATGGTTAAAAATACTACAAAACTTCCTCATTAAACTAAGTAATTATCTGCCAGAAGAGAGACATCTGAACCCTCTTCCTCCACACATATGATAAAATCTCCACATCTTGCAGCTGTTTAATTTTTCCCCAAGAGGAGAAAAAAAACCAACATTTAATTGCCATCAAGGGTGAGGACAACATGGTGGGTGCATAGATGGTGACATTCAGTTTGTATCTGTCAGTGAGGTGGCTGTGACTGATGTGATCTGTCTGGATATTGCATGCAAGGGCACAGATCTATGAAAAATCAGTGGAAACATTAATTGAGTTCCAGCTATGTCATTGTGCTACTGTGCAAAAGAAATGATTCCTGAAACTCTAGGGCTATGATGTGCTGTTTGGTGGTGGTTCAACTCAAGAAGTTAATACTTGGAGCCATCTCATCATGTGTGCTGCATTACATTGGCATAGTGTCTTTGAGCTGTCTTCTCACTGTACTTAGGGCAGTGGAGTGAGCTGAGGAAACGGATTCAGCTAAGGAACAGTGCATCAAAACAGAATGGCACTGAAAGATAGTCATCTTCATGGAGATAAATATATTTTCAAAGCACTAAACCAGACTAAATGCCTTCATGTTCTGTTCTTACAGTACAGTCTATCTATTTAATCACCTGCACTGTTCCTGTTACTGTAATAGCTGAGTTTTTCACAATCTGTAGTTGTGAAAACAATGCTGTTGCTTGCCTTTTACAAAGGTAAAGCTGTGGCAGAGGAAACTGAAGAACTTGCCTGCAGAAGTGGGAAATTTGTGGACAAAAAGAGGATGAGTTTGGATCCTCCACACTTCAGGTTAGTTTTCCAGCTACTTAATCATCCTCCTTTTCCTTAGGTACTGGAGAATAATGAAAAAAGTAGAATGTTTATTCTTGTATAAGAAAATTTGAATATGCAAATTGGAAAATAGGAATAGATTTTTTTAAACTTACAACCAGAAGGTGTTTAAATCTGCCAAGTACTTCAGTCAAGCAACTGTTTTGTGCTAGCTGGGATGTAGGTTAGTGGTTTCAGAAAATACACAGATAATTAACTGAAAATCCTTTTGTTCTAACCGACAACATAAAAGCAATGAGAGGATAGAAAAAAAAATCACGAGGGAGTTCTGTAGCATCTTGCAAGGTTTCCAGTGCAATATACACAGAATTACACTGATGAGCTTTTCTAGTGCTAATGAGGGGATGCCAGACTGTCAACACCAAAATCTGATGGTTTTGCTGACAAGAAACCATATAAGATAGAACAACAAAATTTCCCTTTTCCAGAAACCAGTGAACAGTTGTGAAGGGAAGGCCACAGACACTGAGTCCCTCTTCCCCTTTCAGCAGTGGCATGGCCTGCAGCACTGGGACCCTGAGGTGGCCAAGGCAGTGGCTTCTCAGGGGTTACCAAGGCTGTGACACAGAAAAGCATTTTGTCTGCAGGGAAAGGAATCTAATCTGGATAACTGCAACATATAGCACTGTATTATCATTATGTATTATGTGCATACATGCAATATATGACATATAATAATTTTATATTACATGCAATATATAGCAAGAATATCACTCTTGAATGTCCCTGCAGGTAAATGTGTAGGGAGGGTCTCTGGTCAGTGAGGACTATGAGGTGAAGGGTGTTACCAACTTGCAAACTCCTCTCTTCCTCACTCCCTCCCACAGCTGATAATGGATTACTAAAAGACAGTACTAATTTATTGCAATAGTGAACCTTGTGGTCAGCAAGATGTGAATTAATGAAAAGTCTTCCAGAAAGTTAGGAGCATCTTAACCCAGCTTCTCCCATGATCACATTGAATCGTACTAGGTTATTAGTAAAATTATGATTGTTCTTATTGTAATGGTAAAGCCAAAACACATTTATCTAACAAGAAGTTTTATAACAGAAGAAGAGGTGGCCAGTCTTGGAGGTGCCCAGCACCCCTTTTAGTTGAGATCCTGAGAGGTGTTTTATATTTAGGAAGGTTAGCACTGCAGGGTAGACATGGTGCTGAAACTTCTGGAGAGGGCTGGGAGGTGGATGTAAGATGTGTTTAACAGGCAGCAGCAAAAATACAAAACCACCACTGGCAAAGGAACTTGCTGAGTTATCTTGCCACAGCCTTGTTTGCCAAAGAAGTTGTCTGTAAACCCTGCCATCATTAAAATTCTTCACGGTGATAACAGCACTTTCCCCAGAACACTGTTGAAGCTTGCAAATGGAATTATCTGCTATGACTGCTCTTTTGAGCAGTGTAAATCTTCAACAACAATCCTAAATAAACCTGTGATATACAGTACATGGAACACCTATTTTTATAAATATCTCTGCAGAGGAATGCAAGAGATAGGAAGAATAAATTACAAGAAAGAGAATGGCAATTTAAAACATGCTCTAACCCTGTTTGCTCCTTGGCTCTACTCTACATTAACTCAGCTCTAGTCCCTGGAAAAGCAAAAGCCACAGACTTTATTTACATAACTCAGAGTTTCTAAATAAGAAACAACAAAGAAGTGAAGCTTTGCAGAAGAAAAACCACATAAAGTATGAACAAGAAATACTGCTTTAGCCTCTGTGGCCAGAAAAACACCGGCGTTGGGAGTAACATGCCATTTTAACAGAGATACAAACATTGTAGTACAATGCAGTACAATTTGACTGTAGTACAAATACCAGGCTCCCCGCTGGGGAAATCATATCTCTTTTCAGGTGGGGGACACCAAATGACTCTCTGGTGCCTTGTTAAGAGCTCAGTGCTCAGCATCTCACCATGCACAGGACAGTTGCCTTTCTGCTTTAGGCTATGACTGCTCCTCAGAGACCTGAAATGACTTCCCTGAATTTGGGTGTAATCCCAGGCACGAAGTACTTCTTAATCTAATCCTAAACCACTACTCCATGTAAATGTCCAGAACTGAACTCAGTGCCTGGAAAGCAAAGAAAATGTTTAGCAATGGCCCTTTAAGCACTCTCTGTCTTATACTTTACAGCCTGGCTTCAGCTAAGTGAAATCTGGGCTGTTCAGAAAGCATCAGAAAGCTTTGCCCTGTCCCATTGCTGTAACTCAAAAGACTCTGCTTCATCTTGCAGCATGTACAGCAACTGGGAATTAGTGTTTCTCTTCCATTTTACCTCTTCTCATCCTAACACTGCTCATTCTAGTGAGTTCTAGGTTGAAACATTTTGGGCAGGCAAAAGAACCTATAAAGTTGGTCTGGGATAAAGATGTTCCAGGTGTCATATTGCAGAGCAGGTGACAAAAATAACAGATCTTATCCAGAAGGAAAAGTTGCATTGTACTGTCTAAAGGAGATTCATAACTATAACTCAGTAGAGAGACTGTGTGCTGCTACACTGAGTTAGCCAGTATAACTTGCTGTGCTCTGCTATTGTACCTTCAAATAGGTGCAGAGCAGGTATGATCAATCCAGTCATGTGCCATAGAGCTTGTATCATTTTCTACCTGTCTGGGAGATGACTTTTGTCACCCTGGTTATATAACGCCTACGCAGCTGCTGTGCCTGCTAGATGTGCTGCTGGCAAGGGAAAACACACATATCTTTAGGCATTGGCCATGCCGAAGAATGATTGGGATGAAATATGGAATTATTTTTCATGATCTCCTTCTACCTGCAGCACATAAGCAGTACCTATGGATGTTTTAATTTTTCACACTATACTACTGTCCTGTGTGGCCCAGGCTTTTTAACTACTGTCAACTCAAATGTCAGTTGGTATTTATTACATCAGAACCAGAGCAAGGAATTTCTGAAGACCTTAAGGAAAGCATATTTAGTTTCTCATGCCCAAGAGAAATTCTGGAGTAATTCCAAGTGAGGAAAGAAGACAGGATAAAAATTTTAAACTTCCAATGAGCCGTATCTGCACATACACATTTACTGTGCTAGAAGGATGTTTGAAGAGGAATGGATGTGACCACATTCCCAGAGATGCAGCAGAGCTCTGACTCTCTTTTGCAATTCAGAGCTATAGTATTAATACTTGTATTGTACACTCAGTTAAATTGCCCTTTCCAGAGGCAGTGCCTGCTCTAATGTGCACCAGCAAAATGCCACCTGGGAGAGAGCAGCTGAAACACATTCAGGTCCACTGCTTCCTTACCAGGAGCCGGTGGGCACTGCTCTTACCGAGGGCATCAAAGTCCCTGCAAGGGGTGCAGTGAGCTGATCCCTTGTCTTTGCTCCTGAGGCTGCAGGTAGGGGAAGCGACACAGGCCAGGCAGGGCAGCCATGGCTCCTGAGGGCCCTGCATCAGGGCTGGGCAGGGCAGCCATGGCTCCTGAGGGCCCTGCATCAGGGCTGGGCAGGGCGGCCATGGCTCCTGAGGGCCCTGCATCAGGGCGGCCATGGCTCCTGAGGGCACTGCGGCAGGGCTGGGCAGGGCGGCCATGGCTCCTGAGGGCCCTGCATCAGGGCGGCCATGGCTCCTGAGGGCACTGTGGCAGGACGGCCATGGCTCCTGAGGGCAATGCGGCAGGGCTGGGCAGGGACAGTGGCACAGGAGGGACAGGGGCCATGCATCTTGAGGGCACTGCCGCAAGGCCGGGCTGTGGGGAGCGAGGCAGACAGGGCCACGGCTCGGGCCGTTCAGTGCAGGAATCTCCTGGAGAACGGGCAGCTGCAGACCATGGTAACAGCAGTAGCATGAAGTGGAAAGCTGAGATTGCAAAAATGACACTGAACCCCAGGTAGGGAATAGTGCCCAGACAGTAAAGATAGTGAGGGAACAAACAAAGACTAGAGGGATGCCTAAAACAGAAGAGACTCCAATGGTATAAAGGGGAGAGAAAGCTGTAGATACTGTATCCTGACAGTGTCCCGCCCAGATAAATCCCATTCTAGCTCCTTTTTTCTCTCTCTTGTGTGTACAGTGATACTGCAGCCTCTGCTCCCTGCTTGTGCAGGGCTGGGGGCTCTGCACTGCCAGGCCATTGCCAGACAATGTCTCCAGGCTTGGGCCTTCCTGGGCTGGGGGATGATCTCTGCTAATTGCCAGTTACTGTTTTGAAAACATTTTGGAGTCTTTTGGATGGAAATGTGTAACACTGTATAATTCTCTGCTAGAAGGACATACCCAAGCAGGAGTCAACAACACAGCCCCAACGAAATTGCCTCTTGTGTCGGAGGCTCTTGGATCCTTCCCTGTGTTTATAAAGCATGCGAAATAATCAACAAATTCATTACTAATAATGACATAAACGTACGAAAATCTTTAAAATAAATACTTGAAAGAATACTAAGCCTACTACCAGAATGAAGTCTAATGGTTCTCAGCAGCAAAGTGCAGTAGAAAATTGTGGCTGAAAGGAACAGATGTTTAAAATGAATGCTTTCAGTGTGCTGAACTAAAATATAATTTAAACACATACAGAAGACATATAGACTGGCTTTCAGCAACAAAACCCCCTGAAACACCTATACAAGTAACCTTGTTTTGGATCAGCAAGGCTTATTCTCTTTATTAAATCAATAAGTGTAAAGCCCATAGACCATTTTAGTTATCAACCTTTTCCAAATGAATATCCCAAGCATTTCTAATCACAACCAACTGATTTCCATTATTTTGACCTCCTTCTTCTTTGACTGGATCAATAATGCCTGATGTAATAATTTATCAAATTATACTGGGAAAATTATTGATTTTTCTTGTACACATTAGCTGTGAGAAAAATATGTCAGGCTCTCACTTTAGTCTAAATGGCTTCCGAGATTTAAATTAAACTGCATTTGGTATTTGTAGGAAGGATATTAGCACTGTATGTAAAACAAATCACTGAAGCTGAAATGGATGTTTTACTTGCCCCGGTTCCCCTGACGCTTTTATGGCACCCATCACTGCAGTGTGTTTTTCATACTCTAATTGCTTTGGGAGATCTCTTGTTCTGCCTCTGCCTCCCACCCTGTGCACTGGCGCAGCTTTCAGCAATGCCGTCTGACACTCCTCCTCCTGCCTCTTGGGGAGGCTCAACTCGAGGCCAACTGGAGATTTTATTTAGTTGAGAGATGTACTATAGAAGTAGAAATCTTTCATGTAAATCCTGGGTGTTCACAAAAGGATCAAAAGCTTATGCGTATACGACAGTATGGGGCAGGATTAATATTTGGCCGTGCCACGTTTTTAGGTGTGGGGTTTATTAGTGAAAATAGTATTTGAAAGAAGACAGTGAAGAAAACTGTATGTTACAATATGCTGTATTTTCTAACAGTACGGTGCCTGTGAACTATCAATTGCAATTCATTTAAAAATATAAAACTTGTGAAAATCTAGCCAATTTTATTTCTTAATAGCTCTGTACTGATACATTTTGGGAGAAGGGATGTGAAGATGAAAATACTAAAACAATGTGCTGAGTCATTAAGTAGAATGAACCAGCCCTTCCCCCTGCAGCTGTAATCTGTCACCATATCACTTACCTATTGCATGTGTTGTAATAGCCAACTGTAGTTTCTTTTTCACCTTTTGTTTTAGATGAAGAGACTTAAAAATTGCAAATGTTTCTCCCCTTAGATGCAGGAGCATAAATCACGAGTAATACTGAGCTCTCTGCCTCATATTGATTCTTTTGTGAACTAAGCCAGATGGGTTCAGATATGAGCATGATCTAATATTCCCCTTAGCTTGATTTATAGATTTCTTTGTGCATTACCTGACCATAAATGAGTCTTGCATTATTTCTTGTGTGCCTGTCAAATTAAAGAAAAATATTCTCATTGACCTTTCAACCTGGGAGAAAAAAATAAGTCAGAGACATTTTACTGCATGTATTACAGGGATCTTGGTGCTTGCATGCCAATTAAGAGTGTGTGATTATGAAAGAGGTCTAGCAATGTGCGTTGTGTGTAATGATTTCATTTTCCTGTAAAGCACACAGTGGATGTACTGACAGTAGCATAAGCTACATTACAAATAGTCCTAGAAGACAGAAGAAGAGGAGAACAATTTGGCACAATTCATTCCTTAATTTACAGAAACAAGCACTGATTGCAAGAACTAAAATGTTTTTCTGGAAGAAAATAATGTTCTTTAAAAAGTGGGCCCAGCAAGCAAAATTGCTGAGACGCTGTCACAGACACGTTAATGCCATTGAAAGGAACGGAAATCAGGGGCGTCTGCTGAACCCCGAGATCTCTTCTGGGAACAAAATTAGTTTAATATGTATGAGAAATAATGAGCAATGTATCACGAGCTTATCATTAGTGCACAACCTTGGGCTCTGGACTTGCAACCAACATGAATGGGAGATGCTGAGCTTTGTCTGAGCAAAGAGCTCCTGCTTAACCTCAAGGGACTGACCTCAATGACCCCCTCACCTCCTCCCACAGTTTTCAAGCATGTTTCTGCAGCCTAATAGGCCCATTATCTCCTCTGTATTTATTTGCAAATAATGTTCAAATCTAAGCATTAAAAAAAGAAAGTATTTGCATCTTTGCCATTCTTTAGTTTTTTGACCAGATGAAGTATGGTAAGCATGCTCTGAAACTGCTCATCAGACCAAAGTCCTGTCATGTTTCTATTCAGTTTGTATTTCTATTATGTATCAGGAGATGACATTTTCCATAAGAAGAAAATTTTAGTTTCTGCCTTCTAAGAAGCACCTTTTTAAATAAGTCTTTCTATGCTATGTGAGCATGCCACAAAACCTGGCTGGTAGCCCTGGCTCTGGAAATAGGCAGACCTGTTTGTGTTCTCAGCTCTCTTTTCCAGGTACCCCACCCCCGTGTGTGTGTGTCACCAGAAAAGTTCTTTTTTCTCCCAATTTTTCTGCAGCTCAGGTATGTTTAGACTAGCCAACATGTTCCTACAAATGAAAACAGAGGTTCAGGAATATTAATGTTCCTTTCCAAACCCTTGTTAAGGTCATTGAAACATTGACTATCCCATTTCCTAGACTGTGGTCTTTATTTTATTCTTACATGGCTCTGCTGTGGCAAGAAAGCTTTTCTTTACACATCCAATTGGCCAAACAACAAAGTGTTTTACATCTGGGCTGCATCTAAACAGTGTGTCTGTTCTGGGGGCCAGTATATTCCTGAGAGAAGGTCATAAGTATAGATTTTCTTTGGTTTGGATGCTCCATTTTAATTCCCATGGCTGATCACATTTGTTTATTTTTATTACGCTAAGCTTCCAGTCCCCGAAAATGGGATCTGTGGTGCTAAAGACACTTTTATTATATATGAGACTTCAAGTGATAGTCTTTGCCCTGAGGAGCTCACAATAAAAATAAGCAGGCAGATAGAGAGATAAAAGACATGATTCAGCATCAGATGTAATTTGCTGTATGAAGCTGATCCAATTGTATTTGAAGGATTTATTTTACAGATGAAGAAACTTAGGCACAATGAAATGAAATTGCTCTCAGAAAATACCACAAAAGTCCAAATCAAGAACTAAACTCCGATTGCCCCATAGCTCCCAGGACAGCCCTTCTCTTTGAAGTAGAGGGAAGTATTTAAGCATTATGTGTACACAACTACACATGCTATACACCCCAGTTTATAGAAATTTGACAGGCCTACACAGTTCTTCCACCCAGGTTTTTTGTGGGGTTTTTAATCCCTCTGCTGTGCATAAGGCTGGCACCATCACTTCTTTGTGAGCAACGCTTATTCAGAGATACTCTTGATGTCTAGCACAAATGGTGCTTCAAAAAGATGTTTACTGCATAAAGACACAGAAAATGCACCTAAATTTCCTATTCTGGTCAGTATGTTTATATGAAAAGTATTGTGGTGATAGATCAAAATGAAATGATTGCTATTCCCCTTCACATGGTGATTTATAATTGTGGATTTACATCTGACTAAAAGACTGTTCAGACTGTCTGGTTTGCATGGTAATAACAACAGGATCTCCTCAATATCACTTTAGTATGGCAAAACCCCTTAACTTTAAACAATTATATTAACAGACACAATGAAAATTAAAAACTTCTTGCAAAATATAAAAATAATAAAGCACAATTGGCAAAATCCTAAATCATAATGACAAATTTATGCAGTGTCAGCTACAGACACTCACTGAAAAAAGCATTTTAAGAGAAACATTTCTATATCTGGTAAGCAAAACAAACAACAAACAACAACCAAACAAACAACAAACAAAGGGAAGCGAGGCAGGGAAAGAATATTCAAGAATTTCTTAATAGAATTGAGGGGCTAGCAACAGAAGTAAACTATTTAACCCTGTGATATCATGGAGTTTTATTTCACAGAAAAAAAATAGGATGCTGTAGGCTCAAAACATCCTGTTTCCTTGAATAACATTTCTCAGTCTGGGAAGTATAAACATCTACGAGTCACCTTCATGTCTATATACTATAAACAATTATATTTGGTTCCATTTTTTGAACCCACTAAAGGGTTTTTTCTTCAGTTGCCTGGAAAAACAAATGTACAAGGCTGAGGGCTGGTACCTCACAGTTGTTATGAGCTGGACAATGGCATTCTCATTTAAAAAGTAAAACAACAGACTGACCTGTGAGACCTTTACGGTATAATGAATAGGATCTTAAAAACAGACTGCTTCATAGAGGAGTTTTCTGCTGGCATCAGGACTGCAAATGTCTATCTGCTCTGAGGTTGGTAATGGACAGTCTGTGATTGTGGTTCAGGCTTCCAGGGAAGGGAAAAGCTGTAATCCATGCATTTCCCCAGAACTTTCCACCCTACTTCAGCATTCCTAGAGCTTTCTTAGAACACAAGTCCTAAGAATTCATTCTAGAATGAAATATGTCTCAGAAAGGCTGAAAAAACAAAGGAAGCCAAATTGCCTCAAGTTCCTGCCGATATTCAAGACCTGAGCCATCCACACCAAGAACCCTTGCCATCCGTGATACCCTTCAGGGGGAATAGACTCTGCTCGCCAGGTTGTCTCTGTGCAGCAGTGAAATATCCTTTTTTTTTTTTTTCATTTTTTGCTGGACACATGCTGCCCAGTGAGGAGATAACCTGAGTTGAGCTTTTTTGTAAGAATCCATCACTACAGTCCAAGCAATAAATCCTTCTCCTCATCCAGCAGTTTATTCCATAGTAGAAACATAGACAGTGACAGAGAAAATCACTTGGATCATCTAGTTTATCCCTTGCTGGGATAAAGATGGTTTCTTGCATTCATTGTCTTTGCAGACAATATCTCACCCAAAATTACCACCTGACCTAAAGCCTGACAGAGAAATTGAATATTACTAAGACAATCCCTGCTTGGGTGCCTGGTTTATTGTTTGTGTAGCAGTGCAGAATGAGTACAGCTTACTAGACAAAAAAGGGGGGAGAACTGTAAACCTTCTCCTTCCCAAGGATACCAGCTCAGGGGAGATGCTGAGGGAAGGGGGAAACAGAGCATTATGTGTCTGTGAGCAGAACTGTCCTGAGGGGGTGATCACTAACCTGCGAGAATTGCTGGAAATCACTAAAAAAGATTAAGTGTAGTAGTGGTATCTAGGGGGGTCCTGAAGGATTCCCCTTTCCCTAATCCAGAGGATTCTCTGAGAAAGGACAGGGAGACCTTCCCCATCTCTTCCTCCATAGTACTCCCCATAAAGGGACATAGTACTCCCCATAAAGGGAAGAAGTCACAAAAGTGTTGATGTCTTTTCTTTTTAAAATTATAAAGAGGATGATGCTTCTCAAGGCTCTGTACAACAGCTGGAAGCCACGGTTTCTCCTTAGGACCAAACCTACTAAAACATGATTTTGTAATGTCCGTGGTTTTCTAGGGCTTCACGTGTGCTCTTATACCACATGTTACAGTTTCATTTCCAGAAGGTGTTTGCTTTCATAACATTCAAGGTGACTCTAGGACAAGACCTGGAGCAGTGAGAGGGAAAAGCAAGGCTTTGCAATACTTTGACTGATTCAAGGCCCAGCCTGTGGAAGATTCATCCTGTCTTTGCCACCAGGAATTGCTGTAAACTGTTCCCATCCTCCTTGGTGTCCTTGAAAGGACACTTTAACAGCCAGGCAGCCTTCTGTTCTTCATGAATCCCTTGAGGCATGGATGCCAGCTCCCCTTTCAGCTCGCATGGCTTCTCACTCTTATATTTGATTCTCAGCTCTAGGTCTTGAATTTACACCTTCCTCTTGCACCCTTTCACCCCTTTGCCTCATGTCTGTTGCCTCACCAGGGCCCCTGGGCAGCCCAGATCCCTCTTTTCTTGCCTTAAGCAGGTGCATGGGCTGCTGTCTTTGCCTGATTTTATTTAGAGTATTTTGCAGTCAGTGTGGGGGCTGGGAAGGGATATGCTGGGAGCAGTGTCAGAGACAGGAGATCAGTAGAGGCAAAACCAGTCAATGGACTGGTGCCTCACCATGCACTATGTGCTCTCCCTGCCCTCTTTCACCCTGTTTTGTCCTCCTGCTCCTTCAGCAAAGAGCACAGCCTGTTCCCTGGGTTTTGGACCAGGGCTCATGCTGAAGGCCCAGGCAGGCTGAGCCATCCCTGTCATCTGCTGAAGGATGGCAAAAACCTTTGTGTTCCTATTGCATGAACAACTGGGTTGGGATCGTCAGTCTTTTAAAAAATCAACTAAGAAAAGGTGATATTTCGGCCCCAACAGGGTGGAGATGAGAGGCTCTTATTCTTGGGGACAGTCAGGAAATACAGCTTTCCAAATCAGTTTATTTTGCTTATGATTCACCACAGGATTTCACCTTTCCTTTCAGAATGCTGTCAGCACACACGGACAAAAGACATGGCATTTTGGTACACTGGGGTATTTAGAGCAGCCACAAAATATTAGAATCCAAATCATACCCAACTATTGTGATTATATGGTGAACTTGCATAGCAGGAGATCCTCTGTGCCATGCTCAGCCCTTGACAGAGCTCTCACTAGCAATGTGAGGAATGAGCTCCTATTTAGGAACTGACAAATTCATGTGGATCAATGATTATTAAAAAGAAAGTGTCATTAAAGAGGACAGTTCAGTGCAGAATCATCCAGGAGCTGTCAATGTCTCTGCTGGGAAAATTAAAATAAAGTCATCTTACAACACATATTTCAAACATTTTGAATTTAATAATTAACTAAAAGACAGATGCAACAGCCCATTTCCAAAGTACATTTCAGTGTCCATTAAAAACACTGATTGTCTAAAAGGCGATTACTTCACTGTAATTCTTGCTGAGGCTTGCTGGGATCTTTCATTTATTATGTGCTTTATGAACTATTTGTTGTTTTTTGATATTTTTTAAAATGAGGGTAGCAGCTAATTAAACATGAGAAACATTATTCTGAACTTTAAAAAATCCAGATGTTTTGTTTTGACACTTGTAAGTAAAAAAAGTAATTTTTGTATTGGAAATCAGTTTGAATTTTGAAGATTTCTGTTTCAGTGATAAAAACAAAACACTCGAGTTGTCTTTTGGACAACTGAAGTAATTCTTCCCCCTACTGATTTTGGTTCAACCACTGAAAAGAAAAATTATTCAGAGGCCAATTCTTCTGGCAGGAAGAGGCTCTGCTGATGTTACTTGTTCACTTGGTATTGTCCTATGAAGATGTCATGGCTCTGCTGACACAGAGTGAGGTGAAGTCCCAGTGAAATCAGCAGTACTGCTACAAATAAATATATATAGAGTACAAAGATGGGAGATATTTTAGAAAATTTGTCCTGTCCTTTACATCAGCTGTCCTCATGTGCATTGCTATTAATAGTTATTGGAGGGGTTATTTTCAATAAGTCAATGTAGAACTGAGAATTAGTTATTTTAAAACCAGTATTATTACAGGTATTCTTTCTCTCATGATTTTTCAGAACTGAGGCCCTAATTGTAAACCCATTACAAGCAGAGGACAAGAAGAGCCTGTGGTTTCACAGAATAAAGGAGTAAGCAAAGAAGGGATTGGTACTGAGTGCTGGGGAAGTACAAGGAAAAAACTGGAAAAGTGCTCGCTTGATGGATTCTTGTGTTTTACGAGGGACACCACTAGTGCCAGGCTGTAAGCAGGGAATGGCACATGCAGAAATCCAATCCCAAGCATGTCCACAGAGCCCAACACTCTACAGTGCAGGAGGCTGCTTCCATCTTTCAAATCTTTGACATTGTTAGAAATCTTAATATAGCCTCGTTTTACAAATTTAGGTTCAAATTTCTCCTTTCTTCTTAACCTTCCTGTTGCTCTGGGGAGTTGTAATTCTTTCACTATACAAAGATCTCACTCCCAGGAATGATCTCTTTTTCCATGATGGCATACAACCTTTTCCTAAGGCTTTTTGCACTTTACATTTTTCAGGTGTAGATTTGTTATCTAGGGAAAGCAACAAGGTAGAAGATGCAGTGCTGTGTGGTGGAGGCTGGAGCTGGCTGAGCCCTGGGGTCTGCTAGGGAGAGCTCTGGGCAAGGTGGGCTGGGACTGGCAACTTCTGTGGGATGCTGAGCTGAGACAAGGGAAGATTCATCACTACAGGCAAATCACAGCACCCAGGTTGGGTCAAAATCATTTAGATGGAGCATTTCTGCTTTCACCAAACTGAATTTCCTTCCCAAGAATTTTGTATTTCATTACAAGTTTTAAAATTGAGATTTTTTTAATCTTTAAAAACAAACAAACAACAACAACAAAAAAAAAACCTTAGAACTTCCCATAGGACAGATATTCATATTTTGGTGATAAATCAGAGGAAATTATGTTACTAGGGAAACTGAATGTCTGGGGACAAGTAGGTGATAGTACTTTCCAAAATGGCAGAGATCCTTACACATGACACAGGGATAACCCTGAGGTAATCCCTGCCTCCCTGTTACCTGTGCAGAAACTGCACCAAACTCATACAAAGCTTTTGCAGCAAACAAAAATTGAACTTCCTAGTCTTTGTAACCAGTTGTCTTCTTTAGTCTTCCTGCTTTCTGTTGATACCTTGACAGCAAAATGGAGAGTTATTTCATATATTTTCATTTGCAAAATTAAATTTGGAGAGGAGAGAGATAATTTCATAAAGTAAACCAATATAAACAAAAATATCCCTTCTGGGTAAGAAAATACAGCTAACTGTGGGAAGTGCATGTAAGTCAATACAAATAACAGCTGACTAAAACCATGATGCTCTGTATTTCTAGCAACCGAACTTCAAAAGAAGATGAAAACAAAGGAGGACAATGACATGTAGATTAGAGAATATAACATGTGGAGAGGCTGAGAAAGCCCATTCAGAGTGCAGTGAGAGAGATGGTTCAGGGTGAACATGGCCACAGTGTAATATCAAAGGAACAACAGAAATGAAGGAAGTTATTCACAGTCTCAGAAAATTGTAGGCCAGGGAGTAATGGTTGGAAGCTAAGACAGAAAAAGTTTAGGTGAGATATTAGAGGGGAAAAGAAGCCCTGAGAAAAGAACGTAACAGGGGAGCTGAATAGCCAAACAGGGAAAGTGCCCAGTGTGGCATAACTGCCAGGCTTGTGCAGCCAGTGAGATGGTGTATGGCTGGAAAAAGCAGAGAGGCTTTAATCACACACACAGGAGCCAGCTCAGATGGAATGAATATTCCTTGGTCTCACAGGCTCTGCTCCAGGTAATGGCACACCGTGACACATGGAATTACAAGGCAGAGCTGCTTCTTTGAGCTAGCCCAGCTGCTTTCTGTGATGCTCTCTCACGTATCTCCTTTATCCATCGCACAGCCTCCCTTCCCACCCAAATGTGGATAAATTCCACATAGTCCTCTCTTACTGAGCTCACCTTTCTGTCCTGCTGACAAGAGTTGTCAGGAGAACTGCTGGAAGAAGAAGCAGTTGTCACTAAGGCAAGGCCAGCCAAGAGGGCTGCTGATATGATGGATTAGAAGGAAGTCTCAAAGTCACTTAAGGATGAGAAGCTGGAGGTGTGCATGAATAATGCCAATGATCATAGAAAAAACTCTGCAACACTGAAAAGTTGGAAGAAACCACTGCCACTGCTCAGAGCACTGCAACAGCCAACACTGACTGGTGTCCACTGAAAGAATGAGATTTCCTGGGGCTGAACAGGACTTTGCAGAGGGAAGACTTCCTGGAGGAAATTATGAGCTCGGGGGTTGGTCCCCTCTGCACAAGTTCTCCCCTCTACTTCTTTGCCCTAGAAATGCCTGGGAATGGGGTCAGTTGGGTTGAAGACAGGCTGATATTAATTCTCTAACATGCGAGAGAAAGGTATCTCTAATACCAGCCTCACACTTCATAAGGTGTGCTAATAATAAACAACAGCAAGTTTATAGTCCAGCAGACACCCTGGAGATGGGATTGGGTTGCTCAGAGGAGCGTGGGAGGAAGCAGGAAGGCTGTTGCTACCCACGGGCATGAAGCTCCTGCGGTGAAATGATGCACCATTATCACAGAGCTCACTGTTGGCTGGCTTCTAGTCAAACTCCTGGGCACACAGCAACCAGCACCCAGGGTGGTTTACAGCACAATTAGAGCTACTGCCAGAATAAATACTCACTGTAGAGCACAGAAACCTCTTGCACAGAAACCTGCCATAAATACTACCGGTTGTCCTTCCCCGTCGGGGCACCGCCGCAAAGGTCTCTGCACTCACAGCACCATTGCCTTGGGGCCTTTCCACACACCTCACCTCTGCACTGCCCACAGGTGTAATCATTTCTTTGTAGTGGTGTCACAAGTGAAGCAAAAAAGCCAAACATATTTCTGCTGAAGTTCTCCAGTGGAGGGCCACCATTTTTAGATTGATCCAGGGAGCTGATGTTTGTTTTGCCAGTGGCATCTTGGTGATGAGCACCTAGCAAATAGAGTTTCCTGGTTTTGCTGGTTTATTGTTTACAAAGAACTACTTAACATAATGATTCCCTGATGTAATCACAATAGGTAATAGAAGAAGCACTTCAAAAGAGGTACAACTGGAATACAAGTGGAATACAGAGAAGGTTCATTTATGGTAAATGCCAATCACTAAAAATGTCAGATGCAACACTTTGAAGACCAAATGAAAAAATGAAGAGTTGTTTTTCTTTGGTTTCAAAGCTAAATCCATATCACTTGTTTTGCAGAAAATCCATGGCAATTATTGGCAAAATAAAAAGTCTAAGAGACTTCTAAAATCATTATCTTAAAATTAAAAAAAAAATTAAAATAATGATTTTAAAAGTCATCAATTTTTATTTTAAAATTATTCCCCATCCTAAGGAATCTGAACAGGTAAGTACAACATGTACTTTCAGAAGATATGTCCTTGAAAAATCTGGAAAGAATAAAGAAACAGAAGAGCTGCATAGGTCTGCTATACCTTCCTCTAAATTGCTTTCCCTCACTAACACTGCTAAAACAATTGCAGCTATGTCCGTGAGCTCAAACACTGGCATTTCTGAATAGCTCTTTAACTGAAGGGAAGTGCAGTCATTCTGAAGACATATCTCTGTTACAATCTATAATGAATGTAATCTTCAAGGGGCAATAATTTCTCTCAATTACACATTTTTTCCGTTAAAAGTGGCATGTGTTACAATCTGGGTTGTCAGTTCCTCTGGCCATGGACACACACATTTCTCAGCAAAGCATCTTAGGCACCCCCCCTGTACGCTATCAATAAGATCAGTATTAATGTTAATTTTTTTAAAAATTTAATTGCACGTTAACATAATCTTCCAAGTTATTTTTTTCAGTATAAATACATAGGGCACAACAGCTGTTTGGAGATCTCAAATTAGAGCTGTTTTGTGGCTGTCTCTGCAGAAAACACCTTTGGCTAATATAATTTAAACCTCTTCTGTGAATGAATTTCATGCTTTGAAGCTAGCTAATAATTTCTGTCATTTAAGAACAACGTTCCATTATCTGCTCTTAATAGTAAAAAAGAAGGTGAGCGCTCCCCTGCGCTGCTGCTCCCGGGTGCCGTGTGCCAGAGCACTGCCCTGGATCTCCCAGGAGCTGCCCTGCACTGCCGGGGAGGGGGACGAGGACTTCGGGATGGTGCTTTAGCAAAAAGTGCCGGAGCTGGGAGAACTTCAGCGTGCAGTCCCAAGGTCACAGCCAGAACTCAGAAGGAGAACTATAAATTACAAAGTGCTGGACTGCAGCCAAGCCCATGGGAAGCTGCATTTAGCATATCATTCTCTAAGCAGCAGGATGAAACCTTAACTCCCTTTCAGACAGAATTTGAATGGAATTTGTTACAAGAACACTTTGATTGAAATATCACCGACTGACTTTCCATGACAACTCAGAAATGGGCTGCAATCGCGGGGGGATCCTCTTCCAACCAGCCCAAAATGATGATGAGGATGATAGAGCCCTATCAAATATTTATGAAAAACAGATGAATTTCTGTGCTAGCAACACATGCTGTTACTATAACAGAGACCTCAGATAATCTCCTGACATTACCCTGAGCTGAGATTTCTCCCGGTGTAAACTAAAGGTAGAATAACAAGCTGATTCTAGTGTTTTGAAGTAAAAGTGCTGCAACAGAGGTTAATAATAATGTATAAGAAGAACACAGTGCAGGTAAGTATGATGATTTGTTATTTATAAATACTATGTACTGGCTGCCATCAGTGCTGTATCCCTCCTATGTAAGGTAGAGAATAGAAGAGCTTTATGTGAGCCACAGACTCACATGTGTTAGGTGCATATACAGCACCTAATGCTGTGGGGAGACACTGAGACCTGCAGGAATGGCAGCATACACAAAACAATATGGGCAGTGCAAAGCATTAAATGATTACAGTGTTTATGAGAATGGGATTAATTAATTAATTCAAGGATTCAAAAGTAACTTTAGATTTTAAATGTGGAAAATAAACAGTTAATGTAAATTTTCTGTATCATAAAATCTCTGCACCCTGCACTGATAACTCCACGACTGGTATTTAAAGATGTGAGATAATACTACTGCCAGTCTCAGTGGGAAGAGTGGCATCTTGAAAGAAAACCCTTTCCCCGTAGTCTGCAAAGGAATACTGGTATTAAGTGCTGAAAACAGTGCTTTGTCTCAGCACTAAGTTAGATGATAGAAGGCAGTGAAGCTGGAGAGTTTGGGGACCACTGTGTGAACGCAGATGGTTCAGTAATTCTTTGGACATACTGCCATAACTAACAGGCAGATGTGAATTATTTTGCTAGTAGGTTATAAGTGACTTGTTAAAACATTGTCACGGGGCTTTGGTATTATTGGAAGAAACACTAACAGTGGGATCTGAATAACAGTTGAGAAGAAAAGCCAGAAAAGTAATAAATTAGCATCTGTAGTTGGAGAGGGAGGTTTTTGGATGTGAGTGTGATAAAGTCTGCTTTTGGGGAAAGATGGAAAAAAGCATGTAAGTATTTGTAAAATATAGAGATGGCAGGGAAGGAACTTCCCTAGAACTGGTGGATGTGGAAATCTGTATTGGATAGAATAAGTTCTGGGCTGGGGAATGGAAGGATGAAATAATAGTTGGTCATGCTCTGCCTTACACCCAGTGCTGTGATAACTCCCAGATGAAGAGGTTTCATCAGTGCAGATTAGGATGGGATTCTCTCTTCTGTTACTTGAGAAACCAGGCAAATACATTTCTGCTACAAGAAAGGGGCTGCGTTCTGTCCTCTCACCCTTCTCTGAGCCTTTGGCATCTGCTCAGAAGAAGAAAATAGCTCCTCTTCTGAACTGCAACACAAAGGGGAGATTCATGGCATCATCCTGTCTATGTGCCTCCAGACTCACATGCTTTACTGACCAGGATGCAACTTGTACAATTTCTTTCTTTATTTCCTAGATCTTTTCACAAATGGATTTTGTGATTCCTGAGAAATGAGAAGTTTAAAGGCTCACAGAAAAATAATCTGTCAGCTTTTTGCCAGTGAAAGAGCAACTTAGATTTTACCCCTTTTTTATGCACTAGTCTAACTTCTGATGCACCCTTTAGATTTCTGAACTTATTTTACTAATTAGCTAATACTGATTTATACTAATACTAATCAGTTCATACTGATTTATATGCTTTAAGCAGATCAAGCAGCTCATGCAAAAAAACCCTGTTGAAGTATATTAAATAATTATTTATGTAACATCTTCCATTAAAGAACTTAAAAGCAACACAAAAATTAATTGATCTTCCTTGAGCTAAGTAGTATCCACATTTCAGAACATAAAAATTAAGGCATATTAAATGACATATTCGAACATAGGTGCCTGAAGTCAGTCATCTAAAGACACATGTCACCAGCTAACTCTTGCTGTGATTCTCCCAACTCTGAAGGGGATTGGGTCTGCATTTGAGGACCACGCTGAACAGGAGACACCAATCTCTCTCAGACCGTTTCTATGCAGGCATTAAAGGAACCCAGATTTAAAGACCAGGATGTCTTGCAGCTTTGGCTAAATTAGCAACTGTTAAAAAATAAAGCAACTTTTATTTAGCTCCCAGCTTTAAGTGGATGTCAGATCACAGGCACTCAGGTTGAAAAAGCACTCAGAAAGTTTATGCAACTGATCTGGCCACCTTTCCCAAGGCGAGTAATTAGTGCTCTCTCGAGGTTTGCCATTTACTTAACATCTCCTGAGTGTCTCGGGGTTGGTTGCTGTATGAATGGCAGTCAGCAGATCAGGCCCTAGCAGACCTTAATGTGGCTGTGCTCCTCCATAGCAGCACTGCAGGCAGCATCAGTCCCTTCCTGCCTCCTGTCTTCATCCCAAGCACAGCCACCAGCCCCCTCTCCCAGGACACTGACTTGCCCTTTCAAGAGAGGGAGGCCTCATTTTAATGAAGACTGAAAGACCATTTATGGGTGCTCTGATGCACATTTCAAATTAAGTATTTTAAGGGTGGTGAAATAATTGCCAGGTTTGCATATTTAATGGACCTTGAGCTATAAGTGTTCCCAAAAATGCCTAGTTAATACTGGTTTGACAGTGAATTGGCACAGTGCTGAGCTCTGATACATCAGATTAGCACTGATTTGTAAAACGTTACAGAAGGATCTCTTAAAACTTGCCAGGTTCCAAAATCAGTGTAGGAGAAGAGGGTCTCTTGCCCCGACTGCCTTCTTAAAAGTCCTTTCTAATTCCTTACCAGGACTCCAAGGGCATTCCTTTCAAAATACTTTAGAAATGATAATTCTTTTCAAACTGTATTTGCATCATTGTTCAGGACTCTTGGGGGTCTTTCTTCAGAGCACAATTGAAAATCCTCTGGTGCTGGCTCAGGAGTGGAGCCGTGGGCGCGCAGTGCTGGGTGGAGTTACAGCTGGACTCTGCACAGAGGGTGAGTGTTTGATAACCCGGGATGCAGGTGCTCTGCAACCCCCACGGATGGCTGATAAGTTCCAGGTGGGATTTAAAGGAACTGGCACTGCCCCATTACATTCCTCTGTGGCTTCAGTCCTGGCAACTTCAACAGCTTCCCCTCTCCCTGCACAACATTAACACAGCTGTGCTCAGTGGACCCGACCGTGCTGGAACACCCTCAATAAACAGAGGAAAACTGCCAGGCTCTGCTCCCTGAGGGGTTCTCTGCTCCGCCTGCCAGCTCGGGCTGTGTTAACCCCTCTGGCACGGCTCCACTCGGGGCTGCCGGGGCACTGCCCCAGCCTGGCCACAGCTGGGGAAGAGTTTGAAGGAGGCTTATGCTGTCAGCGGAGGAATTCTCCAGGGTGGCCTTGTCCTGGTTGGTATTAACTCACTTTGCTTCCATTTTGCTCTATGGCTTTTCAATAGCTATGATAGAAGATTGTACATTGAAACAAAAGTATTAAGAAATGGTGATGTTTTTCTCCAGAATTTGTATTTTCATCTAAGCAGGGATACAAGTGGTGGGGTAACCTTCCAGTATCTGAAACAGACATTTCCTTGAAAGTGTGTTGTCACAGGTATTAAAATGTTTTACCAGCAAGTCATGCAACACCACTTGTGACAGAGGCTCGTGACACTTGTTCTGATCCCCTGAAAGAATAGAAAATGGGAATTGACTGTTTAATGGTTGTTTTCTATTAGGGATGCATGCTGTGGTGTGGTTACTATGAGGTGGCACATACTAGCACCACACCTAAAAATGGCACTAGCCAGACCTGGAAGGTCATCCCCAGCATGGCAAGGAGTGTGCTGCAACAGTGATCCCCCTCCTTCCAGCCTTTCTTAGCTGTCTTCCCTCTCTGCTCTTCACCAGTGGGGTCATGCTATGCAGACGAGGTCCTGCTGGTCCTGCTGCCACTGCTCCAAGGTTTCAGTGGTGACACCAGGAGCAGAGCCTGTGCCTGCAGAACATCTCCCTACAGAGTGGCTACTCCAGCTATATTGGACTGCCATGGTTGTACCTCACAGAAACAGAAGACTCCAGCAAATATCTGTGGCATCTCATTTGTGATTGCCCCCACTAGCTCCCACTCAGCATCAAAAACTGGAGGCTGAAGGGCTGCTCCTGTGGCTCAGCTGAAACCAGAGACAAATGTTGGCTGCTGTGTGATGACTAAGTCTCACATGCTTATTGCTCCTATCAGTTAGAGCTCTTAATCACTCCGTGCTGTTTCATCCTATAACATGAATTCACTTCAAACTGTGAAATTCACCATTTTTGCCATGACTAATTTGTGAAATCTGCCACCTTTCTTTGTGGTTCACGGTGTGCCCTAGTTAGGCATCATCTGTCTGATTAGGGAAGTCTGTGATTTGCTTCTTGCAGCTGAGCCAATACAATTCCATTCCCCTCCTTTCTTCTCTCTGCACTCAACTGCAATTTCACTGTTGTCCATGCCCTTGGATGCACTGAAGCTGGAGTGGCGTGGAGGCCACCTCTGCTGGGGCTCACACACAGGAGTCCTGGCTCTCCTCCCCTACAGAACACATGTGCAGGGCTCAGCCTGGGGCTTTAACCCTGGTTTTGCTTGAAGCTACCTAGGTCTGTTATGTTTACTGTATTCCTAGATTTCTCCCAGCCTGGTTGCTGCAATATTTTGGAAATAATTTCCCACCTGCCTTGCCAGTGCCTTGTTTCACGATACATGCATCTGTTACTCTTTACACTGAATGTTGCTGGCATTACTAAATGCTATAAATATACCCACTATACCATAAAAACACAGAAGCAGATGACTGGTCTTGCCTACAAGAAATACTATGAATTTTTCATGTTTTTCACAAGTTCTGAGCAAAATCCAGAGGGTGCTTGAGGAACATCTCATAACTGAATTGGGTCCTAAATTCCTGTTTTCTCACTAATTAGTTATTTCCTAACAATATTTTCCCACACTCTTAATGTCTTCATTGTTCCTTGAAGACGTTTCCAGCTCATCCATCCTTTTTCACACCCTCTTATAAACCCCATGAAACATTATGTTAGTATTTTTGTCGCTGAAATACAGTGATAAATGGTCTTCTTTTAAAATCAGTGGGAACAGAATAATGGATGTTCAGGAGAGCTTATTGACTTGCTCTTGCCAAAATTCAGAAAGATCACAAGATACCCTGGATACTCCTTGTGCTCCTCTTTTCTTGATGGTAAAGCTGATGGGTTTGGACTACACAGCTTCACAAGATAATGACAGAAAAGCAAAAGAAATCTTCCATCCTAGCTCTTATTTTTACCATAACTTTTTCTTTCCATCTCTCTTCCTATATTCTTTTTTTTACCAGTTTCACTCACAGTTAATCACCTCCCTGCCTGAAAAACAGCCATGTGAATAAGATCAATAGCATGATTCCTCTTAACAGATAAGTAAATGGACAAAACTCTGTGAATCCCTGGCTGTAATTAACCCTTCATCAAAATCCCAGAAGAGGAGGTTAAGGAACAGCCCAGACACATGTTCATGACTTTGTCCAGCTATCAGAAAACCTAATGGGCCTGATCCTGCTTCTGCCCACAGAGTTGATCACATTTCTCTGAAAGACCCTGAGAGCAGGACTGTGGCTGGTGCTCACCATCCCATGCCCTTCTCTGTTTTTTCTGCATCCAGCACAGCAATCTTGCAGCCCTGCTGGCCCAAGCCACTTACTTACCCCACTGCAGCCTAATCAGATGGCAATAAAAGCTTTTACTGTGCCATCCTGTTTGTGCTCAGCAGAAACATAAAAAGCGTATTAGAAAATTGATTTTGGGCATTAATTGTGAGCAAAGAACATTATACTGAGTAGAGATAGGGTGGTTTTTTTTCAGGCAGAAAAATTCTATTTTAGTCTTTTGAAAGTGACTGTGCAAGATGCTGAGCTAAGCCCCGTGGACACTCTTTTCAAATACCATAAGGCTAAGAGTAGTTACTGAATCTCCTCAGTCTTATTAGCTTACATAAACATAAAAATTTGAATAATGTTTAAAAAGCTAAATTCTCCAGATAATCCATAATCAGTAAATGTTCATTACTGAGATGCAGCAAATATTCATGAGATTTCCCCAGTGGTATTTTGGTTGCAGGATCTAAAAGGTGTAGAAAAGCCTCGTCCATGTGGGGCTGGGCAAAAGCTTCTATAGGCTCCTGAGGCCATTTGGCCAAAGCGTGGACTTTCCTGGTCCCTTCAGGAAGGAGCATGAGGAAATCAGAATTCACTGTCTTGTGTTACAGCTCTGGCGATTTATAAATAAATCATCCCCACAGGATGATTGATGTCTCCATATAAATAATTAAGTCTTGACCTTATGTTATGACACCTGCTAAATTTTTTGGCACTTGAAATCAGTGCTCAGGAGAGATCCTTGACTCTGGATAAAGGAAGGTGGGACTGGATTCAAGGGGGAGGGGGAGACAGGTCTTTGTTTACCCTCGTTTTGTTCTGTTTGATTCCATCAGCTAATTGATGATGATTATTAATCTCTGTTGCCATCTACTCTATGGATTTAATTCCTGGCTGTGATTACTGTTGGAAAGTTTGCTCCATTAGAAGCAGACTTTGATTGGATTTCCAGTAACCAGAGTTTCCCAGATGTCCCCCAAATCATTGTTACCTAGTCCAGGCACCTTACAATTATTTTTGTTTGCGATTTACTTCATTTGGTGGCAGAGCTCTAGTGGCCTGGGTGACACTGTCATTATGCTCAACCAGGCAAGGTAGCAGGTGTCAGCAAAAGTTTAATTTGGAAGCTCATGAATTCAAAAGAAGAGCTTAACCGTTATCCCCAACACAGAGAGCTGCTGTGGCCTGAGCCTGGAAAAGGGAAAATCCCAAGGACATGAAAGGAATTGATGAGACACCAGGTATCCAATGAAATGAATTTTTCTCAGGATAAACTGAAGATAGCTTTCTTGTCAAATGGTGGGCATCATTAATAAGCAAAATAGATTTAGCGGCAGCATTTCCAGTTTTTATTTCTGGGACCGTTCAGGTTTACTATTCACCCTCTCTCTCTGGTACTGTAGATACAGCCTATTCTCTCAATAGCTGCAACTTTTAAATCTTGCAATAAAATACCATAATTTCAGGGTAGGTGTCTAACTTTAAAAAAAGAGCATCTTAGGGGTTTTTTTAAAACATGTTAATCTACATGCAACATTAGTCAGCTACAGACAGAAAGAAATATTATGACACAATTACAGTAAGGGGTTTTCCTAACCCCTGGAAAATCTTAAAACACTAAAGACACGGCTACGACCGGGTATCATTCCTGGCTACTTCTACAGCCAGCACCCGGGAATCCCAGACGTCAGCAGGGTGCTGTCCGGTCACCCGCCACCAGCACTGGTACTAAGGTACTTGTACACATCATTCTTTGCTGTATGTTTGCCGTCATTTGAACATACCCGTTCTGGAGGGTCGGGTGAGGTGTAAAGGGGCATTGCAAGGTTGAGATGCCGGTGAGGCCGGGCAGGGGAATTGGGACGTGCCGAAAAGCACTCCTGCGGGAGAACAGCGCCCAGAGAAACCCCCTGTTCTGTAAAGATAACTTCAGAAATTTAAAAATACCTCTGTGTCCCCTCATACCGCTCCTGCTCGCATAGACTGAACTCCGGGTGAACTGGCTTTCCCGTCGAGGGAGATGCCTGCATTTATCAACTAGTTTGCTTTGGATGCCGTCATTTTCATTACAGAAACCCATGCCGGACCCGCGCCCACGAGCCTTCAGCCCGTCGAAGCCGCCGGCTCCATCCTCACCCGGAGGCGGGTGCCGGTCCCGGTGTCCCCGTGCCCGAGCGGGGCTGGGCCGGCCGCGAAGGGAGCGGAGCGGGCTGGGGCGGAGGGGACGCGCCCCGCACCGCGCCCGGCCCCGAGCGCGGCCGCCGCTCCTCCGCCCCACAATTACCGGCACTGGGAACCACGGCGCCGGGAGAGAGCCATGAGGTCGGGGGGTAGCGCCGCCGGCGATAAGGAGGGGACACGGGAAGAGGGGCCCCAGCGCGGCCCCGCCGCAAGTTTGGTCACTTTCCCGAAGTGGTGCGGGGAAAAGTTGGGGAGCGGCCGGGGGATGCGGGGATCCGGGTGGCGAAGCGCCTCCCGGGCCCGGGTACAGGGGGTCTGGCCACTGACCTGAGCCGCGGCCGCGCCGCCTCCCGCGCTCGCTCAGCGCTCGCTCAGCGCATCCTCCGCGCCGCTCCCGCCGCCGCCGCCCTGCGCGCCGCAGCCGCGGCTCCGCGCCCGCGATCCTCGGCGGGGAGGAGAGAGTGAAGCGGGACGGCCCGCCCGGAGACGGGAGGCCGCCGCCCCCCTCCCCGCCTCCCGCCCCCCGCCCCGCCGGCCCCGGCACCGCTCGCGGCCGCGGCCGCCGCCCCGCGCCCAGCGCGCACCTCCGGGAGCAGGTGCGGCGGCCTCCGGCGGGGAGCGCCCCCGGTCCTGCCGCGCCCCCGGCGCATCTTCCCTCGCCGCGGCGCGGGCGGGGCCGGCCGGGACCGCCGCCTTTCCAGAGGTGCTCTCGCCTCTCAAGTTTGACACGTTCCGGCGGCGCCGGCCGCGGCGGGGAGCGGCCGGCGGATCGTGCGTTGTCTGCAGGGCAGTTCGGCGCGGAGCGGGGCGCTGCTGGCCGAGCCTGTGACCGCCCTGCGACCGCCCTGCGCGCTCCCGGCTCCCGCATCCCCCGCCTCGGCCCGCGCGGCTCCCGGCGGAATACTGCACCCCCGAGGCGCACGTTGCGGGGAGGGAGGAAAGGTCCCGGGCAGGCTGCGGGGGAAGCCTCTGCTCCCCTGCTGCCGGGTGTCGTCTGGGAGGAACGGAGAAGGGAGGCTCCTCCATATCCTCCGTGTGGTTACAAGCATCCTGCCGGGCGTCTCCTCCGGGCTGCAGTTTGTAGAATGCGTATGTGTGTTGAGACTGGTTGGGAAGATCGGTGGCCCATACTTGCACTCAAAGGAAGGTTGTGAACACACACCTCAAGGGCAGACACGGAAGTAATTGGAAGAGAATTGAAGTAATGGTGTCCTCGAACAACAAATTGGAGCTGACACACTGTAGCCAGGGCATGGTGGGCGCCAAGGTGCCTTGTCTTGAGCCTGGATACGAACTGTGGAGTAACAGCACAGAAGGGACCTCTTGCACTCTCTGCTGGCTATTTCTCACCCTGAAGTACAAAGAGGCTTTTCCCAGTTAACTGTGCAGCAGAATAAAGACTCTCATGAGAGTAAAAGGAGGGTATGGCTGTCATGCCCAGGAATCGCCTCGGTGGCTATTGCCAGTGCAAAGAAGCGGTCGTTTAATTAGACTGAATAGTGCCCCCAGAGCCTGGCATCAAGCCCCCCAAGCCTGGCTGTGCTCTGCACCCACTCCTCAATTTGCAGAGTGTGTCCCGGGAGCTGCCCTTGCTGCCAGGGAGCCACGGAGCTGAGCTCTGGCAGCCCGGGGGCATCGGGAGCTTGCCAACAAGCAACGCCAGATGCGCTGCCTTGAGCGTGCGCCCACCACCCTCCGTAACCTGACGTTGTGTATGTACAATGTGACATGTCAAGTGGCAAGATGGAGCCTATCTACAGCCCTCAGAAAAATTTCAGGTGTGTCTTATAAATAAACTATGACATTTATCCTGTGACTAGATTAGCAGAAATACATTATACTTAGTCTGCTCCTTAGCAGTCGATTGTTCTAAGTAGGTGTTATTTATTAAAGTATTGATTAGGGACCCAAGTTTGTAGTCCTTAAGCAAGCCAGCTCATTGCTGATAGGATGAAACATTTAAATGAGAGTTTTGAGATCAGACTTTATGTAATTCCATTGTCATAGGAAAAGAAGGTGCACATGACAGCTTTCCAGGGGAAGGAAGATGCATTAATGCCACTTGGAGTTCAAAGGAAGAATAACATGTAAAAACTACAGTCATTGCTTCACCTGAGCCCCTTCTGTCCTGCTGTCTGTGGTGCAGGGTGCATAAGCTGCCACAGCAAAATAATAAGTCTATAACTGGGTAAAGTGAGTTGCATACTATAAATGTAAGGCATTGCTGGATGTCTGTTGCTATGGCAGGTGACCGGGGAGAAAACATCCTCCAAGGGCCATCTCCTGGCATAAGGAACCTTTCCTGCTACATCTGTGCTGGGCGCCTTTGTGAGCAGGGCAAGCAGAATGGGGCTCTGTGTTCTTTATTCAGGTTATGTTATGAAAAATGCTTTAAATGGATGACCTTGAAAACAAAGCCCAAACAAGAGTCCTGGCACTAGCTCCATTGACAGCGAGTTCTGTGCTCTGCTGCCTTGCAAGACTCACAATTATGTTTTCCTCCAATTGTGGCTCTATTACTTACAAAAAACTCCTGTGAATTTGAAAAATAAGGTATCTTAAACCAGCGATTTCTGGGGGGTTACTTTTTGTTTGGAGGATTGATTTTTATTTTTTTCCTTCTCTGTCTCCAATGGAACAGAAGGCAATGTGAATCCCTTTTGTTTACTTCTTTGTTTCTGCTCCTGACTGCTTATTAGCAGATATGTGTGTGGCTCTGCTGTAGTCTGGGGCTGGTTAGTGGCTATTACAAAGTTATGAGGAAGAGGAAAAAAATCACAAAGCCTTGGTTTTGAGAGGGTAGAATGAACAAAAAGAACAGAGAGAAAAAAAAAAGGATAATATTTATTTAGGAAAAGAATGTATTTGCATAAATGCATATGCTAGAACAAGAAAATATTTTTATTCTGTTATTTCTAGGAAATGAGATTTCCCATTATTTTTATAGTTAAACATGTTAAAGCAAAGGAAATATTTATTGAAGGGAATCTTGTGTTTTATTAGTTGCATGGACTCAGACACTCAGGGTGCAAAGAAACACCCCAGCATATAATCTAGTATCGTGATCCAGTGATGCTCGTACTGTGTTTATAATCAGGATTTCTGATTATCATGCATTGCACACAGTCAGTTAGAGCCCTATGCAGAATTTAGTTTAAGACCGGAAGGAATTGTTTACCTTTGCTTAGTCATCAGCAAATGCAACTTATATTTTCAAAATGTTTGCTATGGAAAGATGGAGAACATTTGGGGGTGCGTGGAATTAACTGTAACATTGTTTCTGGTGCCTGGATACATGTAAAATTATTCTGGTGGAAAAGACTGGAAATTATTTATCTTGGTAATTTGGAGCCTGATATTTATAGCAATACTGTTTGAATGCTTTAGGAAAAAAATATCATTTCTCCCATTGTGCCAGTTATTTGGGGAAAAAAGGTCAATTTTTTTTATACTATATATAGGAAAGCTTATCTTATACTGAGTCTTTATTCATGTCTTGGAAATAGCACAGAGAAAAATGAAGAGAACATATGGTGTCTTCTATCAGTCAGTCATCATTACTGTTTCTTCACACTATGTCATCACCCCACAAATAGCAAATGAGTGTGAATTTCTCCCTGCTGAAAGAGAAAAGAAAAAAGTGGTTAGTACAGCCAAGTAAAAAAATTAATAAATATTACAATAGTATCAACTGGAACATTATATAAAATATTGATGACAATGAGAATGCAGAGGGAAAACCCTCTAAACTGTCAAACAATAGTATCAAACCTGAAAATGTTGAGCTGGAGCAGAACTCATGAATTTCTCTTGATTTGGTAACCAAGCTTGAAATATTGATGGGACACAGTCTCTCTTGCCCATTCTTTATGAATGATTCTGTGCTATTTGAGGTGCTCAAACAGACAGAACTCAAATAAGAACAGTGAGGAATGTAATGTAATAGTTTGTCTCTGGGGCATCCATAAAATCTTGAATTTCCTTTTTAAGCAGACATCTAGGAAAAATATAATTTTATTTAATTCCCCGATGCTCCTATTACACTTTAGTATAAAGGTTGCAATTGAAATGCTTATCTGAAAGCCCCTCTGCCATTCTTGGTCTCTTGCAAAGAAATGTGTGACAAAAGCAGCCTTGGAAATAGCTGCCACAGGAACTTAATAAACCCCAACACTGAAAACATCTCTCCTAGCTTTGGAAGGAATATTTCAAAACCATCCTTCTTGAGAAGCAGCAAAAGCAGGTGGGGTTTATGTGGGGGGAAAAAAAGTGCATTTATGTGTGTGTGTGTGTGTCTATATGTAGTACAAAAAGCAGCAAATTAAGAGCCTCTTTGGAATGTCTAAAGCAGGTCTGGGCCATGCTGTCTCCCAGGTTTCTAATCCTTCATTGCCTTTGGATCTTTCCCTCAAAAAGCAGCTCATAACAGGATGCTAGTGCACCTGGAATTGAGCCCCATATGTAAACTGCATGGGGAGCAAGCTCATTTGCAAGCTGTGCCCATTTTGGTGCCCAGCTGAAGTAAATGTGTACGAGGTGCTTGGTAAAACCCTCCTTCAAACATCTGCCTGTGTAGGCTCTTGGGCTGGAGTTAAGTTTCTTCTATGGCCAGTTTCAGGATCTCATTATGTTACTGGTGCTGCTTGAGAGTTACCAGACCTGACTGGGGGAACAGAGCTTTTCTCTGAAGACCATTTTCTTAAAATTGCTTGCATACAACGAGCCAGTCAGAGTGAGCTGGGCAGGCTGGGGTATGGGAGTGTGCCAGTGAGGGTTGAGGAAAGCACAGAGGAATGCTAGGGATGGAAGAAAGTGGAATAATAGTGAATTTTCTGGAGTCAGCCAAAATTAAGAAAATACTAAATAATTCCATGCACTCTGCCCCAGAGAATGCTTCTGCATAGGTAGTAGCTGGAAAGGCTTCTATGGAAAGGCAGTGTCTTTTTCAGACCAAGAAATATGCATGGCACAAATTATAGGGTACACAAAGCATTCTTTGGGAACAAAATAAAAATATCTGGAAAAAATTATAGAAATCTCAAAAGACAGAATTGGAAGAGATATATTAGATCATAAGGTTCTTTGTTGCTAAAAGCAGTAATAAATTGCCCCCTGGAGATACAGAACATCAGTTATTTCATAAAATATAGCCAAAGGGCCCAGAAGGAACAATATGGTTTAGACAGGAAAGCCTGAGAAGCATTTGATTTAGTCTTAAGTGAGAGCAGCCAGACCTGCCAGACTCCGAATCCAAAAATGGCACTCAAAACTACTCTTTGGAAATTCCATCAACAACTCAGAGTAACTGGGAGCTGGAGCTGTTGTGCTCCTTACACTGGGTAGGTGCAGGAAGGGATTCTTTCTGCAGGACACACAAAGATGTGTGTTGAAATACTCCCCAGAACAACATACAAGGGTGCAGGGGTTTGGAGTATTTTACTGCTCCTGGTTTTCATCCGTTCTGGAATAATGGTGGCTAAGATGGAGTAATTGCTGATGGCTGTTCCAAACCAAACCTGAAGGTAATACCATTCTCTAAGGACTAACTTGTTGCAGGTGATGCAGAGTGCTGTTCTCAGTTTGGATCTTCAGAGCGTGTATTCAAATCTTGTCCATGCTGGCATTTGGGGCTTGGAGCTCTTTCAGTTTTGCTTCATTGTCCTGGATGGATTTGCTTTGTCATTTGCTGAGACAGTAAAGCTCAGGGACAGGATTTGTGTGCTCCTTGTTGTCTGTGTTTGGACAAGCAATGAAACCATGATCTATCAGTATAGTGATGGACTTTGCTGTGCAGCTGCTGTGGTGGTGCTGAGCATGTTTTTCCAAGTGGATGTGTGGAATGAATCACACTGGAAAGATGAATTGAAGAAAAATATGCTCAATGTTGGCTAGCAAAAGTGATACTAGTGGGGTCATTCAATCACTGAAGGAATGTGTCACAGCTCTTTCATAGGTGGCATAAACAAGTTCCTTTTTAGGCTGCTGGGAACAGGGGAAGATCTCCTGACACTTGCATTCATTCTTCTCAATTTTATGTGCTTTGGAAGTTGGTGGTATGAGTCAGCAGAGAGGGAACGCTGTGCAGGCATGTAAGCCTGCTCCTGAGCCACTGTTCTGAGGACCAACCAAAGCAGAATAACTACAAAGTGAGGCTCTTCCCAGCCTCATGTTAGGCCTGGCTCCATCCCTTATCATGGACCTTCTCCTCCAGCATCTCTTGCTTTCTGCTTCCTTATCCCTGGAGTGCACCTCTGCATCATCCATCCCACCCACCTGCTGCCAAAACAAACCTTTCTATGACCAGACCTTCCTGGCACCTCTTCTTTTCTTTGCTATCTCTGTCTTTTCCCTCTCATGTTACTATTAACAGTTCAGCTTTTTTTTATCATGTAAGGTGAAGAATTGATTTTGTGTGTGGTTCGTGCAGAGGAAGCTGAGCCTGTTAACAAAGCCAATGTTTCTTTTTCTTCAATCTCCCTTAGTTTTGCATCTGGCCTGCTGTTTTCAATAAACAATTAAAATAAGTGCAAGTATTGTGGTCAACTGGGATTTCACCTAGTCTGCTTGCTTGAATAACCCCCCTGTGAAATGGGAATGCCATACTCTGGAGCTGCTCTGTGATGGTTTTGTTACGTGGCACCACTCCTTGTTTCTCCTGCACTTCCACTGCTTGAAATATTGAGAGGAGCAAGCCAGGGGCAAAGGGGAAGCCATACATTTAGGCCTGGCTTTGTATGACCTCATTGGCTGGGTTTTGTTTGCAAACCCACGGGTGCTTGAGATTCAGGTCATTCCTCTGAATCCCCCTGCAGTGGTAGGCGTGTGTGAATGCATCAGAGAGGAGAGATAAATGACTCACACTATGATCCATCTTTATTTCAAATAGTCCTCAGCAAAAGTGAGAGGGTGGCTTTTGTGTTGCAAAATCATGTTGATTTAATTTATATTTTGCCAAGCCAGGTGTGTTTTGGGAAGAGGTACTTTGTATCTTATCTATCTATCTGTCTGTCTGTCTATCTATCTACCAGAGGGTGAGAGCAGCACAGACCTGTGATTTTCAGTTTGGCCAGCTTCTCAGAGGAAAGCTAACAGATCAGTTCAGAGGAGAAAAAAAGTAAACTATCTTTGTCCTGTAGAATTCCCCCTCTTGTTTTCATTTCTGAGCAGGCATTGTCATCTTGTCTCATTAGAGGTAACACAAGCTGAAGGGTAAGAAGGGAAAAATCCCAGCTATTGGCATACGTGATGCAAAACAGCTCTTACTTCCTTTGTAAATCAGTAATTGTGGGAAACTGTAGCAGATGTCTTGTCAACTGGGGAATCTGCTGTTGTCCTTTAAAAGGCAGCTGCTGCCTAGGTGAGCAGGTTTTCCTTAGAGCTAGAGCTGTGATGCTTACAGAGTCAGACTTTCAGTCTTCTCTGAATTTTGAATCACTAAGGCACCTCCAAGGTCACTTCCTGGAATACCTTTGGGTTTTCATCACTTTGGGCAATTTGGACCAGATGAGGAAGGTGATGTCAGTGAACTCCTTTGTGAACAGCTATCTATATGACAAAGGGAAGAATATTGTGAATAGGGAAGGCAAAAATCTCAGAGCAGACTTAGGATTTCAGGTTTATTTTGAACCAAGTGATGTAACCTTTCAAATTCACAAAGCATTGTTCGCTCTTGTAGTCCTTTATTAGTCTGCTTGGGTTTGATTTCTATTTGTATTTTTACTGTCTAGGGAAAAACAGATTTTTGCATCCTTTAGTCTGAACATTGTCAACTGTCATTGTAGGAGTAAGGCAAATAAGAATTCCTTGTATAAGCAATATTTAATTGACTGGGCACTTAGGGAGAAGAAAAAAGGAGAAAAAAGAAAAAGTATTAGCTGTAGCTTGATTCAGACACCCTGTCCATTCTGGAAATAAAGGAAAAGAGAACATAAGCTACTACATTTGTGTGATTGCACTAAAACAGCAGCTTGTGTTTACATTTCCAGTGCAAGGCTGCTGGCTGTGTATCTGGAAGCACAGTTTTGGGATGTGGTGAATACCTGTATGGTGGGCTCTGTTACAGCACCCCAAACAGCCAACACAAATATTACCCTTTTGATATCAGAGCCAGCTTCTGAGGCCAAGACTTACGATACTGAGGATTTCATAGTGTCCTTGCAAGTGTCATAAAATGAGAATATGCAGAAAAAAGGGACACAAATAATGTTTGCTCTTTCTCTCTCAAACTGATTTTTCTTGTCCAGTTAAAGGGGGCAGTGACTCTTTGTGCTACTGTTAATTCAACACTACAGTGAAATTCTCCCTTATGTCATCTAGAGCCAGGCTCTGCCCCCAGGTCCATTTTGGGGGGTATGTCAAATGCCTTGTTAGGCTCCAAGTGGGTTATGGTAAAACACAAAGCAGTGTTTTGTAGTGTGTCAGACCTGAAGCACCAGTTGCAATGTAAATGTCCTCACTTTTGTATCTAATTCACTCACGCTGATCCCTAATGTAGGTGATTCCCTGGATGGCTTCCCCAAATACTGACAGTAAAACCACAGCCATGTGCTGGAGGTGCCAATGGTCTTTCCTGTTTAATAATTCTTTTTCTAGTTACAAAGCTGTTTTCAGGGTTGAAGGAAATACCCTCCTTCCCCTCCCCACCCCCCCTCGATTTTTGGAGAGATCAAATAACGACCTGACTTTTGTCTGTCACTTGTAAATCAAGCTGCTTTCCAATCTACACTCATTATTTGCCCTTCTGTACCTTAAAAAGGAAAGACAGAGGTCCCTGATGTGAATTCAGTGATGACATGTAAACATTTTCTCATTAAGCAAGCCAGTTTGCACTGGAGCCTCACTGCTTCTGCAGCTCTCAGAACACAGTAAACTTTTTGTTTAATTCCACAGGGTCCTTGAAGTTTATTTCATTACAGACCATAATATCTCCTAATGGAAACTAGGTAATAGACATACCAAGAACTAGCAAACAGGACATTTTGTGTCAAAAGAGAATTAAGTTTTAATTAATCTTTTCTGAGTAATTCAATTGAGTCTTAAGGAGGAGCCTATTTCTGCTTTTCCTTAGACTACCCTACACTGATTCTGTGTATTTTAAATCTGTAACTCAGTAGTCCAAGAGTATAGCTAAATAAAAAGCAAAATGTACATATTAGACCACAGCCTAGGAAATTTGCTTGTATACAAGGATTGGATCCTCTCCTGTTAACAGGACTGGAGTGTTTTGGTGAGAACAGTAAGATCTTTATGATTTTCCTGTGTCTCATTCTCCCTCCTTCCCCCCCACAGTGCCTGCACAGGTGTATGTGTATCCATGTACATCTGTGTAAATATTCTGTTGGTTTTCACTGACAAGAAGAATTACCTTTTCTGAACGTGAATTTAAACATGAGCATTTCTTTTTTACTTCCTCTGCATCCCTTTAGCAGAGCAAGAAAGTGCCCTGTGTCAGCAGGACGGGTGCAGTATATGTGTGTTTAGTCACTGCCTGTATCTACAGCCTCTAGAGCCAGATCTCATAATTCACACAAGTGTCAGCCAGTTTAGAAATGATTCTCAGTAAAATGGAGAGAAAATACATAGAAGCTATAAACACATAGCATTATCTCCTTCTAGCTAGCTCTCCTGACTTCTGAACAACTAATTTCTCAGTTTGATTTTTGTTTTATTCAAGGCTTTAAAAAAGGATTTCTTGGCATCACTCCGATTTTTGATTGCTTTCAATTAAAGCACTTGTATTTCTCAGGTGATATTCCCTTGGCCATGAAGGGAACATGTCACCCAGATGTGCTCTACCCCCACCCAGCTGGCCAGGGCCTATCCGAAAAAGATGTAGTCAGAAGGTAGGTTGGCATTTACTTGCTGTAAGTATAAAAAGCACAAAATCATGTCATCCCAGGGCAGTAGTTATTTCCTGACACCCATTTTATGCAGAAGTATCTGAGAGTTTGCCAGAAAAGTGTTGGCCAAGTGTGTGCAGAGAGGCTCCATGTCTGTGGGGCGATGCTCAGCTCTGAGCACAAAGCCAAGAGCAGGATGTGCTCCCTCTCCTCTCTGATTTGTGCTGTAGCCTGTAATAGAAAATAAATTAATGTACTCGTTTTAATCTTAGGCAAGGGAGAGGGATATGTATTGCTGATGTGGCAGTGCAGGGTGTCTGTATCATCTCTGGCAGAGTGGGGAGCGCGCCGGCAAACAGAGACTGCTCTGCAGAACAGGGGCCTGATGGAAGGTGAGCAGTGCAGCTATTGAAGTGAGAGCAGCTGAGTGCTGCAAACTGGGCTTTAAATGCCCCATTATTTCTCATTTAATCATTCCCTTAGCTTTATTTAAAATTGTTTTGGTAATGGGAGGCATTTGGCTCTGGGAATTTAGCACGGGGAGACGAGAACACTCAGAGTTTGATTTGCTGTTTCTGTAAGCATATATGGTACTGCTCTCGTTGTACAGTGCAGCTTGAATTCAGATGCACTGCTTCCCCTCAGCACAGTGGGCAATACATCTAGCCAGAAAGTGTCACTAGAATGGAGCAGGGAGAAAAAAGAGAAGCAAAGAGTTGAAGGGAAGAGGGTAAAAAGAAAAACTGATCAATAAAAAAATGGGGGGAAATAGTAAAGGGGATAAGAATAGTAAACAAAAATGAAGGGATAGGGCATATGTTAGAAAAAGGACAGGAGGATGTGAAGTGGCTTGAGGATGCTGGGAAATCTCACTGTTTCAAAAAATGAGGCTCTGGGAGCCAGAGTAAGGCCTGAGGTTAGAGCATTCCCTCACAGGCTGAGCAATGGCAGGAGTGAGAAGAAAAGCCCAAAAGAAAACTGAGAAGAGAGAGTGCTTTTGAAAGTGGATGTCACTGGTAATAAAGGAGGTGGTGCTGCTTTCTCCTGGGGTGCAGAGATGCTGATCATCCTGCTGGGGTTCTGAGGGATACAGATGCACAGCTGGACCTAACATGAGAACTCCCCGTTTTCCAAGACACACGTTAGAAGAAGTTGACTGTATTGTACTTAAAGGCTATTTATTTGACATGCTGTAGAAACTTTCTTTTCATTAAGGGAAGAGAAAAGGTGCATCTGAGATAATAGTCTAATTTATAAAATAAAAGTATCTTTTCCTCAGCATTTTTAACAAAGGAGTCAAATGGAAGCGGAGAAGGCTGCAAGAAGAAGCCCCATGTGTCTACTGAGCAGCAAATAGCTTGACCCAGCAGCTATTAGTGTTTATTTTGAGGCACTTTTGAAATGTCTGTTTCAAGGCACAAGTCTACAGAAGCAGGGGATTCCAAGGCTCCTGGCAAAGGCTGGCCCTGAGACAAGGTGTGGGATTGTTTGTTTTCTTTAAAAGAGCTGAGCAGTTATTAATTGCTATAAAGCTATTTATCAAAAGGCAAAGAGTCCCAAGTGTTCAAGTCCACACTAAAAGCTTTCAGCATAGAGTCCCAAATAGAAGTAAAGTCCTGATTAGAAATAGAAGCAGCTCCTGGTGCAAGGCCCTGAGAAGGCTGAAGTTGCAGCCTGCTACAGAGTCTTGAGAGGCAAATGCTCCCTGGTTTTTAAATCTTGTGTTCTTTCTTCTTTTTCTTCTTCTTCATCTTCTTCTTCATGTGGAAGTGATGATGATGATGGTGGAGGAAAGGTGAGCGAAGAGAGAGAGTGAGAGAATTCTCACTCCAGTGCATGGATTCTTATTTACAAGTTACCCAATAAACTAAAAACATGAATCTGAAGCATTTCTTCTTAATCTATTAGAATTCTAGTTTCTCAGTACGAAAGTTTATGTATAATCTGTGCATATGGTCTATCGGTTCTATCTGAAAAATGTAAGCTATATTCTTACTGTGTTTTTATTATGTCTAAAACTATGTTTTGGAGCTTTCACGGAGACTTGTTTAAAGGCTTCTTTTCTACCCTGATATCTAGGACTCTGTTTTCCAGCTCTCACTGCAGCTTGTTGATCTCTCTCTGAGGAACTCAGAGAGGCCTCTGTTTTTCAGACTCCAACAACATGGAATCACTGCTGCAGCTGTCCCAGCAGGGACAGATCATGGGAAGAGTGTCCCCACAGTCCCTGCACAGGCAGTGACACCCTAACACCCGGCCGGGTGTGACACCACCCAGTGCAGCACTAGTGATGGCTCCAGCAGGTCGTGGCTGTAATTGGATGGAATTACATCCATGCCCAGGGCTCTCTGGGCCCAGAGAGCCAGGCTGCCCTGTCTGTGCTCATGGGGTGTGTGGGCACATAAACCCTCACTTTCTGCCTTGGTACCCACGCTGCCGTGCTGGGAGCAGATGGCAGGGGAGGAGAAGTGATGACTGCACACAGGAGTGACAAGGATGGGCTGTGGTGTAGAGCAAATGCCTGGGGTTGTCTTTTTTCACCACACAAAGAGCTGCATCTCTTGAAAACAAGATGGATCAACAAAGGTCAGGATTCTGTGTTCAGTTACTTTAATTCCTGTGGGGATATGTGGATTGAGGAAAACTCAGTAAAAATATAAAAACTTGGCAATATCCCTGAATGATTCTTAAGAAATGTGCTTAAGAAATTAGATAAATTATAGGGAACTCAAAGGAAGACCACAGCAGTGTTCAGAGCACTCCATGACAGGCTGCAAATAGGAGCCATCTTTTTCTTAAATCAAAGTGATGGAAAAATATTGGGAAAATCTGTATATATTTGATGCCATTGTATGGTGTGGCTGGCATCTCATCTGCTACCTGTTAAGGAGCAATGTTTAGTTACAGCTTCCTATTTACTGCCATCCTTTTCTATTTGAGCATGTGTAATTTAAAATCATTTGAAAAACTAGCAGAGTGAAACAAACTGTCTGAAGCACACAAGGTTATTTCCTTAGAATCTGGGCTTTAATGGCATGTAGAAAGAGGCTTGCTTAATTTCCTTCAGGTAGTCTTTGATTTTGTATGGTTCCTTTGAGTCCACTTTCATATGAAATTGTCTTGGGAAGGTAATAGGAAGCACAGTTCCTAGGAGGAGAGGGGCAAGTCCCCTTCTGCATACCACAGGGACGGGGGGGTGGCACCAGCACTGCATTTGGCCCTGTTTGTGAAGGAATGTTTCTGAAGATGCTGTGTGTACTGAGCAGGCATAAAATGAAGAACCATGTCAGTCCTGTAACTTTTGCAGAATAAGGAGGCTTCTCACCCCTCCCCCCCGGCCAATCTCACAAGCATTTGGCTTAAAATGTGCTCTGACTCACTAGCCAGGTGGCTGCTAGGAAGCACAGAGCTCAGATCTCTGCCAGGGAGGGAGGCCAGCACTGCTCAAAGCCCTTTCTCTAAGTGCACAGAGCCTAGAGCAGGACTGGGATGTTGATGCTCTGGGATCTTCCCCCTCTCTGCCACAGACTTTGTCTGGTGTGGCATGCCTATATTAAAAACCCCTGTATTGTTTTCTTGTTTTTCTTCTTGGAGTGCAAACCACCAGCCTCATGCCTTGGGTTCCTGCTGAAGCTGTGAACTGTGACAATTAAACCAAATTCCTGATTTGTGCAAAATACCCTTTTCTCTCCATCTGATGCAGAGCTTAACAACACACAGCTGTCCCAGGTGACTTTCTGAGAGGATGAGCAATCTCCTAATCCACTTTCCATCAGCATCCTGCTCTGCAGCTGTGGTGGTCATACAGCTGAAAGGCATCTGAATGTCACTGGTAGAGGTAACGCGTCAGGTGCAATCATCTGTACAGCCTTTGGCAGGATCAAAGGTCTAAAGCTCTGGTAAACAGGACAAAGCAAAAATAAATGGTCTTAAATAGAATGCTCTAATTCAGAATTTGTGGATAGGCTCATCCTTACTTCAGGATTAGGTTTTCTCTTGCTCCTTTTATTCCTTTGTTTTTCAGCTGGATTTGCTATGGGTTTTCTGGAGCATTATTTCTGTTAAGGAGGTATGAAATAAGTAATTAAAATTTTTAGGTTTTAATTTGCCTTGTATTGATAAATCCTGACAGCCTCCCCACTGAAGACATTGCTGTCTCTCCAGTGCAGATGCAGCTGGCAAAGACAGAGCTCTTGGGTGGGAACGTAAACCTACTAAGGCTGGTGAACTTAAAACTTTGAATTAACTCTTCTGAAAGTTGAATTTACTCTTCAGACTACTCTGAACCTGGATTTCCCTGAAGGCATCCCAGTATCCCAAGGGTGCCATTACCCCATGAGGCTGTAAATTCTCCAGGGCATGGATCATTTCATGCCATGGATTTGGTGTGTGTCTTCCCCAAAGGCTCTTGGGAAGAGATGAGGAATCTGGACAAAGCACTTCTCCGTCCCCAGGTAGTCCATGGTAGCTGGGAGCAGAAGGTGAGTATTCCTCCTTTCATGCCTCTGTTTGAGGAACAGCAGAGAGGCACCAAAAGCTGTGAAATCACTAGCAGTGTGTTCTGCACTTCTGCAGCAGTCAACAAATACTGAATAAGGTTCACCTGAGGCTGGGCCTCCAGGGATTAATTCCACTGTGGGAACAGAGAGACCCAAAACTTCTGTCATTATAGCAAAAGGAAAGAAAATAATGTGATCACAGATACATGCATGATCTTGTATGTTGGAAAGTGCAAAGGATCTGTAAACCTGCCAAGGAAAAGGGTTAAGCTCGGTTTTGGATCTTTCTTTTAGGCAAGCAGACAGCATGCATGGAAGCACACTTCAGATGGAAATGGCATCACTACTACTTGGCAGTGGCTGACCTTGTCCCTGTAACACACTGCAGTCATAGCCAGGCAGTGCTTCGTGCCAGGATGGCAAACACAGCCCTGATTTCACACAGCTCCATGTGTGTGAGGGATGGGGAGAGCAGCACTGGGAGTGCCCTGAACTGGCTGGGGCAGGGCTGTTTCCTGGAGCTCCCTGTGCCACACAGCAGCTCTGCCCTGACCACAGGCCTGCCTGTAGTCAGATGTTGTTGTGTATCTGACATGTGAAATATCTGAACTGAGTACAGTGCTATGAACTGGCATGTTAAGAGCCCATTTTGAATCTCAAGGGAAATTACAGCCTTTGGAACTAAGACAGTGTGGGGAGGACAGAGACACACTGGAAACGTGGTTGTAGCTGTTGGTAACAATGTGGTTTGCTGGAACCTGAGGGGTTTATTAAAGCTGCTCTGTTTCACATTTTGTCTATCCATATCCATGTTATGCTAAAAAAGTGACATGTGAAACGTAGATTTGGATACTTCAAAACTACCTAGTCCCAAAAACATTGACTGAGATGTGAATGCCTGAATTTCATCACTCTTGAGGATGCCTTCCTGAACACAGACACTGGAAAAAGTTAAACACAAAGAAGAAGCAATTTTTTCAACTGCTGCCAAATGATGGCTAGACAACAATGCATGTGTCCAAACAGACATCAGTATTTTTCTAGCCATGTTTTATAGCTATGTTTCTTGAGACGTATCATAGTCTGAAGGACAGTTATGCCAAAACTTCTTGGTAAAAAACATAAGAAACTTTGGAGTTTGAAATAGTTTTATGTCTGTCTGCCCATTCCCCTGTCCATTCCCCCATCTTGCTCCATTTTCCTACCTGTACCCTTGTCCATATCCTTGGCCTGGCCAGCCAGAGGAGAGCAGCATCCTGGATGGCAAACAGAGAAGCACCCTCCTTGGTGCTAGAAGATTGAGTCTCAGTGCTCTGCTTAGGAACAGGTAAATGAAGATCTTGGTGAGGAAGGATAAACATCCCAGGATAGTCAGCAGTACCCAGGAATGGCCAGAAATTGCCTGCCCCAGGTGAAGGGAGCTGCAGCATGTCAGCAGAGATGCAATCGTCATATCCTGCTCTGAGTAGGACCTAGCAAGAAGTCAGCAGATCCTCCAGATTGGCATCAGCAAAATCACAGATGGAATTGTATTTTCTGAAATTTTTGAAGGACAGTACAGCCCTGCCAGCAGAGTGAATGCAGTCAGATCGAGCTCAGCAGCAGTGGGGCTGGGACATAATTTTATTCTTTTTCAGTTTTTAATAATTCCAGGCTTTAGCACTCTCACTTATTATTGCAGTGGCTGACAGGGGACCTATGGGAAAATCCAGCTTTATTGAAATTGAAAAGGCCAGTTTTGCTGAGCATTTCCATGGTGAAAATAGTAAGTTAAATGTATTCAGACTTCTCAAGCTACTCAGCTCCACGGTTGGACTTACCAACTGGAAGATTTTCCATGCAAAATATTGTAATAGTATCTTGTTGCACAGCTTTCATGTGTGGTGTAGGCTTGAGGTTTTTGTCAGAAAAATAAAAATTGCTGGCCAGATTCTTCAGCCTTTGCAGTGCTGTTCATGGCCAGACTGCTGCCAGGAATCTTGTGACAGGCTCTGAAGGCAATGGGAAGGCAGTTTTTCAGTATTTCCATTTCTGTCTCACCTGGGACTTCTGCTGACTGTCCCTCTCAAAGGGTGTTTTGTGCAAACATTCCTTCATTTGCCTCTGGCAACTGTCACCTGGGACTTTGCTGTTTCCCCTGATCACAGTGAGGTCTTTGCTCCATGTGGGTTGGGTTAGTCCATAACAGGATACATTTTATTAAGGCCCAGATTGATTTTGGTTAATTGTTCAGGTGAGTGTGATCTCTCTACCATTCCTGAACATTGGATGGCATTCACAGCTCCTGCCTTAAGAGATGCAGGCCCCCTTCTCTGAGGTGCTACTGAGGTGCTGCTGCTGGTGCCTTGAAACATTCCTTCTGTCTGCAAATTTGCAGGAATCCCTGCCCCAGCAAAGGCACACTGGAACTGAAGAGCTGCCTCTCTGTGCAGTAACTCCTTGGAGGCAGCAGTAACACATTTCTTGTTCAATCATTGTAACTAAATGCCCAGTCCTGCTCTATGAATTTTCAAATAATTCCTCATCAGTTTCATACACTTTCTATATTTCTTCTTCCTTCTGCTTGTTACTGAGATGCCATGGGCATAAAATGGAGATCTTCCTTTTTAAGAAGTCCATCTACTTCCTACCGCTTGCTGCTAATTAGTTCTTTCTTCCCACAGTTTTCAGAAGCTCTCTCGGTAGAGAGGTATGGTGACACCTCCTACAGGGTTTCTTCTCTTTTGTGGGATAAGCTACTGTCAGTGTGTAAATCCTTCACATGAATACATGGAAGGGCGTCCTGTCATCTCCCCTGCCTTTTTTGTAGTCATGGTCATATGCATGAATTATCAAAAAGGTGTAGAAGGGAGTGTTCTCCTTCACAGCCAGGCTATGATCCCTGGCCCAGTCTGACACCACAGATGTCAGCACTGTGGCTCCTGTGTCATTTTACCAATGCCCTGAGTATCTTGTGCTGGATTTCAGCTCCGAGTGTGTCTGAGAGCACAGAGGGTGGGCTGCCAGTGGCCTGGCAGGCTGGTGTCTGGTGGCTGTCCCCAAGGGAAGCTTGGGCAGCAGTGGGGCAGCGTGAGACTGCTGTCCCCAGTCCCACTAACCCACTCCCCTGGATGAGGGGTGCAGAAGGGCAGGAAGAGCATGTCAGTAAGAGATTCTCTGCAAAGACCAGGAATGAAATTATTTTATCTTATAACTTTTTGCATGGACATTTGTACTTTGAGATGATCCCTGAGTAGGTGAGGCACTTCTTGGCTGTACTCTGGGGCCCTGCTCATGCTTGTGTACTTTGGGTGCTGCCACACTGGCCTGTGCAGTTTGTACAGGCTGCAGACCCTTGAGAGGTAATTGTCATGTTAATGGGAGACCTGCCAGGGTTTTATAACCTTGGATCCATGCCCTTCACTCCCTCCTACCCCTGACTCTTTATCACAGCTTCTCCTGCTCTGGTTGCTGCTCACCCCTGTTCCAATCAGGCAGCTTTTCCCTTGGTATAGCAATAAGATGGGAATAGCTGAATCTTCTACTTTACTTGCAAGACACAACTGTATGTAAATTGAGTGAATTAGCTTTGGTTGAGTTTTTTCTTTCTTTCTTTTTTCCTTCCTTTTTTATTTTTCTTTCTTCTTGCCCACAGTAGACTGCAATATATTTAACATGGTAATCCTTGTATAATATCCTCAGAGTTTTTATAGCTCCCAGTTCTCCTATACCCTGGTACCTGCCAGTTTCTCAGTGCAGTACCATCCACCATGTAGCAGTGTGTAGCTCCTGGCAGTGTTCCTGGTATCACCTTCATCCCCACACTCCACCACAGCTGCTGGTTCAGGCAGAGTCCTCTCTCAGTAGGTTTTCCCCACATTTCACATGCTTTTAAAATTCCTGGCCTAATGGTTTTTAGCCATTCCAGCTAATTTCAGAGGGGTTTTTCAGCCTATACATGTAAGAGCTGTTTCATTTTGCATTCAAGGCAACGTAAAGACTGAAGACCTGGAAAAGCAGTAGATTGCAAACTTTGGTTACCCACTGCCCCTTTGGGTTGGTATTCACATCATGCTGCACACATGCACATCCTTGCTTGCTTACAAGGGTTTGGCTGTTATTATTAAGGCCAGTCAATTTTGCAATTAAAATCTGCAGAAGTTTTTGTTTTTTGAAAACAGATGAGCATCCACACATTGTTGCTGCATGACTGTTCTCCATTTCCCAGGGATGGAAGTTTAAATGCAGCCAGCAAACTTGGAAGAGGCCAAAATTCCTTAGCATCAGTTTCTTAGTGAATGCTGTAGAGTTAAACATTTGCTAGGAGAGGAGAGGAGAGAAGAGGAGAGAAGAGAAGAGAAGAGAAGAGAAGAGAAGAGAAGAGAAGAGAAGAGAAGAGAAGAGAAGAGAAGAGAAGAGAAGAGAAGAGAAGAGAAGAGAAGAGAAGAGAAGAGAAGAGAAGAGAAGAAAGAAAGCAAGTTCAAAAATTAAATATTAAAAACCATTATTTAGTTTACAGCTGGTCTGGGGCATCTCCTTTCACATGGGAACTGTACATGCTCACAGAAAGATGGCACAGCCTAGCACAGGGAAAGAAGAAGAGGAATGGTCCCCATTGTGAGGGTAGAGATGAGAAGAACAGGGACATTGAGGAAATCAGGATGAAGCAAGGAATCTGTGGCAGAGCTGGAGCTCACTGCAGAGTCCCAGAACACCAGTGCCTTATCTGGAAGATCATCTTTCTCCTTGTTAATAGTGAATATGATCTTTTGAATAAGATTGTATGTATGTTTACATTTAATAGATCATCCTTCAAGAAGAACTCAATCCTGCTTGGCACTACATCAGTCTGGGCTGGTTTAGATCTGTTGGGAGCTAAGGATGCTCTTCTTTTCCTAAACCAAGCCCTTCATGAAACTGATGCTATTGATAGATTACCATTTATAGCTCTTTATTGCTTACCATAGGTTTATTGCAAACTCCTTTCCTGTTTAGTTTTCCTTCCCACTCTCAGAGCAAACATAATGTACAGCCTATGTAAATATAAAACATTAAGCAATTACTGGGTTATTTCAGATGCAGCACTAATAATATATCATTTCTGGAAACCATGGCTTCCCATGTCATTTGGTACAATACTCACTGGAAAGTGAGCTCAACCATTACTGCTGGTTCCCTGAGTTATTACTCACCCACCCCAGGAAACAAAGGGGAGTCACAGAGGTTAATGTGGTTAGTAAAGCAATTTGAGGATGATGAGCTTGAATCTGCTTACACAGTGTAGGTATTTCAGTAGCTGACTTACATCTCATGCTCTGAGGCTCCTGCATCACTGCCCTGCTTCTGTAGTGAGTGCCAGGCTGCTGCTGGAATGAGGAGCAGCACCTCTGAGAATCTGCTGTTTCTGAGATCCCTCAGGCAAACTGTCTGGCACCAGTTTTAAGAGGCTCGATGTGGGTCTTGCTGAAAATGAAGAATCCCGAGTTTGCACGGTTGTTGTGTGCTCCTGTCCTGCTCAGCCCTGGGATGCAGCCTGGAGTGGCCTGGGCAGTGTGGTGAGAGAGGAGAGCAGCAGTGCCAGGGTGGGGGGATGAGGGGCAGCTGGCAGCCCAGCACGCAGCCTGCTTCCCTCTGCAAGGCACACCATCTCTTGGAGGTGCTGAATTTTTTAACAGGTGCCAAAGGCACACTGGTCGGGCAGGCTCAGCAAAGTTTGTGCTTGCCTGCATTGTGCCTGTTCAGTGGATAAACAGCAGAATGAATCTCCAGAGCTGTCAATCCTGTGCCTCCACTGGCACTGGAGCACCTCAAAAAGATGTTTCTATAGAAAGGTACAGAGGCACTGTGCTTCCTTGGAATATGCAGTTGAAAAAAAAAAATAGGATGTGCTTAAAAGCCTGTCTGTAGTCTTCTTTTCTGTGCCTTTTAAAAAATCCATCGTCTGAACTTTTAAAGTGCATTTGGTAAAATATGAGGAGCATTGTGGCTCCTCACTGGAGGGTGGCTCCAAGTGACTCAGGACACACACTCACCTCTGGACTTTGCAAATCACCGTGCCCTGTGCCCTTATTTCTGCTTTAATAGGTTTAGTTTAGAATGGGAGTGTGGCTGTTTCCAGCTCCCTGCTGAGCCCTGCACACCTCGCTCTGGAGCCAGCCCCGCCAGTGCCAGCCTCGCATGGCAGCACTGGATTTTCCTTTAGCAGTGAAAAATGAGGTTTTACTGATGGATTTTTGGCTGGCCTTTTGCAGGCATTTGGCTGGCAGCTGAGCTAGCTGTCATAGCAGTAATGGGACTGCCTGTGATCCTGTAAGGGGTTCGTTTGCTGACAGATTATCTTGCCCTTTCCTTTTGCACTTGGGATATGAAAAATGTGCTTATGTTTTCTTAAAATTATCTGATCCATAATTCCAATTTGGGAACCATGGCGTATGGGCGTGCTTAGATATGAAGGTGTGGTAAGACAGAGAGACAATCACAGCAGTGGGGTGAGCTTTTTATCTTTGAGTCTCATCAAATTTGGAGTACTATGGGGCACATCTTTGGTGCAGTGTCCAGATGTAATTTGTATTTGTTTAGGAATAAACAGTGCTCACTTATCTCTGCACCATTTACCAATTACATAAATGACATTTATAATTATGATTCATTTATTTAGATTTTCTCTTGTGGGATTTCCACAAGCACAGAGAATTAGAGAGAATTAAAATAATGTGGCTAGATTACTAGCAACACATTATTTCAGGCTTGCTCTGACTGTATATCACTCCCATTTGATTCAGTGTGTGAGTACAATGGCCACTGTGTAATTCTTTATGGACATAATAAAGATCTCCCAAGCTGAACATTAATTGACAACCTGTCAATTTTGGATGCCTTGATTGTAACCTGCAACAGGACCAAGGCAGGCTTTGTTTTTGGGGAAAATAACTAAACTTGGGGCACCATGAGCAATTCCTCACTAGCCATCTCATAATGTGCTTGTCTTGGGAACATACAGAAATTTCCAGTGTTGGGAGTGTGCTTTTGTTAAATTCAGATTTTTAGTGCATTCAAGCAGAAGTGATCAATAGATTTACACACCTTTCTTTTTGATGTGCTGAATATGCTGAGCAGGACTGAAAAGTGCAGCTGCTATTTATTCCTTTGGGAAACACTGGCCTGTTTTGGTAAAATGATTCATTTTTGGAAGAAAAATTTTAATTTATAATAGAAGCCTTAGAAGATGCAAAAATAAATATTTTTAGTTGAGAACTGGAGAAAATTAAAATGTTTTCAACATTTCCATAAAAAGTGGACTGCTTCAGGAGGAAAACTCCCCACATTCTGCCATTCCCTGTTCTGTGGTCTGTTCCTTGAACATCTTTCCCATTCATAAAAGAAAATTAGAAGGAAAAATTTCAAGCAACCTTGATATTTACAAAGGGAATTTTTATCAGCTCACAGTTTCCAGAAGAAAATCTCATTCCTGTGGAAGCAGTAACCCAGACATATCTCTTCTAATGAATTTCAGCCACGAGCATCAGTGTGTGATGTATTGGCTCAAGCATGTGAAGGGAGTGGGATGCTGATAGTGCTGTGAGCGGGGCAGATTGGCAGATAGCCTTTCTCCCAGAGGAAATGACAAATCCCTATTATTTACGACCCTTAAATAACTTGCCATAGTCCAAAGCTCACAGTGAGTTACAGTAATTTCAGTGGTTAACTGAGAACGTTTGGACTGAGTTTTGTGCCAGAACACCGGTATTAAGCATCCAGTCCTGATGGTTTGTAACTAGGGCTGGAGAGGAGACATCCTTTTGATTTGCTGCTCTTCCAAGGGTAGCAGAACCATTGGGCTGCCCCCATGGGCTCTTGGGGTCACTAGAGGGTTAATTCTTCTGTAAACAGCACACATGGGAAAATGAGAGGCTGAGAGTTCCTGGAAAGAAGAGTCCCAGCCATGTGCCCCACATCTTCTGCTCTGAATTCTGCTGGGAGTTAAGCAGGAAAAGAGTCTGCTTTGTCCATGCTGGCAGTCAGACAATTTTCAGGGAACATTTTAATGAAATAGACAAAGTTTCCTTTTTGGGGAAAGTTGATCAATTGACATTTTTTGACAGAACATGTTTTGTCAGAAAATCCCTGCCTACTCCGAATTAGAGGGCTGGTTCTGGTCTCTTTATTTAAGGCTTATGTTTGGATATCAGATAGTGAATTTTTACCAGTGAGAGCAATTTCCTAAAAGTCACTTTAGTATTCTGGCAGTTCGTAAGATGGGGAAAATTTTTTTTAAATGCTTAGGGGCAAATTTTCTGCGCGGTGTACAGAGAATTTTAACACATAATAATAATAATACCAGCTAGGTGGTAGCTCATTATGCTGGAAATTTACTTCTTCATACCTTGAGTTTATAAATCAGGGCGTTTCTTTGTGTCAGCCTTGGGGATTTTGCCTTTTTTAGATCTGAACTTTTTAACTTTGGAAGGAAATGAAGTTTGTAATGCACAGAGAAGAGAAATTTGCACTGCTCCTTAAATCAAACAGGGCTGAAATAGCTCAGGAAGACTTCTGTGGGTCAGCAATGCTACCCTTTCCTAAAAATCCTGTGGTAATCTAACCTAATGGTTGTGCTGGGAGCTGAATGCATTTCAAATGGGAATAAGACCCATGTAATGAAGATAGTGGGGCATAATTAAGGCTCTTCATAACTGAGGTGGATAGATTTGCATGATGCCCTGACTTTCAAGGCATCTGCAACATTCCTCCCCAGTTACCTTAAGAAACTTTCCAATGATTTGGGACAGAGGATTGAGGAAGGTAGGCTTTTGACCTAGTGGTTTAGGTAGGGCAGTGGCTGGATTTGGTGTTGACCATGTGATGGTACCTAGTGTTTAACAGGACACTGTGCTCTGAACTGCACCGTGCACCAGAAGATTATTTTGGAGAGCACCTAATGGTTTTTCTCTTCAGAAAGTTTTGATTCCCTGAGGAATAATCAAGAACAATCTAATCCAAATTAAACCCATGATCCCCACATGCTGGAGATGTGAAGGGTCATGTCACCTGCTGCTTTGGTCTCCTGATCCCACTCCAGCTGAGCTTGCTAATGGAGACACTGCTGAAACTGCCTGCAGGACTGCCTCACTTTGTGCTGCTCTAGTACTGGGTAGGTTTTTCAGGGGGACTAGAAACATCTGAGGGCTGCTCTGAGTGTCTCTGGTGAATGCCAGCCTCCAGAAGAGTACCACAAAGGACAGCAGGGCCCAGGAACGGGGACCATCCATCCACCTGCTAGGGGAAACTGCAAAGTTACATGTAAAGAAAAGCTGAGAAAAAATTTAGGTATTATGCTACCAAGACCAGGAGGAGCTAAATCCTGTCACTCTTAATTAGAACTGACTGTAAAATCTGACGTATTTTAGAGGTTTTGATAGTGACTGAGACATTAATTACTTGGGGTGAGAGCTTTTGTTGACTTTGACTTCCAGATTGCTTTTAGCAACAGGAGCAAGCATGTGGGACGCCTTATATAGTTCTAAAAGTTTACATTGTTTATATATAGTTTTGAAAGATCTCAGATTTCCACAAAATTTTCCCGTGTTTTTGTTTCCTCCTCTTGATCATGTCTTAACTTGAATACTGAAGCTGTAATAACATAAAAATTTCCTCAGCTCTTACACCACCCTAATCTGACAAAACAAATAGATCCACATTATTACACTCAAGATGTAAGGTAAACCCAAAAACCCCAATTAGCCTTTCTCAATCACTGCTAAGTTGACATGGGAGGGGTGAAGATAATACTAAAAAAATGTTAGTTTTAAAAACCTTGTGTAAGCTGGAGAAGTTGTTCCTAGCCAGGACTTGCAGAATACAATGCCAGTGTCAAAAGAGTCTCTTTGCACATAAAATTGTTCAAGAACAGAGAAGCAGAACAAAACATTGTCAGCAGATCTCTGTAAAATGCATGTTTTACTTTGAAACAGCTGCTGCAATAGTTTTCTTCTGATTTTGACCTTTGTGAATTTAACATTACAAAGCCGTAGCTGCAGCTTTGGATTCAGGTGAAGACAAAAACCTAAAAATAAATCTAATTTGTTCCAAGACGTAAAACTGAGGTCTGAGTAACTTCAATGTGCAATTACAGGTGTGCTCAGGTTCACTTGACTAGTTCCTGTAGAGAATCAGTTGAGAACGCTTGCAGTGTTAATTTAAAGCTAGTAGCAGAACTTGCCAAAAGACAAATCAGGCAGGTTTCCTGCAGCTTTATATTGCTCCAGAAGTTTTCTTCCAAATGAGTAGTTTTCTCCTCTTGCTAATTCATTAATTTTACAGTGCTGTGCCTACTGTCAGAATGAGATGTGGGAGTTTGTCAGGCTGGATATTGTCATGATGGCTCTAAGCCATGAAAAGCAGGGTGGCTGTGAAGCAGGCAGTGGGGGTGGCTTGCTGGAGATGGGCTGTGTCATGGCTGTGTCCTGATGTCTCTCTCCACCCCTGGATCCCAGCAGGATCCCGTGGGTCTTGCTCTCTGCTGGGTCCAGAGGGGTCCTGGTGGCTGCAGTGCTTCTGCTGAAGAGTCATCACTGTCACAGTGGTTTACAGGAGTTGGAGGGTTTGGGATGGCAGTGAAGGGCTCCTTGCCACTGCCTGTGCTGTAAGGAGCTTCCTTCTGGAGGTTTTGCAGTAGTCTCTGTGCAGCTAACACAAAAGCAGTGCCCCAAAAACATGGCTAGATGGTCAGAAGATGGACAGGATAAATGTCCAGGAAGGGAGCATTTTAAGGACAATTACAAAAGCTTGTTCAGTCCTAAATTTCAATTAAGAACAAATGAAATTATACTACTGGGCAGTCAGAGATTTCTCTGATCAGTTTAAGGTACTGCCTAAGGCAATCTATGAATATTCAATGTAATGACCTCTCTTATAATATTGCAATCACCTGAAAATACAAATCATGGAGGTATTTTATCCTTGAAGTAGGATTTGTGTGATGTTATTTTTTTTTTTTACCTTGATTGACTGGCACACCTTGAACTCAAATATTCAGTGGTTAACATTCCTTGATCATTGTATGTTGATCTTGACTATGCCTTTCTCATCATAAAAATGATTACTGAAGTAGTGGTGTGAGCCCATGCTAACCTGGTTTCAGAGTATTCCAGTGGGTTTGAATTTTTTTTTCCTCTAATAAAAACCCTCATCTGCAGTGTCTGTACAAACTGGCTCTGATGCTTCTTTTTGTGCAGGGCTGGGGATGCTGAGTTCCACACTGCTTCCTATTCCGTCAGCTGTGGACAAAGAAAGCATTTGATTCCTTGTGTCTTTTCACCAAAGCTAGCTTTTATTTAGAATTAGGCTAAATAAAAATATTCATTCACAGCTGCATGTAGGCCTGTTTTCTGGGCTTTGACCTTCCCCACTGTTCTTCAGACCCTTACCAAGCAGTCCAGATCCCTCCTGAAGAGCAGTGCCCCACACTTCTACACTTTCCCAACCAACTGCACAACTTGCAGACTATCCCTTTATTTATGCGTACCTGTCTCTTTCAAAATTGTGGCATTCTTGATTGTCACTGTGTATAATTTACTATGATTCTTAGATCATTTCCTAAAGAACTTCTAACTAACCAATTTTCCTCCATCTTGTATTTCTGCAGTGGAGTATTTTTGCAGGCTCTTATTGAAATGCACCCTCTTGTTTGTGCTGATTTCCCAGCGTGTTGGGGCCATTTGCAATTTTGATGCTGTCCTCCCACACATTTGCAGTCCCTTCTGGCTGGGGATCATTTGCAAATGTACTGAGGATACTCTATATCCTATCTTGTAGGTCACAGCCGTGTGGCATTGAACAGAGCTGGCTCAGGACAAATCCCCAGGCAATGCCTTTGTTTTGTGCATCCTTCCATTTTGAACAGTAAACAATCAATAACTCCTCCCCAGCTTAAGTCACCCTGTCTTTCTTGCATCCTCCTACAGAAGTTTAATCTGCATTTTATATCCATAGCTTATATAAAAATAGGAGAAACCATGTCAGAGGCTTAGTAGGTTAAGTATGAGGTTTGCCCTTCTCCCTTCACCACAAGGTCTACCTTGTTGCAAAATGTAAAGATATTGTTTTGATATTATTTTTACATGACAGATTCATGTGCAGGGCTGTTCATCTCCTTCATGTCCTCCCTGGCCTTACAAATCACTTGTTTATTTGTTTCAGCATTCTCAACTGCCCTTTCATTCCTCACTCTGCCATCCCCCCCGTGTTCAGCATGGGCACTGTCACTTTTCTATTGTTTTGTGCCTCTCCGTGACTTCTCCAAGGTAAATTCCTAGCAATGCCCCTGACTAGTTCTGGGAAGTGACCTATGGGTGATTTTTCTCAGGAACTAATTAGCTGATGCAATCACAGAGACCAGACTTACTCAAATACCCTTGAAACTCAGTTTGTGCGTTTGCTTTCCCTTTATGCAGATGGTGATAGTTACTTTCAACATAGGTCGGAATTGTTGTCCACCTACTGTGGACCTGTTGATGGAGATTATTGTTCACAAGAAAGCCTCAAAATCATCAGCATTCACCTCTGCCATACAGAGGTGTGACATTCCTGGTTTTCCTCCAATTTCCTCAGTTATTAGGGTTCTTAGGTGATTTCTTACTTGAAGCATGTTGTGTGATTTCACTGATCTTCCAGCCCACTTGGCAGTGTGACAATGCCTGCCCTGGCAGGGCTGGGCACGCCAGGTGACACAGCCCAGCTGGCACCATAGCAGGGGACCCTGGGGTGGGCACACCAGGGCTTTGCTGCCACAGACCTTTGCTGCCTTCCTGCTCAGTGATCACACAGAAATAAGCATGTCTTAAGTCATCTCCATCTCCTGTTCTCAATCTATGCTGAGTTAGTGCAAACTAATTACATCACAGAATCACTTGAGTATTCTGAGTTGGAGGAGACCCACAGGGATCATGGAGTCCAAATCTGAATGGCCCATATGAGAATCAAACCCACAACTCTGGTGTTATTAACACCATGCTCTGACCAAATGAGCCAATCTCAGATGACCTGGCCCTCACTTTCCTTTTGGGAGGCAAAAGGCACCTGGTGAACGTCACAGACATTCCTTGTCTTCATGCTGAGCTGCTCTGTTGAGGTTCTGTCACACACACCCACGTGTGCTGCAGCCAAAGCACCACAGCTGGGAGGAAATTGCAGACTGGCCCAGCCAGTCATTGTGATATATGAAAGAATTGTGTTAATTTATATAAAGTGGCTTTTGCTAAGGCTGCTTCTACTTGAATTTGATTTTGAAAAGAAAGAATTATTCTCCCTCCTTAATGCAGACTTTGTAATGCTTATTGTATTTTTTGTTCAGGTCACTCGGTACCTGAAGCATCCCACTGCTTTTCTCCTGCAGATAAAATGGTGCCTTTTGTTTTCCTTTGTTCAGGCTTGACCTCTTCTCTTACCCTGCCATCCACATCTCTCTGATGTCTCCATTTTTGTGGGCTTAACCAGTGCATGGGGAAGCCTTTGTGGATAATTTGAAGGAGACCATCTTGTAGGTCCTGACATTCCCCCTTCTAGTTTCAGCCCGTGGCCTCTCCCAACTCCAACTCCAGCAGGATCCTTCCACCAGTGTCCCAGTTCAGTCTGATTCATCTCCCTTCCAGAAAATTTGCCATGGTAGGCTCCTAACCCTCTGGTTGGGGAACTTGCATTTCCCAGAAGGCACAGGACTAATGTTAGTTCTCCTGGCCAGCTGCTGTGCTCTCCTGTCTGCTACTGGATGCCTGAGATGGAAAAATCTAATAAAAGTTTTACAACTAATAAGGAACTGCTGTTCTCACCTGCTTTTCTCCCAGTACTTCTTTTGTATCTTTTCTTACTTATAAACCTGACACCTCATTTTCTTCCTCATCATTCTTCTCATTCTTGTCACTTGCCCATTTTAAGAATTTCCTGCACCTGGTAAATCTGGTAAATGAGAATAGGATTGTTAATGATTAGATAAACTTCTGTGTGAAGACAGGGTTAGAAGGTCAAGATTAGCTAGTTCTGAAGAAAACTAGTAGGAGTTGATGTATAAATCAGAATTTCAAGTCAAATTCAAAGTCTTCCTATCTGCTGTGTTAAAATATAAAAGGAAATGGGAATATTAAATTGACATGAGAAAGACAATTAAAAAACTAGTAAGTTTTTGAACATAAATCATGAGTGCCTGGAACTTGCTGCTTTTTGTCTATCAAAATATAGTAATGTTCATGGGAAAAGGCATTTATTTATGTTGCTAATAAGAATTCGTACAATTAGAGAAGATTTAATTAATAGAAGAAATTTGTAAGAAGTGTGCTTAAAGTATACTTAGAGTGTGTGTCCTCTGAAATAACCCCCCTGACTTCAGAGCACAAAGCAGCCACTAAGAGGAGAGAGTTTGTTGTAAATCCACAGCAGGCAGCAGCTCCTCAGCACCCAGCTGAGTTTCCTGGCTCAGGAAAGCACAGGGCATTTTGGACAGTCTGGTTGCACATGGTTTCTTACAGGATGGGTCAAGTGGCCTCTCTGTTTCAGAAAAGTTTGATGAAATCTCTTCCTGAGAGCACACAGTTAGATGGACTTTAGTTTTCTACAACTTTCATTACTAATATAAATACACAGAATATGCCACTGAAGGAGTCTGTGGTCTTTGCATTCCCAGGGCACAGCACAGAGCCCTTCTGCATGGGAGAAACCATTGATCATTCCTGGCAGACCTCTACTGATCACACACCTTAAAACATCTCTCTCCCTGACATATAGGCACATGTATAAGAATATACGTGGGCTCTAACAAGCATTTTTCCTATTGCCTTTTTTTTTAATATTAATGATCAATGTTTTGGTCATTATTTTGCTTTTCATTACCTCTTTAAAGCTGATGTTAAGTAACAAATTAGACTCAAAACCAAGTGCAAAGAGCTGTCGCTGGCTGAGGTATTTGTTTGAAAACACCCACAACTATGGCAGCAATAGTATTGGTATTGGCAACAGAGTTATAAAACCAAGCACATCTCCAGAGGGCTCTAATACTGAATCATCTAAGACTTGTACATCTTCTGTCATGAAGCAAAATACCAGCATAACTCACTTACCATAGACAAGCTAGGGTAGAGGGCGTGAGTCAGTCCCCAAAAGTTGAAATGCACTCTCCTCAGCTGCAGCAAGCAGCTGCTGCTGGGAGTGATCTGTGGCCTTGCCACTCTCTGGGTGCCACACCGGGACATGCCCTGCACTCGGAGTGCCCAGAGCAGGCAGGGACATCCCACCTGAGGCCACTGAAGGTGCCCACAGGCTCAGCTGAGGTGGAGGGCTGTGAAGTCACCCTGCAGGACTGCTGGTTAGCAGTGCTGCTGCTCCACAGCCTGAGCTTTGTTACCCTCGCAGCAGCACGGCCAGCCTGGGCTTTGGCTGTGCATGCATCCACATCAATAATGCTGGAGGAAGAGGTATTACTGTAAGTCTTTGATAAATAGCTACAGCAAATAAAGGGCAGATAAGATGCTGTAATAAAAAGACAAATAGGTTACATGAGATAAGCTAGGAAGAAAACAAGTTAGATAGCTTTATAAATCACATCAAGGAGTTATGAGACATACAAGTTTGATCTTTGCTAGAGAGGCCAGTGGGGAAGTATGAGCAGTATCTACAGGAGAGCTGGACACTGGTAAATGAGAGATGTTTACAGGATTACAGGAAATTATTACCTTTCTATCATTACACTATTTAGATCTGGCAGGTTAGGTAGATATGAACTCACATCTATCCTGCTTTTAGCTTTAGCTAAAAGAAAGCAAAAATGTTCACAAAGACCTTGAGGTCTCTGCAGAAACTGCAGGTGATGTCAGCAGTCCTGGGAGCAGATCCAGTATTTGTTTGCCTTTCCTGTTGAAGGTCCATGTGCTTCTTGGTCCCTCTCAGCCTGGGATCACACCTCACACCATCAGGAATCAGGGTCAGGGATTTCATCCCGTGCCAAGCCAAAGGATGTACTGCACAGCTCCATCCATATGGCAGCAGAGTAGGATCCTTTCCATAGGGATGTGGGGGCAGGTGAGCCATGAGCCATGTGGGGGTGTTGTCAGATTTCTGAAAGTGCCTCTGGAGCTGATGTGCTTCATCCCTTTTTATAATCTCCTTGAGCTAACTGACACATTGATAAACTGTCTAGGATAAATAGTGTTTTCCAGACATTACCAGACAGTGGGGACTTTTTCAATGATCCTTTGTCACCGTTTAAGAACAAAAAGGTTTGTAACCAGTGAAATGGAAGGAAGAAAAAGCTTCTTGATATTGCAGTGAGTGTTTAAGTATCCTATTGTTTAGTTAACATGTTTTGACAGATTTGGTTTCAAGATGCATAAAAGTGTAAAAATCCACTGTTATATAACCCTCATCAGTCAAGGTTTGAAATTTAGATTTACTTCTTACTGAATAGAGCTACTGTGCTCTACCATGGAGCTAGTGAAAATGCATAGCCGTAACAGTGCTTGGATTTAAAACACAATATACCAGGTGGACTTGCATGGAGTGATCGGAATACTAAGTGTCACTGGTGGTTTGCAATGAGCCTGAGAGATTATTTGTTTTAGGAAGAAAGATGAGCAGGCTTGCTGTAAAAGTGTGAGGAATCTCTGATTGGGGTACACATGGTAGACAAGCCAAACATCTTTCACTATGATGAAGTGGTATCAGACACTGAAGTTGGATTGCTTGTTCTGGTGATGCTGTTGCTCCCTGCGTGCCATGGCAAGTTAATCTGGCTCAGCAGTAGCTGGGGGATGAATTTTGGCATTTGGAGTATGTTTTATCACCTGTTCCCCTTCTCTGATTTCTCTATTTGAAGTTGGGTCTGTGTGTGAGAACAGTCCCTCTGAGCTTTGATCTGCTTCAGGGTTTGCCCTAATGTCACTGTAATCTCTACCACTCAGAACAGAACACTTTAAAAGAGAGCATGGCACAATCTTCACTAATTTTGAGCTGGATTTGTACTGCTGTTTGATTTTCCACATTCTGCAAATTTCCATATGACCTGTACCTAGTAGCTGCTGTGTTAGGGTTTCAGAGGGGAGTCTCAGGGGTCCCTGTTGACAACTGAAACTCCAGCTCCTGATCTGGTCCTTGCCTTGCTCCCAGCAAAACAAAGGTGATGTGGAAGCATGCCATCCATGTAAACATGGCACTTGCAAAGGAATTCATAATTTTGAGCCTTTCCCATGCAGTACAGGCTTCCTAGCCTGCAATGAGGAGAAACAATAACACAGTGCTAAACAATAATGTTTGTAAAATGGCAGTTTTTGGTTAACCAGGCTTCCCAGTGCTGTCCTTCCTTACTGGCAGCAATATCTTCTGGAAGGTTGGCCAGCCTTGGCTGCAGAGATGTGCCACTGGAATACACACTTGGCAGAAAACCCTCCTGGGAAAAGCAGGCACAGCTACTGATTTGGATGGAGTTCCACGTGTTTACAGTTGAACTGAGCTCAATCCCCAGCTCTGCAGTAGGATTTCGATTCCTGGTGCTTTGCTGTGTCTGCCATTGGCTCAGGCCACCTACACACAGAGGCAATGCTGCAGTTCCTCAGGGCTTACAGCAATCTTGTTAGTTAGGGTTTTGTACAGGGCTTGCCATTTTTCCCTCCCAAAATGTACTTAAACAAGTAGTACCACTATGCTCTGATTTTTTAGTGAGCCAGTAGCAAAGGAACTAAGCACAACAAGAACAGCAGGAGAAATACAGCAAAGATGTGGGGATTAAACAACAGGCATATTCTCATCTTACCAGCAAAGCTTTTACTGAAATATCTTTACAGAAAAAATTCGAATGGTTCTGATTTTACACAGAGTGACATTAAAAATAAATGCAAAATTTTAAGCATTGTAAAATCTCTGTTACTGGACTACTTCAGGCTCTGGCAATAGACAAGAATATACACTTTATATTGTTTGCAAGGCTATTGCAGTGGTTTGGGCATTCTTAGGGTAAAAGGGGAATGATCCTGATGGATGGAGGCAGGGTTGCCACTGGTGTGTTGTAAGTCCTCTTGTAGCTGCTAATGAAGAGGTGCTTGCTGCTGTTGTTTGTAACCAAGAAGGATGAGGGCTCCCCGAGGCTCTGATTCTTGTGCTCCTGGCCATCCATAACTCTCGGTGCAGCAGCACAACATAAGCAAGAAAATTAAAAGGAAAAAACATTGGTTGTCTATCAGCATCTTTGAAAAATTGATTCAATAAAATGTTCAATGAATATATTCACAAGTAATCTATGCAGCTCTATGAGCTGAAAATAAATATGGGAAAGAGGAAAGTCAGTCATTATGTACCTTGTTCCAAATAAATCAAATAAGTTGTCAGATCAATTATTTGTCAAATATGAATTGAGCAATTTTTGGTTTCCTCTAGTGGTATGTCAAAGGACAGCATAATTAGCATTAGCTTGGCTCACCAGTGATGTTGACTTGGCTTTGAACTTCTGTCAGCCACGTTATTAAGCTGCTCAGATTCTTCATGAATTTGTTTGTCCAGTTTGGCTGTGCATTGCTGGATGTCCAAATGGATGTATGTCATTGCTGGGTTTGCTCCTGAAGAGTTCAATTTTACCTTCTGCCCTTGGCAGATCTTTCACAGCAAACTGCTGTGAATATCTTCTCATTTGCTTCCATTTACTGTAGCTGATGCCTTGAAGATCTCTGTTCCTTTGTCTCCTTGTTACCCTATTTGATTCACTTATTGGTCTGTAAGTGTCCCTGGGAACTCAGAAATATTGCCTAGATGGATGGGGGCCTCATTATTAACAGAAATACCTTTTGAGAACTCATTTGTATGTTTTGCTGGTAGGTTCTCCTCTATTTTTAAGACTTCATGTCTGCTCTAATTTGAGAAAAGACTTTGATTCTTAATTTTGTACTCAATACTGGAATGCTAACTGACAGCATTCCTTTGCTTTTCTTCCTATTTTAATATACACAGCATTTAAGTCCAAATCAGGAAAAATAACTCATTGATTGTTTAACCAATGGTTTCAGTAGAAGCTTTGTCAAAGGAAGATGAAATGTTTGGGCCAGTTACCAGTTTCAATGCTACAGAAATACTGGAAAGCCTCATACTGTATGTCTCATGCCTTAAACAAGCATGATGGAGGACAAAAGACTGCCAAAAGGACAAGACACCAGGAAGTTTCACGAGCAGAGGTGGCAAAGAGGCTGCAGGGTATGGGAAGGGAGGATATACAGACTTGGGAAGGAAGATCTGAGTACAGAAGTAAAAAGGAGACTTTGAACAAATGGAAAATCTCTCTAATTCCCAGCACCCACAGCATCATCTTCAGAGGCAGTTTCTCGTTTCAGTTTGCTTTCTCAGAACTTAGACTCATGTACATGTAATATTTGATGACTTAGGCAGAAATAGGTCTATTTTCAAAGCTGATCTCTGCATTACATATTGAATCCATTATAGATTCTCTTCTACTTTAATGAAAAGCCTGCATGAATGGCTTAAAAAAAGAAAAGAACTTACATCATAAATCGGACTGAGGCACTTGCTTGAGATTAGCATGAATATGTAAAAACTTCTCCACTCAAATAAATGGTAATAGTAGAACTATTCTAATATCTCAGCATAAGTAAAAGAGATGTAAGTGCATTCTGCAGGCTGTGGCATTTTGTGCATCTTTGTCAGAGGTAATAGTCCCATAGTATTTAAAGGATGTGGCTTTTCATGCAGGAATGCAGTCTGACATGAGAGCAAGTCCTGATTAGGCTGGGTACTTGGATCAACAATTCATGGCTGGTGTTCAAAAACATTTTAAAAAGTAGTCCTTCTGTGGAAGAGATAAGGAACGAAGATGTACATGGAGCTCTCCATGGCTCATAAGCAAATGCTTGGAAGTACTGTATCCTCACAAGGAACTGATTAAAGGATGCCTCACAACAGTAGAGGGGATAAAAAAGTGGCATAATCCTGCTCTTGGGCAGTTTTTTCACTCCAGACTATGGCTCTGCATTGCAGTTTTCAGCCATGGAAGGGAATGATCACCAAAGAGAATGAAATAATCCGGTCAGAACTGTGATTACAGTGTAGTTCTGATTTGCTAGTTAAGCTAGTATTTTACCTAAAAGATTTAAGAATTTTGGATTGGTAACAGAAATGAACAGACAGAATGAGAACAGCAAACAAATTAAACTCGGAGCCACTCAATTTTTCTGTTTTATTTTCTTTCCTGGGGTGTGCTGGGCAGTACAAATGTTGCCTTGTTGACACTCCTATAACCAATAGCACATTTTCTGTGCTTGCTAAGGGAACCAGGCTTTTCCACTTACCTGGGAGAAGAGCACACTCAAAGTAAAACTACCATTTATTTACAGAACAAATGGGAAGGTACTTAGAGAAGATCAAGTATGTAGAATTAAATGCCAAGGTTTTCTTTTACATCACAGATGGAAGTGATTTGCTGTCATCCCTCATTTGGAAGATCCTCGTCATTGTGTATGTTCTAACCCATCCATCCCCATGCAGAATATCTAGCCCTCTGTGTGCTGGGTTGTCATGGGTACCTGTGTGTATCCATGAACTCTGTTCAGATGGAGCCTAAACAATAACATATCTACACAGAGAAAAATTCTCTTTTCATCAAAAGAGCTGAATTTGGGCTCACACTTCTCTCTGTCTCTCCACAGAAGCTTGTTTACTCAAAAGCAGCAAAATATAAAACATTTACAGAAACATCAGCATAGGTGCAGCTTTGGAGTGGGGCTGGGGGAAAGGATTTTTATTTTTTTTTCCCCAGAGGAGGGGTAGGATGACTGTTTTGGTCTCATGACCTTGGAGAAATGAAGGACCCTCAGAAAAATTTGGTGTTTGGTCCTGCCTGTCAACTGCTCCAGCATTTATGGTTGTAGCCAAAGGACTGACTGAGTGCCTACCACCAGCTGCCATCTCCTCTCCCTCTCCTAGGAGCAGGGGAAGCAGCAGATTGGAAGCAAATCACCACAAAGTGCAGTATCAAATAAGATTTCAAGCTTTCTGCCCCCCGTTCCACCTACTCTAGAGATATTTCCCAGCCTGTGGCCCATGGATTCCCAGTTTTGATGGAAAACACAGGCTGATTTTGAAATGTGACAGGGATTCAGAAGGAGGGAGGAGAGAATGCCAGATGGCTCTGCTTTGCACCTTCTTCAGTTTGCATGATAACACTTAGTGATTTGCCATAAATTTATCATTTTCTTCTGTGCTGTGGAATGAAGCTAAACTTTTGGCCTCTTGGCTCCATCTTTCCACATAAGATCAAAATGATGCAGTATTGTGGAGGGAGGAGGAGGAAGAATATCTGCTCTTGTATGTGCCAAAGGAATAAATGGAGGGCATGCTATGGAAGGAAGGAGATGCAGCTCATGAAGAATATAACCAGCAGAGCTGGAAACACCCCCTCACTGCCCACAGTGAGTGCCACACATCTCATTCCTCTGAGAGTCTGCCTGGAGGTGTCGTAGATCCATGAGAACAGAAGGAACTGTTTATTGGCGTGATCATAATCTAAGGTAGAATTATAGCCTGAATTGATGAACTTTTGGAGGTATATTACTTGTGACTGTACAAATCCAAATTACACTTTCTTTGCTAATTTTCTTCGCTCTCTTCTTGCTGGTGCAGCAGAAAATGGTGAAGCAATTCCACTGGGGCATGGTGGGCCACTAATCTTCACACCAAGTGACAGCAGGATGTGCTGTGCTTTCAGATCTGTGTTTCAGTGTCCTCCTTTGTCCTTCTTCTGGCCTCTCTTCAGAGCTTCCATGGAGAAAATTTTAACCATGTTTTAATTCACTTTCACACTGTAACTAGGAGGAGTGTGATAACATCACATTACATGATTATTTTTGGTAGTTGCTACCAGGGACTACAGACTAACAAGACTATAAATACCCATTGCATGACCTTAATACAATCCTTCTAGTTTATGAAAATGTCAATTTTCTCTTATGATAATTTTAAGAAATATAGCACATAGAGCAGAAACTTGCAGTTGGGAGCTCTGATTTTTTTAAATCTCAAGAGAGAATTCACAACAGAAAACTTGTCAATAGGAGAGGTTTGGAGCATGTGTCAACATTTGCAGAGAAACTTAGTTTATGCATGTAATTTCCATATTCTGATTGAATTCTCAGTCTATTCTCAGGCTTTTAAAATTATAGTCCTAAAATTTGCAGTGATGTTTAGTCTCTTCCAGGTTCAAATCAAGTCATGTGCGTGCACTGGGCTGTTCAGCAGGATAGCGTGACTCTGTCATCTGCACCCAGAATGAAGAGGCTTCCCACAGCTTGTCCCCCCTCAATTTTGTGCCTGTTGCCAACAGAAGTCTTCTTGTATAACTGGTGGAAGGAGAAGTTCAGCCCAGGAGATGCTCCATGTTGGTCATCAGCTCCATCACTGTCATGCCCTACATACCCCCATGTAACCACCCCTATTTCACTTCAAAGCAGTCACGCCCAGATCCTACAGGTCCTTGTGTGTCCCCTGTCTGTGCCTTTGCCATTGTTTTGGTGCCTCTGCAGCAGCACAGCACAGCATGCAATATTCTGTCCCAGGGAGGATGAGCTTTTTGCTGAGCCCAGTTTTCTGTCCATCTCCCAAACTCAAGGGTGAGCTGCTCTGCGAGCACATCTCCTTCCATCAGGCAGGTGGGACCAGAGGCTGGGTACTGGCAATGGCACGAGCTCTGAGCTACACTTAATGGTTTGCATGTGATCTAGATGCATTTTGTAACTAAGTAGAAGGGTAAATATCCGCTGGTTTTGCACTCTGAAGTCTTATGCACCTTTTCAGTACAATGTTACCTGAAGTGGCTTCCTTCAGAAGCCTGTAGCCACTTGCTCTCTAATAGGGCATTAAGTGCACAGAACCTAATACCAGCTATCATTTCTCAAAAAAGCTGCTTTGTTCAGGGACAGCCCAACTTAGGTTTAGCTATCAATTTACTGTACATGTGCAAGCAATTTAATTTCTACACAGAAATGTATCTAAAGCATTAGCTTGCAAATAACTATATGCACAGAAGTTTGGTTTTCTCAAGAGAGAAATGTGCAAATGTGCAAATGTGCAGATAAGATTAATGAAATCCTTTCTGTCTGCTCCTGTTTTAAAAGTTATCCAATGCTGCTGCAATGGCTAGAATCACAAATCTATTTTTACTATAGAACATATCTAAATGGAAATAAAGATAGCCACAAGTATATGTACTGTGCTGCACATGTGAACTCTGGTCAGGATAATAGCTTTAATGTAAGAATTCATACTTCTTCAATAGCACCTGCTGTATTTTTGGTACTCCAATAGGAATTCCAGACTTTGAGAATAAATCCTTTCTCTATTCAAAATCCTATTCAAATGAGAATTGTAATTTAGACACAACGACATGATTTAAAATAATCTGTGTACATTGTAGCGAGAGTCTGTCCTTAATAAAACACTGATCTGGGTCTTATTTGTCACCGTTAACAAGGTTTTACTGGCAAAGGAAGAACTGTCTCCAGAAGGTCTAGTTTAAACAATAAAGCAGGATGAGGAGGCTCCCTGTTTTCCAGACTGAGTTTGTTTTATGGGAGTAAATTCTATTAAGTCTGAATTTAAACAGAAACTCAGCAGGAAAACAAGTATCAGTTTAAATCATCTAAGGTTTTAGTTTGCTTGGGGTTTTTGGGGAATTGTTTTACTATGAGACTTGGTGGCAAATCTGCTAGGACTAAAAATTTGCAGGTTTTGTAAAAACAAGCTCTGTTTCTTTGAACTCTGTCTCAAAAGTGTTTTCAAGTCCCGGAGTGAATTAAGATGGTTCATTTGAAGCAGGAGGTCTTCTGGTTGCTCTTTTCATAGTTCTGAGCGGTCTGTCATGGGAATCATCACAAGTGTGCTCAGCACTGGGCAGCTCAGGAGTTTCCCAGGAGCGTGCTGCCGCGCTGGCCACGCGTGGCTGACAGCTCCCAGGCCCTAGCAGGGATCATCCACATCCTTTCTGGAGAGGGCCCCACAAAGCCCCAGAGCCTTGGAAATAGATAAAACAACGCCATGCGTGCACTCGTGCCACTCCCCTGGGGCTGCTGGGCAGAGCTCCGTGGTGCCAGGATCTCAGCACACTGACTTTGGTCAGAAGATTTCCTGATGAACGTCTGTGGCTGGAGCCCTTCCACAGACGTGTCTCTTAGAAAACTACACAAGAATTCACTTCCAACTGAAATGCGGCTAAAATATTTTTATTAATGATTTCAGGATAGATGGGCATTTAGGCAGGATTTTCAGGCAGGTTGTCTCAACGTGGGCCCTGGTTTCTTACTACAGAGATAGGCAAGGCAGAGAGGAGGAGACCAGGTTTGCACAGGTCTCTTCTGCTGCCACGAGTTGTCCCACAATAGATCCATTCCAATTTTCTTTTTATGAATTGGTGATGGTTAGAAGACAAGGGATTTCTTCACCCCCCCAAAAAAAGATTTGAACTCACATTTCCCACATTCAAGAGGTTCAGCTGAGGCCTGTTAAGATTTGGATCCTAGTTTAATCTGCTATTCTCCAGTTAGCTTTCTCTCAGTAGGTTCCATGTTTGTCCACAAGTGAGCAAATAAATGTCGTGCTTCAATCCACACCCCTGAAGCTTGCCTGTGGGAAAGAAGCTGCTCTTACTGCTATACAAGCCCTTGGCTACTGCACTGCTGTGCCACCAGTTTGTCAAGATATATGATTATATATATTATATGACTAGCAGGAAGCTTTCCTTTTTTGAAAATGCCAAGGATAGGGGGAGGTTTTGATATCACACAGCATTTTTGTGACAAATAGATCAAGTTTTAATACTTCTTAGCCATTGCTGCATGTGAACAAAAGGACTTGATTTTGTAGATTAAACAAATTCTGGTGAGTGGCATCTGTTTTTCTTTGGCCCTCATCCATCCAATACTGCTTTTCCTTAAGCTTTCACAGCACAGCTCTGTCACAGTAATGCTGCCACCAATATTGATTGTTCTAGGACTACAAAAGGTAGTAGCTTTTGCAAATGCTTTGATCATTTCACTTCTCCATCGAATACATGCTACTTTCATGAAGACTTAAAAAAATCCCAAATAATCAAAGGAACACAGGCGAGAGTCAACCATGGTTATGTCTGTGTAGGCAAGAGCAGGAATCTTGCACCTGCTATGGGCAGCCTTGTGCATTCACAGCACTCAGCCTGTCTGTTTGTCAATATTGTGATTGCTTAAGAAAAACTGCATTTCTAAACCCTTAGTTCTGATTTTCATTGTTTTGTCAGCAATTTCTATGTGATTGGCAGAACTTTGGATATAAAAGCCTACTTTAAGCACAGAAACATTAGATCAACCATGAGATTTTATAGCTATTGCATTTGTATCCTTTTCACTTGCCAGCTAATCCTGATACACTGGGGATTCCCAATTTCAACTTGTCTAAAAACCGTAGTAGGAGCCTTACACAGATTTGTATCACCTGCTGTGCATTTTGTGATAACTTGGTACACACAGTCATCATGAGGAGCTCGAGGCCTACAGGAATCCTTGAATGAACAAGTCCATGAATATTTTCAAGACAGGGCAAACACCTGGGTTACCCCTCCTCAGTTGGTGCATTGTGCTGGCTTGGCTGTGTTGAACTGGCAGTACCTGGAGTGTTGTGTACATCAGCCTTGACTCCCTGTGTGGAACAGTCCTTTTTTATTGTTGACTCTTCCAAGTGATAGCAGAGGTTTTACACTGTGTGTCTGAGCACATCCTTAATTATATTACTCTTTCTCTGCTTGCTCCTGGTATAGTGAAAATATATTTTCATTTCAGTGATTGAAGTCTCTGTGACATATAACCAGTGCCTCACAAAATAAAACTGTCATTCCTTTTATTTCTCCATTATTACTTTAGCAATCTGATTCTCTATTTTTTCATTTCATATGTACATTGTCTGAAAGCCTTAACAATATTGCACTGTTTTTTCTCTTTTTATGAGGTAGATTGCTCCAGTGCCTTTCCAAATAATAGTTATTTCTTTTGCAAGTCCTTTGCTTGAAGACTTAAAGGTCTTTGTGTATCTACAATGACCATCTATTAATCCAAGAGTATAATCAATCTAATGCCTCCATGGTATTAGAAATGATTTGGATGCTCTTTCTAATTTAAACTCATCTGCTAAATCTGAAATGTGTATTTCAAGCCCATCAATCATACCATTTTTATACATTATACTACAGGGGGAAGATTGAGTTCAAAAGTCCAGGTGTGTAACTTGTTTCTAAGGTCTTTTTTGGGTTACATGCCATTTATGCTTTCTGCTTAGTACTTCTCTTTAGAGCCCTGTTTGTTATGTTCGATACCTTGGAATTCTATTCTGCTGGATTTTTAGCCCTTCTGGTATTTTTTAACAAAATAAAATCATTTTTTCCCATCATAGTAATAGAAGAAATTGTGGTAGAAGGGTCAACCAAAGCCCTGGATCAGCTGAAGTCTTTAAGTGAACTTCACTGAGTTTGAGATCTGTTCTTCAAAAAGGGGGATGAAATTGAGGTGGTAGATCTTTCATTACCCTCGGCAGCCGGGACCGAAGAAGGCTGAAAAAAATTGGCTGCCTGTTCTCCCTTCAGTGTGGTGTGCATAGGTATGGATAAGTGGGTGAATAGTATTAGATTAGAAGTACTTCTGGAATGTGTGGAGCACTTGATATTTGCATATCCTACCATCCTACCACCAATATATTCACTTTCAGAACAATAAGTATAACAGTGTTCACTTGGAGATTTTGATAATTGGATTTTCTGGAATAAAATTTTCTTGCCATAATAAAATAGTTCATATCATCTCTCCTTTATTTTTCTAATCTGAATTTAAGTTTCTCTTTTTTTGTGATTTTTTTAGGTCAAATTGCTGCTGCCCATGTAATCTGCATATGTTTGAGAGAAAAGATCTGTTCTTATGTTTGGATTAATAATGTCCCTGAACCTCTTCCACGCACAGGTGAGGCAGTGCTGTCACCCCAGGAACCTGCCTGTGGGCACCCACACATTGCTTGCTACTTCTTGCCTGGCTTTTTATGGAAAGGCCTATCGGTCAGATTGGCTTGGCTTAGACCACACAACTTCAGCCAGAAAAGCAATGATATTCATGTTCTGTTCCCCAGAAGCAGCTGGAAATGCCTGTTTGAACAGAAAATACTGTCTGTACAAAAGCTGCCTCCAGCACAGGGCTGGCTGGGAGGTATTGCTGCTATCAAATGCTCACAAGGAGATGGGAGGGTGGGAGGGAAAGGGGCACTGCTGCCTCTTTGGTGTCTGTGCTGCTGGGCTGAGAGAGAGGCCTGGGGAAAAGGAGGGAGGAAAAGGAGATCCTTAAACTGATGAGGAGTTGAGCCTGCATTTGATAGTGTAGAGATTAAAGGTTATGTCTCTGCATTCCCACTGATTTTACTGAGGTAACTGGAACCTCTCAGGAACTCAGCTGGCTACCCAGGCACAACTAATTGTGGGATTGAACTCGGCTGATTATATTTGAAATTGTCTTTATAAAGGTTATTCCATTTCCTGAAGCTCTGTCATGTTATTAGATATCAAGTATTTTTACTAAATCTATATTTTGTGTGATCCTGGATTCAAAAGAGAGCGTGTTAAACTTCTATTTGTACTATTCATCCCATTGAGGATGCTTATTGTTGCACAAGAAAAGGAAATATATCAAATAAAAAAAATCCGTTTTATAGTTGGAAAATGCCTGTATTTTGTCTTTGCATGACGTGTTGTCATTTATCATCTAACCTTGGGGAAATCACGGGCACTCTAACAATGTAAGAGGCCAATAAAAAAGAAAATTATTTCGCTAAAATTTGAGCTAGGGATATGTAAAAGAGAAATGCCCCTGGGTAATAAAGATTACCCATGCATAATGGCTGTGGATGTATCAAGCAGGCATGCTGTATACACCCACACTAGCTGAGCTGCAGCTGCCCTGCTCACCAGGCTCAGGTGTGCAAAGATGATGGCAGAGAGCTGGGAGAACGGGAGGTCAGGTGGGAGGCAGAGGACTGGGGAGCCAAGTGCTTGGTGTCTTTACCCATCTCTTTCTCCTCTTTGTTAGAGCTGTCTCCTCTGATCTTGCCTTTCTCATTATTACTCTCTGCTACAGAATTTGGGCTCAGTTCCAAGGTGAGGCCTGCTCCTGCTGAATGTCTCCCATGTCCTTTCCCTGTTAGTCAGCCTGTCTCATTAGAGACTGCAAGGCTTGTGGTGGCTGCAGTGATGACATTGCTCACTCTTGCTTTGGTGCACTGTAAGGGCTGTGCTTCTCTCCATTTAATAGTTGGGTACATTTTCTACTGTCATCCCCTTTGGACTTGGCTGGCATAGCTTTAGGAGACTTCTTAATGTACAGCTCCTTAGTCTTCATTTTTAGTTTTGTGAGGACCTAGCTCCAATCTGTGCCTTAGCCAGGGCCCTTAATGTTCTGAACAAGAAGGCAGTTTTTTACAAGAAACTGCTTTTCCAGCATGTCCTGTTCTGACAGATTGCAATCCCAGCAAAAAGTGTGGCTCCTGCTGGAGGTCTGAAGTTTACAAGGTATTTCCATTTTATATTTTACATTTTTGTTCCATTGCACCTTTTATTCTCGCTGTTGCTCAAGATAGCAAGGGGCATGAATCTCAGATTAGGGATAAGTCAATAGGTTATTGGGTGACTGGGGCTCTGTCCTTGTGGCCAGAAGTTACCACATAGTGAGCACTTGACTGCCTTGGGCTATTTCCTGCCTATCTGACCAGCTCCTAACAGGCAAGACTCACATGCATGAAGCTAGTCACTGTTAAAAAGAAATCATTACAAAGGGGTGGTTCTGCCAGCTAGCACTGGCAGTGTGGGAAAGGTCCCTGAACTTTGACACTGGAGTTAGAAAAATCTTCCAGAAGCAGTAAGTCAGAGCTCTTGCAGCTATGTCTAGACACAATCCCTCCTCCTCTTCTAGCGCACATTACCCCAGTGACTCTTTATTAATAGGAGTCTCTCCTTCATTTCCATGTGGCATTTTCCATTTGCAGTGACATGGAGGATTCACAGTGAAGGCCAGACCCTTCTCCACAGCAGACACTGTATTTACTGGCTCCTTGCACCCCCATCCCCACCTCACTGTCCACTACAGCAAATTCAAGGTTTTTGTCTTCTTGTCTTCAGCAATGTATCCTGCCATAGATCCTAGAGTGAGCAACTGTGAGTTTTCTCTTTGAATCAGACTATTGCTGAAACAAGTCCTTTTATCTCCTTTTTCTCATTTTAAAAGGGTTTAGTTAATCCTGCTGGCACTAATATTTAAGCCAAAAGGCTGGGTAAATGAATTTATGATGAGCTCTGTGCTACTTTAACTGATTTCCTCCAGTACCAAGCTAGGTGCTTTAAAAATAGCTAGGGTACCAGTATGCTCCAGCACAGTCATTTCTGTGCCTGGAGCAGAGACATGCCCAAAGAATCTAAATTAGTAACAACTCTGCTGACTTGATTCCAACTGCACCAGCTGTTTGTTTAGGTAGATAGCCAAACAGCAAACACCCACAAAGCTGTTAACTCTGCAAATCTTCTGTAAGTATTTCCTAAACTACTGCTGACAAATTTCTTATGGGACCTCAATCTCTATAAAATCTGTTGAATGATGTCAAAGCACCATTAGTCAGCATGTCATTTGGCCTACTTTGCTGTGTGGCTCAGTGATTTGTTTTCCCATTCTTACTGCAGAAAAGTGAAACTGGGAAGACTTCACACAGCAAGGGAGATGGGCACAGCCCACAGCTGATGAGCTGGTGGATGGTACCCTAATGCCCAAGGTGTGATTTGAGAAAAAAGCCTGAGCCTGAAGAGGTTTTCCTTCTCTGTTTTTTATATCTTTGGAAACAAATGAAAATTACCTCTTCACAGTCTTGGGAAAGCACTGCTATTCCTTTTTGGCCCTTACTCATACCAGAGTAAGGGTGGTGTCACCAAAGGGGTGCTGCAGAGTTAAACATGCCATCAGCAGGAAGTAAACAAACCCATGTCCTAAATGAGCACTGTTAAGTCACGTTTAATATCGGAACTGTTCTGGTTCATACCTGCTTTAGACCTCCTGATACTCAGCATTATCCCCTAACAGTTATCACTTCTGAGAAGAAGCTGGGGTTGGAGGGGAGCAGGCTGCCATAACAGCATCCTAGGGTGAAGCCTGCACTTTATTGCTGCTTGGCATCTCCCCAGTTCTGGGACTCAGTGAGAATCCACACAGTCTTCTGAAGCAGAATCCTTTGTCTCTGGCCATCATGGCAGCCTGGACTAGAGAAGTTATTGCTGTCAACAGTAACAGATGGAAAAAAGTGACCACTTTTTCTGAAAATGAAAACACAACCAAACCAAAAAACCCCAAAGTCTCTCCTGCCAGCCTACAAAGCAAGGACACCAAGCAACAGTTCAAACAGGGCCCTTGCATACAAGCAAAAAAAGATGCCTGTCAGGGCTTGAGGCAGAAAAAATGGCACAGCTGTACCACCACTTCAATGAAATTGTGTGAGACTTTTTATTCTCAAGGATGCAGACAGATGCCACCTGAAACACAGGATGCTTGGAAATATCAGACACACACACAGTTAAACCATAAACATTCTTTGAGCTTCCCTTCTGAATCTCCTTTGCACACATGACATTAACACTGCTAGTGCTGACATGAACCAAGATAAGCTGTCGTCATAAAAGCTTAAACTTGTACAGAACCAAAGGGTAGCTTAGAAGAAAAGCTTTTTTGAGATGGCAAATAATAATTTCTTAGAAATCACCTCCATATTAATGACTGCAAAATTAAAAACAGACAATGAGATCTGAATTTAGAGCCTAGGCAGCAGAAGATGGCGACTGTAGATATTATTTTTGTTGCCCAAGTTGATTTTCATTGAGCCTAATTTTCATGCATGCATCCAAGTCACCTTGTAGATAGATACCTGTGCCCAGTATGACTTGTGCAGGGAGGTGCCAGCTTGTACCCCTAGAGAAACACTCTGCAAATAAGGGCTATCTCTGCAATAAAGTGAGTCACATGCTCATCAAACTGGTAGTCTTTGAAAAATGCCTGGAAATATGACCCGTTTTTAAAATAAATGTCAGTTGATTCATTAAAAGGCAAAGAGGCGGATTTACATCCTTAGTGAACTTTGGGCTTTTGGCACAGTTTCCACTGCCTGAAGAGAGGCTGTATAATGTCTTTAGGGGAGACAGTGGTTGTGTAAAACAGCCCTTTTTTTTTACAGTTCAAAAGATAATTGAATTCTCTGATTCACAAGCTCTAGTTTTTTAATCCTCTCTGTCCTCTAGTATGCTATTGCACAGTCTCCCTCTCCTTCCTAAGCTCCCAGGTTAATGCTGGCTCATGAGAGGGGGCTTTGGACACTGGGTAGTGTAAGTGGTCTGACCAAACTGAAAAAGTGCTGAAGTCCCAGGACATAGACTATGATTAGATAATCTGATGGCCAGTTTCTTATCATTTGGGGGTTTCATGGGTTTAAATTGAAGGCAGGAGCCAGCTGGGTGAAATTTCCAGTCAGATGCAGAGGAGATTAGATGACTGGTTTGCAGGAAAAGGAAGTAATTTATCTCATCATCTGCAGTTGGCACTGAGGGCCAGCGCTGGGAGATACTTTGGGGCACCAGCACTGATGACTTTTGGCCGGGAAGGGCTGAGTTCATGCGGTGGCAGACGTGGCTCCGTGGCAACCTTGCTGTCATTCCTAGTGACTGTTGCCACTCTGCAAAGCAGCCACACGAAAGGAAAAGCTACAGGAGCAATGGTTCCTGGCGTTAGAGGGCAGCATCACAAGCATGCCTTTCTTTCCTAGCAAGGAGGGTAGGACTGTTTCAAGCAGAAAAAGAGATGCTGCCCGTGCAAAGCCTGAAAGAAAACTTCAGATGACTCTAGTATGTCTGGGTAAGAGAGAGCAATTTCTTCATCATCAACAAAATACAGATCTTGATAAACCAGTGGCTTACAATATTATTGTAAGATTTCAGAGTGAAAAATACATTCCAGATAAACAATAATTAAAGAGGATTTTCCTACCAAAAGAAGCAAGAAATCTGACTTCAAATTGGTGTGAAGATATGGATCTTAATCTCAAGGCATTAATCTTTTGAGAAAATATTTACATATGTGTATTATAAGCTTGTTTAGGGATTTGTTATGCATGGGTGGAGAGTATGTTATGCAGACACTAATGAGAGAAAAAGTAAGTGTTGTAAAGCTGTTCTGTATTAAAACTGTACAATATATTGCAAGGGTCCAGGTAAGTGCAAGGTTCCACAGGGAGCCTGCAAGAGAAGGAGTGCTTTCCCATTGTACCAAAGGCACGTGTTCATTCGTGCAGCCTAGACAAATTCTGTGTAACAGTACAGAAGCTCCATCAGCCTCTTCTCATGCTCCTGCCATAGAAGGTGGTGCAAAGCCCCTTTGGTTGTGCCCTTCAAAATACAGCCACTCTTCATTGTAAAAGAGGCTGTGCTTTTGAAAGTGAGAAATACTGAAGAAATAGATTATGAGTAACATGAAGGAATTTTTTGTTCTCAGATGTGGTGTCTGCTGTAACTTTGGTGATGCTGTTGGGGTAATGGCTTCAGTGATACTGGTTACGTTCATATCCCAAACCCACTGTTGCAAAATTTCACTACAGGTTGTTCATTAAAACTTACTTAGAATAAACAAAAATGCTCATCTATCATGCTAACTAGTATCAGTTATAATAAAGGACTTACAGGATAGTGGCCTATCTCTCATACCTGGCAATTAGCCATGACTGAACTGCACTCATGTCACATTTTTAAAGCAGTACAAGTACACCCAATTCTTTGAAAACCAGAAGCCATGTTAGTGGGCACTAGGCAAAGGACACACAGAGACAGACATAAACTGTGTCTTCCTGGCCTGTGGATTAGCAAAAAAACTGAGCAATGAGCAAACAGACTGAAAAAAAAATCATTGAGAAGTCTCCTTTTATTGAAGCAAAGCAATATGTTGCAATATACAAAAATTGATTCTTTCAACCTGCCAGAGATATGAAAGGAACATTACAGAGAACATCATATTGGCAACTAATTCTTAAAAAAAACCTGACAACCCAAACCTCTAATAAAGGAAGCCTTTGAAGCAGTTTTGATAGTGCTGTTTTAATACATTTTGATGAGCTAGGAGTTTCTGTGGCAGCAAATTATAAATACTGGTGGGCAGATTGATTTAAATGAAACAATTACAGTCTATACTAATGAATCTAAAAAGAAAATTATACATTTTTGTGAAGATCAAACACTAGCTGGAGAAGCTACCTTAGACTGCATGATCCTTGATGGGCACATTTTGAATATACTAGATTTTCTTACTCTTAACTGAAAGTCAATGGTGAGAGTAATGAGGTAATGTAATGATTTACCTTTCTTGTCTTATAATAATTTAGTTCAAGCAAGCTTTGGGAAAATCACACTTTCATTTCAAGATCCAGAAGATCAATACATCAGTATACATTTAGTGCTTGAGGGAAAATTTACTAAAAATAGTTTCATGATGAAAATGCCAAATGCAGATGCTTTTCTTCAATCCATTGCTTTGAAGGCACTTTGTAATCTTAATTCCACATTAAAGACTTAAGGCCATTATATCAAACAAAGGCAGTAGGGGTCCCTATAGAATGATTCTGCTAAAAAACCCCACAGTATTAACACATTTTAACATACCAGTCCGTATAATTACTTTGGACCAACAGCTGATCCTACAATGTATGCAAGACTTTGACTCAAATATGTACAAAATCTATCTGTTGTTCTTTGCCTAGCCAGTGCTTCCCCCACCCAAGTGAAGAGGGTCACAGAGTATTTCAGCCAGCAAAATTCTACCTTCCAAAATTTTGGAGGAATAACCAGCAGAAAAAACAGATCAATCTGAAATAAGAACAATTCCTGTGCTGATAAATCAGCATTTCCCATTATTTCTGTTTTTCTGATGGCACGTATGCTATGGAAGCTTTCTGGATACTTAGAAAATCAGTTGAAACTTGTATTGAAATCATAGATCAAGTAAGGATTTACTAGAGAGGATGACCTTAGTCACTGAGTATTAGACCCTGCTCCCCACTTCATGTCATGGTATTGGCAGCTTGAGATTTTTCTGTGGTATCGTGTTCTCGGTGTGGCTCTGTGATCCTGCACAGCAGTCCTAGGTGATTTGGTCTCTCAACAACTGCATTTTCCCAAAGCAGGAGAGAAGTTCAGACACTGCAGCAGTCAGACAGTGTTTAGCTCCAGTATTTGACACCACTCTAGGCTGGAGGGCAGAAGGAGAGGTGATGATCCCAGAGCACATGTTGTGAATATAGCTGCAGCATCCTTCCTTTTCCACTAGCTCATATTTGGACTGCACCTGTTCTTGCTAACTTTGGATTTTCATCTATTGTACTCTAAAACCAGGAGCAAATGCCTTGACCTGTATTCACAACAGCTGTGTAATTTTCATGTAATAATAGGAAGTTTATAAACCTAATATTATTTCTTTTCAGCTGCGATAGTAGAAGCAATCAGCACTGATGGTGCTGAACTCTAAGATCCTGCCTGGACAGCAGTATGAACAGTTGAAATACAGAGGGCTAGTGGAGAATCTCATCACATGCTGCAGTCTTGCATCTCTTGTACATCCAAATTGCTACAGTGGTAATCTTGAAGCTGCCTGAATTGCAAAATCAGGCCTTCAGCATGAGAAAGGATGTTCTTGCTCACTGAGAGTCCTACTGGGAGATGAGTGACAGTAATGGTCAGTCAGACCTGGGTGTAGAGGGGAGTGTTCTAAACTCAGCCTCTCAGGTGTTAAGATTTACTCCTCTCAGATGCAGAGTTAATTGCAGCATGGAAAGAATCAGAATTACCCATGTGTGCAATAAAGCTGGGCTTGCTCCCAGTCTGGCAGCCAGTGTCATTCCTGTGGCTGGCATTGCAAGTATAGACACCTTGCAAATGAGTTTAAGTTGTGCACAGTGTAGGAGTTTCATTCTTTCAAATCCTGAGATAGACAAACAGGATTTTTTTCCCCCCTAACGAATGTAGTCTTAATGCCTGCTGAGATTTAATACACTTCAGGTAACTTCTAAATGTGGTGGTTGTTTTTGGAAGGCATGTAAAATGACCAGGAAGGAAATTAAAAAAACAGGAAAGAGACCCAGAAAACCCATTTTAGAGAGCAGATACTACAATGCAGGAGACCTTTACTCTAGAGAGACCAAGTGTAGGGGTAGGCAAAGGGGAGCAGGGAAGGATGAATGCCCAAAGCTACTAATGGCAGTATTTGGAAGACCACCTTTAAGGCTTTAGTCTTTTCTCTTTAGTCCTGAGAGGAGAAGGAAAAACAAAGTGAGCTTCCCAGCCTCCTCCCAGTGGTTCTGCTGGAACCTAAGCAGAAAGAAGCCCCTCTGGGGAACTGAAAGCAGTAAAATATTTCACTACATTTCACTGTTTGGTGTTTTTTTCAGTCTGCTAAAACTGAGGGAAGTTTCTTGAAAATCAACAACTTATCAATTATTTCTAAAATGGGGCCAAAATAAGTATTGTTACTTGTCAAATGTGCAGTTCATGAAATAAACTTTTCATTATGTATTTTGTACTAAAGATCTCTGACTCTTGGACATAAAAACATAAAGAGCTAGAGAACAACTGCTTGACTTTTCTAATTTTATCAGTTTACATGTGCCTATCCAGACTTTCTGAAATCAATCCTTGCCTGTGACTGCTCTGCAGCTCTCACACACCACTCCAGAGCCAGCTGTGCATGAGTAGCTGCAATTTTCTTGCAACTTCTAGAGGACAATATGACTAAACGAGAAAAAGGGGTTTAATTGTGCATGTCTTAGTAAGAGTGCACTGATTTTTCATAACACACATGAACTTTAAGCTCCACGTATTTTATGATCATACTCTGCCTTTGCACTGTCCGGCATTCCTGTCTTTCTGAAGCGTTTGTGGTGGAAGCAGACCCTCCGTGTGCAGCAGCCAAGTATTTCAGGTACCACAGTGCTTTCTTTTGAGATCAGTGACAGAACAACAGAGCAGTTGAGCAGCCCTAGAGCAAGGACTCACATTTCCTTTCCAGGGAGGGAGGGTTACCTGCCTGCCCAGAGCTGCATTTATTGCTGCTTTATTGCTGCACACAGCAGAGGAGCCGGTGTTCAGGTCACGGAGCAGAGCTGCAATCTCTCATTCTTGTGTTTCATGCTCCTGGGTATTTGCTTTTGCAACTGCATTGAGTTACTTGGTATGTGAACCCTGCACTATAATAGTTTCTTCAGTTATCTTGTAATCTTGAAGCAAGAACAAGTAATTTTGAGGCAAGAACGAGTAATTTTGGGTACTGATGAAATCTGTGTGAATAGGATAAACACAACAGAGTGGAGCAAGCCCAAGGGCTGGTGATGGCTCCAGCACATCATGCCCCAAGGCTACTGTTAACCACCTTCACCACTTCAAAATGCAGGTGGAAAACATCTCTTCCAGCGATTACAGTAGAACTGCACACCAAGTGGATTTCTGAACAACCATTAATTGAGATGAGGTGAGCGGTAGGGCAGCAGTCCCTGTAAAAGGCTGTATTTACGTTATGTGATATTGGCTTCGAGACCCGGAACCGTTCCTTAGAAGTCAGCAAGGGCGGAACGGGCCGGAGCAGCCGCAGACGGTCCCTCCGGACGGCACCCACCGGGCTCGGGGGCACCGGGGCGGTGCCAGCCCGGCCTAGGGCGGCGGGGCCGTGAGGGCAGGGCTGTGAGGGCAGGGTGGCGGGGCCGTGAGGGCAGGGCCGTGAGGGCAGGGCTGTGAGGGCAGGGTGGCGGGGCCGTGAGGGCAGGGCCGTGAGGGCAGGGCTATGAGGGCAGGGCTGTGAGGGCGGGGCTGTGAGGGCAGGGCTGTGAGGGCGGGGCTGTGAGGGCGGGGCTGTGAGGGCGGGGTGGCGGGGCCGTGAGGGCAGGGCCGTGAGGGCAGGGCTGTGAGGGCGGGGCTGTGAGGGCGGGGTGGCGGGGCCGTGAGGGCAGGGCTGTGAGGGCGGGGCTGTGAGGGCGGGGCTGTGAGGGCGGGGCTGTGAGGGCAGGGCCGTGAGGGCGGGGCTGTGAGGGCAGGGTGGCGGGGCCGTGAGGGCAGGGCCGTGAGGGCGGGGCTGTGAGGGCAGGGCTGTGAGGGCAAGGCTGTGAGGGCGGGGCTGTGAGGGCGGGGTGGCGGGGCCGTGAGGGCAGGGCCGTGAGGGCAGGGCTATGAGGGCGGGGCTGTGAGGGCAGGGTGGCGGGGCCGTGAGGGCAGGGCCGTGAGGGCAGGGCTGTGAGGGCGGGGCTGTGAGGGCGGGGTGGCGGGGCCGTGAGGGCAGGGCCGTGAGGGCAGGGCGATGAGGGGCCGTGAGGGCAGGGCTGTGAGGGCGGGGTGGCGGGGCCGTGAGGGCGGGGCCGTGAGGGCAGGGCGGCGGGGCCGTGAGGGCAGGGCCGTGAGGGCAGGGCGATGAGGGGCCGTGAGGGCAGGGCTGTGAGGGCAGGGCGGCGGGGCCGTGAGGGGCTGTGAGGGCAGGGCCGTGAGGGCAGGGCCGTGAGGGCAGAGCGGCGGGGCTGTGAGGGCAGGGCTGTGAGGGCAGGGCGGCGGGGCCGTGAGGGGCTGTGAGGGCAGGGCCGTGAGGGCAGGGCCGTGAGGGCAGAGCGGCGGGGCTGTGAGGGCAGGGCCGTGAGGGCAGGGCGGCGGGGCTGTCACGGAAGCACGGCGGGGCTGTGAGGGCAGAGCGGCGGGGCTGTCACGGAAGCACGGCGGGGCTGTCACGGAAGCACGGCGGGGCTGTGAGGGCAGGGCGGCGGGCTGTCACGGAAGCACGGCGGGGCCGTTCCGCCCGCCCCGCGCTGAGGCGCCGCCGCCGTCACATGACAGCGCAGGGCCGGCGAGCGAACATGGCTGCGGCGGCGGGGTGAGTGCGCGGCGGGGTGAGTGCGCGCCGGACCGGCCCCGGGAGCCCCGGACCGCCGGCTCCCCGCTCCCTGCGACGGGCACGGCGCTCGCGGGGGCCCCGGTGGGCCGGCGGTGTCCCGGGCCGGGCAGGCAGGGCATGGGCTGGCGCCGGGTACGTGCGCCGGACCCGGGGCTCCCCGAAAAGGTTTCGGGTTTTGAGTGAGAGAGCTGTGGAGGGTCCCGCGGGAGGGTTGGCTCGCAGTGTCTCGGCCCCAGCCGTGCGTTATCCTTTAAGTTGTCTCAGGTTTGGAAGCGATGCTTAAAGGTGGCTGGGATTACTAATCACAAGATTTTTCCCACGTCTTATAGCAAAATTCAGCCATTTCTTCCCGTGCTATAAGAAGGTGTCATTATAACTGTATCTAAACGAAGGGGGGAGTTTCCAAAGTTGCTGAAGGCGGGTCGGGCCGGGGCTCGGCTGTGACCCGGGGCTGTGCCCTGGGGGTCCCCTCGGGCTCTGGTGTCCCCAGCGCTGTCCGGGCGTTCCCTGCCCCGGGAGCTCCCACCTGGGCTGGGCTGGTAGGAAGAACGTGGAGAAACGCCGGGACTTCAAGGCGTCAACTTTACAGGAAGCACTGAGTTGAAGAAAATACCCGTTTTATACCTTGAACAGTCATAGTTGCTGTTTCCTTGTGCTGTTGTTAGCGTAAGCCTCTTGTGCTTCAAGTATGGGATGTGGCAACAGTGTTGAAAATTGTTTAGGCTTCAGGCTGATGTTGATGAATCCATTGCTCAAAACAAAAAAAAATAAATAAGTGAAAATGTACTGGAAAATAGTTTCAGTGGTTTCTCATCTTCACTGAAATCTGGATCTCTCTGGGATATCAGTAGAACAGAAATGGCAGTCTGTGAATTTTCTGCTCAGTAAGATGAGAAGTACAAAAGGTTAACTGAAAAATGGGAGGAAAACCAGAGATAAAATGGGAGTTCTGGTTACCAGTGTGTTCTGGTGATCGCTTTACAACAAATCCAAAACATTAGATGAATCATGTAGTGCCAGAATGTATGCTTTCTAAAATATAAAACTTCTGAAGTAAGCATTGACAATCAGGAGCTCCAGGCAAAATAAAAATTTCCTTTAAAGAAACAGATGTAGTTTAATGTTCCTAGCTATATTTCACTTGCAGTATAATAAAATAGAACAGCCTGTCTGTAAGCTTGGGCCTAAATGATCATAAAAATTGTATGTGACAGCAGCAGGAAACTGTCAGCTACTGTGGGAGGCTTTACCAGATTGAGCAGTGGTTGAATGCTGGTACGAGGCTGGAGAAAACAAGGGAGCTGAGCTTTTCTTGCCCTGTTTTGTTCTTGCAGCTATCAACTTTTGACACCAGCTAAGGTTTATTTGCAGAAGCCCGCATAGCTTCAAAGATGCATGCACCACAAAGCAATGCTTGTATCAAATACCTTTCTTTATTAAATGTGTAACTTCACATGAGAGTTTTGGGTTGAGTTTGTGGCTGGAGTTGCTGGAGTCCTTGTGCTAACAGAAGAAACCGACCTTGAAGGACCAGCCAATGTGTTGTATTACTTCAATTCTGATAACTCTGCTGAAGCACGGAGTTGATCAGAGGACTGAAGTGCCTCTTATAAGAAGACAAACTGAGAAAAATGGGGATGTTCAGGAAAGGAGGAGGCTGTGTGGAGATTCACAGCACCTTCCAGTATCTGAAGGGGCTACAGGGAAACTGGAGAGGGACTGTTCATGGGAGCTGGAGTGATAGGGCAAGGAGTAATGGGTAGAAACTGAAAGAGTGGAAATTTAGGCTGGATATTAGGAGGAAGTTCTTAACTGCAGGAGTAGTAAGATGCTGGAACAGATTGCCCAGGGAGTTGTGGATGCCCCAGCATTGTCAGTGTTGAAGGCCAGGCTGTGCAATGCCTTGGGCAGCCTGGTCTAGTGGGAGATGTCCTTGCCCATGACAGGGACGTAGGACAAGGTGATCTTTAAAGTCTGTTCTGGTCCAGCCCGTTCTATGATTCTGTGATTTGTGTGTCTTTTGGGATATAACTGAATGATTAGAGATCATGGACCAAAATGAAAAGCTTGTAGTTTCTTCCCTAGAGAGAATTTTTGTGGCAGTTTTGTTCCAAGGCAAATTTACACTGCTTACAGTGTAATTGCATGTGTGTTTGTAGGGTTGATACACATGTGAGGCAGTTAAATATGTGTACTCACTCAATTTACTACAATTTACTGCAAGTCATTGAACAGTCAGTCCTATGTGTGACCTTTTTTCTAGTGAATCTTGAGTATTATGAGAGTTCTGTTTCCCAATTTTTATTTGCTATGGAAAGCTGGGTGTCCAGCCATACACCTTTTTGTAAGACTTAAATGCCCCTGTTGGTATTGTCTCTGAAAAGAGCTGTGTTAGCTGTGGAGAGCTCAAGCATGGCTCATGTGTGTCAAGTGACTGGATCTCTTGCAAAGGCAGAGGCAAAGCAGCACCTGTGGGTGTTCTGCTGTGTTGTCAGTCCATCCATGGGAATGCCATCAGTTTGGTATCTGGGTGCTTGCAGGAGAAAAAAAGAGGAAGCAGACTCCTCTAAGTTGAATGTCCTCTCTAAAAACTAGCTGGTTTTCTCTGCAGAATTCCACTTGTGAAAGTAGGTGTATTTTCTGGCAAGCTCACTCTGTCGGAGATGTGAATTAACATGAGTGCTCAGCAGAGAACGTGAGAACACAGCAGGATTTGCAGCAGCACTCAGCCCAGCCCAGCCCTCGGGTCCTGCAGCCCTTGCTGCAGGGTCCAGCATGTTCAGCTGTTGTGATTTCTACAGCAGCCTTAAATCAGACCAAGGCCGTGCCCCTAAGGAAGCTGTGCATCTCTGAAACAACAGCAGAGCCATGCGCTTCTGTGGGTTCACACTGTGGCATCATGTTCAGACAGGGAAAGTGGGATCTCTTATGTCCAAGGAAGAACACATTTTCACTTAGAGAAAACGTGTACAAGAACTATCATTTTGCACTAGAATGCATTTTAGCTTTAGCATTAAGTTCCCTGTAAAAGGCACATTTAAGTGACTTAGTAAAGCTACTGGTATGAATTGCTGCCTGATGCAATTATTTCTCCTTGAGTCCCATTTGGATTGTCAAAGGTTTTAAGTGTAACAAAAGCATTCCTATTAGACTTAAGGGAGATGAAAATGTGCCTTTGTAGCAGCTTCCTATGAACTCCAGGGTGTAGGAATAGGCCTGGAGGAGAGAGGTCAGAGTTCTCTTTTTTCCTTTTTATTTCTTTTAATAAATCACAGAAAAAAAATCCCCAAATGTGTGTAGTGAGTAAAATTGCAATGAAGGTGGCTTTTTTCCTTCCTTTGAAGCAAAACATGAGACAGGATGTGCTACAACCTCTGCCTGTTTTTTTTTTTTTTTTTTTTTTTTGGTTTTTTTTTTTTTTTTTTTTGTCAGCAGACACAAAGATCTGAGAGCAACGTATGGTATAAGGGTATCTGGTGATGTTCTCTGCTCCCATTTATAAATGTCCCATAAGGTGAGCGTGTGGTTTCCAGGCTGTTGCATGTACTTACTCCAAGAGATGATCATGCTTGGAGAACAGCATTTTCAGCCTTCTGTGCATTGCTGAATTAGTAAGCCACAGCTTTGGACCTGGAAAGCCTTGCCTATCTTTGATTTAAGGTTTACTATCTGACTTAGAACTTCCAGTAGCTTTTGCTAGGATTGTATGAATTTGCTTCCTTCTTCCTACAGGCATGGTTACCCCAAAACAAAAGCTTATGTTGTGCTTCCAGGCTGTGCTGATGTGCTGCAATAGGCAATGTGCAGCCCTTGTGATGATTACCTGCCTTGGTGCTGGGTTGTCAGGGGTGTGTTGGAAGGAATAAAAATAAACACATTTGGGTTTTGTGCACCATCAGCTGAACTTGTAAGCAGATAGTTTGAAAATCGGATTATCAAGAGCAGTCTTTTACCTTCTAAAATTACTTACATTGTTACATCAAGTGGTTATAAGCAAGTAAAGTATTTTATTAGCTCTTTTATGCTGTGGCTGCAGTAGGAAATTATAGGGTTTACATTTCTGAGGTTGATAAAGTCTTTTAGGAGGTCATGCAGCTATAAATCAAAGGTTACCTTTCAGATGACCTATGAAAGCTATATAGTAATTAAGATGTAGAGCTTTGCTCCTCTAAGGTTAAGTCCTTTGGTGGTTGGTTCATTTCTTGTCATCTTAACACAGTAACAAGTCAACTGCACCTTTCTGGCTTCTCCTGTAAAGCATAGCTGACAGAAAGTGACCGTCCAGTCAGTCGGTCAGTCTTGGAGAAGCTGGGGTAGAGGGACAAATTGGACTTAAATAAGAGGAATTTGTGGATAAATTTTATTGATTTTCTCTAATGCTGAAGCTCCAAAGCACAGCTTTGCTATGTTAAGCATAAAAAACCACCCCCAAAATAAACTGCCTTTAGATTTTTCTCATGTCTGGTTAAACTCCTCCCTTGCTCCAAATCCTACAAAAGCTATAGTATTTCTACTGGTAAAGCTCCAAAACGTGCACTTATAGACCTGAAACAAATGTCAATGAATCAGCCATGTATTCTTGAGGTACTTTCAACATCTAAAATTACTTAGTAACAGCGAGCTCTGCTTTTAAACTGTATCCTCGGAGTTGCAGCTCTGCTGAGTGCAATCTTTCAGGAACTTTCTGGGCTGCCTCAGCACATTTGGGTTGCCTTAGGCACCGGCAGTAGTACCCAAAACATGCTCCTGTGGCCATGTGTTTGAGTTCAGTCACAGGCTGAAGCTGCTTATGTGCATTCCAGAACAAACATACATACATAGAAAAGAGATTTGCTGATCCTGTGTGAGTATGGGAAATGCTGTTGTCCTTTGTCTGCTATCCATCATCTTTTCTCTCCACTCCCTGTTTCCCAGGACTTGCTGAAGTTTAAAGCTAGACTTAATGTAAACTTCCACTTCTGTTGTCAGCAACTCAGAACTAATGTTCTCTGCACCTCAGCTGACATGGGCTGTAGTCACTCTGTGCTGCATTACCCAAAGGGATGTACTGAGGGACGTGCTGTGGCCTGTATCTGCAGCCAGCCTTGTCTGCTGTTTGCACCTTTTTCCTCTGGCACTTGTGTGAGCACTGCTGGATGGCTGAGATGAATGTGTGTGTACAACATCTCTTCCCCACGAGCGATGAGCCTCTTGTTAGTAGAGTTGAACTAAACTAATGAACACTGTGCATGTAAATTGTGCTAACCACTGTCCTTGCCATTAATTGTCAATCGAAAAAATCTCTCCTAGACCCTCCTTTTGGCTGGGGAATGAGACTCTGAAAGTGCCTGTAGCACTCTTTGCCTTGAACAGAAGGCGGCTGTGTGAACGCCTGAGACAGAATAAGGATGTCCAGAAGAATTCAATTGTTCTGCTGCAGGGTGGAGAAGAAACCCAGAGATACTGCACTGATACTGGTATTGTGTTTCGCCAGGTAAGAGCTGAATCAAAACTTCAAATTAAGAAACTCTTTGACTGCATGGATTTTTAAATGATTATAAATTTTTTTCTCTTTATCTCTCTGATATGCATTGTCTTGCTTCACTTAAATAAATTGGCTTCTTTATAATGTTGCTTCTTCAGCTTTGAGTTGCTCTCACTTTCAGTGCTTTAGTGCAGGCTCATTATCTGGTTTAAAGGGCCTAAACCTTTTCAAGGCCTTACTGCTCATCAGTGTTTGAATCTAATCTTGAAGACAGCAGTGGAATATCTCTTCATTTTTTTCAGTCTGTGACCCAAAAAACAGCCTTCCTTGTGTAATAGAACATGTTACAGTGGACCTAAGCTGAATTAATTATTAGAAAAGTATATTTCATGGTTTTATAAAACAGCAGCCTATATCTTGGCATTTACAACATGCGTCTTGTTAAATTAGACTCTTCCTTAAGTGCCCATGTGTTCTTCTGTTATGAATAGGACTTAACATGTTCTGGGGATGTTGGTGTAAAAGAACTCAAATTATGCATATCCCATAACCTGCATGGTTTTTGCAGCACTTTGTTTTGTGAATTTAATTGAGCTGTTATATGTTATGAAGAAACAAACACAGTAAATTCTAATTTAGATCTCACACATCTTAATGTAGTTATTAGTCTGGCTTTAGAGGAGATGCACCTTTCAGGGTGCTAGAGCATATTTTTGTCCTTACTAAAATTAAATCCTGTATTGTTAGGTGTTTAGTTTGCTTGCTTGTTCTTGAAATAATTCTTGGATAAGGGCTGTTCCTGGTGCAGCTTCCTCTTCTCTGGGGAAGGTTGGGGTTTCACTTCAGCTCTCTGCCTTCACAACCCAATGAAGCTGCAGTCTGCTTTTGCCTTGCCCCTTTTGACATGATTGTTTCTCCCTGATAATACATTCCCTAATTCTAGATTGGAAGAATATATTTTAATGTGTAGTGTATGTTTATTGTTGTGAGTTAACCTCTTTATTGTAGTTTATTAATCTCTGATCCTTTCCAGTTTCTAACAAAGGGATTTGTATTATTCTAACATAAAACTAACCAGTCTGAGGAGGTTTAGACCCAAACCACTTCTCTCCCACCAAAAGCAAGAGATCTCTTCCAAATATGTGGAAATAGGAATTAATATGTACTACAGTGTATTTTTAGAACTGGTAAAAGTGAGGTCTTTCTTCTAAGAATATATTTTGTTTTAACCTAGGAATCTTACTTTCACTGGACTTTTGGAGTAACTGAAGCAGGCTGCTTTGGAGCAGTAGATGTTGATACTGGAAGATCTATGCTTTTTGTTCCACAACTCCCTGAAAGCTATGCTGTTTGGATGGGAAAGTAAGACCTGTCTTTTAACTGCGTTCTGGTGTATCCAATTACTTTATATAACATAACTGCCTGTAGAGCTCCAGTGTTGTGTCATTTAATCTGATTCCACCAAATCAAGGCATGGGAATGATATATACATAGAGTGATATATACAAACAAAGATGTAAAACATGATTAGTTGATGTTGATCATGTGATATGAAATGATCCACCACCATTTGGAACACAATACCTTTAGAATTGGAACCCATGAATCTTGTGGTAGCTCTGAGAGGAAGGTGAACCATAAAGAAAAGTTATTATCTTGTGTTAAGCCCAAGCAAGTTAAATAATAAAGCAGACTTTTTCAAGCTGCTTTGCCATTTTGCAGCAGCCTTGGCTAGTGAAGCTTTCTGAATGGCATAAGATAGCTTAGCCTCTGTTAGGCTTTTAAAAAAATGAACTCATGGACAGGAAAATGTGATTTTAATGCTATTCTGTGAGTATGCCATAAACACTTCTCTGTCCACCTTGGTAGTAAATACTGCACAGGGCCATAGTAGTGGAGGAATTGATTTATTTATATGTTCATTTATTTTCTCAGTCTTAATTGTATTTATACCCTCTACCGAATGTGAATTTTTGTACCATCTACATTGTCTCAGAACATTTGATTGCTTCTAATTTAATCTTTTGACAAGCTGCTTCACTTCTAATTGAAGCTATCACTTCTATTTTTAATGCTAATTTTGGGAAAAGGAAAATAGTTGTAACTGATCCCATGTGCTGAACTGTGCCAGACCATATGGCAGGGCATGGCTGCTGTCTTCTCAGAGAGTTTATATGAATTTCACTGTCTTAGACCTGTCTGGGGACTGAAACTGTGATGGCATAAAAATCTGCCTACTGCTGTCTGAAATGTTTTAGCTGTGAGCCACACCTGTCTGGAAGGGCAGGTTCTGTAAGCCCCACATGTGTACTCTGAAATCTGTTCCCACTTGGTGCTTGTTCCCACTTACAGACTGTTTTTTCCTATCCTTAAGTTCTCTTCTGCTAGTTCAAAACAGCTGTTTCATACCCACTCTGATTGTACCTAATCTGAAAATATTATTGAAATTCCAGCATCTCATTTTGCATTCTCAAACAAAATATTGTGGTGCTTATAACTAGTGGCTTTTTTGATTTGTTTGTACAGAACTTGTTATCTGTCCATTTATGGAATTAATTAAGTCTAGTTAAAAGTGGTTTATTGTCATTGTGTCTTCTTGCAGAGTATAACAAAGGGTCTTTGTTGTTTTCTAAATTCTTCTCCTTACCCTTCCTGAATCCTTCTGTTTGAATCTTGTTTTCTCTTCTGTCAGCTGTGGCCATGTACTTTTTCTGCTTGTCAGAAGGAGGATGGGTGAATAACTCATTTGTGAGTCAGTAGCAGTTCTGCTTCATAAGTTGTTTGGCAGTGGGTACTGCACACAGCTAAAGATTGTGTTCCTTCCCAGAAGATTCAATTTTAACTCAAAATTAGCACTGGAAGAAAAACACAAGTAAGTATGCCTTCCATCCACTGCAGTTCATTGCTGTAGTTTGCCTTGGCAGTGCTTACTTCTGGGCCTCTGGAAGGCACTATCTACCCACTGAAGAAACAGTCATTTAGCATCAGAGAAGCACAAATCAGTGTAATGCTTTGTGGTATTTGAGAGGTTGGTATCTTACAAAGGTCTGCAGCTGCTCTGCTAGTTCATAGCGCAGGGTAGAGTTGCTTTGCCCGGTGTTTATTCTGCTTTCTGTTTAAGACAGATGTGGGAATCTGAATTTGGGCAGAAACACATGGTTTCTCTTAGAATTAATGCAAAAGGCCCTTCAGTACAGTTTTACCACTGCTGTATTAGTAATGTATCATTTGATGTAGTGCTGTGCCTTGACTCCTGAAGAACACATATTTGAGTTGCTTTTGAAGCATAGCATGGGTAATGTGTCATTCAGAAGGGTTAATCTTTTTGTCTCAAAGTGATCCAAAAATGGGGCTTCTTGTCTCCATTCACATTGCAGTCTTAGTTTGGCCAAAGCCAGTGCAGTATCTGAGAGTGTTTGCTTGGAGATCAGCAGACTGTAAGTTTACAAATGAGGCCACGAACACTGATTTTTCCAGCCTCACTGCTGCACTTGTTTTTATGAGTGGTGCTGCATGCTGAGGTGGTGGTGCCTGGAGACTGCAGAACAGGTGGAATGGAGGTGGGGAATGCAGCACTCTGGGCTGGGGTCAGCCCACAACCCAGCACTAAGCAGTTCTGGTGTTGAGGGTGGCTGCCACTTTGGAAGTGTTATGGATCTGGTAGGACTTAATGCTGAATGTATGTGCTCTGAAGATCTGAAAGGTAGCCTTACAACTAATTTTACAAAAGTCCTTCAAGCCAAAATAACCTCTGCAGCCTTAAAGGGAAGAAGAGATTTAGTTTAACTCGCAGACTTCTATGAAAAAAAAACAAACAAAGCCAATTAAGGTGGCAGTTGCAGAATTTTTTTGAGAGTAATTGTAGGACTGGTGGTCTTACATTCATGGAAGGGATTGCAACAACATTGCTCTGTTTTTAAATTATGCGTGCGAGCATTTCTCCAGGTGTTGGGCCAGCAAATTTCTTAGTTGTTGGCTGGAAAAACCAAGTAAGAAGACCACTTTTCCTTTCTCTTGACCTGTACCTCTGCTCTTGTCCCTGCATTATTTGTAAGGCCGAAACACTGACTCTGAGCTTAGTGGGTGGCTTTTCTGCTCCTGAATGTTTTTCTGTTTTTAACTTTAGAAGGAAGAGATTAAGAAATGAATCTGGTAATATAGGATAGTAAAGGCTTCAGAAGTGTAAATGTTTTGTAAATCTTCCTCTTTCTTGGCACAGTCTTACTTAGTCAAGTTTTTGGTGCAACAAAGCTGTTAAGCCATCATTTCTGTTCCTAGAAAGCAATGAATTGGTATGACTGGAAGTCTTCACAAAGACTTCAGTTTGCTAATTTATGCTGCACCTGCCATTTACCTCCTTAATTATAAATGACAGAACTAGTCAGTGTGCTGATTAAAGATACTTTATAAAGTAAAACATACTGTACAGCAGCTGCTTTATGTGGAGAGCATGCCAGAATAACTTAATAGCCTTGCCACATAGAGTGTTTTTAATAGAAGACAAAAAGTATTTAACCCTTTCACACTCTAACTTTAGAAACACATATTAAATGTATTAATGGTTCAGAAAAATAAAATGGTGCTTTGGTGCTCAGTTAATGGTGCAATTTCCCGTGTTTTCTCTGAAGCTCTGCTGGATGACTGGTAAGTATCGGAGCTTTAATCTGACATTGCACCCACTATATATAATGTTTTTCCATGAATTTGATTGAAAGCTATCTCTGTGTTCAAAGTTGAACCTTGGGTTAGCACTTGGAGCTGTAATAAAACACAGTGAAATGCTTTGCAAATGTTAGTTATGTCTCTGTGATCTAATGAGGAAGCTCTTTAAAACATTGTCATCAATTTCAGGTAGGTTACAAGCAAAATCAACCTTTGGTTTTGATGATTACACTTGACTGACATAAGCAAAGATGTGTAGTTTTACTGGCTTTTGAAAAAAAACTGCAGAAGTATATGGTTGGTTTGGGGTTTTTTTTGTTTTTCTTTTTTTCCCCCTTGACACTTTTGTAAAACAAAGTAGCCTCTCAGTCTGTGTGGGCTTTTACCTTTTTGTTCTTATAGACTTTTTGTGACTATAAAAAGTAGAAGCTGAGAAATCGATTTCTTGATCTCTTCTTCGTAATGGAGATTGGTGAGATTTTGTGGTGTTTGTATTTTGAATAATTGTGAGTATTAAATCATACACAGCATGGTATGTTTATCTGACTGTATCATGGTGATGGAGACTGGTGCATTAATCACCCTTGTTCTGGCAACAAGAGGGCAAGGTCTGTAGAAGGGAAGCTGATAGTGAGGACAGCTCTTTGGAAAGGGAGTGGAGTGTGGTTGAGGATTATAGGGAACAAACTCCAGATTACCTTAATTGCTCTTCTTAATGTACATTTTGCAGGAATGAAGGACATATACAGGAGTTTTATTAATGGAGCATACAGGTCCTCTTCATAGCCTGCTCCAGAGCTGTGTGTTTTTTGGTTTTACCTTCAGAACTGATCTGCCATCTCCTGCTATTTTTTATTGTAATTTTTTCTCTAAAATGAAATATGCTTTTCTTTTTCTGTGTCTCTCAGTTTGATCTTTTACTGCAGTTTGTCATTTCCCAGTACCTACTGAATCTTTATTTTGCTATTTAAAAAAAAAAACCTAGGTTTTAATCACTTTAGGTCATCTTATTACTGTTTTGTACCAGTTGGCATTGCAGTTTATCTGCAAAGTTTGTTACCACCTGGAAATGTTCTCTGTGGATCTCAAGCATACTCAGTTCTGCTTCTGTTTCTTAGTAGTGTCAGAACTAATTTCAATCTTTGCAGTATCCCACTAATCAAGACTTACACTCTATTTCTGTTTATTGCTTTAACTTCTGGGAACATCTGTCTAAATTGACACAGCATTTCTCTGTGTGGCAGTTGGAGGGTTCTCAGCCTGGCTGATGCTCATCTTTTTATCTATTTATTTATTTTTATTTTCTGCTTTAAGCTTTTCTGTTTTCTCATTATGACTAGTTATTGGGTTTCAGGTTACATTGTCGTGTTTCTGTCCAAGTCAATTTGAGTTGATTTTGCAGAGTAGTAGTCTTGTGAGAGCTTTCTGTCAAATATTTTGCAATTATTCAGGTAGTACATCTGTTGTTTTACCCTTCATCTGATCATTTCAAAACTGCACAATAAAGCTGGTTGCTTTTGATTGACAAGACTTATTTGTGCAATTCCCCAGGGTGCTTATTTTCCATGATTCCAGTTCTCTTCCCTGATACAGGGATTTTCATTTCTTTTCCTCTTTCATTTATTATTGTATTTCATAGAATCATAGAATGGCCTGGGTTGGAAGGGACTTTAAAGATCATGAAGTTCCAACCTCTCACCATGGGCAGGGACCCCTTCCACTATCCCAGGTTGCTCCAAGCCCCATCCAACCTGGCCTTGAGCACTTCAGGGGTGGGGCTGCTCTGGGCAGCCTGTGCCAGGAACTCAGCACCCTCACAGGGAAAAATTTCTTTCTAGCATGTAATCTAAACCTAGTCTGTTTTAGTTTGAAGCTATTCGCCCTTGTCCTGTCACTCCAGGCTCTTGAAAATAGACTTTCTCCATCTTTCTTTATGGCTCCTTCAGGCACTGGAAGGCTGCAGTTAGGTCACTCTCAAACTCCTCTACCAGGCTGAACAATCCCAGTTGTTCGAACCCTCTGATGATCCTGGTGCCTTCTCTGGGCTCTGTCCAGAAGCTCCACACCTTTCCTGTGCTGGGACCCCCGGGCTGAAAGCAGCTCTGCAGGTGGGGTCTCTCTGAATCCCCCCTGCCCAGCTGCCCACGCTGGCTCAGCCCAGGGTGGGGGGGTTTGGGGTCCCAGCCCTCATGGCCAGGGCAGGGCCAGCCCTCATCCCCCAGCACTCCCAAGTCCTCCCAGGGCTGCTCTTGACCTGTTCATTCCCAGCCTGGATGAATCCTGAGGGTTGCCCCAACACAGGTGCAGCTCTAGCACTTGATCTTGTTAAACCCCATGAGGTTCCCATGAGCCAGCTGCCGGATTTCTCTGTGGACAAAAATTACTTTTCCAGAAAAATTAATGTCTGGATTGCTCTTGCCACTTTACTGACAATTTTCTTCTGTAAAAGCGCTGCTCAAATGCTCAGACTTCTCAAATATTCAGTGTAGTCATTGTCCCAGTATTCTCACTGTGCACAAGGCTTACTTGGTCTGGGATGAATGTGTATAGTTTTTATGACTTTTACTTCAGTAATTATTTTCATAAGTCTTTTCTTTCTTATGGCTTTCTTAAACAGCTTGAGTTTCTTGTTGAGAAGGCTTGAAACCATAATAGCAATTTGTATCAGTCCATTGATTGGCCATCTCTACCAGCATACACCTTTAAGAGAATACTTCAGTTGGTGGTTTTGTAAGCATTAAAGTGCTTCCTTTTCCTCTCCTCTTTTTGATTCAAGCATATTGAGGAAAGAACCAGCACTAAGCAAATCTGTTTGATGATGCTGCACCAGTTTTTTAATATCCGTATGTGACTTCCAACCACAGATTGAGATAGCATGTCTCATTTTGGTGGTGTGGCAAAGAATGTTGATAACCCCCACCAGGCACTTCTTATTTTATGCTTTATGTAACGTGCTACCAGGAGTACTGAGTTCAGTGATACAAACTCTGATAACATTTTGAAATATCACAGAATCCAAGTTTTCTTTTTTTATCAGGCGTGCCATGTGTTTTTTTCTACAAGGACTTGGCTGCTGCTGGTAGGAAGGTGAGCTGCAGCAAAAGAAATGTCCATGGGGGTTTGCCAGCAGTGCTCCAACAAGGCTCTGCACAACACACTGCCTTCTGCTGTGCCACTGCCTGGCCTGAGGGCACAGCTCTGCTTCTAGTTGCCCTGCATTTGGGAAGGCTCTTCAGTGAAAAAAGCCTCAAGTGAAATACCTACAGTGGTTCCTTTATTCTTGCACTTCTGAAATTCCACCTTCTTAGCTCTTGATGTTAACTGTTTTCCTTAGGCTTTTATTCCCAGTGACCTGCCTATGCTCAGGAAGGACTCTCTGAAAGAGTGTGGTCTCTGTTGAGAAACAAAAAAAGAAAAAACAAACTCAACTGCTCTGTTAAAATATGTTAGAGAAACGTATCATCAATATTAATGGTTCTTAAAAATTAAATGTGAGTGTAAAGCAGGCAGGTTGTGTTTTACTGTTGTGTACCCTGTGCTGGAGCTCTGGCAGTCAGAGCAGATGGCCACAACGCCAGTGCTGGGGGACACCAGGTACTTCTTTGTGTGGCAGAGACAACATGACGTGAGTAGGGCACTGTGTGCAAGTCTAGGTTCTGTCTTTTCTTTGTGCCCTTTGAGTTGTTGTGTCGAGTTCGTTTAATTTCTTTGTGGTTTGGCTTTCCTTAGAAGTTGTAAAATGGGAATGTTATCATCCTTTTCCTTCTTAAAGCTGTTCAGGCCATCTAATGCTGCTCTAAAAATCAGTGCTGCTTTGTCTACCCCCCCAGTATTGGTATTTTTCCAAAGTACAAGCAGAACATCTGCTATTGGCAGATTCAGTATATAATTTCCTTTGTTAAGAAGCATGGATCGAGAGCAGTGTTTGCGGGAAACACTTATTGTATATAGTGATCTAGAAATTACATTTAATACCTTAACCACTGTAATTCTTACACTCTTTTTTTTGAGAAGAGAGCTTTCTAATGAGTATATGCCATCAGATTAATGCTACAAGAAATCATCTGGGCGTTTCAGTGTGTAAATATTTCCTTGGTCACAGTTCTTTCTGTATAGAGCCCTTGACTCCAAGGAAGAATTTTATTTGCAGAGAGGAATAAAGCAAAGGTTACTAATTGCAAGTTTTCTGTGTTTTTGTTGGGTAGCTCTTGAGAGTATCGCTTAAATGTCTAATAGAGACACTGCTACTTGAGGTAGAGTTTATAGAAAGTCTGAAGAACTGTTCATCTTTTGGAAATGCATGTGGTGGGAATAGCTAAGTAGGAGCAGTGAGACTGTATACTTGAAGCAGATGAAATAAGGAGGTCGGTGTTTAGCTTTTACTAGGACTTACTGTGAGATTCTCCTCAATGCTTTATTTCTGATTTCCTAAGTGCAATGGCCTGTATTGCTGCTCATAGTTATTCTGATGCTGCATGATCTGTACAGCACTGGGAAGGGCAGTGTCACACACCCAGTACCTTGTGTCCAGCTTCATGCTTGTGGACTCTGCTGTTCTGCCCCTCAGACAGATGGGGCTTTGCTTACACTTCTGCTTGTCTTCCATCAGATCAGCTTGAGTTGTCATCTTCATCTTGATTTCTTTTGAAGTCCATTCTTTTCTCGAAATCCATCTTACTGTGGACTGAATGAAAAGGAGCAGGGAATTTACATGTGTGCAGGTAGTTTTGTCTTTCAAAGAGTGTAACTAATATAGAGAAATGTTGAAGTACCATTAAGATAGTGAAAACATTGCTGGAGGCTGTCTGTGGCCAGCAAGTCCATTAGTACTGTTTTGTTTTAAATCTAACTTGATGCCTTTTAATCTTTTTTTGAGACAGTGAAATTCCTTTTGGATATATAGGTGATGGCACTTTTTTTGGACAAAATCAGGAACATCTGCTGGTGTCTTTTAAAGTGTGCTGTGTTGTTCTTCCTAGCAGTTCTTGACACCCTCTCGTTTGGTTAATGCTTTACCATCTGTTAACTTGATGACATTGTAATGAAAAGGGAGTTTATTGGTGAATCTTTGACAGAATTATAACATTGTTTTTGCATCCCTTTTCCTCTTTCAGCTCTGCATATGCTGATGTATTTCTATTCTTCTGCTTTAAATTTTGCCAAGGTTGTTACTCTCTATTTGCAGTCTCTCTGAAATTTATACTCTGCTTTAAGCTCATTCTAGCAAGTTGTTATCAAATGAGTTGTTGACTGTGTAGAACTTCAAGTGCTAAAGATTATGCTTGTCCAATTTTCTCCTTGTGTATGTGCTTTCCCTCATTTAAGTGAGGAGAAATGTAATTTAATTCATGCCTTATGTTTGTGCTGCAGTGCCATGTAAAGGTGCTACCTGCAGGATATTGTAGGCATTTAATTTGCTCAAGACAAAGTGATTTTGCCATATAGTGTTGGTTTGTATCTGTTACTCTGAATATGAAAGTCAGGGTTGAATGGAAGAAGCAGAAAGCTTTACTGTGAAGTTCACTAATTTTAGCCTTTCTGTCTCACTACATCAAGAATCATCCTCTCCTGATTTTGTGATAAAAGCTTGGACAATTTTTCATGTATTTTAGGGAATAAAACTTGAAGAACCTGTTAGGAGAGTACTGTACCCTGAACATTATTGTGTATTTAGTTATTGGTCTATTCTGTTATTGTTCCAACTATGTTAATCCTTACTTTTAATTACTGCTTGTGAAAACATCACTTTCTGGTATCTACCAGGAGCTGTGGATCCTAAAGACAATAAGACTCTTTTTCCCTGACATAGTAGGAGTTCCTCAAAATGGTTTTTGACTGGTTATTTTGAGATTCCTACAGCTCCTTTTGAAAAAAAAAAAAACCACATTAAATAAATGCTGTTGGGTTTTGCTGGTTGGTTGGTTTCATTTTTTTTTGGTTTTGGGATTTTGTGTGTGTGTGTGTGTTTTTGTTTGGTTTTGTTTTTTTTCTTGCTAAAGCCAGGGACAGTGATTAGAAATTGTAGGTAATTCCCATTATTTGCCCTAATATAAATTCAGTGATAGCATGTGTGGTCAGACATCCAGAATACTGCTTTGTTGTCTGTGCCATTTGATATTAAATTAATATTTCATTTTGCAGAAGAGCATTTACATCAGATTGGTGCTTATGGCAGGCTACACCTATTGCTTTCTTTTATACAACACCTTTCTTCCAGAACAGCTGCCAAACACAAAGAAGTTCAGATGTGAGGACTTAAGGAATTCTCTGAAACCATTAAAATCTCAACATTAAAGGTGTATAATTTGCTTAATATTCCTACTGAACATACCATTTGGATTTTTTTTCCTACATGAATGTTGTACATTCTAGGCTATGCAGTAAGATAAGTAATCTTGCACTAGGAAATCCAGCTGAAATGCTGAAGAAAAGCTAAATTGGTCTGCTTCAGGAAAAGCTGAATTTCATTTTAGAGCAGATGCACTGTAAGAACTAAAAACTGAAAATCTGTCCTAGAAGCACTGAAACACAAAATAGAAAGCAACCTTTAGGAATAAGTGTTAAATATATTGAACTCTGGACGAATGCTTAGATGCAAATGAAAGCATATGCCTAAAATGTGTATCAGCAATTAGGCTGCAAATATATTAACAGGTGGCTTAATTTGTTTCTTTCAGGAATAGCTATCAGCTGTTACAAATTCTGTTCACAGTTTTTCTTTGGCATTTGTGATTTAGATCCATCTAATTTTACCTCTCTTCTGAATAGAGTTCTGAAAACTGGAACACTTTTTATCATGTTGGTATTACAAGGCTATTGCTCCAGAGTCCTTTAGCATACAAAGAAATGTTGCTTAATGGAATTCTTACAGTAATGTCAAATTTGTACAAATCTCTTAAGATTTGTGTTATGAATTCTTGTGCAATGTAATGAACAACAGGTTTAAAATGTTTTTAGACAATGAGACCAAGTTTTTATTGGGTTTAAAGTGGAAACAAAACATAGTTGATAAACTGCTGCAAAGAAATTGTGAATTGAATTTTGTTCAAATATGTAAAAGCTTTAAAATACATTTTTTGTATATTTATAGAGATATGTAGAACTTTCATAGCTGTTCAACTTACTGATGTATAAACAGAAGAGTCAGTGTTATATTCCAGTTTGAGGATCACATCAAAGTGGAACCAGATCTAATAATGTGGTCTGGCAAAATCTGAACTGGTGTGATTTGGTTGTGATTTGATAAAGCAATCTGGTTTTTAAACATGCCATCATGTACCATGGGAATTTAGTTAAGCCAAATGGAAACGTTTAGAATAAACTTGGATTTTTTCACTAAGATTAATAACTGGGATCTGTAATTACTAGTTTTTAATATTATGCTCCCTTACACTTTTGCTGGTGGTTTCTGTGTTTGAAAAATGTGTGTAACAGAAATTAAGTACAGTTATTGTAAGGTATTAATTCACTGTCTTAGTGTTTCACACTGTATTTTTACAGTGAAAGTTTTGCTGCTGCTCCCCCACCTCATTTTTTCCCATTGCTGCCTGAGCAGAATTTTGTTTAAAATGAAGTTGTCACTTGTTATCATTGAAGGATGAATCTTCAAGAGTTGGTGCTTAAATAAAAGTGTAGCTGTTAAAAATGAGGCAGTGTATAAGAATTCAAATCTTCTTAAAATATAGCTTCACATTTTTAGACCATCTTCAGCATTTCCCAATCACTGAAAATATTGAGAGTAAGAAACCAAGCAGGTGATCTTGATGGGGCAGAAAACCATGGAAGAGAGAGGAGTTGCACAGGAAGTATCAGCAGAAAGTAAACGGCTTAATGTTTAACTCAACACAAGCTTTTTCACCGGAGATTGGGATGCATTGTAAGTGATGAAGTAGAGACAGTCTCTTATTTTAGGGGTCCTTTGTTGCTGAAAATGAGAAAAATGAGCACCATATTCATGTAAATTAATATCAGTGCAGGACTCTTACATTTTCTTTCTAATGGCCATAACTCTGAGATGCCAGATTTTTGCCTAGATGCTTGGCCATGTGTACATGGGCATGTCCCAGGAGTTTGGAGTTGCTTATTTCCACTATAAGAGAAAATGATGACTCCTATCATTCTGGAAGTTAACTATTGACAATTCTAACTGTCAACACTGGTATTTGCTTGGCTGGAATTATAAAACTATAGGGAAAGGATATTGAGCCTTTTGGGGGCTGATATGCATTACTCTCTGTAGGTTTTTATCAAGTTGTGTTGTCAGGGAATCTAAACAATTCTGCGCACCCCAAGCCTCTGCCTGAAGCCTGTAAAGATTAGGTCATTGCTTCTGTTCACATCAGTTTACAAAAGGGTTGGGGTTAATTTTTTTAATAGGTAAATAGGCATGATTCATTAATATCTGGGATCATATCTTCCACTTGGGTAATCCTTCTAATTAATTTATGGTTTCTGAGGGGCTTTTCATACGTAGTCTCTGCAGTGATTAATCAGAATTCTAAAACTGGCAGCCCATAGCAGTGTTATAAATGACAAAGCCAAACCTAAAAATTGTAACCAGCTAACTTACTCTACCTTCTTGAGAGTCATTTGTGGAGAGAAGTATTCCTCATCCCTGGGAAGTATCAGATGTACTTGAAATTATGATAACTGAATGTAACTTCTGATTTTTATTATGCCAGTGAGAATTTTGTGGAAGATACCCTGTGACAATGGTGATCAGTGCTAGCTTTAGCCTGTTTTGCATTCAAATTGGATAAAAATGGGTACTGAGCACTTTATCTGCTTAGGACCCCTGCACTGATACTTTTTGCAGTAACTACCATGTTGTGCATAGTTATCTTTCATTGAGCCCCACTAAACTGGGGAAAAAATGGAAGAGAGTAGAGAGATTATGGAAAGGTACCACTGAGAATCACAGAATCATGGAATGGCCTGGGTTGGAAAGGATTTTACAGATCGTCGAGCTCCAACCTCCCACCATTGCAGGGACACCTCCCAGTGTCCCAATGTCCAACCTGGCCTTGGGCACTGCCAGGGATCCAGGGGCAGCCACAGCTGCTCTGGGAATTCCACCCTGTGCCAGGGCCTGCCCACCCTGCCAAGGAACAATTCCTAATTCCCAGTATCCCATCCATTCCTGCCCTCTGGCACTGGGAGCCATTCCCTGGCTCCTGTCCCTCCAGCCCTTGCCAATTGTCTCTGTCCATCTTTCCTGCAGCTCCTTCAGGCCCTGCAAGGCCACCCTGAGCTCAGCCCAAAGCTTCTCCTGTGCAGGTGAACAATGCCAGCTCTGCCAGCCTTTCCTCCCAGCACAGCTGCTCCATCCTCTGCTCATCCTGCTGCCTCCTCTGGGCTCTCTCCAGCTCCTTGCTGGGCTGGCCCAGGGCTGGGGCGGCTCTGCAGGTGGGGTCTCACCTGGGCAGGGCTGAGGGGCAGAATTGCCTCCCTTGGCATCCTTTTCTTCTCTTGCTTCTCCTTCTCCCTGACCTTTGGTTGCTTTCTATACTGCTTTTCTGTATGTGACAGCATAGAATTTTTTGGCTCTAGTAGAGACTTCATGTACATTTTTTCCTCTATGGTTCTGCAATAGAGCTGGTCTTAGAAATCTTCCCAGTGGGAGAGGCAGGTTCATCACTGGAGCATCGTGGCTCCTGTGGGATGGCAGTTTGTGGGAAGTGTATATAAATTTATTTTTCCATCTAGTTGGAGGTGCTAAGTGACTATAAAAAAGTGAGGCAGAGCTGTGAGTGCTTCAAGAGAGGAGCTGAGACGTCTGGCTCTCAACTTCATGCTGCAAGTCTTGCTGACTTTTGAGCGAGATAGCAAGAAGATGAGCAGGGAGGATCAGGTCTGGGAATCGTGGCAGCTTGTCATTAGGTGTGATGAAGTCAAAAGTATCTCAAAGATGACCTAGTTTAACAACGGAGGGAGAGGATGGAGGTTTGTGGGAAGCTGCTGTTCTCTTAAAGTAGAGAAAAATTCCTCAGCCTTGAAAGAATGATGAGCCACTTTTGTTCCTCAAAAGAGTCATGGTGTACATAAAAAGAGACGTTGGAGGCATTAAAGCTGGAACGGACTAATATTAACCATAACCAAAGAATTAAATTAGTAACTGTGTCCTGTAGGCTACACAATTATAGGAGTCAACTAGCAACAACAAGAACAAAAAAGGAGTTGAGAAAGAGCTTGTGAAAAGAAAGAAATTTTCTTACTGGAGTCATAGAAAATGAGACCTATTCTTCCTTTAACTACATTAAATGAAGTCAGTAAAATCCAGCACACCTGTGAGTATACTTTTATGAAATATTCACTTTAAATTAAACAGTTCTTTGATTTAAACAATGCAGCTAATTATAAAAAGGTGCTTTGGATGTATTGCTCTAAAGAGCATACGTTACCATAAATTACCATTGGCCATACATTAGCTGGTTTCACAGTTGGAATTCTTCTGATACCAGATGAATTGGTTAAAACTGTAAAAGATGACAAAACCAAAAGGTGCTAAATCTGTTTGTCATGTTTCTGATTATTAAAATACTTCAGTGTGTGAGGAATAAAGGAAGAAAAAGTAGAAGCCTGCAGGGGAAACAGCCTATGCAAAAGTTGGAGGTAAGGGAACTATAATATAGAGAGTATATAAAGATAAAAGGATATAGTGGGTTGTTTTATATTATGTGTGAAATAAGCCAGGGAGAAAAGATAAATGATAATTGCTTTGAAATCTCTCTCACTGATAGGAAGAGTCTACACAAGGAGTATTGTAAAAGGGAACATATAATGAGATAGTTTTGTGTTACTTTGGAGCAGTATTTTCACAGTTAATAAATTTTTAAAAATCTGTGATTTTCTGCTTGAGAACACCATGAATGGTTTCATGTTGTTCATGTCACAGCCAAGTACTGTTTGGAGCATGAAGAAATGTAAATTATCAAGAAGCACACAAGATTTAAAAAGTGAGCATAAGGCACTGCTCCAGCATCCGGGTACTGCTGTGCACGTGCTGTGGTGTGGAGCAGCTCCTCAGGGTGCTGAGCTGTTTGTCCCACCACTTCCTCACTGGATGGTCCTCACTGCAAGGGTTAGAAATGCTCTTTGGCCTCCAGCCTCATTTATTCTTTCCCCAGATGTCTTGTGCTCTTGTTGTGTAATGTTTACATAGTTGAAGCTTTGGTCCTGCACGCATCACTTGCTCTCCCGCTGTCGCTCAGGAAGCAAAATGCACGGGATCCTCCAAGCTCCAGCACTTCAGTCATGGCTTTTTCTCCTGTTTTCTTTATTCTGGAAGTAGAGAAATTTTCTTGGTGGAAGGATATAAACTGGTTGATTTTATTATTTTGAGGCTACGTTTTCAGGATTACAGAGGTTGTATTGATTTCAGTGTTGGGGACGTGGAGATTTTGTAATCAGAGGCTGAAGTCTCCTGAGTAACTGGCTGCTACTATACAGTGAAAGGAATGAGCAGCAGTACAGGCACTGGTACAGAAGACAGCAGAAGAGCCCTGGAGGGACAGACTGCAAGCAGATCCTTCATGTTCTTCTTGCCTTTAGAAAAATGTCTTTGGCTGGATATCAGGAGAAATAGAGTAGAAGAGATTTAGTTTTTGACATGGACCTGTAAAGTTGCCCACTCTGTTGGCTTAGAGGAGTGGATTTCTGGTGTCCTGAGGAACAGAGGCAGCAGAGCCCATGTCTTAATAGCCCTTAGTCTGCTAGAGCAGTTACCAGGGTAAAAAAGGAATGTTTTATTCACTCTTTGAATGTAATACAGGGTAGGCTAGTCTTTTGTTATTTCCCCCTCCTTCCAAGGTTTGGTGAATTGGAAAGTTGTGTATAAATGACATGGCAAAAGTCCCTAACAAAACTGTCTTGACTAGAATGGGAAAAAACAGCATTCATTTTGAGAAGACTTTGCTATCTAAGCATGGACTGGATAAAAGTACACTGATATTTGTAGCTGTGGCAGCTTTCTGTGTAATCTCCTATTTTGAGAAATAAAGTTAAAGATTAGTAAAACATTCCTCTTAGCTGATTCTATTGTTGAATAGTAAAGAATATTATTTCTTTGTCTGTGGCCTTGTTAAATATAAGAGCAAAGCTAAACCCAAATATTTCTTTTTGTTGTTTTTCAAAGGATCCACCCCCCTGAATTCTTCAAGAACAAATATGCTGTGGATGAAGCCCACTATGTGACTGAGGTGAGTTGTCTCTGTCTCTGAATATTTTTTTCTGTGCATACAAAATCAGTGAGTGGCAATGACTTTGCTTAATTTTAGTCCCATTCTTACTGGATGTCCCCTGACTTGGTGGGATCTTCTCTCCCTTCCTTGTTACTGGAAAATGTCCTTTTATCTTATAAAGCACTTGTAAATATTTTTTAAGGCTGCTCTTTTGATCTGAACACAGTTCTTAATCCAAAGGCAGTGTCAAAAACATGTTTTGTGCATGGTGAGTCCTGTCAGTGTATGGCTTTATCCAACTGAAACATGTCACTAAATACTTATTTTGGAATGCCTTGGAGATTTGAGGAGATTTCTGTCAAGGAGGTTGCATGTCCTAGCTCGGACTTGGGAGCCTACATTCTTTTTATGCCTCCAAAAAGCTGTTGCGAAAGGCTGCCTGCCTCACTCTTATTCTCTATAGAATCATCCTATTACTTGAATAAGCAAATATATTCCAATTTCTCAGTGCAAGTGTGCCTTGCTTAGTTAGGTTTCTGATTTAATTTCTGAGCAGATGTTTGTACACTTGTGCACCTGGCCAGCAATCGTTTCTTTGGTAGGAAGGCTCAGCAGGTGAGGACAGTATTCCTGCCAGGCTCTGTGTGTGACTTTCATGGAGAGCAGCTTGAAGAAGACTCCTCTGATTCTTCTGTTCCCCTAGAATACTAACTCTGACTCTCTAGACCAAAAGTTGTGCTCTCATCAGCTGTGAGGAGGTTTAATTTAATTTTCATAATGATTCCAACAACAAAGTAAAGTTTGATCTGTATGTTAGAAGGTGGAAGTGGAGGGAGCTATGGAGAGGTTGATTTTTGCCATGTGTGAGTTAGAGTCCTGTAGTGTTCAGGTGCTTTCATGCTCATCTGTCAGATGGTGAAAATTGCAAGTAGAAAATACATGTTTTATTTTTAAAAATCACATTCACCTTAGTCATTTTGAGTCACTTTCTGTCAACAAATATCTCTATGGCAGTTGTATTCTCTGTATTTTTACTGCTTAAAAACTTCATTGATGGGAAAAAGAGCTCTTTATGTGGACCAGTAAATAAATTTAAAAATTAAGGCTGCTTTTGACCTGGACTGCATGTATTGGAAGTGGGAAGCTCTTGAAGCTTGTAGCCTAACTTCAGCTCTCAATGATTCCTTCTAAAACTTTTGCCTTGTTTGCCAAGGAGTTGGTTTTCTACCATCAGGACACCAGAGCCCTTTTATTATAGAATAGATTTATGTCAGTGAACATGTGTAACTGTGTTATCCTGGTATTTCATGGGATTAAGAAAAATAAACGATGCAATTGATATTTTTGAACTTCCTTGCCATATACTTTCTTTTGTTAATATTAGTAGTATGCTATGAAGGTGGTTTAAAGTTGATAGAATATTGCTCCATGAAGCTATGTCATGTGTTCATTGCCTCAAGGTATGTGTAATTCAGCACCCACCCTTCTGCAGCTACTCTGAAAGCCCAGCACTCTACAAGCCCAGTGATTTTGTTCTCAGTTTGTGAATGTTTGAAGGAGACTGAAGGAGCCTAATAAAAGGATTAGTCAGTGAGAATAACAGTAAATATTCTTTGCTAAGCATTTGGCACATTGTAGTAATAATATTAATGCAAGTGTTATCTGTGCAGGAGAGAGCACCCTGATGTTCCTAATTTCTGTGTGACATTACAACTTTTTGGCTCCTATGTTGTGTCTTCCTAATGATGACAATAGGCATGAGTTATAGTTGGTATTTATGCCTTTAAAGGCCAAGGCCACAGTCAACTTGATCATTGTGTTTCTGTCAATATTTTGTATTCTGCTGTCTCTTGTTGCATGTCTCAGGTAATACTACAGTATCTGAAAGGTATCAGAGGAACGATTTTGTCTTTGCAGCTCATTTACTTTATATATGGTGAATATTGATGAAATTGGTATCAATGTGGTTATGAGGAAGAAAGAAAGACAAATAACAGTAATCTAAAACCTCTTTTTAGATATCCAGTGTATTGGCTTTGAAGAAACCTGCTGTACTTTTGACTTTGGTAAGTCATAATCTGAAAATACTAAATTTCTTCAATAAGGATACCAGTTTATGCAGCATTTCTTTGCACTGTCATTCCCTATTTTTTCCTCCCCATTTTACACTAAATTTGAGGTCACCCGTGTATAACAATCTAGTCTTCTGGCCCCTCCATGATTTCAAGATTTGTAGCCTCTGGCCTCATCCGTTCTGCATTTTGTCTGTCTAAAGATGTATTGGTTTTCTGGTAAAACATGACAAGCCATTGCCAACCTATCTACACTGACTCCAAACTCCTTTTTCCTTTCATGCTGTTCTGGTCATGTCATGAGCATGTTTGGGCCTTTCTGTGGGAATCCACAAGGATTCAGGGAATACTTTTTCTGCATAGAGTGGTTTAGTAAGGACAGCTTCTGGGAGGAGTGAGGCACTGTCAAATGCTTGCTAAGTGTTTTGAATGGTGCTTGCTTATTTCTTGGGAAGAAGCATGAATGAGTGGAGGCAAAGACTGCAAGTTTCTCCTTCCCCATCACCTCTCTCCCACCTGCTCTCCTGCTTTACAGGTGTTTTGTAAACTCTTACTATCTGTTTTATTTTCTCCAATCTTTATAAAAATTACTTGCTGACTCTGAGCTTTCCCTTACAGGAAATGCAGTGGCAGCTCCTGGATTTCTTTTTTTCCCATGATAGAGACCAAACAGAAATCTCAACAAAAAAAATCCCTCCTTAGGAAGTTCTGTGGCCTCACCTATGAAGTCTTTATCCTTTAGGAATAGAGGGCCTAAATAGTTTTTAGTCTTTCTTTCACTTATATTTGTATACTCTCATACACACTTAAAAGATGCCCCTAGGTCTTAATTTTATGTTCTTTAAGAGAAATGAGAGAAATTGAATTTTTTACTACCTTGTGCTTCTTACTGTGCATTTCTTCACATGGAGTTGTTGAATAGTTATCACTCTGGGAGCATCCGGTTGTAATCAGGAATTTTCACATAACTTTTGGCTGAGAGGAGGGTGCTGTGGTGCTTTCACATTCCTCCCACTGCTGTGAAGAAGTATTCAGAGAAGGGAAGAGCATTTCTCTGTCTGCTATTGAATGGAAACCTGGTCCTCTCCTCCTGTGGTCTCATTCCAGATCTGCTGCTCTGCAGGGTTCCCCAGGCACATGTCAGAAGTGTTCATCTGCTGTGTAGCAGCCAAAATACTCCTACTTATGCTGCTTGCTTGAATGGAAAGCTGTAGGGGAGCAGCAAGCAAATTTAAATAGCAACATTGCCAAGGCAGGGCATAATAATTTATTTTAATATTAAATTGCTTTAGAAGAGACCTTGCCTATTTTTCCTTCTCTTGCCCTGTATAGTTATATTCTAGGTGTCACACCCCCCTCTCAAGAGTATAAGGGCATTAGAAATCAAAGCTTGCTTTTTCCTGAGCAGCACATCCTGACCTGAGTTCTGTGCTGGTCTCCTATGGAACTGATTATTTCTTGTATTGTATTTCTTGTTGTACAAACAGTCAGGGGGGTTTTATCTATAGTGATTCAGGTAAACTTAATGTGCAAGTTTTCCCAAATACTTACTGCAATCAAATTCTCCCCATGATTTAAATTTTAAATATATGTGTTTGGCTCAGAATCATAGTTCTTTTAATATTTTTTTCTCCCAGCGTGGTGTTAATACTGATAGTGGAAATGTCTCCAAAGAAGCTTCGTTTGAGGGAATCAGCCAGTAAGTGACACAGCTTTCTTGTACATTAATTGTTACATGGTTATGTTGAATTAATTTTATATTTCAAATTAAATTATGTTTTCTCTTAATGAAAGCATGTTGAATCAGATTAGATGCCAAACATTTTATTTCCAAAGAAATGTTGATCCCTGTTTCTAGTGACTTGAAATACAGTTGGACTTTTTTGTTTTTTAAATCTCTCTTAGTATCTAAGTTAATCCAAATTTTCTCTTTGTCTGTGTTTATACTATTACTATTTAAAACCAAATAGACTCATCCATTTCCACTTTTGGGATTGGAATATTTGATTTTCAGATTGAATAAAAATTAATCTTTAGGAGTAGCCTCTTTCACTGAGTTCCTTGTACATTCTTAATCTAGATATTAGGGATTCTGGTAATGCACAGTCTTCTGAAAAAATTTTATATGACAGGTGTGGAATAAAATCACAAATCACAAAAAGAAAGACATCATCATTTCTCTGTGTAGATGTGACCTTTTAGTGTCACATAATGCTGTCTTTTTATGAAATTTGGCTACTAGTGAGGTGAAAATGCCTTCCTGCATGCAGTATTTTGAAAGGGCAATAAATAGAAATACATCACAGCTTGCTCTGGGATGTGAGGATGATGGCCTCAATTTTTAATGAAATACAATTGTCTGTCTTTTAAAGATATTGTTTTTAGCTCAAATGATTGGCAAAAAATAATCAGTCCCCTTCTTTAAAAGCCTGTTAAAGTAGACAGTTGTGCTGAGATATTGAGGCCATTTTTAATGATTGTTGACTCCCAGTCACCCCACTGTATTTTTTTCCATCCTTCTCTGTCAACAGCACGTTAATTCTACAGTGAAGATGGTAGGGCACAGAATGTGCTGCAAGTCTGGTCACTCGTTTGTGTAGTCTGAGTATGCTTCCTGCTGGGGTTGTTTCTTTGTGTCAAGTGACCTGAAATCTGGAATCTGATTTCATAATTACTTTGTTCACCCCTCTGTATCCTAAATGGGAATTTAATGGTTCTGTGAGGGATATTGGGAACAAGGTGCCAGGCATTTAGACATCTTTTGCTGCCCACTGAGTTCAATACGAAGTATTCCACAATACTTGCAGGTCACTTCTGATGAGTGTTTGATGTCCTTTCTGCTGGTACAACCAATGAGTTCTGTTGCTTTGTCCAAGTAGATAGTCATCTTACACTCTCCACATACAGGTGGACTCCAAAATCTGTGTGGAGCAATATCTGCAGTTTTATCTGATACACCTCCACATGAACTATAAACAGTTATTAACTTTACCAGCAATTCTTTATTGGAATGTTGTACAAAAATCTGTTTGAACTACCAAAACCCCCTTTTTTACCCTGAATTTCACTAAACTCCATTTAAAGAGTTTAGTTAATAGCCCATTCACTAGTCAACATACAGCTAGGAAGTCACTCCATTTAGCATTTCATTTGAGATTTTAATAGAGCGTCCCCTACATCACTTGATATTTAAGCATTTATATTTAGGCATTGGCTTCTCAGTGCAAAACATGCTGCCCATGTGCTCCAGGAGGAGTGCTTCTCCATTCCTAGCAGGGATTTCCAGCTGTTAGCAGATATTTCTCTTTTGAGACCTGGCACATGTTCATCCCTCTCCCCCCAGAGGACCTAGGTCATTCATCTTGCTGCCTTTGACAGGTCTGGTTGGTACCAGTATGGAAGAGCATGCACTGATTTTGTTGTTGGATCAGCTCCCCTCTTCTGACAGAGACCATGCCTTCAAACCACTGGTCACTGCAGCCTTTCTTTGATCTCCCTGATTCTGTTTGTGTCTTCTCCTGTCCTGTGGTGGCTCTGGTGATCCATGTGCAGGGGGTCTGGAGGAGGGGGTGAGCTTCCTTTTCAACTCTGCTTGCCTCAGGATTTTGTAACTGTGTATATAAACCAGTACATTTTATATTGGTTTTCAGTACAGACCCATACCAATTTCAACTTTCCTGCTTCTCCACCTCTCCTGTAGCAATTGTTTCCTTTATAAAAAGATACATTTCAGATGTATTGATTATTTCCAAGAAGATTACACCCACAGCAATGTGTTCCTTCAAAGTGTGCTCCCTCCTGCCTGCCTGTGACAGTGCCTTGCTGGCTCTCTCAGTCCTTGGCTCAGCCAGGCTCTGCCCTGGCTATGATGCTCTATTTTATGCCTGATATGTTTGTTCTGTTTTCTGGCTTCCTGGCCAAGATCTGTTTTCTTGCTAGGACCGTTTTGTGTTTCTCTTGCTCCCATATGTCCTTTTTCTCCTAGGTTGACTTGGCCCAGTGGGGGTGGGGGGCATGGGAATGTTTTGTGATGGATAATAATGAAAATAATGTCTAATTTCCTGAAAAAGGTGAGTCTTGATCTCTTTGCAGGCTGTTCATCTACTTCTGTCAGAAGCTGTCTTTTTCTTGCCCTAGTGATGTTACTCCCCTGCCTTACTTTTTGAACCTTTTGAACTTCCTCTGGAACATTATTACCTAAGCTATTTGGTTAATTTTTCTACTGTCATAAATAGTAATTTGAGACAAAATGACTGCTGTGGTCGTGGGTTATTTCTGTGCCCTGAAGATCACCCTGAAGTTACTTTTTGTCATGCTAGCAAGTAGCTAAGCTTGATTCTATCCTGATTATAGAGTATATAGTGTTTCCATTAGTTTATGTATAGCTCTGTCATATAGCAAGGGATGTTGTCCTTCAGAAAAGCTGGTCTGTTACTGCAGGCTGTGGGAACAGAGGCCAGTGGTCCCTGCTCAGCAGAGAGTGGTACTGAGGGTCAGTGAGGGACCAGCCTGGGACAGAGCTTAAGACAGGAGACCTGGGATGTTTCCTGGTGCTGCTTCTGGTAACTCCCCTCAGGTCAGCTCTTTTTGCAGCTTCTCAGAATCCTGCAGAATTAAATTGCTCACTTGCCCCAGAAGGCTTAAGCATAGAAGTCAGATTTCTAAAGCAGTTCTAGTGCTTTCTTTTCTAGAAATTAATATTTCTATTTGTTAATAAAGGCCAGTTCTGTGTTTGCAGGTTTTTTTCCTAATTTGTGGATCCATTCTTCAGACTGGAGAATGTGCAGCATTTTCTTTAATCTTATCATGCCAGTTACGTAGCCCTTGTAAAAATGCTTTGAGAGAATGTGACTCACCATAGAGAAAATGGATTTCTAACCTGTAGGACTGAACAGTAATGTGCCATATGCTTTAAAACACTGTTGAATAAATCTTTGCTCACTGTGTCAGCAGGGTTTTTTTAATCCTCAGAGTCAATTGAAGTAAACGATGGACAGTTTAAGCAATGTAGCTGTTGTTAAAGTTTTGCAGTAAGTTTCTCTTTTCATATTGCATAGCCAAATCATCATTAGGACAAATACTCTCCAAGACTCTCCATGTTGAAGAGGAGGAGAAAATTCTAGCATTGTGAATCATTATGTTTTAGATTTTTATCACTGTAGACACACAAAGTGTGTTCATTAAACTGACAAAAAGAGGTCTCATTATACAGTGCTTTTATATGGGAGATGTTATTTTAACTAATGAGTTTGTCTTGCATGTGAAAGGACAACTGAGTATGAAATCGATTTGGACATGCCTTAAAGTGCAGTCTTAGTTCTGCATTGATTAAATGGGAGCATTAATACGTTACAGATTGCAACTGTAGCAAATGCCAATTTGTTTGCTTCTTTAAGACCACATATCTCATCATCTAAGTATTGTCAATTTGCAAATTGCAGAAAAAATGTAAAATTAGATTGCACTGCCTAATTCCCCCTAACATTTGGGTAGTACATGTTTTGTCATGAGTAAGTTGCTGTCTACCGTGGTTTTAGCGAGAGCACTAAATTGGAGAATGCTATCCCTAAACCACAGCAGTAACCAAAGTGAAGTGTAATTTGAGTCATCAGCCTTAGAGGTCTCACACTTATAAACAGGTGGCCTTGTGGCTGCTCACACAGGACCAACAGCTTCCATGAGATGAGTGGAGCTGAAACAGTTCTGTCATTAATCTTTGACTTCCTTGAGAAAGTGACCTACAGTATGTTCTCTGGCTCATGGATTGATATGTGTCTCAGAGGTCTAACATCATATTTTCTAGTTGGCATTACATCAGAAAGTCTGTATTCCAGGTAAGAGAGAGAATTTCTGTTCAGCTGATGACCTCCTGGCTCTTCTCCACCCACCAGTGCCCTCCTAATTCAATCCTGCTGCCTCTCTGTGTGTTTGATGGGTTTCCCCAGTTGACAGCAAACCAGAATTTTAAGGAACTGCCACATAGTAGGTGGTCCCACCCAGCAAGACTTGGATTTCTGGCAGCACAAAGTTCAAGAAGAGCCTTTATTGCCAGGAAAGATAAAATCTGGGGACTGTAGTTGAAATGGCTTTTCTAAAAGAGTGAGCTGCTGTAAGTCTACACCAGTGTACAGTTTCCCCCCTTTTCTGAACGCTCTGGTGAGACAGTCTTCTTTATGAGGTTCATGTTTGGCTCATTTGATTTGCTTTTGATTTCATCCATTTGTGCTTGTGGTTAAAGTGATCAATTCAGTTATTTGAGAAGTGGATTTTCAAAGTCAAAGTTAGCTGCCTTCTGTGACTGCCTTTCCCTGTGCTTTATTTTCTTTTGTTACTTCACAATAACTCACTTTACTCCCATTTGCATAGAGCTGGTGTTGGACACTCCAGTGCTGCACTGTCTCCTTACATTTGCCTTCATTGATCAGTTTTCTGTCTGACATACTGATGACATTATTGAAAGGTTTTGTGTCTGTTGTGACAGCTGCAGCATAATTCTGTCTTGGTTTTCTGTGTTGGTGTCAGCTGGTGTGTTCTCCAGCCACACAGGGAGCTCAGGCTTTTGGGTTCTTGGAATATTCACATATTGATTTTACTGTGTCATTCATATATTTTCTTCTGTATAAATTTGTATTTTAGTGTCTTCCATTGTAGAATTATTTCTACATTGGTGTACATAAGTGATAATTTTGATATGGTGATGATTAAATTGAAAATATGCCCTTTTGATACTTTCTTGTTTCCAGGTGACCAATTCTATTATATAATGATGTATTGTTCTGTGACTGGTGGGTGACTTTTTGTCTTGAGTTGTTTTAACAGTGATTTCTCATTAATACCCATAATTCTGAATACCATACAGCTTGTCCTTTTTGAATGTTGTGCTAAGTTTTTGGTTTGTGTCTTGGTGTAGGAATACAGAGCTAGTAGCCTTCTCCTTACTGGGGTTTTATAAGTTTATGAGCATCTGTTTCTGAAAAAGAGAAACATAGAGTTTTTTTCTGATTTCTCAGTACCCAGAAAGACCCTTACTCAATTAAAACTGACCTCTAAGTAATTTTTTTTAAATTGGATTTGCACTTTCATTGGTCCCTTCTGATGTATAGAGTGGTTAATAACCTGGAATATATTTATTTTTTTTCCTTCAAAACTGGGAAAATAAACTGTTGCCTTATAACATTCTTTTGAAGAACTGTTGGGAGCTTGTAGCATTTTAATTCTCTTAAATACCCTAACTGGAGAGCCAGCAGTCCTGAGCAGACAAAAATATCTTTGATGCAAAACACTCCTTGGGCATTTAAATTGTAAGCAAAAAAAACCCCTTTAACAATGCTTGAAAATCCATTTGTGTTCCACCTTATTACTCAGCTCCTTATTCCATTGGCCACCGTAGTGTTATTGTTTAGAGAGCCTCAAAATCATTCCAAGAATACATAAATTGCTTGTATAGAAAATAAACAGAAAAAGAGTGAAGTGTCAGAGGCCAAGGCGAGTTGGAAGCTTCTGCTTTGCCTCTTCTGTAGGTTGGAAGAGACATGGAGAGGTCGTTTTCCTTTTCAGCATCCTCTAAGCAAGCTTGTTTATCACATGGCCACCTTCTGTGCACACAGAAGTGGGAAGGCATGAAACAAAGGATGAAATCTGCAATTCACTGAGTTTTATTTCATTGAAGTGTTTGAGGAGCAAAGTAAAAATCACAGAATAATTTGGAATGAACTTCTGGAGCTCAGTCTGGTACACCCCACACTCACAGCAGTGAACTGATTACCTAACATTTTATCCTTGTCAAAAGAAGTGTGGTAAGCATGTCTCAAACATACTGTTATGCTGGCTTCTGCACGTCCTCAAAATTATGTATCTGGTTTACTCTCATGTTTTTCAAAATTAAATGCATTGTTATCACTGCATTTGCTACTGAATTCCCATACAACACTTGTTTTCACTTTGCTTCCTCAGAGAAGACACAGTTAAAAAAAAAAAGAGTATATCGTCTCTGCTGTTGTGTCTGGCTGCTTTTTAATAATAGTGTCTTCGGGTTCTTTTAGATTTAATGTGAACAACAAAATACTTCATCCTGAAATTGCAGAATGGTGAGTAACATAAATTCTTTCTCTATAAGTAGTGTTGAACATGCTTATACTGTACTATTGCTTCAGAGAGATTTCCTCAGCAGAAGCCTCCTACTTTACCACAGGAGTTTTAATTTTAAGTTGATTTCATGTTATGGACTGGAAATAATGTACAAATGTAATAATAAGGCTAGGTAACAGCATTAAAAACTAAAGAATTTATATAACATTTCTTAAGCGTTGCATCTGGATACACATTTCTCTAGGATGTGTTAGGGTTTAAGTCACATTCATGTAAATATGAATTTGTATGAATGAGAAAAGAACTGAGGAAAATTTATGTTCTAGCAACAGAAATCAAACATAGATCAAAACTCTCTCTAAACAGGTAGTATTCAATTAGGTGTTACTTCTTCTCCAGGATTTATTTTAACAGCCTTAATTTTGTTGAATTATTATTAATATAACTGTAGTTTGTAATTCTTGGGGAATTCTGCTGTAGCCTATCTGAAACAAACTAGATGTGTGACTAAGTGCTAACCTGTTCCATTTTTCTAGTTTTCCTCTTCTGGTCAACATTGCTGACTTCATCCACAGGACTGCTCTATAACAAAGGCTCTCTAGTTTTCCATTTAGGAAATCACTGAAGAAAGAGCAGAGTGGATTTTTTTTAATGAATTAGTTTTTTATCTAAGAGTTGTGGGGTTTTTTTGCTTGTTTTTGTGTGTATTAATCTAGAAATGAGGAAGTGAATCCTTAGTTAAGACAGATAAGCTTAAAATACAAAACACAGGTGCACCCTCTGACTACCCCTGTTGTAGTGTATTGTATTGCATGCTACTGCATATATGCTTTTCAGTGTTTATTTTCAGCACATATGCTGAGAACCATCTTCTGCTGTCTTCATCTACAGCTAATTGCCAGCTTGGAAACTGTGGAGATGTTTTTTGAACATCAGTGATTTCAGAACATTTAGAATTATTAAAAGGTCACATATCTGTTGTAGCAGATGTTTTTCATTGCTTGGCAGGAGAAAAAGCTGCAAAAGGGAAATGGAAGTGGGGAGGCTTTGTGTAGACATTGCTCCATCCCTGAGTCATGGATGGGCCTGGAGCTGTGGTAGTAGACTCCTTGCTCCTGCTCATGAGTGTAAGTGGGACTGATTTTTAGATCTTGCCTGTTCTGTCCTTCTAGAATTTGCACCGTTGCTTTTCCTAAACAGAGAAGTTATGTTACAGGTTTGATTTCTGAATTTAAGAGGGGTGAGGAAGAGGACCTGGAGGGGGCCCTGTCTGACTGCCATGCTTTGCTCTGAAGACACAGCAGGACAACAGAAGTGGCAATTTTAGCTGCAGAAGGCTTTGGGGTAGGGCTACAGACTTTTTCCCAAGGTAGCTTTCAGGTCATTTCCATCCACCCTACCAAGGTGTCATAAGCTTTTCTCCTCTGTGGTTTCAATTAAAGGGTGATTAAATCTTCTTTAGGGAGCTCTGGTAGGGACAAACATAAGGTCCATGCCCTGGAGGTTGTACTGAGAGAGGTGGACCACTGAGGCAGTAGAAAGGCAGCACTTGGAGCTGGGGTGGAAAGAATCACTGAATTGTGAGTGGCAGCCTGGAATTCTGATTTAGTTCTTCCTGCAGCCTCACAGAAGAGGGGTGCTTGGTATGCACCTTCCCTACAGCTGCCTTTCAAGGAAAGGGAATTCTAAGTAAAGAGAAAGCTCAGATTTGTATTTAGAAATGTTTTAGAGGTTTTACTGAGTTTGGTGGCTTTCATTTTAAGTCAGAAGTATGTTAAAGATGGTTGTTAGGATTTAAGTGTCTGGTGGAATTACCATGTGAATGACAGGTCATGTATATTAAAGCTTACACAAGTAGAAATCTCCTTGGAAAGTCAAGTTACCAGCCAAGGAAGTTTGTTTGGAAAGCAATATTTTTAGAGTTAAGAAAACTTTTCTTTTAGGAAGAGGAATTATTTTGGGTTATATTCTGGGGTAGGAAATTGCGTCCTTTGAATCATCTCCTTGCAGGGATGCATTTCATTTCAGATTTGGCAAGCTCTGAACTACTGTGTTTTACATGGTACTTGTCAGAAAAGCTTTGCTGTATGCCACACTGTCAAAAACTGCCAGCTAGAGATGAAATGGCTGAGCTTTCTGAACCAGCCAGGGAGAACTGGGAGCTACAAAAGCAGCTCTAGTATTATACAGTCTTCTAATAAAATGCAGAAAAAAATGGTTCAATACTGACAAGAGGCAAAGTGTTGGTGGTTAAGATCTGTTGCTTCTCTTGCTTGCTTTTTCAAGATCTTGTAATCTTCTGACTTGCTATGGAACTTAAAAATAAAACAGTAGAATTCAACCTTACACTGGATTTCAGCAGTTTGCAGATGGCATTTTAATTTTTTTTTTCATTTTATTGAGTGGGTGTACTTCCAAATATATTTTAAAAGTTTCATTTCAGTTTTAAATTATTCCACTTCAAATTTTCATTTGAATGGATAGCCTAAATATTGATTCCAGTGTTTTGAAAAGAAAATGTCATCTAACAGAAGAAAGAATTCAAACTTGTCCAAATGATATCGTTACTAATATGAATTTTTTTTTTTTGCACCAACACTTAGCCAAATGCCCTTTTGTTCCTGTAATTTGCTAGTGTCTATCATAATCGTGCTGTTGCTGGAAGTAAACATTTACTAATGTGCAGCTCTCTTTGTATACTCCTTGTATGTACTGCACTTTCCTGTAAGCTTAGTGAAAATGGGGTTTGATAGTTTGATGTGATTTCATATGTTCTGTATTTTGCATTATTTTGATGGAAAGCTATAACTAATTATTTGTGAAAATTGATCTGTATGTTGTCTTAAAACTGTGCATTTGCTTTTTGTGTTTTCAGAGGTTTTTCTACTAATGCTGTAAACCTCTCAATATTTTTTTGAACTTTTGTCTTTGGTGTTCATGCATGTGTCTTTCAGAATTTTACTGTGATGCCTCTCCTTTGCATATGTGCATTGCTGTGTTTGCTGGCTTTGATGCTAATTCAGTTAGCAAGTTTTTATGCATTGCAGAAGAGCATAAATGTATAAACTGTGGTAGAGAAACTTCTATAAATAAAATGTGGAAAGGTAACATCAGAGGTGAGAAAGGGTAAAAATAAGGCAGGCCTGTGAAGTCTGCCCACATGGGCATCATCCTTACATATCAGGTGGTCTGTAGATCTAATATTTCCAGGAGGAAAAGGAGGAGTGGACATTCCCAGGTGCTTTCCATGTATGTCACAAAATGGAGATATTAAGGTTGCACACATATACTAAAAAGCAGCAAAATAAGCGTGCTGATAAAACACTGATCTGATAACTGGAAACAAATCTTTCTGGCAGCATTATGAGAGCTGCAGAATGCACACAGAGAACCAGTTTATGTATCTTTGAGAAGAGCAATGGCTTAGGAATATGCAGTTGAGTTATGTGAGTTTCAGCCTCATAATTGCCTAAAATTCTATATGCTTTTGACCACTTCATTAGGTCATACATACTTGGTATCCAGACATTTAAAATGCCCAATGCACTTTCAGGATTGCAATACTTGTTTATGTTAAAGGTTCTCTGTCCTGTTGGATGACTGACGTATGAAAAGACCAGCTGCTCATATGGTTAATTGAAAATAAAAGCAGCAAATGTGTGTAAAAGGAGAATGAGGAAGAAGAAATGTTTTTACAGTGGTAAAACGAGAGGGGAAGAAAAAGTGGAAAGTTTTAGGTCAGTGGTGACAGTCAGAGACTTGTGCTTCTGTTGCAACTAGACTGCACTGAGTAGCCCCCCTGGTAATCTGAGGAGTGCCTTACCTGTGGAATCTGTGCATTGTGGCACTTGCATTAGCTGGAGCCTGGAAATTATTTGTTCCTGTTAAAATATTAATGCGTTTATGCAGAGGATTTAACTGGTCCAAGAACTGTTTTTAATGGATTGTTGAAGTTCACATTCACAAACAGAGGTGGGATTTTCTTCCTATCCTTATTTTGGAGATGGGGGAAAACATCATGAGAACTGTGGACACTCATCAGCTGCAAGATTGCCCTGAAGTGCCAACCACTGCTGTAAACCTGGCTGGGAGCGTGCTGCTTTTTGCACCATCAAAGCAGTGAGAAGGTGGTAAAATACAGGCTTTTCTACCACCCAGACAGGATGTGGGACCTCCACCAACAGCTCCACTGGAGCCCAGAAGCCCAGTGTCTGGTGTAGGCTGAAGTTGATCCTTTCCCTGCACACCTGTACATCCTCCCTCTCCTTCCCTCTGGTGGTTGGGTAGTGGTTGTTGTTGGTCTCAGAATGACTAAATATTTTCTGTAAAGTATTTCAGAGTCTGACCTTGTGTAAATGAAGATGTTGCATTGCATAAATAGTCTGAGGCTGAGCATGAATTTCTATATTGAAACTGATACCTGGGAAGCTGTGATCTAATACAAATACCTTGATTCTGAAGCCTTATGCCCAGGTCAAGGGAAATTGTTTCTAACACTGTTTGCACTTGATGTGGAGCAGTTACTAACTTTTATTACTAGCAGATTCCAACAAAGAGATTAGACAACTGAATTATGAAACAACCAATTTTTCGGGCAATTGCAGATCACGAATATGTACTGTATACTGAAAGCAATATAAAGGCACATCAAACAAGTATTAAATTACCCTGCTAGCACATGCAGTCGTCCAAGGAACAGGATTTAAAATAAAAAAAAAAATCTATAAGCCTTTGCTACCTCATTCTAACTGGAATACATTTGAGCAACTCTTTTTTATGTTTTGGCTGAAAGACAGGAGTGGAAGTTTGTTTCCTTGGTTATGGTCAGCAGATTTTACCATCCCAGTGTAATTTTTTCATCTGGGTGTGCATTTTAAAACCTTGTACTTCAATCTCAATTGCATAGTGATTATTTTGTGTCATAATCCATTTGACTAAGAAAGTCAATACACTCCCCTCTACAGTGTTTCTGTTTGTAAAAGCATTTTGATCAATATCAGGATTTTACAGAGATACCTTTATCCTTGCCAGAAGAGATGTATTTGAAGGGGAGTGGCTGTGCTGTAGTAATGCACTGTCTGTGGGAAGTGCTGTAATCTCACATCAGAGGCACTGATGGCTGAAAAACCTGTTTCTGGACTCATTAAAACAAACTACAGAGCAAAAATACAGTAAATAGCTGTTTGCAGCAGTGTGAGGAGGAGCATGTTACAATAAAAAGAGGGGTCTTGGTGGCAGTTTCAAAGTATGACAGTTATGGTTCTTTGTAACTGCTGCAAATCCTGGAGTGCAGCTTCAAAACATGATTGGAATATTTTCATGCAATTCAATAAGTGTAGTTCTGTACTTTGTAAACAAACTTTGTATGTACTTCACAACTGCCTTTGAGATGGGCATGAAAAATACTAGGAATTCCGTTTGTGTAACAGTGGAAAGAGTATGTGGTGTTTAATAGAGGTTATGGAACTGTGTCTGCTTTACTGTGTATGTCACACTCAATAGCTGCTTTTATTCTAAACATATGATAGAAATACCTGTAGAGAAGAGTTAAATGGTGCATTTCTGACATGAGTTTGGGAGAGAGTATCAAAGCTCATAAAGATACATGAATTCAGTATCTCATAAGGCACAAAGAGTAGGATGGGGTTTTTAGGGCATTGGTTTGTTTGGGGCTTTATGTTTTTTATCATGCTTCAGAAGCATGTGAAAGAATGCACATCTTGTAATTATTGCTGCTGTTTCTGAATTTCATGGTTTCGGTTTTTTATTACCAAACAAAAATAGCATTTTTTCACACCACCCCCTGCCCACCTTTTGAGGTATTGCAAATAGGTGGGAGTTGGGATTGTGCTGAACAGAAATTCTGGAGCTCTGGGAATTTAAATACGTAAAATAGTTTAAAACTGTGTTTAAAAGGAAATCGAGCATGCTTGTCGAAATGTTCCATTTGAAGTAGTGTTAGAGTTATGAGAAATGCAAAATTATGTTGGTTTTATTCCTAATGTATTGTAGAATGAGCTGGAAAAAATGTTGGTTGAATGAACCACTTGTTTATAAGTATTAAATAGGGCAGGCTGATATTTGAAATTCTTGTGACTTCCCTTTGTAAGATTGTTTTGCTAATGCTGAATCAATGCCAACAATACTTTGCTGTCATGAATACTGTAATAGCTGTTTGCTCTTGAGGTGCACTTGATCTAATCTTATTATAGGTGATGCATATTATTTTCAGGGTTTTTTCATTTTGCACTCTTAAGCTGTGAAGTTGCAGTCTAACATGCTATCTGTTCTTCTCTTTAAGTCGTGTCATTAAGACAGACATGGAGTTGGAAGTTCTGCGCTACACCAATAAAATCTCCAGTGAAGCTCATAAAGAGGTAATGGATCCTTTACTGTTAATAATTTTTGCTCTTAGTGTAGCAGTGGTACTCAGAAAATGTCCCAAGCAACCCAGAATTGCTTAGTAATAAAATAATGGAAAGGCTGGATAGAAATAAGAGGATAATATCCCTCCTATTACAGCCCAGTAATGTACCTTGCATTGTCCTTGAACCCACTGGTGCGTTTGTGATGTGTGAGAAATGAAGTGTGGGTTTGGGTAAGAACTCACCTCAGCAGAAGGTGACCTGCTTGCAGTCTATCTGTTCTGTGTGCACAAATACCTGTATAATGATGGAGAAAGACAAGATCATGAGCAAGGCCCATGAGCGGCTCTGAAGAGTTTAACTAGCAGGTAACTGTCCACAGATCCTGATGGACATGCACAGTGTAGGACAGGGAAAGGATTCCTCAGGGTGTTCCTCAGAGCTGGCTATGTCCCTGGGGCAGTGCTGAACCCTGCTGTTTTGTTGCCATACCAGTGTGGCAATGACAAGTCCAGGCTCTCAGCAAGGCTACTCAGCTTGGACCTGGTACTGCACCAGGGGAGCTGCACTCCTCTCCTGGTGGTGTTGACAAAATCCACTTGGGTGTCAGTCCTGTACTCCATAAAGTGATGCAGGTCTGCCTATGAGTTCTGAGAGTGGTGATGACCAGGGGGAGCTTAGGTAAAAGTACCTGATGAGGTTACTGGCCCAGCTGTTGTCTTGGCTCCTGCTCCTCAGATATCCAAACTATTAAGGGTAAGAATGTTTTAAAATTAATATTGTAAAATTGAAAACTCAAAGGAATTTTCTTATTTTGTATTCATACTCCTTGGTTTTTTCATCATCATTGAATAATCTTATCATATCCAAGAGTGTTCTTTTTCTGCAGATCAGCTGCCTAGAACTTCTATAATACAGAAACAGACAAAGGAATAAAACTTTCTTAGCAAATCTGAGAACAAGGACCAGATTTATGACTTGTAAACCAGTGTTAGCTCTAGTAGTTTTCTGTTGATTCAGGATTCAAAGTATAAAAGAGACTCTTGCATTGTGGGATTGTTCATGGCTTCGTTTTGCCCAAGTAGAACAAAAGAACTTGCTGCCATGTTCACCACAGTTTTCACAGTTGAACATTGGTATTTTGATGAGCTGCACTTTATTAGGATGTGGTAGTTTGAACTTGCTTTATTGCTGGAGACTGCAGGCATTTTTAAAGATTTAAGTGTTTGATTCCAATATAGTTTTAAAATGCATCTACTGATGTAAATTTAAATGAAGAACAGATGATATTTTTGTAATACAGGTTTTTCTGGAGATAATCATAAGTCATAAATTTATAAATATGAGATTCCCTCCTGCTATGATGTTCTCATGCTAATATGTATTTTACAGGTAATGAAGGCTGTAAAAGTAGGAATGAAAGAATACGAGATGGAGAGGTAAGAGTTCTTACACTAATTATAATAAAAAAGATAATATCTCTACAGGAAAAAGAGGGAAAAGCAATAGCTGAGACAATGCAGTAGCATGCATTCAGTTGAGACTGAGAGATCACTGATGTTTGAAGTCATTCTTAGCATTATTTTGTTATTTTTGAGGTGGTACTTAGTCTGTTTCAAACATGCATTTGATGAGTTGTGAGTATTTTTTGGTTAAATATAGCATATCTCTCTTCCTGGAGTTACCGTAATTTACAGAAGCTTGATGAATAGCTGTTTTCATTGTTTGAAGCCATCTAATAAAATGTTGTTTATGGTTAAACATTGCCTTTAGTCTGGTTATGCTTAGAAGGCTGCATGAGTGGGTGTTCAAGAGTCTTATGAAAGGCTGTGTTCAATTCCATTTTGCCTGCAATTACAAGCCAGCAGTACCTGTACTTAGCCTGCCCAAGGAGCTCAGCTCACACGTGTGATGGGTGTTCTACAACTGCTGAGAAGTCAGTAAGAAAGCAGCAGATAGCTCTTATGTTGAAAAGAATGTGCTGTACAGGCATCCGTGAGGGGCTTGGCTGGTCCTTACTGATACACTAATGATGTGTCTAGATCAAAGGAAAACATTGCCTCCTCTCTTGAATCAATAGTTACATTAGATCATCAGCATTCATCATATAAACCTTGGTTTTGATCATCAAGTCCATTTATTTTTAGCTTGTATATGGTATTTTCAGTTTTTGAAGTATTTGCATAAAGAAGAAGTAGTAAATAGCAGTCATATGTCAATTACTGTTGTTTCTTGGCAGTAATTTTTCAAAGGCTTGTCAGCAGGCTAGAGCAGCACCCAGGGAAGGAAATATAAAGAGTATTTGTCATCAGGATTTCAAGGTAGCTCAAAAGACAAATAAAGCCCTTAGAACATATGCAGTATGGAGAATTTAAGCAGTTTAAATTTCTGCACATAGGCCCATGTGTATAATTTGTCCCTGCCTCAAATTGCATTTTACATATACCAGGTACGGGGGGTGGGTGGAATTGTTTACATTCTGTCTTTATTTATGAACTTTGTGTTTCTGTTCATTTTACTCACTGGCCATGCTATATATGCTGATAGTGAAATTTTGGGTCTGAAAGTCATTAGCAATCAAAAATTTTCCTAGAGCAGAATTTGTTCTCAGGTGCTTTTAAATGTCATGATCCTGGCAGGTTGATTTAAATGTCATACAACAACTACATATATAAATACTCTCCTGTAAGTCCATAAGGTGTATTACCTTTTTTCTCCAGGACTTTCATTCTTCACTGGCTAGTTCCTTCCATACACATCAACCTTTTGAAAAGATTATTTGTGTCTTTCAATCGAAAAAAAAAAATTAAGCAGCTACTACACCTATTTAAAATTGCCTTCTATTCTTCCATACATCTTGATGGATTACACTTCTTGAAAGAGTTTTAGGTAATGAAAGAAGTCTTGGCAGACTGCTCTACCCTGTCTGCCTTGGAGACTATAATTAGGATTTCAGTTTCTTTTACTGGTGGAATTCATCCCTGCACCCATTCCTTTAAGGAAAAGGGGCCCTAAAAATTTAAACACTGTTTGCTATTCTTCCATCTGCTAGGAAGAATAATGGCAGAGATCCCAAAAGCAATTAAAATTTTCTGTTACTGGATGTAGGACCTAAGTGTTGCCTTTTCTTTGTCCATTTGGTTAAACACTGGTAAATTATTTTAAACCAGTAATGTGTTAATGCTGATATATATAAAAAATAAATGCATTTAACTGCAACTGCAATCAGCCCTGACTTCTTTTCTGGTTTGTTATTATTTAACTTTAATGTGTGGTTGGTTGACTTTAAGGAGACAGCCAAGGCAATTATCTACACGCAGTAATTCACAGCATGTGTAATTGCATATAAAGTAGTTTTGGTAGGTCAGATTCTGGGTTTTCTCTGGAGCAGTTTGTTTAGTATTGGTGTTTATCTCATGTTTAATTAACCTTCTTTAATTAAAGGCTTTTAATTATGAAACTGCTCTGTAGTGAATATATTGTTAAAATATAGCAAAATGGTAAAAAAAACCTCTTCAGCTTGAGAAGTGTGTGAATAAAATCTGTGATGTCAGCAAAGTTGCTTAAGTGTGCATATATTGACAAAGATGTTTTATGTCTATATATAAACACACTGAATGTAGTAATTAGGACCTGTTACAGATTTCTGTTACAGTTACCTGTTTTAGACTGCTCTGAAGGCCTGGAGATAACTTCTCTAGATCAGTGTTTATCAATTTCTAAATTTCATCTTTTTTTCATCTGTACTTTTTACCAAATGAATTGTGGAATCTTCTGTGCATTTCCTTGTTTGTTCCCTTTTTATCAAAATGAACATTTTCAAGATTGGGGTAGCTACTTGGAATGACAGTTTGATTGGGGAATGATGGCAAAGTTTATGCTGTAGCAAGAGGTGAGTGACTTCCTGCACCACGAGTTCAGGACACACAGCTGTTGTATGCACTGCCCATTTTTCTGGGGGTTTATGCTCTTCTTAATAGCACTGAAGGAGCTGTTGTTTCCAAATGTCCAAAATATAAGAATAAGACTCTCCAACACTAAAGTTGTGTTAAAGTGGGCATCATTTATTCAGGCCTGAGGTTCGTACTGGAGATCCTAACCTAACGTGACCATGTGGATCTAGAAGAGTGTTACTTACGTACAGTTGCTACATGCATATTAAAATTTATGCCATTACCATAAATCCCACCCCAAGTTCCCAGAGATACAGTCCTTTGTTTTCTCTATCATGGCATTCTTGAGCCAGATGTCTTCTTATCTTCCAGCTGACCTTGCTGAAAGCAGCTTTTGCATGCCTTGTTTCTTTGCTAAAAGCTTCACAGGCACAGTCAAATGAATTAACCCTTTTGGTGTCGCTGTGCTAGGAGTGTGTGCACAGTGCTGAGTTCAATAAGTGGTGATGTATTTTTCACTGCCTTGATAGCACCTGGCAGCACTAAACCAGCTCTAAACACCATTCCCTTGTCTGACACACCCTGGATTATGTGACTGTCTGCAGAAACCTCTGTGGCTGCTCAGCATGGGAGCACCTGAGGCTTACCATGCTAAGAACTGATTCCAGTGCCCAAAACCAGGGTCCTGATCCTGCAGAGTGGAGCCTTTTAAAACAGATGAGCATTGGCTAGTGTGCAGGGGGCAGTGGCTAGTGTACAGAGCAGACAGTATGGGCAGCAGGGCAGGGGGGATCCTGCCCCTCAGGTGAGACCCCACCTGCAGAGCTGCCCCAGCCCTGGGGTTCCAGCCCAGCAAGGAGCTGGAGCTGCTGGAGAGAGCCCAGAGGAGGCAGCAGGATGAGCAGAGGATGGAGCAGCTGTGCTGGGAGGAAAGGCTGGCAGAGCTGGCATTGTTCACCTGCACAGGAGAAGCTTTGGGCTGAGCTCAGGGTGGCCTTGCAGGGCCTGAAGGAGCTGCAGGAAAGACTTACACTACTTACAAGGACCTGGAGTGACAAGACAAGGGGGACTGGCTTCAAACTAACAGAGTGCAGGGCTAGATGGGATATTAGGAAAAAAAAAATTCTTCATTAGAGGGGAAATAATGGTGAGGATTTTGTAGCAGTTAATACTAAACTTAAACTCCACTCTGCTATGAAGAATAAAATGGCAAGAAAGCAGCTACAGAGCTTTCTTCTTGCTGGTTTACAGTGCTTACAGATTATTTTTACACATTGCCTCTCTTACCAGCTGAGGCTGATAAAAGTTCTTTATCCCTGTTCTTTTTAGTTCTGTTCCTGATTCCAGAGCAGAGCTTGGGCTCTGAGATGAGTTGCTGTTATATTTGTCAGTGTTAAATTCCACTGTCTGGGGAAGCCTGAGAGTGGTCTCACAGATTATGGCTCTCATCTTTCATTTTTCTCTCTCTCCTCCGCTCCAGTGGAACAAACTGAAAATAAACCACACATGTTATTTCAGTAAAAAAGAGAAAATAGCCAGAATAATTTTATTTTCCTTTGGGTATTTGCTTTTAGAGAGATGCTGATGATTTTAGCTAATCAGTATTTGCCACTTACCATTTCCTGATTATTTTGCTCTTTGAATGTTTTTGAAAAAGTCACTAACTTCTGCAGCAAGTGATCTTCAAAACTACTTGGTTTTTTTTCATGAGACTGGTTAGAATTTCAGCTCAATTATGACCTTGGTAAGTCCTTCACATAAGTGTGCCTAGATAATAAATACAAATACCCACTGCAGCTGACAAAAATACACAGGTGAATCTTTCAGAGCTGCATTTTGGCATGGGAATTGTGTCATGACCCTCACTGGTATTTGTGTATTTTTATTAAACAAGAGACTAGCACTCAGTTAGTCTCAAGCAGCATGTCAGTCTGCTCAGTTACTGATATATCTTTTATGTCTTTTCCTTCTTTTTTTTATTTTTTTTTTCCAACAGTTAGTATTGTGTAGCCTGGAAATGGCTTGACTGCCTTATTTCCCAAACTGCCTCACAATTGGAAGCGACGTGTTTTTAAACGTAGGGTACTTCTATCAAAAGGTTACTTTAAAAACTTTAAAATACATGAGAAACAGAGAGGGAGGTAGAAGGCGACCTTTTCCTGCATTTTAAAAACCTCAGTGCAGTCCTCTAATTTTTCCTTTGTTTCTGCAGGCCTGTGTGGTAGGATGGGAGTCTGCCTGCTCTCTGGAATGTGTTTTAGTGTAAGATGATCCTGTACCTGATATTATTGATTTGTCTGTGTATCTAATTCTACCACAAGGGTTGAAGGAAGCAGTGGATCAGCCACAATCTCTGCTTTTAGCAAGAAATCCTCACTATACAGCAGCCCAGGAGCTTCTGTTCAACATGGATGCACTGGGGCTGGCAGGGAAGGAGTAGCTGAGCCAGTGGTTCTGTACCTGTGCCCACGTTAGGGGCAGCAGGGGTCATCCAGGACTTCCTAAAATGGTGATACAAAATGACCAACAGTGTGTAGGGCCAGGTAGGCAGCTTAGTGCTGACAGCTCTGACAGCAAATGCTGGGTACCTGCTAATTGCTTTGTTTGAAGGGCCTGCTGAATCTCATGTGTTCAGTGCCCAGAGGGAAGTCAGATATAATGTGTTTGCCTGGAAGAGCAACTGGATTCAGAGAGACATTTCCTGCAGCCTTCCCCTCCTGCCCACCTTCTCTATGTACAGCTTTGATGTTTTAAATTAGGCTGTTGCCACTCATTTCATAATCCAACTGAAGTAAGGCTGTAAATAGTCTTTAAATAAATGTATGTTTAAAAATTGCTTAGAAAACCCCTGAGCATTGTTTTTCTTCTGTGACATACAGAGACACAATTGCAAATGTGTGCACACTCAACTCAGCAGAAATGGGGGAGAGGATTACCTGTGAAGATGGAGACCTCCTGTCTCAGCACCCCCCCTGCTTTAGGAATTGTAAATCCACTGCAGAAGTTTCCACTGTCCCAGCCCTGCCATACGTTCCCACTTCCAGTTGCCCTGCTCTCCCCCTTCTGCCCAGCTGAGAGGAGAAATGTGGGAGTTAGACATTTCTTGGGGTACTGCAACCTCAGAGACCCATTTTACCTGAACTGCTGGTCAGTATGTTCATGGTGGTTGGTGATGGACTCCATTAGCTGCTGGGAGGGAGCAGAGCAGTTTCAGCATATTCCCAGCAACCTCTCAGCATTTGCCCTTTGCAGGAGGTCCTGGGGAAAGCTCAGACATTCTGTCTTTCAGTCACCTCCTGGTGCAAGAGTACTGTTTAATTGCACAGGCAACTCTTGTGACTTGTGATTGAAGTTCCACATAATTGGGTTTTACCTTCTGCAAAAAACTGTGAATTTGGACCATGTGAGAGATTTAAAGGAAGCCCCTCTATCATCACAGAGATACCAAAGAACAATTACCATGCCTGTATTGGAAGATGGTTGCCTTCAGAAAGAGAGCTGTGGCAGGATGTACACCACATATGTGCATACAGAACTTGGCTCGTGGCATAGCAAGAGGTAACCCAACTTTGAATGCTGTGTCACTGTACGTCCTCACAGGGTTAGGAATACAGTAAATGTGTTATTCCATCATTATCCTTTGATTATCTTTTTGGAAATTAAAATGTAGTAGCATTTTTATTTTACTTTTGTAACTGATTGAAAATTGAAAGCATTATTAATTTCTATGGATGTTTTCTACAGCGACTTACTAGTACTCACTGCAGTGACTATTACTATATTAAAGGAAGAACAACCTTTCTTCTCAAATTAGCAATGATCTCAGTTTTTACTGTATCTAGTGTAGTATTGAGATAGTGAGCTAATTAACATTGCTAATGACAAACTAAGATTGGAGATATGCAAAGTGAAACTTATTGTAAAAGACAGCAGGCTGAAATTATTATTTGATGTGGATTTTGTTCATGCTTGTTCAAACAAGTCAAATGTAAAGATTCTACTGTGTGTGAGACTTTATCTGCATTGTAAGCTTTACCTCAGTAATTTTCACTAATTACTGATTAAGCAGAGAGATGAGAACTTTGTGTTTGTTGGCCATCTTTTGATAAACAGAATTGCTTGTGATCACAATGAGAGACCAGAAGCTCAACTTGAAGGAAATGGGTAGAATACCAAGACTGTCCATTAATGTTGTGATATCACACACTGACCTGAAAATTAAGCCTGTTTTACACACTTGAAAAGAAAAAGAGTAGCTAGCAACTGGCCCCAGCTGGATTTAGCTTCATTCACCATTACTCTCTGGGCATGGCCCAGATTTTACCCATCAGAGTCCACCATCTAAGCCACAAGCAGTCAGTTTCTCCAGAGAATGCTGTGGGAGACAGTGTCAAATGCTTCACTGAAGTCTAGATAGACACACACAGCCTTTTGCTTATCTGCTAAGTGGTCACTTTGTCATAGATCAGGTTGATCAAGCAGGATCTGCCTTTTATAAATCCACGTTGGCTGGGCTTGATCCCCAGGTTGTCCTGTACATCGCGTGTGATGGCACTCAGGATGATATGCTCCATAACTTTGCCCACAACTGAGGTCAGGCTGACAGGCCTGGACTTCCCCAGATCAGCCTTCCAACCCTTCTTGTAGATGGGTGTTACATTTACTAACTTCCAGTCAGCTGGAACTCCTCCAGTTAACCAGGACTGCTGGTAGAGGACTAAGAGTGGTTTGGCCAGTTCTTTGCCACTCTGGGGTGGATTCCATCAGGGCCCATAGACTTCGAGTGTCTAACTGGCAGGGCAGGTCACTGGCCACCTCCTTCTGGATTATGGGGACTTCATTCTTCTCCCCATCACCAACTTCCAGCTCTAAGAGCTGTGTATCCTGGGGACAACTTGTCCTGATATTGAAGTCTGAGGCAAAGAAGGCATTAAGTTCCTCTGCTGTTTCCTCCTCCCCTGTCTCTGCACTACCCTCTTCCATTCAAGAAATGATGGAGTCACTCTTGACTCTCCTTTTGCTGCCAAGGTTTTTATAGAAACTTTTTTCTTGTGTTTAACTGGAGAGGTCAAATCAAGTTCTAGTTGGGCTTCAACTCTTCTGATCTTCCCCTACATGACCTCATGTCATCCTTGTAGTCCTCTCAAGTTACCTGACACCTCTTCCAGAGATGCCAGAATCTCTTCTTTTCCCCCTAATCTCCAGCCTAAGTTCTCTGTTTAACTGGGCTGGTCTTTCTCCCCAGCAACTTGCGTTCTTACACAAGTAGACCGCCTGCTCCTGAATACTTATCAGATCCTTTTAAAAGCATGTCCAGCCTTTTGGACTCCATTGTCCTTCAGGACTGACTCCCAAGGGACTCTGTCAGTCAATGTCCTAAACAGGCCAAAGTCTGCCTGCTGTAAGTCCAAGGTGGAAATTCTGCTGGTGTCCTTCCTTACTTCACCCAGTACAGAAAATGCTAACATTTCATGATCACTCTGCCCGAGATGGTCACTGGCCACCACTCTCCCACCACTGGTCCTTTGTTCACAAGCAGGTCTGGCAGGACACCTCTAGTGGGCAGGCAAAAGGAATGGAAAATGCTAGGACTGGAGAGGAATCTGAATGACAGCAGAGGAATCAGACAGTAGAGGTGACGTTTCTGCTAAAATCAAATTGAACCTTCAGGTAGTCTTGCCAAGTGAGAGCTACAAAGAGCTTTGCTGACAACTGACTCTGGGTCTCCCAATTCATCTATTGAAACCTGTATATTTAAATGACCTAATGAGTTATGTGAAGGGTGCACACATTAATCTGTTAGTGTAAGGTACAGTTGCTATCACTTCTCAGTTGGTACAAACCTCTTGTAAAGTGCCATATCCTTCAGGAATATTGGACTGGATTTCTGCTTTTTCTTATTTCAGATTGAGACTGCTATGTCCTCTTGGTCAGTACTGAGTGGCAGAGGTGGGGAAGCATTCTTCTGTCTCTTGTTAGCTGATAATTTGCAAAAATTGTGTGGGGTTGTTTGGGTGCACAGTGTAACTGTAAGTTTAGGTGTTAGGACTGTGTGACATTTAGGATGTTACATCTGATTTATTAATAGCCTTTTGCCTGTTTAACCTCTAGATTTGCTCTGTAATGGAAGGTTTGATGCTGGATGTAGTAATATACTGCTTGGGTCAACTTTCCAGTTTTTGGGGGTTTTGTCTTTATTATGTGTTTGAAGGAAGAGAAGAACCTGTCTGTTTCTACATATGTTGTTTGGGTTGGAAATTGCAATGGCATTCAGGAATTGGCTTTCCAGTCCTGCAAGATTTGGGGAGATTTCTGAAATGTTTATGTGGAGAAAGGAGTCATCTGTCTTTGTGAGAAGAAGTGGCTATTGTATGACAAGAAACCATTAAATTGAGGAAGGTTCTGGCCAGTGCTTTTTCTGTTCTGCTGCAGATTAGAGGCTTGTGTCCATAAGACCTCTGAGGGGGCCTAGAATTTGTTTGGATCAGGTGAACCTGTTGGTTATTTGGGGCTGCTGGGGCAAGGAGGCCTCTGTTACTCAAAGGAGTTCTCGGGTAGCTGATCTAATTTCTTTCTGATAGTTTTCTGTTTTATTTTGTGCTTCATTTTCATATTGGCTCTAATACTTGGGGTTGATGTAGTGATTTTACCACCTGTGGTAGGCCCTTGGAGCTTGATTTGGGTCCCTTGTGCAGTTTAGAATAACAATTGACAATTAATCCTGTTTCAGTGGCTCAGTCTGCACTAACCTCTGATTTCCACTGTTGGTGATTGGTCTTTCTGCCCTATCCTTCAGCCAGCTTGGGTGCTGGAAAGCAGCCTGAGCTCCAGGCAAAAGGAGCAGCATTTGTCCAGATGGGTGTGGCTTGAGGCCAGTGAATGGAACAGGGTGCAAGGTGTTTACCGGTGAGTGGATGTGCAGATTTTTTGACCTGCCTGCAGAGCACCTGTGTGGTCATTTGTTTGGTCCCTGCATAAAGAAAGGAATGTTGAAATTTTCCCAGGAATTGGAGTAGGCGTCATGGTAGACTTAGTTGCAAAGTGTGTCTGAGCCTTCCTGAACCTGCATCCTCAGCTTCCATGCTCTTCAAAATTTTGACTTCTGCACCTGACTAAATTTGGTCCAGACACTGTCATCATAATTTGATTGCTATAATCTTCTGCTGTCCTTAAGGTAGTAGGTTTGCATATCTCAAATGACAAATTACTGCCCTTTCCTCTCAGAATAGTCAAGTATTCAAAAATTTATTGAGGGAAAATTAAGCTCTGTGCTGGGACACCAACGCCCTTTTAACCTAAGCCCTTACTGCATTTCTGCTTGCTCTGGGTTGTTGAACACAAGTTCAAACTTCAAATATTCGATTTGAAACTGAAAGGAAGATTATGAGGCATTAGTGATTATGTTGGCACTCTGTCACTGAACAGCACTTGTGCTATGTGGGTGGCTGTGTATTTGCTAAGAAGCGTAACTGAAGATGAAAGTTTAATTATTTCTTCAAGGCAAATCCTTTCTCCCATGGACTTAAACTTGCATAAGAAAAATGAAAATTCATAAGGAGTTTAAAAATTGGCTAAAATTAAAAACCATTTATTTTTACCCTATTTATTCTTCTGAATAATAAAATTTCCCCATGGGTTTTGGAACATATGTAGAATAATTACACTGTGGAAGTGGTGCTTTAGCTCAGCTTCTGGAGCTAGGGCAAACATTGTGATTATGCTGCAAGCTTAAATCTGGGTCTTACAGAAAATCTCAGTCAAGGCTCTGTTGCCATCAAGTGCAAAAAACTGTGACCCATGGATTGGTCCCTGTGGGAGCAATTACTCTTTGCTGAGATTTTTTTTTCCAGTGCTGAACATTACAAATGTCAAAAAAAGGTTTAACCGTCAGTACCTCCAACAGAATGTTTTCATTCCTGCTGGCAAGAATAACAATTTTTAGCTTGTATTTGCATTATTTTATGTTTGAGCCAGCTTTTTTTTAAAAGATTGTCTTTATAAACAACTGAAAGGTAAAAGTGCTGTCTTTTAAGTTGCAGTCTGCATGCCTCAGTGAAGACAAAATTGGTGCTGGGGCTGCCTGATGCTGCTTAATGCAGTGCTGTGCCCAAGCCTCTCCTGACGGGGCTCGTGCAGGTTGGACGCAGAGTGAATTGATGATTAAAACCTCTTGTCTGGCGGTGGCAGCAGGGGGAGAGTGTGGAGGGAGTGTGGGGTTGCTTAGGAACACGGCTGGATGTGATTCTCAGCTGCAGCCCAGGGACGCGTTTCGGTGCAGGAGCAGCGCGTTCATCCTCAGCCGCGGCTCTGCTGAGCCGGTGCCGAGTGGGAGCTGATCTTGCCTTTGGGGAAACCCACATCCTTTGGAGGAGCTGCAACGTGGGTGTGCATTTCTGCTTCCTTAATTCTGTTCTTTGTTTAAGACTTACCAAATCAAAGTGAGTCCGTTATTCCTAGCAGAAATTAAAATAATACTTTTTTTATTGTCTGAGTAACAGATTCAAACCCAGCATGTTTCCTGCTCTTTCCCTGTTTTCTCATGTATGTTCTTTGGTGCTGGATAAGTCTGGTCATTAACTGTGATAAAACTTTGATAAAATGGATAAAAATTGCATCAGGTGTTCAAAGACTTTTGCAAAGTGACACTAGTTGTGAGATGCTAAGAGGAATGTTGTGCAAGACAAACGGGTCCCAAATATATCAACCCTGGGATAGGATGAGTCACCTTTACTTGTACTTTCTGTTTTTCAGTTAGTGATTTGTGTTCATCACATTGTTTTCCAAATATAAAATGTTGATGATACTTAAAATAGTCTCAGGCAACATTAAGTGAAGAACTTCTGGTTTTGAGATGTGAAGAGAGGACCTTGCAACTGAAAATCCAGAAGTTTTTTGCTTTCTAAAGGCTGCAGATTTAATCTGTATGGGTAGACAAGTGATACCTTTTAGTTATTATGTGGAACTTCCAATGAAATCTCACAAGTTTTTTTCCTAGAAGTTAGGTTACATTTTGGTTCAGTTTTGCTTAGCATGCATAAGTAATTTTAAAAGTTTTTATGAGGCCTTTCAGCAGTTCAGAATGTTATTTCAGACTATTGTGACAACATTGAAAAATTTCTTCCAAAATATGGGGAAATGCACTGCACTTCTTTTATGAGCCCTATTCTGTAGCCCAGGTGACATTGCCAGATCTCAGGTGGAGCATTGTGACCTCCTGCATGTTACCCCACTTGATCCACACAGAATGTACTGCTGCTCTGCAGGCTGTACCTGCATCTGTGAGCATGATCCCTGTGGGTTATATTTAGCTAAATCACTTGGTTGTTGGCCAGGTGTATTCAGTTCTTCAGTGTTCAGTCTATACATCCTACTTTGCTCCACTTTCCTCTCCTGCTCGGTGACAGGAGGGGCAGGGTTATGCCCTTTGCCACTGCTTTGATGCTCTGAAGACAGCTTGGAAAAATCAAGCATGTGTAGGAAGAGACTGCTCAAGCATTTCACTTGAGACTGCACGAGACAAAGGCTGCATGTTACAGGTTTGTGCTGGGCCAGGTCACTTGGCTGTGGTCAGAGGGACTGAGTGAGGAGTGTGTGGTGCCAGCAGGACCAGCTCAAGCATGGGGGTCCCCCTGCCAGCCAGAACTTTGCACCATGCTAATCTTGACTGACTGCTGGTGGCTTTGCCTTAATCCTCAACACCTGAATGGGTGTAGGTCTCCTGGCTTCCAGCTACAAATCATGGCAAATCACAGATGTCACCATTGTCCTGCCAGATAAATGCCAGATCATACCAGGTGCCATTGATCTTCCTGCACTGCTCCCACCGGGGTCACTAGCCCTCTGCTAGCACCCAGTGTCCCCTCAGCACAGGTCCCCAGATCACAAGATATACCCATATCCCTTCAGGTGCCTCCTGTAGTTGATAGGCCTTGGCCAGTCAAGGCTGGGTTGCTGCCAGAGACCTGCCATTTAGAGCTGTGTTCACTGTACTAAAACAAGAGGCACAGGGCTTCTCAAAGCTGGCAGGGATGAAAGCATGGCTGAAAGTATTTGCTTTTATCTAGAAAGAACATGAGTGAAGAACTGAGTGCACTATTGCATGCTGAAGGACTGGAAAATGGAAATGCTTTGTTTCAGCAGTGTCCTCCAACTGTAGTAGAAAGAAGAGACTTGGACTATTTCAAAGATAAAGAAAACCCCAAAAAATAAAACTTTCTCTGCCATCTTTCATAGATCAGGAAGAAAGTTAGAAGCTGATGCAGTGACCAGGATGCAATGTGTCCTTCAATGTATTTTTTTTCTTGCTGAGGGGTAACAACAGTACTTTTAAATTTTCTTTTTCTTGAAGAAGAAGAAAAAGGCATTACTTCCCTTATTTTTCAGGTGGAGTGTAGGTAATCACAGCTGGGCATGTTGGGCTACACTGGTAGACCATGCACCTTCTTTACTCTGACTTACTATTAGACTACATTTTTTTTTCTTTTTTGTTCACTCTGAACAAATATTTTGAATCCATGAATCATATGCCTTGGTGGTTCTCTTTAGAACTGGAAGCAGGTGGAAATTCATCAAGCTGTTGAAAACGCATCTGGGAAAAATGAGTCTCAGCTGCCATGGCAGGTAGTGCACTCGTAGACATTGCCAGTGGCCTTCAGATCAAACAGCAGAGAAATAGTTTCACAGTAAAGAGCTCAGAAAATTCTAACTAGGTAATGAGTAGTGGCTTCCTTTTGATTTACAGCATAGCTTTGCAATCAGTCTATAAAGCTTTGAAGAGAAAAAGTAAAGCTCTAAGGAAAAGGAAAGGGCCATACAATTAGTTGCTACTGTCTGCTTACTTGTCTTCCCTAATTTCAAGAGTGTGTGTTGAAAATGTGTGATAGTGTGCAAAAATCTCAACTGCTGCCCAATTTCTTTGTAGTTTCAAGCTGAGATACAGTTCACATCATGCTGGTTCTTGGGAAATATTCAGTTTCATCTTAGCTGTAGATTATGTGTAGATGGGTGTAGTTGGAGGAATCTGACAAGGGTTGCATGTGTGTTGTAACTTCCAGCTCTTGTATATCAAATTCCTGCTCTGATCTCTTCTTCTTTCATCTCCAGTATATGTCTTTCTTTACAGAATTGGATTGTGAAGTGGATGTGATAACTAGCAGAACCACATTCAGCAGTATTTTTTTTTATTCAAGCGTATTACTACAGTTCAGAAAACTTACTCAGTAATCTTGCACCAGAATTTGGATTTAGAATTGCAGTTTGTAATTGTCAAGACACCATTTGGCTGAGATTGCTCAGCCATTAATTTGTTTGAAGTTGACACTTGAGTTGAAAGACTAATAGCTGCCTTGGTGCATTGCTCAATTTTAAATGTAATCTGTTACAGAGTTTGGGTGTGCTGCAACTGGGGATATAGTTTGTCATTTTAATGGCAGGGGGGCAGAGCTATTGCTTGGGGACCTGGGGGTTTGCTGTTCACATGCACAAGAGGGATTTTGTGGTACATTAGTAAAACTTCAACATATATAACAAAGCTGATCTTAAGGTTTTAATATGTCTATTGGACCAATCGTTTCCACTACTCAGAACAATTTATCTAGGATTAAAAAGAAACCCAAGAAAACTTGTGTTTTCATCATCTGAAAAAAATGTTCAAATGTACAGAAGTGACTCTTGTTGCGCGCAGGTTGCTGTCAGTGTTCCTGTGTTGACATGCTCATAACATCAGGGGTTTTTACTGCATGGGACAGACTTCTAGAGGGACTTTAAGCAAGCATTTGTGTGCGACTTAAAAAAAAAAAAAAGCCTACTAACTTGCAGATGTGACCTTCATTTCCAAAAGTGGTAACTTGTGAGCTGAGGTCGGGTTTTCATTCATAGAACTATCTATCTAGCTTTATTTCCTCCTCATATTTCAAACTAATCGATTATTTTTTTTATTCATAATAAAATAATCTTTTCTAGTTCACATAGGAAAATTAATTTCAATGTTAATGATGGTGCAGGCAAGAATTAAAATGTTTCTCCACCCCAGTATTAGAACTACTATTTCTTGATGTAACTAAATCTTTTCTTGGTCTCTTACTTCTTAATGTTTCCCCAGTCTGGCTCCAGCTTTGCTCTGGAATGATTTAGGCTGCAAGTAGTCAGCAGACAACTCTTTTTCTATTCACAGAACAGGCTGAGTTGGAAGGGACTCACGAGAACCACCCAGTCCAACTCCTGGGCCTGCACAGACACCTCAGCAATCCCAGCCTGTGCCTGAGAGTGTTGTCCAAAGGCTTCTGGAGCTCTGGCAGCCTTGGGACCGTGCCCATTCCCTGGGGAGCCTGGGCAGTGCCCAGCACCCTCTGGGCAGTGTTCTTGGTTGTTTTTTTTTTGTTTGGGTTTTGGTTTTTGTTCCCCCCCCTGCACCAATACATTATTTCAGTGTCAGGAATAATTGAAACTCAGAGCATAAGCTCTGAAATATTGGTGTGCTATGTTTTACATAGCTAATAGATGTGCAGGATCCCCAAAATATAAATCAAATCGTGTAGCCTATTACACTTTGCATAGTAGAAACAAAATATGAAATACTTTACAATGCAGAAAGTGCTTTGTTGCTCCTAAGGGATACCATTTTGACAATTTTATGAGGTTGCAATTTATTTGTGCAGTGAGTTGGCACATGGTTTTGATAAAAGTAATGTTCACAGAGCGTTTTGCTAACAAGAACACTTTTTTAAAGCCACTAGTCTTGCTGATTTGTATTGTACAAGCAAAGTATCTGTTAAACTCCCTGGAAGTGTGCCTGTCTGAGATACTTACAAACCCTGTGTGTTAATACTGGTCTGAGTGTGAACAACTGAATAAACCTTCAGTCTATGCTGAGGAACATCTTTAAGGAATAATAGAAAAGAAGAAACCTGTTAAGAGCTGGGGGAAGCTGGATTGCTTTTTTTCTGATACAGGCTTGATCTTACACAAAAGACCTAGAAAAACACATTGACCTTGAGATTTTCATGCTACTCCTTGCTGTGAAAAAATGGTCCAATGTGGCTGTTCGAAGAATGGTGCAGTTAACAGGAATAACATGTCATTGAACAAATGCTTCAAACTGTTGTCTTGCAAGATATTCTTCTATAAATACATGTGAAATCATATTGCACACTGGAATGTACATTGCTCAAAATTCAAAGTATGGCATTTTCTACATGCATGCTGCATGCTATTTTTTTATGAATGGGATGTACAGAAAAGGTGACTTGGAAATTCTGTGCCAACTGTGATTGTGTTTCCAAGAGCTGACAGGGACTGTGCAGCAGAGATAAGAGATCTGGTGAGGCTCCCATACACATGTAGCACTGAAGAAACATGGCTGAAGATACAGCTTTTCTACTTTCCAGACTTCAGGTGGGATTAGACATCAGTTTAAACTTCCAACTTCATTTTTAGCATATCTGTTTTCATGTTTCTTTGAAGTTGCTTGAAAATCCTTCCTTCCTTCCTTCCTTCCTGCCTTCCTTCCTGCCTTCCTTCCTTCCTTCCTTCCTTCCTGCCTTCCTTCCTGCCTTCCTTCCTGCCTTCCTGCTTTCCTTCCTCCCACCCAGAGGGTCAGGTTGGACATCAGGAGGAATTTCTGCATGGAAAAGGTGGTCAGATATTGGAAGTGGCCGCCCAGGGAGGTTTGGACTGCCCATCCCTGGAGGTGTCCAAGGAATGCCTGGATGTGGCACTTGGTGCTCTGGGCTGGGGACAAGGTGGGAATTCATTACGGGTTGAACTCAGTAGTCTTGGTGGGCTTTTCCAACCTTAGTGATGGTATGAATTGTAAAAAAAACATCATTAAGTGCCAGTGTGCCAATGCATAGCCTGTACATCCTGGGGTATGAAAAATACTTGTATTTTTAATCCTGTTAATACATGTAATTCATTAATGGGGCTACATGAGCTTGCCTTGCACTGAAGTTCTAATATGAGAACAGACAGAAAACTAGAATTATAATAAATGCTCATCAAATAGCTGAAGTCAAGAAAGCTGCCAGCTGAGACACTGCCAAGTCAGCCAGCTGGGACAAGGATCAGCGTATCCAGGGGCTAAGGCTTGGACCAGAATTTAAAAATGTGTTTCCATGCTGAGCTCTGCTGGGAGATGCCAAGCAAGTCTGTTTGACCACCTTATGTTTTTCCAATCATTATTTCTTGTCTCTGTGGACACAGAGAAACTCCAATTCTCCCTACAGTACCAGTTACAGCAAATGACCATCCTCAGCTGCATCTCCTGTTCTTCTGTGCAACATTCAAGCATGTCCCCAAAACCATCCCAGGCCTCCTTCCTGCTCAGGTGCTTCCACAGCTGTGCTTCTTTGGAGTTTGAGAGTCAAATCCCAGTTTTCTGTTGAGCTATTCAGATTGCTTTTGTTATGAGGTGGGGTTTAGTTATTGTTAGTCATTAAGAGGTAAAATAAAAGAAGAATACAAGTCAGGAAATTACAATTTAAAGGAGTTGCTTTTAAAGATTCTCAACACAGGTTAGTGAATATAAGAACAAAATGAAACCACTGGTAAGTGATGGGAATAGGAACATGAGTCTGGGTAGTCTCTAAAGCAGTTCACCCCAGTGTGGTGATTACTGCAGGTACTGGAAGTGAACAGGTGAAACTTTTTTATTTTCTCCCAAAAGCTGGCAGTATTTGTAAACAAGTTTGGCAAGATTCTGTAGAAAATTCACTCAAGAGAAACATGACAAAATGTATTATAAAATTAGTAGCACAAAGATTTTTTTTCCTGTGGGTGATAAAAAATGGTCTTGTTTTGGCTAGCTGTGATCAAAAAGATGCTTATCTAAACTTTGTAAATGCTACTAGTAGCAGTTTGAAGAGCTTTAATTGCATTGATTTTTTGGTGGCAAAGTAAAGAAAATGGTTTGGAGAACTGCAGTTTATTTCCTCATTGTGTGTATTATAATAATGGCATCACTTTCCAGTTGCAATTACTAAAAAGTCAAACAGAGAAATTAAAAATCTTCATTCTTCCCTGAGAGTAACCACAATTGGTAAATATTATCCCTAAGTCACTCTCCCATTTTTCCTACTGAAGAGCAATAGAATTAATTCCATTCACTTACCTGGAGAAGCCTGGAGCAGCTGTGTTTTCCCAAAGGCAGGCTTGGACTGTGTTGGGGGCTGGTGAGCTCACCTGGTGTACAAGAAGCTGCAAGTGAAATGGATTCATCTATTTTCATTATCCAAGCTAACAGGGTATTAAAAGTAGAACTAGAGAGTGAAAAATACATTGGATTCCTTTCAGCTTAAATTATCAAAGGAGCTGCTGTTAATGTAAGGAAAGACTTTGGTTCAAATTTTAAAGTGCTCTAGTTCCTCTTCCCCATCACCTTCTCCAGTAGCATTTAAAGTTTTAAAGGCTAGATTTTAAAGCCAACTAGATCTTTTTGGATAGAGTAGGAATCAGTGTATATTTTGGACTCTATAATATGAACTTAAATTTCCAAGGTATTTAAGTGCTTTCTGAAAGGACCCTCTTACCTTCTTAGCTATTCTTAATTTAAAAGCCTTATTAATAATGCAAGATGGGCATGAAGAGATGCTCCCGTTGAAAAGGAGCAGCAGAAGTCTGTGCAATCTGTGTGCCATCTTCCTCCCTAGAAGCCCAGTAAAGAAACTGGTGAGCAGCACTGTTGGTTCAGCGCACAGGGCACCACTTCAGTGCCGTGAGTGTGGGGTGGCTCAGAGGCAAGAGCAGGAGGAACCTTTAAAAGGACTGGTACTGCCTCAGCTCCTGAGCAGGGCTGTGGGATGAGGAGAATGCTGCATGAAGTGGTCTCTCTTGAAGTTCACGGAGGTAATTAGCATAAGAGCAAAAATACCTGAAGAAAAGTAATCTTCTCATTGTTTGTTCTATTCCAAAGCTGCTGTGCTACAGAATACAAACCTGGAACTTCAGAGAGCAGTAAGGGGGATCTGAAAATATTAATGGTAAAGAAAGAAATGACAACATTTCTGTGAGCATTTGAGCTGTTGGGTGTTATTTGGGTTTGGAGTCTTCTTCTGTTCTATATTTTATGAGGTTTTGGTTTAATTTTTGAGATGGATATTGGCAAACAGGTTAGAATTGAAAGGAAAAAGAAAAATGCAAGCATAATCTCAGTGCTTTTGTTAAACAGGCTCAGGAACTGCTGCGAAACATATTGCTTTGGTTCCTTTCTTAATATAAATAATACTGATGTCATGTCTTTGGCTCATGAAAACTGGGTATTTATCCCCAACGATCATGGAACTTGGGTATCTGCCCAATTAAAAGTTATTTCCATTTGACTAGTCTATTTTAAATACAGGTGGCATAAAACCAAATGTACTGGCTTGAAAACAAACCACTGGGAGATTCCAAGTCAGAACTACAATTTAATAGGAAAATTAAAACAAAGTCAGAAAACCCTGGCTTAAACTGACAGAATACAATCTGTCACCCTGTCAGTCAGGGTGGTGGTAGCAGTCTGATTAAATGGTGGATGCAGTCCTCTTGAAGGGATAGATGTGGTTCTGTTGAAGTGGTGATCTTGTAGAAGGGTTTGATCTTCCTCTGAATGTCCAGTGGTGGTTATGTAGCTCTTGTCCTCTGGGAATCCTACAGGTAAGGCTGCTTGTGCTGTTCCAAACCTCAGATTATGTTCAGATAGGAATGCTTGGTTCCTCTCCCTGGTTGGGGTATCTCCCAATGGGATGATGTAATTTTATCAGTCATGCAGTGGGACTCAATGGCCCATTAACAGTAGATACCTCCTGGATGAGGCATGGAAAAGATAAAGAGCACTGCCCCACCTGGTTTTAACAGCTTGTGAGCATGGGGATTGAATACATACTTTTGGTTACATCTCACACTGCAGCCTAAGACACCAAAGAATGATTTGATAGCATGAGGAGAAGCAGGAAATGTTATTTAGAAGCTAGCAAACATGCTAGCAAAGCTGCTGCAATTTCTCCTCTCTTATAACAATTTTCTGATTAGTTCTGTGCCAGTCTTCTTTGCTTCACTTGGTCTTGTAGACCTTTGGTCCAGTACCTGTATTAAGTAATTTTAATTTATTATGATAAGCCATATAAAGTTTGCAATTCAGCAAAGTCCTTGTCACTTTGCTGTAAACCATCTCATGATCTGACCTAACCAGTTCTGACAGCAGAGAGGGTACAGCCACAATGTAGAGTTTTAAAGTTATTTACAGTGCTTGAAGGTTTGTCTGAGTACAGTATCCACTTAATCCAGCCTAAATCTAGGGAGCTGTCTTCTGGTCCTGCCACTCTGTCTAAAGGCTGTTAATAATAGCTGTTCTACTCACCCTGTCTGCTGACTGGAAATGTATCTAGAGCTCTTGCATCTTCTGACGCAGATCAAAATTGACATTTTTTTATTGATGTTACTGGTTTCTGCTGAATAATTGAGGACAAATAAAAGTAACTGAACTCAAAAATGAAGCAAAAAAGGAAATTGCTTGGTAGAATTACCAGTCATCTAACATCTGTAGTTAAATAAGTAGTCCTCTTAAAAATGCAGGTTTTATACATACATGCGCATATATATATATATACATATATAATTTCATTATTAACTTTATTAAATGAAGCCATGATGCAGACAGATCTCCTTTAGCAGTTTCATTTCTTCTTCAGTGGGTATTAGAAATGAAAAATTGCACACTTGTTCCATGAGGAAATGAATGAATATTGTTGGCTGTTACTGTGTCCTAAATATTTTACTATCCATATGTGTATTCAATATAGAAATTCTAAAACATGGTTTAAATTTTAGCAGATCTGGTTCTGATTTACACTGGGGCAGGAGGAAAGGGAGCAACCAGTAGGTACAGACTGGGGTTATGGGTGATATCAGGCTGAATTAATGATGAAAAAACCTTATTTGGCAACTATAACAGTGCTGATATGAAGTTCCAGTAGTGGAGGACAAGTATTTAATTAATTTGAATTAATGTGGTGTTATGAAGGACATCTTATTAAAGAAATCAGGATTTAATTTTTTATTTAGTTTACATTTAGTTGATAAAGTTAATTCCATGGCTTATATTTAATATATTTAGCCTTCAGCAGTGCATTTGACTTATTATCACACAACATGGGGATTAGCTGTATAACCATATTAATAAGGTACACATTCAGTGGATTTAAGCCTGGCTAACTGACAGAAGTGGTTGTCAGGAATGAATCATCTCCTAACACTTGTTCTTTTTTCACAAGTGGATTTGCAAAGGAGATGATGTTAAATCTGGCAGTACTGACATCTCAGAAGAAATTTCTAGATCTCAATAAATCATGTAGGTGTAGACTTTTAAAAGTCAGTAGGTTATCAGAGTGATGGGAATTGAGCAGTAAGATCTGGATCATTTGATCATTTGAGCCTATCAATATAACATTTTTAAAATATAAACAAGAAAGAGGTCATAAGTTTAAGAAGAAAGAATGTTTGTATATACATCAGAACAAAGGCTTAATTACCTCGGGGGGAATGACTCTAGTCCAAGGTAATGTTTTTTAGATGTCTCACTGTATTGTTTCTGTACCTGATGTCTGTGTGGAGTCACAGCTAACGCCTTCTAATGTCAGCTCCATTTTGAAAGTGATGGGAAGGAACACTTCTTTCTTGAGAAATATGAGGGCCTACATACATCATTATCCAAGAACAGCCATTTTGGTAAATGCAGACAATTCTTTAAGGAATTCAGTTTCTGTTGGGGGCTACTTGGGTGCTTAAACAAAAGGCCCCACATGATTAGTAACTATGGTGAAGCCAGATGACATTGAATAGAAACTGAAGGGAACAGATAAGATATAAATTATAAACAAAGGGAATTGTGAATTCTACCTGTTTACAGAATCAGCAATTCTTAAATGGAGAACCAGCTTGTTTTGGCAAAGACTTTTTTAAGGAAGGACGTAGAAGTTAAGTGTAAAAATGCACATGTCTGAGCAAACCAATAAGCAGTTCCTGATCACCCTGAATTCAGAGAATTCAGCAGCCCTCACTGCTGCTTCCTGATGTTCCATGGTCTTCAACAATCCTGGTCCTTTACCATCCCTCCTGCTCTACCTGGTGCTCAGGGCATCAGCCAGGTCTTCTTGCCATGTGTTTGTGGAGACCTGTCAAATCCTATGGTAAGAGTGACTGTGTCCATAGCTTGTTAGTGGTGTTTCAGCACTGATCTAATTTTTCTCACTTTGGAAGGAATGGCAAATAAAGCACATATTTCTGTTTATACCTGCTCCATTTACTGAATACAGTGAAAGATATATATACCTTTTCTGCATGTAGGCACCTCCAGAGGTGGTGAAAGGTAGAGTGTACTATTGAAAAGATAATGCCAGCTGAATCAAGAGGTATTTTAGCCTCTATATTCCTGGTAGAATTAGTGGCTTGTCAGCATTCTGGATGACCTGTTGGAGCCACTCACATTCCTGTTGCAGAGATTTACATGGCAAGAAATAAGAGTTGAGAATTTCAGTAGATCACTGCTGCTTGGATGAGATATTAGACTCTGGAACATGCTTTAAGGCAGTGTGACTGTGTGGATCCTTTTCAACCATCTTTGGGGATGTGATTTCTTCTCCTGCAATGTCACCAGGAAGCAAATAGTTTGTGGGGTTAAGTCTGGGAGATGTGGTCCTGCAAGTGCTGCCTCTGTGTGTTGCTTCTTTTTCTGTGTGCCTTCATCTTCCTGTAGGGAGAAGGAACCAGGGTTGGTGTAACAAACCTTTTGTGTGGAGAGAACGGATTATGTAATTTTGGTGCAAGAGCTGGACTGTGCCTTCCCACAGACCAGGCTCTTCTGTGCAGTTTCACATCTTAACATAGTTTCCATCTTTAAGCAGACATGCAGCACCAGGACAAAAGTTCTTTCATTATTTTAACAGTTCTAGACATGATGCTGTTTGCTAAGGACTGGAATTCTTGCTTTATTTCCTGCTAGCGGAGGCTCTGCCATGAAACACCCTCAGAGTTTCAAACATGCAGTGAAATGTTAGGCTCATTTATAGTTGATAAATACTATCTTTCCAATCCTTACAGCTTTCATTCTTTCAATAAGATCAGTAGATCTGCAGAAACTGATGAACACCGAGTCAGGTAATTTTCTGTGTGCCACTTAAAAGCAGGCAAATGGATTTGTCAAGCCTTGTGTGACAGCTTGAATTGTTGAAAGTTCTGTTGAGAGTGTACTTTCCTTTCACTTTCACCCAGATGATGATTTGTAGTCTGAGACATGGATTAAGGGAATCACAATCAGTATTATGGATTTCTTCTTGAGTCTGCAAGATCGTAAGAGCTGTTGGAATCATCTCTCCTGAATGCATTTCATTTTGTTCCCCAGGTCTTGCAGTGGTATTTGTTTTCCAAGTTGCTTATTGTTTCCTTAGGAGCTGAAATCAGTTAATGTGTCTATAAAGCTTTATTCTCATGAGTTCAGCTTTGCAAAACTCTCCCTGCATGAGCAGAAAACCGTGCATGTGGGAGTTTCCAGGACAGCACGGAGTGGGTGTCTCTTGGTAACACTTTCTGGTTCTGTTGTATTGGATTGACTTGAATTTAGCTTCCTGGTGTGTCAGGACAGAAGATTGTTGGAAACTCAACAGATTAGTCTGGACACTTTTGGCCATATAATGTTAAAGTGTTGATATATGTTTTCTTTACTCAGAGTCTTTTGCAAAGACTTATAAGTCCTCTCTAGATTTTTACAACAGATATTTCACAACCTCAAGAGTAGATCCTTAAGAGTCATCTATCTCAGGCTTGGCTCTCAAAAGAGTAATTCCATTGGATTGAAAAGGCAAGTGTTTGAAATTCAGGAGACTATAAAATTGATTCTTCCATAAAGAAGTAATTTGTGGTAAATGGTGTAGTCCTCTGGACAGCCATTCACTCATTTTATGTGACTGGGACCCTTGAAACATGGTCAGAAAGATTAGAAAAGGACATCTCTGATCGGATATTTATCAAGCCAAGAAAACTTTCTTTTCAATGATACAGCATCTGGAAGCAGACCCAGCCAAACATACCATCTTACTCAAGGCTTCTGGATAAATGCAATTTTAAGAAAAGTTTGGATACTGGAGTTGGCTAAAAGATTCTGAAATACTCAACCAGTTTTTCTATGTTTAGTTGCATATTCTCTGCTGGAGAAGCAGCAATGCACTTTGTTACTCCAGAAAGCATGTGGGATATCTAGGCAGTGTTGCAGGGTTCTGAATTCTGGCAAGTAAAATTGTCTGGCGTGAGCCTCCTCCAAAAAATATCCTCCCAAGAAGATGTTAGTCACCTCTCAGGTGGCAGCTGGCATTTACATGCTGTGTCCTTGCTCTGGCAGTCTCTGTAGGCTGAGAAGGAAATCAGAACACTTACTGGCCAAAGTGCTATCTTCAAACAAAAGCAGTTACTATAGTAAGCATTTAAATGAAGCAGTGCATTAAATTGAAAGTAAGACAAGCTGTCAATATATATCTGATTAGCTTCTATCATAATGCTCTTTCTGGTACTGGCCTTGTTACTGTCCTTCCCCCAGTGCTTCTAACAGCTAAAATATTTCTTCTTGAATATTTAATCTTGTTAAATATTACTGTATGTGCAGTCCTTAAACATATTTGTCCTTGCTCTCATACTGCCAAGGCATCATAAGAGACAGGAAAAGCAGTAATGTGGTTGGGAGAACAGGTGGTATGAGATGATGCAGCCTTGGTTGTCTGCTTGTCACTTCTGCTGGCACTACAAGGCTCCTGGGGGAACAGCAATCAGGTACCATTCATTACAAGTTTTGAGGTGTGTTTTCTCTTCCAGGTAGATTTACTGCAGTCTTTTAAAAAGTAATGAATGTTCTCAAGAAACCTTGATAAAGCTCGTTGCTGCATCAGCATTTGTTCTTATTATATATGAGTATTAGATATTCCAAGTTACCTTTCTAGACAAGTTCTTTCGAGGAGATACATATCATATACTCTTCATAATAAGATGTTCTCGTTATTTCATATAAATGGACAATGCACTTCGTAAGGTAGTAAAATATATTCTCTGCCCCCAACAGCTTGCTTATAAGCAAAAATAGTCAAAAATGAAAATGAAAGGATAGGATTTATGTAAATCAAACTAGGCTTGTTTTGTGGTTATTTAGGCATTTGTATGTTCAGTGATTTCATAATAGGTGCCTGTGGAGAAAACAACTATCACAGTGTTTTAAATCCTAAATATTTTTATAGAAATCTTGAAACAAAATGAAATACCAGCAATTTCCTTAACATATCCAAGCAGTAGAAATCAACATGAAAATTCAATTTTAACATGTCTGAGTCAGAAGAAATAATATATCTTTTTTAATATTTGTAAAGTACAATATAATGTGTAAACAGGATTCTCCTACAGAGTTACTGGTTTCTTCATGTCACATTCAGATCACTGCAAGCAGTGAAGGCATAAAACAGTTTACAGTGATGTACAGCTACTTGGAACATGGAGAGTTTAGAAACATGTTTAAAAACTGTAATTCATCACATTTTAGTTTGTCTTAGCTAAATAAAATCTATGGCAATAACATTCAACTTTAAAGGTTGAATTGCTACGGGATATTGAGTGTTCCTGACCACCTTTAGAAAGAGATTTGCACTGAAAACTGGCTTACCCATAGTAAAGAACAGTTAAACTTTTATCACTGTCACATCTGCAAGTTTCAGCCTCCCATTAATGCAGGTGATGGGGAGCTGGCTGCAGCCATGACATTATGTTCCCAGGGGGAGGTAAGGGAATACCCTAAAGAAATGAAAATTCATGGCTCCTCCAGTAACTAAAGCCTCTCTTGGCTCTTCTTGTTTCCTAAAATTAGAAAGTGATTAAATAGGAAAATTGGTTAATTGTCACCTTCTGTTTTTTTTTTCCTAACAAGCAGGTTTTTAGTAGCCTTATGATTTGAGTTGAAGAAACTTGAAGACATGCTGGTGTAGTAATAAGGATAAAACATTTCTCTTTATTATGGTCAGTTACTGCTAATCTGCTTTTAGAGTTTTAACAGGGATTTATAGGGATTCATTTGTGGTTTAGATTTGGAGATAATTAAGTACTTTGCTGCTGCAAAGAAGAAATGGGGAGAGAATTGGCTCAAAGCTAGAAAAAGATTCCTGTACTATCGCATGTATTAAACTTCATTTTATTTGGTTGTCACCCCAATAGGAATGATTAGTGGGTTGTAAAGAAAGAAAATGTATTGCATTACATCTATTAAAGCATGTTTTATATGTAACAGTAATTAAAATATAATTGAAATCATGAGTTCTTCTAATTATTGGCTTTACATAATGCATAGTTAAAGAGTGAGCATCTATAAATGTGTCTTTTTTACATATCCAGAAATGGTCTGCTGGCAGCATTTTAATTAAAGATGGATTAACTAAAATGCAGTTTAATCATTCTGTCATCAAAGGATTTAGACCTCGTTAATTAGCTGCTGATAAATAGGTTTAAACTACAAAAAAATTTAATTTAAAATATGCCAGTTGTTGTGGTGGCCAACAGCTGGCCTGAAGGCCTCACGATTATAATTAATCTCCATTTTATAGCTGGAAGGTGACTGGTTATTAATTACCTTGATGATGTAACGGCAGCGTGGACAGAGCAGGCCTGGGCCGCTGGGGGCGCGAGCAGCTATTGGCTGGCTGGCTGAGTGGCAGCTGGTTCAGCCAATGAGCAGTGGCCGCGCCGCCCCCCCCCCCCGCCCTATATAAGGACAACCATGCGCGGTAGAGGCTGGGTATTGTACGCGAGGCAGGTGGTGAGCGCAGCCATTGCTGGCTCTGGCCTCAGCCACAGCCACAGCCTCAGCCTGTGCTTTGGGATTACTGCAGCGGGCATGCAGCGAGGAGTCCCGGGGAAATCTCTGCCAGCTCTTTCCGTATTACTGAATTACGTACGAAATGTAGGCCAGTGCAGAACTTTGTTCGTAATGGATGTCGTGCCGAGTCGGTGAAGATTTAAAATAGAGATTATTTTTAATGATCATAGTGTTGTAGTGCGGCAGTGGGATCTGTTCTCCATTTATGTATTTAGTAAAGACTGAAAACTATTTGAAATGCCCTCTTGCTATAAATGAAAAGCCAAAAGTCTTGATATTTAGCAAAATTCAGATTGCTTTATTTGATACAGACGGATCAGGCAGCGCTGGGGAACGTGAGGGGTCACTGCCCACTCCATGCTCCGTCGAACCTTGGTTTGTAGCTGCTTTTTATAGTAAGGTTTTCCCTGTAGTAATCAATAATGGTTATTTTTTTGTTATCATAATTCTATCAGGTCAAAAAACATCCGTGGGAGTGCTGTGTGAAATCTCCAGACAATTTGTCTAGCAACCATCCAGTTCAGGTAGATAAAGGACAGCCAAAGTGGGAAGTCTGGCCTTAACAGATAGGTTGTAATTGATTACATGAAGGCAAAAAATTTAGTTTTGCAGAATCTTTCAGGCCGTGGGAAAACCTCGCTTTCCAAACTGGTATCAGATACAATTTACTTAGAACACACAATATTCCTAACAACAGGATTTACACAGAGTAGTTTTAATCATATGTTTCCCTTTATCTAGTTTTATGTCTTATCTAAGTATTGTGGTTTATACAAACTCCAAAACTTCTATGAGTAACACAAAGGTTTTATCAGTTATCACGCTGTGCTCTGGGAGATGTGTAAAAACAAATGCTCTTGAAGGGTTCCTAGCTGCTCGTGGCTGTGGAGGAGCAGAGCAGGAGGAGCCCCTGAATCAGTGCAGCCGGCCTGGCAGGAGCAGGAGCACATGGAGTGTGGGCTTAGCACAGCACACGAGGATGAGTTCCCACCTTCAAAAGGTGTGCTCCTGGTGCCAGTGCTGAGCCTTCCAGCTGGGAGGCAGCGAGGTGACCCTTTTCCCTGCTGTGCCTCACGGGGGCTGTGGCTCTGCAGGCAGCAGGATGCTCGTTTGCATCAGCTCGGTTCCATACCTGTGCTGGTCTCATCACAGCTGGAATTCAGCAATGGCCATCTCTCATCCTAGGCAGGCTTTTTGTGTCCATCCCCTGCTGGGGTTCTTTGCCTGGCTAGAGCCCTGCTGCAGTGCTATGGGCAATCCTCATTTGTGTTCTCTCTAACAGCCCCAGGGCTGGGCTGGCAGCTCTGCAGGAGGCACACACCTCCTGCTTCTGAGCTTCTGCTTACCAAAAACCAGGTGAGGTAGACCTTGACTTGCAAGTCTGTGAGTGGTGACATTAAACCTTTTTATTATTAATCTCTTAATCAGCTCAATTACTGTGAAATACTAACTGTATTTCAGCAGGATTGACAGTTAAAGGTTTCAGTAGCATAATAGTCATAGTATTTGCCTCCACGATCAACTGAGTTTTATGCAGACAAATTGAACACTTCTGACAAATGATAGGTGAATTTTCTGAGTGAAGTTAAAAGAGTTTCAGTAGAATAGTAATTTGACAACCATACTTTTTTAAAAAAAGTCTTGTTTAAAGGCTTCTTAATTGTTAATGTGAAGATTGACTTACTGAAGTGTTATTTACAGAGCATTCTTGGTAACTGTGCTATCTCTAGGGCACCCATTTCATTGTCTTGCCAATCTTCTGGAAAAGCAGCAACTGACTGGGAGGTTATAGGCTTACATAATTGTTGTTTGCCTTTGAACATTGGTAATGAAATGGCTAGCTGAACTTCTGTGAAAAAGCATAACTTGATGAATTTTCAGAGTCAAAAGAGTGTAGAGTCAGATGAAAGACAAATCGAGTGAGTGTCTCCATATACACTTCTTTAAAATCCCAACTTCAAAAGCTCTTGCCCTTTCCTCATACTGGAAAAAGAAAAAACTTGGATTAAACTCCAGCAGTCCTGTTAGAAAAAAAAAAAAAATATATCAATCTGTCTGGAAGAGAGAAGGGAGAAAGGGAGATCATTCCATAGGAAATCACACTACTGCAGTATCAGAGTCATGTTCTCAAAAATCATTCAAAAATTCTGGGTTTGCAAATTGATGGGGGAAATTTTTCTTCATGTGGAATAGATATGAAGAAGAGCTACAAAATGAAGAAACAAAAAGGAAATGTCTCTGTCTATGAGGAAAATGCAATTCCTGATTCTCTAAATTCACCAACCTGTGTAGCTTACACAAAAAGATGAATTATCAGCTCATGTCATATAAGCTCTTCAGTTATTCTTTGCATAAGACAGGTAATTTATAATTCCCAATCATGCAATTAAAATGCTAATTACCCCTCACCTAAATTCTCTGTTCCTGAACTGATATTATCCATTACCTTCCATCATTGCAAATCATATATGACATATGTGACAGTGCTGAGTCTTGGTTTATTTATGGACTTTCTGTTTCATGTGTCTCCAGGTAGTATTAATGGCTTTACCTTGATGGACTTTGTTTCCTGAAGGAATGGTATGCCTTCTGATCTGTGTTGTTTTGTATCTTAAAATATATCTGCATTTTAGGGTAATCTTACCCTCTGCTCCTGCCCTGAGCTCTGGCTTGTGATCAATTTTAGTACAGAGAGCTAACACACTTAGAAATACCAATAGGAATTTTTACATAAGTGAGCACACTTACTTCTGTGCTGCTTCTGCACAGCTCTTCTTTACTTTATAAACATTCTTACTGTATTTACATTAAGAGTAAAAATTGAAAAAATGTAAAAAATGTAGATGGTCTGCCAGTTTCCTGTGTCATAGCTGCTTGCCAAAGTTATGCTTCTTCTGTCATGCTGAACTCAAATAACATTGGTCACTTTCAAGGTTCTATTATTATGCAGAGATGCCTGCACATAAAGACAAATAACTTATTTAAAGAAAATACAGCAAAAACGAGAAGAGAAACTAGATGTTAGAATTCAGAAGGATCAACATGTTTTAAAAATCACATATTATTTCTGCTTGTTCATGATATGAATCAGGACGACTGTAAATAGAGATGCTTCAAAGTATAGCTCCTTTCAGTATCTCTGGTTGATAATAAGCTTCAGCAGCTCTCCTCTGTGAGCATGCAAAATAACCCAGCCAGGGATTTTAATCTAAAATTTTCATTAGGAGTGGTGTAACCAGTTAGTTTAAGAAGTCAGTGCACAGAAGTGTTTTTGTTTCCTGTTGTTCATGGATCTGCAAGTTGTGTTCATAGCAATTTCCAGGCATAAATAAGTAACTATATTGTCTCCAAGGTAGAGAATAAGTTTGCTCATCTGTTCATTGTGCTGTTTTTCTTGTTTGGCTGCAAGTTAGTAATCCATCGTTTGTTCATTAATAGTAAGTTGGGTTATTCCTCCTACACTTCTCCACTCTATTTTACCCTTTTGCAATGAAGTACTGACTTTTTGTTCTTGTTTTTGTATTAAAACAACATCAGAGATGTTTTGTAGTACTGCAGTGTGCTGTTGTGAACTAAATGAAAATAGGATTAGATAGGCTAAGCCTTTAAGCGTCTAGCAGCCCATGGAAAATACATTACATTAGCAGAGTAAGTAGGTTAACAAAGAAAAATGGTCTGTTTTTAAGAACCTCACTATGTCTAGTGTGGGACTAAAGGAAGCACTGCCTGCCCTGCTCCTGTATTCACTGATGAGTTGTTCCTGACACCTTGTCTTCTTTCCTCTGAGCATTTTTCTTTCAGCCTAGTTTGATGTTAAGTGTAAATGCTTTAGTAATCATGGGCAAATTATATTTACTGTGGCTTAAAATTTTTGTGGGATTTTTGCTTTATAGATTTCTTACATGGAGATATTCAGTGTCTAAATGATGAAAATAATGAATTTCAGTCCTGGTATAACTAGAGAGATCAGCTTTGGAATATTTGGCCTTTCATGAATACTTTAGAAAGACTTTGGATTTTAGCCTGTATCAAGGCTATGCTTCATATTTACACCATACAAATGCATAAGGGCACATTCTAGTTGTAATTCAGAAGTAATTCAGTGCACAGGTAACTAATATTCACCTACATCTTCTGATTGTAGTGATAAAAATAAAAGAAGGAACTACAAAAGTCCTCCAACTTCAGTCCAGCGCTCCCTTAAGTTACTGTAGTTTCCAATTTATAGTTGAAGTGCTTGCATTTCAAGGCAACTCTCAAGGCTATGTTCAAAGAACACTGTTTTTGAAGTACACAAAGGTTTCTTTCTATTAAGAGGCAACTTTCTCAAATACATGCCTTCAATATAAACACCATAATGAGATGCTGCCCTACAAGTGTCCTTGACTCTTTTGTACTTGCATGCTTCACAGGGCAAATTGACAGCAGATCTCTCTAATACACAACCTAAAAATCGGGTTTTGAGCTGCCAGTATCCACAGATGCACAGGTGCAGTATCTGGGAATAATGAACAGGATTATTCAGTGGTTTTCTCTCTCTTATCAGAAACCTAGGGATGAGTAATTGTTCCTCTAGCCCAAAGTGATGTGCATGTCTCATTCTGCAGCACTTGGCTGCAGTTGCTGAGGGTGTGGGACCATCAGATATTACTGAGGAGTGTATCGGGTGGTGTTATAGAAACTTGGCGAGGTTTTAATTTTTATTTATTTTTAACAGAGATTGCTCAGATATTCTTGCTGCTTTTAGTTCCTTCTGTATCTCTCTTTTCTCCATGTTTATTATGTTTTCTGTAACTGCATTTCTCATTGGATTTGTAAGATACAGGTCAAAATGCTCAGTTGGATTATTATTTAAAATTTCAACCTTTTTGATTGGGAAGTGTCTTAGTTTCAGGAGTGAATAGCTGAGAAATGCAAATGTTGCTTTTTTATAAATATTTCTTGCAACTCGAAGGGCTGATGATAAGAATTAAAATTAGAGATTATTTATGTACTTCTTTTTGGAAATAAAAATAACACTGCAGAGTGTGTATGGCTATGTTGTATTCTAGTGATGAGGAAGACCTGAAAATAAGCAAAATGTGAGAGCAATCAATACAGATTCTTCTATTCCTCCTGCTTTACGTGTCTTTGTTCTGTAAATTCACTTATATTGAGAAAACTTTTGTCATTAAACTACCTTATTTAATGCAGTTTCAATTCATAGCACACACGATTGTAATTGTAAATGTGTGTTAAATATCAGTAGAAACTGGACCAAAGATGACCATAAAACACAAATATCATCATCAGAGTGATTCTGATAATTTGTCAGACTGTTCTTATAAGGTTTTATTTTAATACCTTTTTAGGCTGTTTTGAAGTTGAGACTCTTTAAACATTCTGGAGATATGTTTGGATGTATGCAGTACTCCATAGGATCTGAAAGTATATACTTGTTCTGTTATTTCTACTGGTGAATAATCCATTTTTTCTGAAAGGGGAGTTTTCTTCTCTCAAGTCAGCACAGCCAGTGAGGCAACTGAGACTCAGCAGAGCAGTGGGGTTAACATTATCTTGTACCTCAGCAAATTTGCTAGGAGGGGAAGTGCACTCATGTCAGATTTACTTGTTGATGGAGACCAGTACTTGTTTTGTTGTTTTTGGTTTTTTTTCATGTAAAAAACAGTGAGTTTGTTTAAAATTGCCTTAACTCTCTGCATATTGTCAGTCAAAGAAAGTGATGGTTTTGGGGAAAAAAAAAAAGGCACCAAACCCAGGATGTTCCTCTACACAGCAACAAACCAGTTGTGTCCAAAGCAATGCACAGCCCATGCTAGCTCTAGCAAAGTTTTGAAGGTGACATGTGAGAAGCCAATGCACCAGTGGTTGATCTGTGTACACCACTGAGGCCATACTTGCATGGTAAGTGATACACACACCCTCTGGAGAAATAGTGCACAAAACATGGCAGGGTGCTTTAAACCTGTGCAAGAAGAGAAGGAGCTGCTTAATTTCTGTACCTGTGTTGGTTGCATTAAAACCTCAGGGCAAAGCATCCAGCACCAACATAAAACTGACTTGAACACACATATCCTCCAATTAAAAACACCAGGAGAAGCTCAGGATGCAGTATTTGCAATGTATGCAGAGTACCAGATTAAATTCCATTCCATCCAGCTATTTCAGACTTTATACATTCATGTTGCTCTTTATGGAAAAAGATTCTTACAGAGTTTTGACAGTGAAATCTTGGTGTGATGAAGCCTAGTGTCAAAATCTGCATTAAGGAACCTGGACTTTACCTACAAAGTCCTTCCCTAATTCTACATACACACTTTATAGCTTTGAAAAGCCAGCCTTGGTCATCAACAGGATATCCAGTCCTTCACTTACCTAGGCCACATTATACAAGGATGTTGGCTGTCTTTGATGGAAGTACTGGATTTTTTTTCCCAATTGCATGAAGTCATACCCTGAAAAAATAAATTCAAAAAAGTGATGTGAATAGTTTTACTAACAGGAAACTCCTCACCTGGCAAAGTTGTACTACCATCAGCTCAATCACATAGATAACCTCTTCTTTCTTAGTCTTCAAAGGAAGTCAGTGATGAAACAGAAACAAAGTTCAGACAACAGCTGGATTACACGAAGCATGTCTTAATTTATTTATTGCTTTTTACTGCTAGTTGGGGAGTACTGCAAGAGGTAACTGCTATTACTGGCTGCATAGTTTCATATTAATTGCAACTATGAATATGTGATCAGTTGTCATATGGAAAAAATGAACCTTGCTCTCCTGCATCACTGATGATAAAAAGATGTTTAGACCCTTCATTATTTGATTTGTACACTTCCTTTTTCAGCTCTTTATAAGGTTACTGGAAGTTCCTGTCTAGAGGACAGTCATTTAAGGTGAAGGGTCTATAAAATACACTGAAAGATGCTTCCGAAAATGTAACTATACATATATTAACTATAATTATTGTGCACAATGTTTGTGTATAGTGTCATGTCTTACAGAGTAAACCTTGCCTGCAAGCAAATGTTTCTGTATGAAATGTCCATTTCCATGAAAGAATGTCTGTGTCAGAGAAAATTACACTTCAGGTGATAAATTTTATTTGCTCAGTTTAGTGAGATCTCTGCTGGGTTCTCACCATGTCAGGGTTTCTCCTTAGCTTCTCTGGCATTTGTCTTACTTACTGCCATTATTCATTTATGGGCCAAAACAAACTTAGTGTTTTCTGCCTTGTAATCCACCATGGTATTTTGAACAGAAAAGAGATCTTGTAAGCAGGGTGTCCCTCTGCTGAGTCTCTAAGTGGAGGCTTTTCTTTTTTTTCATATGTGATTAATTTGTATGTTTTATTTTGTTTCTCTTTAAATACTGTTATTTTGTAAATTTTAAAATCCAGTTTAGATTTACATGCATGTAATGTCTTTAATATCTTTTGAATTTGAATTGTGTTCTGTGTCTTGCTGCTGAAGAAGGACAAAATCACAACATCTCTATTCTTTGAATAGCACCATTATCACTCTGTGTTAATGAAATTATTTCAGTATTACAAGAAATGAGGTTTTGGAATTCATTCAGTATTACAGGGAATTGGATTGTAACTAGAGCATATTTCAAAGAGAATAAAAGGATCCATGATATGTGCTTAGCTCGTAAAGCACCTAATCCTATATTAATTGTGCTTTGGGCACATCTGCCCTCATGTGAAGGGGACTTTGACAGCGAAGATGAAAATACTGTAATACTTTCTAAGGCCAAACAGCTCCTCCAGCAGGAAGGCAGTGAAAGAGGGGTTCCACAGTCTGTTCTTTCTTCCTTTCCCTGTCCCAAGCACCCACAAAAGCAAACAATGCTCTGTTGTACTGTGCTTTATAGGCTGCAAGAGACTCGGCCTCACGTTACCACGTGATCTTGCTCTTGGGATTGAGTTGTGTTAATTTTTTTCCCCACGTTTGGGTAGAAAAGATCATAGAGGTATTTAGGTACCACAGTCTGAAATTGAGTAAGTCTTCTTATGTTTTCTCCTTGTCTCTTGTGCTACAGACAAGAAAACATGAGACTGTCCATTCCAGCCTGGACTGTAATGCAGAAAATACCTGGTTTTATGAGAATGGAGAGTTCTGCTGGCTTGTCTGGAGAGGAGGATGAACAGCATAGTCAGATGCAAATCAGGCTTAGGGGATATTTAGTGCAGCTTCCAGCAGAAGGTGTCTGTGAGGTAGTAAAAATGAGAGGGCTTCTGCTGAAATTATTTTGAAGACTTTGACCAGTCTGGCAAGCTCCTTCCTCCATGAAGGGCTGCTTGGACTTCACTTTTCCTGAATCTACATGACATAGATTGAAGGCAGCAGAACTGAAAAGAAGGATCACGGATGTGGTTGTGTACCTGAAATGCAGCAATGCAGTGGTTTTCTCAATTCCACTTTGGAGAGTTTGGCCAGCTTTACCAGCTTCAGCATTTAAACTGCTACCATCCTGTTTGTTCTGTAGTCAGATGAACTCTCTTGCCAACAGTCATTTCCCTTTTGCTGTTGAGCTGTAAGGAAAACAATTACCATTTGAGGTCGCTGAGGTGCACTTGAGCCCCTCTTTGCTGCAGAGGTGCTTAGTGGCTTTGTGGAAATGGTGTGCAGCTCTGCAGGGCTGCTGAGCTGTGGATGTGGGGCAGTTGGAGTGTTCAGCTGAGCAGAAATGGGCAGAGAGCCTTGTTGGGCAGCTGGGGACTTACACCAGCACAGCTGTACTCAAGCAGAACTTGTTTTTCTCCCTATCTTGGGGTGATTTTGCATGAATCATTAATTACCCCCTTTGTTTCTTTGCAGCCTGTTCCAGCACTACTGCTACACTCGGGGTGGCATGCGCCACACCTCCTACACGTGCATCTGTGGCAGGTAAGAGGATGATTTACACTGAACTGTGTAATCTTTATCATCAGCTTCCCCCTGGATATTTGTAAAACTGGTCCTTTTAGGGATGTCATGTGTTTGCAAATGCCATCAGGGTGAGTTCTGACCTGTTTTCACTAGAAAAGACAAAGAGAGGTAGCTACCTCTGTCTGCTGACATAACTTGGTAATAGATTCTGCTGCACTCCAGAGGTTCCCAACGACTGCTGCTGCTGCCAAATTTGTGCTTATGCTCACCCCTGTGCTGCAGTTGACTTTTTTATTAAATAGTATAATGGAAAGGGGCTTTAGAGATATTCTCTGTTGCTCAAAAATACTTTCTTTGAAATACACCTTAAGTATTTCTTATCATCCTCAAAATTCTCTGTTTCAAAGATTAGGATGCAGTTAAACAAATCTCTTTGGAATTTGGAATTTTTTGCTCTCTCTGTTTCTTGCTGAACAGCTAGTGTTGAAGATTACTGTATTTGGGAAAGTAGTATAAAAGTTCTCCCTGCAGTTGTAGAAATGCACAAGAGAACAGTGTGGGATACATGCTGAAGAACAGCTGTGTGCTTCATGCAGAGATTAATCTTACATAGTGGAATTAATCTAATCAGAGATGTATGACAGATGAGCCATATATGTTGGTATATATGTTCCACTTGTTCTGCTGCTACTCAGAAACATTTGCCCTACACTGAAGTCACATACACTTACAAAAGATAATTTTTATGTTAATGACAATAGTGCTATATTGCTTTCAAGATACTAAGAACAATTAGCACCTTCACTTCTTTCTTACTCAATTGTTTATTTGTAAATGCAGTTTTCCAATCTATATGCAAAATTGCAGCAGGAGCATGAGCAGCTTTATGGCAAATTGTGTATCTAAACTGTCTGAAAAGGTTCCTGGTTTAAATACCCTTGTGTAACTTGAGAATTAACATTCCAGTGAAATGAGACTCCATCTCTAAGCTTTTGTCACAGACAGTGATGTTATGATTTTTCACAGCCGTGCTGACTTCACATTCACTTACAGTGGATCAGAACCTGTGCTGCAGGATCTGATTTGGGTGCTGGTGATCAAATCACTTTCCTAAACCTATAGAAATGTCAAGTCAATGTTTGTGCAGTGTGTCCTTGTGACCTGTGGGAGCAGGCTGAACTCTCCACAGGACTGAAAAACCCAGGACCTGCATTAACATCTTGGGGAACCCAGGAGGAGAAAAGCTCCCAGAGTAGCTCAAAACTGGGGGCTGACAGGAGCTCCCTGGGCATTCTGTCCTGCTCTGCAGGGCATGGGGATGGTGTTAGAGCTGCCTCTGATCTGCTGGAGGATTTAAAACATAGAGAAGGGCATCTTGGAATGCAAGATCCTAACAACATTGTGACTCACTGTCATCCTTAGGAGCTGGCACTGTATCCTACCGTTAGAGTTAAAAGTGCAGACAAACTTGATTTAAAAAAAAATAATTACATGAGACAGCAATTTACAGACAAAGATCTTTGTATTCTATATTCTGACTATGAGTGATGAAGAATGAATAATATTGACAGTTTTAAGCTAGCTCCTAATAAATTAATGAATTCAATTAACATAATAATGGCAAAATAATGGCAAAAGGAATAGACATTTTTTAATACTGTGAAAATGTCATGCATAGTAAATATTTCACTTAACTACATTTACAGCTAAAAATAGCTTTTGCAATTAGGATTTTTGAATGTTTTATTCTACTGAATTTTGTATTTTTCCTGAACACTTAAAATGGGTATATTTTGACAGGATCTTTTGTTTTTAGATTACAGGCCTGATGATAGTTTCCACAGAAAAGAATAATCCTTTTAAATCCTTGTTTAAAAAACAAGTTTGTTATTCAAATCTTTCTTGAAATATGCTGATTAAGCTGGAAATCAGGAGTAATCAATACGATATTTCAGTACAGAAATAAATCACTTCTGATGTGATGGGTACATTTATTTACTGCTGTCCCTGTGCAGTGTTAAGTTCTTGAGGAGATGCTAAATGAATATTTGGTGTGACTGAAAGTGCTTAATGTGTTCACTGTTATTATGAGAATAATAACACACATTGGTGAGTGTGACAGGGTGTTACCTTTCGAGATTAGTCCTGTGGTTAGTGATACTTTCAAACACTGTCATCTGGGGAGTGGTTTGAAGTGCAGACATCACTGTCATGAAAAGAGAATGGGAGCATTTATCGAGCATACTTGGATATATTTGGCACTTATCTACAAAATGCTATCTCCAAGTAGTGTCCAAATGCTAATGAATTATTCACTGCAGTGTCCTAGGGTACCAAGGAACCATTTTTACAAATGGGTAGAGAAAGGTGATGCATTCCCCTGTGTCCTGGTGATGCTAGGGTGGATGGTATCTGCTGGGAAGCAGGTGCAGAGGCGTTAGGTGGTGGTGGAGGCATTGGTATCTCTAGAACCACCACAGGAGCCACCATCAGCTGCTGCTTGTTACTCTTGTCTTAGACTCACATTCACATCTTGACTGATGTCTCTGGGCAGATGACAGTTCTCATCCTGTGCTATCAGTCATTAAGAATAACACTGTGCAGTGAAATGTCTCCTTCTGTCTGAGGGTCAGCATAAGTGAAGCTTTTTGGGCCAGATTAGGATACTTATTGGATCTGCTTTTCTTGCTTTCACTTCAGTGAAACAACTTTTTAAGATTTCATGCCTTAGACAAAAACGTGGCAAGAAAGGTTAATGCTTTCTTCTGGGGTGATTCTATGATGATTTAAATCATGATGGAAATATGTTCCAGTTTTATTCAATGGTCTTTTGTTTTTTCTTTAGATGTTCTTAATGTAGAGCTACTAGATACACTTTTTGTAGTGCTTGATGCTCAGCATAGTTCTATCCTTAAAGTATTGCTGACATTTCTCCTCTTTCTTATAATAATTTGTTTTCAGGGTGCTTTCTAATCTAAAATGCTTCTTGGGGGATTGTTTTCCTTTGCTAATAATCAGAATCTCTTACTATGGTTTGCATGCTCAGCGGTGTTAATTTGCAGCTCTTTTGCTGCTTTGTGCTATTCTTTCTGTATGTCTTTGGCACCAGTTAGAAGCAAGTTGTTGAAGGAATAGAAGTGGATACACAGAAACCTCGAGGATTTTTCAGGTTGGCTGCCTGAAGGTGAGCACTGGCATCCTGACACATGGTGATTTTCAGAGGTGCTGACTGAAAAGAAGGCAGTGATCCTCGCCTCCCCGCAGCACTTCATCCTTAACCATCCTTAAGACTTGGTGTTCTAATGCTAGACCTTGCAACTGTTGCCTCTTGAAAATTAAAGAAGAGGCTTCTTTATGAGCCTTCTGCATGAAGGCTCCTTTGCTTTGCCAGTGGCTGCGGGTTTTGTTTAAATTGTTCTAAAGCTACCTTGAAAGGCTTACTGAATTAGTGTGAACTATTTCTGGCTAACTGTAGCATTTACCTTGTGGGTACACATAATTTCTGTAGCATTGCTCCAGAAGCATCTTCCTGCCTTCATCTCAGGACAGTGGTAAAGATGCACCCTACGGGGGAGATTGGATGTGCACCTCTTAGCAGGAACCTGCTGGAGGTTTCCATACTGCTGTCTTAATTTGGGTCACTGGTGCATTTCTGAGTCAAGCTGTCCCACTCATCCTCAGCTGCAGGGCCTGCTCAGACCCAGGGATCAGTACTGCAGTGCACATGCTGGATTTGTTTTGGGTGAAAAGCAGCTGGAGAGCTTTCAGGAGCATGTTGGCTCTGCCGTGGTTGCTAATGGGTGTTGAGCCCAGGGTATCTGCCCAGAGCCAGTCCTGGGGGAGCAGATCCTCTCACACCAATAAATCCCAGCAGCCAAACCCCTGAAATGCATATGGTGTGCAGATCTGGTCTTCAGCACCAACTGTGCTCTCTGTGCTGTGATCCTGTGTGTGTGACAGAGCCAAGATGTGCCTGACAGATCAAGAGCCTCCAATGCCAAGAAAGATTGTGCCTGCTTAACGCTTTATCACCGGTGCTGGAAAACAGATCCGTCATGCAGTTCCCATCACAGTTGGTGCTGAGCCTAGCAGAAATATTTTGTAAACTAAAACCTTTACATTATAATGTGCAAAAACCCCCCCTCATCTTTGTATTTGCAGTGTGTTTTGTTGAAAGCATTTGTGCAGTTGTCAAATTCGAGTACATGACTTATTTACGCACTGGTATGGTATATATTGCTGAAGGTGCCAGCATATCTTGATGAGTAAATGAGCTGTCTGCAAATACATAAGCATGGAGTCATGCCCTTAAGGTTCATGATAATTTTTTTAAAGTTGATCATAAATATCTGCATGTGCTGTTTGCTTTTCCTGCTTTATCCCTAGCTTTGGAAGGAGACAAGGAGTAGTATCTGCAGCTAAATTCCTGACAAACTGCTGTGGAGTATGTATGTGCATGCCAGCTGTTGGTGTTTTTTTATTACTTCTTGTGTTTTTCCTTGAACACCAAACTGTCGTGCAAGGTCATTCCAGTTCCTTCCATATCCCATCCTCCCACTTGGGAAGCAGTTCTTGAGGGAGGAAGTGAAGGTGCATCCTCCCTATGCTGATAGTGCAGCTCAGCAGTGGGAGCAGCCTGCACCCCTGGCACCTGACACTGCTCCCACTGGACACAGTACCTGGCACAGAAGACCTTTTCTTTTGATTGCACTCCATTACCCTACTACAAATTTTTTCTTCAGAATGATGAGACAAATTTTGGAAGTGTGGAAAATATTCCAACAGTGCCCAGGAGACAGAACATCTCAGAAAGATGACTGTCTTTATCTTGTATACAGGCTTTCTAGGTCCATTTTTAGCTATCTGCTCTGCAGCAGAGGTTCTCAAGTCCAGAATCCAGCAAGGAAAAAACGTCCAGCCAGTTGTGACACTGTGCTCAAGCCATTGGACCAACATGACAAAATGAATGTGTTGCAGCCTTAGTTCTGTTCAAAACCATCCCCATGATTCTGAAATATCATCTTTCATTGTCTTACTGCATAGTGATTCTTATATGCTGAAAAAACTTAACAATAAGTACTTACTGTTTTCAAAATGTCAGTGTAGAGTCATCCAGGTCGCAAAAGCCCTCTGAGATCATCCAGACTATCCATTGACCCAGCACTGCCAAGTTCACTGCTAAACTGTGTCCCCAGGTGCCACAGCTACATGTCCTTTTAAATACTTCCAGGGATGCAGTCCAGCCATTTAGATTGAGAGTCTGCAGAAACTTACCACTTTCTGCTCCATAATCATGGTTTATGGAATTATCTGAAGGACTGATGATCTGTTAAGTATCTAATATCACAAGTACTTTATGTGTCTTGAAGGTAGTCTCTTTTTGGATAGAGTGCATGCTTACTGTTTTTGTAATTGCACACATCAGAAGTCTAATATGAGAAGTATGTCAGATGTCACATTTATTCCAGATACAACAAAAGATCAGTCGAAATTGAGCCTCAGATTCCTGTCATCCAAGATACAAAGCTGTTCCAGCATCACAACTTGAAAGAGCTAAATTTGAGCAGGGTGACCAGTGAAATGTTTGGATGAAAGCTGAGGTACAGACTGGCAAGTGAGCTGGAGGGGTCAGAGAGGAACTGCAGGAACCTGTCCCAACGTATATTTTTGGATGTGATGTAATTCTTCCAGCTTTTTGAAGAGAAAAAGCAAGAGCATCTGTATGAAGAGAACAGTAAAATAAACATAGGCAGAGCCTGAGCTATTTATCAGCCTTTTAACTGACATTTTATAGACCCAGAGGAATGTAAGTAGGCAAAAGAGAATCCCAAGGCCAAATGTAGGTCACCTGGTGGATCATGCAACTTCAGAACAACAGAACAAGTGTCCATCCTTTAGTCTTGTGAATTCAGCAGTTTACTCTGCAAGGTTTCCAGGGATAAAAATTTTTTCTTTGCAATGTGATTTTTCGACAGCAGGTAAGAAGAGAGTGACAATTTTCATACCTGCTCCTGCTGCTGGCATTGTAAGCTGTGACTGTTCCCCAAGCAGTGCATCCCCTTCAGCAGAGACCACCTGTAGCCATTCCAGAGGGGAATTGGAGCTTTTCCCTCCAACAGCTCAATTTCTCCAATGCTAATGTTTCCTAGAGTGTTTCAAATGTCAGGTTTTACTCCATTGGAAGTTAGTTTATTTTATGCCTCAGACCACTTAACCTCAAATATGGAAAAATAGCACTAAGTAATTAAAAAAAGAATAAATTAAACAACCAAAAAAATCCCACCAGATAATAATAAATGGGTGTAAATTGAAAAATTACTTGTGCTTAATTATTTCCTTTACAAAACTGTCATGGGTATAGGAAATACTCATATGAACTGTGCCATGTTCCTTCTGCAGCAAGGTCCTGTCTTACAGCCAGAGTAGCAGAATTCCTGTGCAATGCCCATCTCTGCTGCACAAGTGGTGGGGCAGCCCACAGCAGGGCAGGGATTGTGACAGCTCTCACAGGCTGCTTTTTATGTGAACACACTCATGCCTACAGTGTTCCTTCTTATGTCCTAAGAACGTGTGTCTTAATGTTTCTTCTTCCACTGATTGTGCTAATTTTCTTTTTGCCCATCAGTGGGGAGAACTCATCTGTTTTGCACTATGGCCATGCTGGAGCCCCGAATGATAAGACAATTGAAGATGGAGACTTATGGTAAGTAAGGGGTTAGAGCTTGCTTGAGATTTTTTTGTTTCACTACTGCTGTTTCCATGCAGGAATTGTAAGTACTCTCGGAAAAAGGATGACTGCATACTGATAAAAAGTCTAAATCTTTAAAATAGAAGGTAGCTTTGCTTGCCAAAGTATTCTGGTTTCTTCCAAAGGTCCTGTACACCTGTATCTCCAGTTGGATGGGAGAAGATACTGTTTCAAACACTTCTGGATTAGAGGCACTTAGAAGTTAGTTTAGGAAATGGCTGTATTCTGAGTACAAGGGAAGTTGCAAAATTTGTCATCTGAGTTTGCTCTTGGACCTCAGATTCAAACCTCAGCTCCAGGCCTCAGCTCTGGTGGTAGGGTGGAGGATCACAAGAGTGTTGGCTACTTTTAGAGAATTGCATCAAATTGCAGAATGGAGTAGATCTTAGAAATGCCTATGTGCACACAGACACCCCAACAAGAAAGTAGAGATTAGAGCATGTGAAGAGCTCAAGCTTGGTTCAGGTCAGGAAAGGCTTCTTCTAGCTCTGTGTTGTGTCAAAAACTTCCTATAGAGATTTACTTAGAGTTTAGTGCAAGTACCATAAGATTTTCTCTATGTGTACTACATGTCCACATGCTTTGCAGTATCACTGCAGGTAAAAGCAGAATGAATGGAAGCATCAAATACATTCCCATAAATTGACAGACAGACCTTTTTGTGTGATGTGTAATATATCAGTTCATAACTTTCATACTTTGCTCCCGAAGACATGGGTCAAAAAGCCTTTGTTTATAAAAATGCAGAACTAGTTTTGGAGAAGTTAAATGTCCTCACTGACATTCAGTGGAGGAATTGTGTTGGATTACCTTTGTAGCCTGTGCAGGAAGAGTGCAGGTATGTATTTTCACAGTGGAATGTGAATGTATGAAGGAGAGCAAATTAGTATTATCATCGATAAGCTCAAAACCTATTATGGAAAACAAATTGAATCTCAGAAGTTAAAAAATATGCCTTGTTGGCTAAAGTTCCAGGCACACAGCGTTAGCTAAAGTTCCAGATGCTGCACAGTGAATTTAAGGAATTGCAGGTAGATAATTTCTATATAATAGTGTAAAAACTTTTTTTAAAACTTCTTGTACAATAGTTTATGTATTATCTTCATCTGTGGTTAATAGCTTGCTAAACCCATCAAATAATGAAGTTAATTTCTTTCAGGGCAATAGTTTTGATTTATGATTATGTTGTGTTTGAGTAGATAATATGCTATGAGCATTTTTTGATCAGGAAAAACATACCAACGTAAAAGTGTACCAGCTGTGTCATTGAATTAAATTTAAAAAAGAAGGTTTGTAGCATACAGGAAATCTCAGCCTATGTTACTGAGAGAAGATACGTCACAGTGCATTATGATATCCCATATTTAAAGCTAAGGTCTTTAAATGGTGAGGGAGACCTCAGGGTGGAGGGTATGTGTAGCAATCTTTCACTTACAGTCTCCAAGGACAGTTTAGTGGAGGGCTGTAGTCCTTCTTAAACCACAAGATTCTTTGCAAACCCCTATTTTCTGCAGTACTGGAAATGTCTTTAAAATACGTTTGGGTTTTATCTGCCTCAGGTATCTCAGTGTCAGGAAACCATAACCTACCAAATACATCGATCACTTCAGCATTTCAAAACTGCTGAGCAGCACCTCTGCCTCAACAAAGAGAGCAAGGTTTGACAGAGTCTGGAGTAACCTCCTGCCCAAATGGTGCAGTGGCACCGTGATCTTGGTGAGAAGATGCTTTCAGGTGCAGGTGGTGTCAGCAAAGAGTGCCCCAGATGCACAGGCGCCTGTCAGGCTCCAGCCACTGCCCTGCCTCTCCCACTGGCTGATACCCATAGAGCACACTCTGATCCACACTGGCTTCTTAGTGTTTATCTCAAGGGAGAATAAAAAATTAATAAGAAAAAGTGATTTAATTTCTGTAAAGACAATTTAACAACACGCTTGTTTTTCACAGCTAAAAATAATGTTTCAGAAAAAGTCTTGAGGTGTAGCATACATGAGCAGTATACAAATTCTGCCAATGCACTACCTGAGTGTTTTCACTGTGTGCCTTTACAAATGTCTGATTTGGGTGTAGAAGGGGTGTGTGTGTGTGTGCATGTGCATACAGAGGAGGCATTAAAATGACAGTGTGCTGATATGTCTAGATATATTAGCATTTGTATATTGGCTTTCAATTAAGCTTTTTAATAGCTATGGGGAGCCCTCTGTTGGATAGTCTTAGGAAGCCCTGAACATGGGGGAAAATAGACTTTATTTTTGGTGAAAAAGAGCTAAGAGTATTTTAAGGGTTATTTCTACTTCTGCCAGCGCTTTGGCATAACATTAATTTAACTATCCATAGGGTTGTATATAATAGAGTTGGGAGAGTGGGTATTGGGTATGATTTTTAATAAATTATTCAGTAGAATTTCATATCTTTTTCTCAACATTACTTAGTGGATATGAATAACATTCATGGGTTTTGCAGAAATGTGCTGCTCAGTTTTTATATGTACAAAGCAGTGCAGTGTTGTAAGTATCATAAATAAGTCAACTAAGCACCTGGATATTAGAAAAATACATTTGGAAGACTAAGGCTTTGCTTCTGTGAAATGCTTGAATGCATGTGTTTGCTCTCTTAAAAGTATAAGTAACAAGGATTTAGTTCCATCAAAAGAAGATCATAGGCCAAAATACTTGTGCTATTGCATTTTTATATCTTTTTAAAGACTGTTATTCTGACTTCTTTGTCAAAAGCTGTGGCAGGTTTAGAAAAGCCTGGCTTTATGATGTTCTTTTTTTTTTTTTAATTAACCTATATCAAGTGGGTTTATTGCTTCTGTAAGCTACTGGTATGGAATTGCATCTCTGATGCTGCATCATAATCCACACTTTTTATAGGTACAGTTTCTGCACTAAAAGATCCCAGTGCAAAACAAAGTGCAAATCAAGGGAATTTCTGACACTTCTTTTTAATACAAACTGTCTTGCTAAGCAGGGCTATCGTTTTCGATCTGTTAAATATTGAAATAGCTATCTAACACAAAGCACTGTGATTGACAGAGAAAGAAATCAGTATTTTTAGGGAAGTTAAGAATTCAGGGTACAGATATTTAACTGGTATGGATATTAAAAGCAAATATTGCAATAGCAGCAAGTGTTCTGTATAAATGATTCATGTACTATGGCATTCTTTGGTGAACATTGAAATTATCAATTTTCTCTAAACCAAACACTTTCCCTAAGGAGGTGTCTCTTTACTCTGTGGTCAGAAAGGTCATCCAGATAAATGGGTAGGCTGAGTCACCATTGTAGGCACTTAGCCTTTTAGTCACTATTAACTTTAAATAAAATTTACTTGGATTGTTGCAAATCACAGCTTGCAGTGATGATGTAGGGCCAGGCTGTTCACAAATACTGATTTTCTTCTGTCATCTTAAAGCTCTGACAGCTTGGATTGGAACTGATCCCTGGACTGAGGTTCACTGCATCCTCTCCAGGTATTGCATTACTAATTGGATGCCAAGGCCCCTTCTGTTTCTGTACTGAGGCTGTAACTGCATTTGGTAGTAGGGAAAGTGGAGTCATAAGCTGAGGCTTCCAGCATTTTGGAAAACCAAAGGTCTTTCAAAGTTTGGTGAGGTGTAGAATGAAATTAAAAGCTGCTACTCAAGAAGACAATAACCCAAATAAATTGAAGGAATAGAGATCTGAGTCCTTTAGGCACAAATCAAGAGCAAATGTGCACCTGGAACTCCTGCTCATCAAATGGCAGCCCCCACTGGCTCATTCTTCTGGGCAAGTGTCTCATGAGCAGTTTTGCTTTTGCTCACACTGCAGAAAGATATTGGTTCAATGGTTAGAGGGCCCTTGTGGGAGGTGGAAACTGGTTTCAGCTCTCCTAAACTGATCTCTGACTTCGGCTGGAAGTTATGACTTGACCCTGGGAAGCAGCACCCAGAACAAGTTCAGTAAGAGCCAGCGTGCCTCTAGGAAAAGTGTTTTGTCTCAACAAATCAGCATCTGCCATCTGGAAAACAAAAGCTTCCTTAAAAATAATGGAAGCAAATTGCCTTGGGTCCTCCTTTCTGCTTGCTGCCCTTGCCCTGCCAGTGCTGCAGTGTGGAGTTACACCATGGCTGGGGAGAGAGGGGAAGGGAGAACACTGGACATCAAAGCCATATGCAGCACAGAAAGGGGCAAGGCAAATGTCTCTGCTCACCTCTGTGGTCTGCTGGTTTGTTCTAGAAACCATCAGAGATGTGACCCTGAGTGTATCTTTCATGTTTTGATTTGAGAAGTTTTTTGAGTAAAATTGTAGTTTATTGCATTTGATTTGCAGCCTGGTGGCTCGTGCAGCCTGACTTTGTGGGTTCCTTGCTTTGCTGCGTGCCAAATGCAAGGCAGGAGTTGACTGTTCTGTTGCAGCTGATCAACAAGGCTCCTTCAATGGTTGGCAAATAGAAAGTGCTTCTGTGATCTTAAAATTAAGATTGATTCTTCATGATGAGGTTTACACTTAAATAATAGAAAAGTAAGAAAATCAGCCTAAGCCCAGATGTAACTGAAATAGATACAGCTATTACCTGAGGTGCTTTTCTGCAGGTGTCATGAGTTGCAGGTCTTGGTATTTTTATGGCATCTGACAAATGTACCTCAGTGAAAATTCAGCACTTTGTAAACAATTCTCATTGGCAGGTTCACTGACCTTCAAGCACTTAATGACATTTTTGGGGGTTAGTAGGTCCATTTTGGCTCTGCAAAATAATTAAAATAATTGTCTATTCTGCTAAAAAAACCCACCAAAAAGCATATTTTTAATGTTTCAAAATATCCCCCAAAGTTACAGTGTTAATGAACAACAGAGCTGAGGCTGTGCAGGGTCTGCTCCACACCCCAAGGAAGATGGGCACTCACCTGGGTCAGGGCCTGCTGCAGCCCTGGCAGCTGGAAGGGGGACACTGGTCCTCACTGGAGCCAGGGCCAGAGTGTAATTTATTTAGAGAGCTTGGGTGAGAGTATAAATAAGGGGAGTACAACCAGCATCAACTTCTTGGGGAGTGCAGCAGACCTAAGAGAGACTCCATTAACCTTGTATTCACAGTGGGACTATCTATTACTTATAAAATAAAACTAGCTTTTAGAAATTTAAATAGAAGTAGGTTGGATCATCGGGAACTTTTAACTCACACTGTTCACTTACTGATTACTTATTTTATAGAAATAACTTATGATTTCAATGACAGCAGAGTACAATATCCTAGAATGTGTCTCACTGCTGTTCCCATAGTGTGCCATGACTGCTGTGGATGATAGTAAAACAAGTTGTACATGGAAATAGTTTTATTGCAGTCAGCTATCAGAAAGCTTTGTTAGTGTTAGAAAACCAAACACATCTGTCATAAAAGTACAATCTTAGCATAATGTTAAATGATTTAAATGTGTCTTGGCCATACCAACAAACACAGTTATTTGCTGAGTCAAATTATAGAGCTGGGGATATGGAAAATTGTCTAGTATTGCAAAAAGCCTTTATCTGAATAGTTTAACTCTGAGACGTATTTTTGTTTCTGCTTCTTAATATCCCAGTGCAAATTTAAGTTATCAGAATAATAGTGACAGCAGGGGGCACTAAAGTAAGAGCTGTGGAAAGAAGTGAGCTTTGCCCAAGTTTCCATATTGGTGACATCCTGTGCTTGCCAGAGCATACACTCAGCAGCCTTCTGGGAGCACTGCCTTTACATGTTTTTGTTCTGTTCAAGTTGTCAAACTTAGGTTTGTTCCTTTCCTATTGACACTTGTATGTAGCTTTTGGTATTTTCTTTTTGCTATTACCTGTGTTGCTCTCAAAAGATCCTTCTAGGACCTCTCCTATTGTCATTTCAGAAGCTTTGTTCATCAAAGGGAGTTCTTCCTGGCTGCAAGTACAGGTAGTTGTGAAAGGTTTTTCTGGATGAAGCAGAAAACAAAGATGTTGAATGTTTGGGGCTTTTTATTTTTAATGATTGAAAAGGGACAAAGGCTCCCTGGAGTGGCTGGTCACTCCAAGGTGTGTGGAGAAGGGGAGGGTTATGCTGGGTGTCAGGGAAAGGTTCTGCTCCCCCAGAGGGTGCCGGCACTGCCCAGGCTCCCCAGGAATGGTCCCAGCCCCGAGGCTGGCAGAGCTCCAGGAGCGTTTGGGCAGCGCTGCCGGGGATCACAGGGGGATTGCTGGGGGTCTGCAGGGACAGGGGCTGGGCTGGGTGATCCTGATGGGTCCCTCCAACTCAGCCTATTCTGTGATTCTGTGAAGAATATCACAAAAGAAAGTTGCTTCTTGCAAGAGCTAGGCAGATTCAGTTGTTCATGGCTAAGCCTTCTATTGGCTAAAATAAAAGTTACTTTGCTGATTTTTAATTCTTCGATCTCAAAGCATAATGTACAGTTTTCTATAATCAAAAGATTTATCAATTCATGTATAATCCATGTGTATTTATCTTTTATATGTGCAGACACTACACATGTGCAGTATACATACTGCATTGAAGCTCTATCCTCATATTGACTGGAATATTATATAGTTTTATTTGTAGGAAATGCGCTGTTCTCTTCTTTGGAGGAATGAGTAAGTGTAAGACTTTCTGTGAATACTGAGTGGCTCTCATCTACTTTAGGAAAATATTGGAAAATTTTCAATAAGTCAGAAAAGATTTAGGTGAGCTTGAAAAAGTATACCAGAAAAGATGATCAAAGTTTGCTGTATCTGTTTTCCAAACTCTTTTTTGAATTCTCAGTATTTTATCGAGTTTTATGATACTAGTATCCACCTAGAACCAAAACTCATTTGTCCAGGTGGGGGCAGTGTTGCATTTAAAAAGCAGGAACTGACCCTCTTTTTCCATCAGATAATAGAAGTCCTTCCTTTTCCAACCCAAGTCCTTCAGTGTCTGCTATTAAAACCATCTATCCTATGGTACAAAATATTATATTTATTACTTCTTGAAAGCACTGCTTTCAGGATGTTAATGTGCCAGATGTAAATGCTCAACTATTTTATGTGGGTGAGACTAGTATTTTCATTTGGCCTTGCGCACTTTTATGCATTTTGAAGTTCAGTGCTGTAATATGCAAAAATTATGGTTGGCTTTAACTTTTCAGTCTGCAGTTTTGAAACGGCTTGTTTGTAGTAATGGTTTTGTTTCTAATAATAATACAAAGTACATTGCTACTACTTACTGGTTGATTGCAAAATTAACTGGCTATCCATTTCTGAAATAATTTCTTTGGCTTGATTCCTCTCGTTTGATTAATATTTACTGTTTTCATCAAGTGTAGGTATTTTTCATTTTGTTGTACCTATGGACTATATTAATTTTATGCTAATTCAGAAAAATTGGAGTGGATTAAAAATAGAGAAATGTATTTGCTGGAATTAACAATAATTTTGCTGTAATTGAATGTGCTCTGTTAGTACTAGTTAATTCAGGCTGTGATGTTGCTTACTGTCAGAAATGTATAAGCTTTTTCACCAAAGCCCAGATTGCTAAGTATTAGCAGTGTGTTTGCTGTAGCAAATTTTAGCTTTCCTTAAAGTGCTCTATGACGGTCTGCCTTGCAATTTTTGCTGTCTATAATGCATGTAAAATGTCTTTTTAATTGTCAGCTGTGAGTTTTATCTGTCATTGTTTTAGTGTAGCATTCACAGCATATTCTGGAAAAACTGGCTGCTGTTGGAGTTGTACTTTTTGTGGTGGTCTTTAACACAAATACACATGAAGTGTGATAGAAGTACTCTTGATGGATGTTGCTTGTGTTGGATAGAATTCAGCAGCAAAATCTTTCACAGTGGTGTGGGGAACTCCGTTGGGTAGGTCAAAATACAATTTTAGTGGGAGTCTGCCTGGCTTTTAAATCACTCTATGGCTCAGAGGGAAGGTCCAGTTAGTCCCCAACACAACTTCTGTGTGCTCTCCCTGAACCAGATGTAATTCCCAGTCCTTGTATTCAGGTCAGTGTTAGGTCTCTTGTGTCTGTCCAGAGAATCTGTTGTTACCCCACTGCAGAGACACAGTCTGGCAGAGCCTCGGACGGAGTCCTGCTGGTGTGGTGCTGCCCCATACCTGGGCTGAGCCCACTGAGCTGGTCAGGGCAGGAACATTTCTAATTGCAGAATGCAGTGCTGTATTTCCACTTCAGGTGCTGCTATGAGGAGTGGGTGCTTCTTTCAAATAGGAAAGAAATGTTCTTGCAGGCTAAATAACATACTTGGCTGGGGGAATAGGCAGCCTCCTTTTTGGAAATACTGTTTGCTACCTTCTTTACTGTGCACCTGACTTGGACTTTTGGACATGTCCATGGAAAGGGTAGCAACTGTCTTCTCAGGGTTTTTTCATTCAGTTGTTAGCTTCTGTAGAGTATTCTTAAACTCTCATCTGTTGTGTTCCAATTGAGAACTGATAATTTGGAGGTTCCTTGAACAATCAACAAAAAAGCCCGTAAGCTGTCAAAAAAGCTAACTGAACCTGTGCCATTGGACACTGGCCCAGTTTTCATCATGGAAAGACATTGGAACCACGTGAGCATGCACATACACACATAAGAAAACGTGACAATATTTACAGTAAAATCATTAAGTAAGGCCTGACCCTTTACCTGCTCAGTTGATGTCTAATGGTTGTTTGTCGAGGCTGGACAAGACAGGTCAGAGTGTCCAGAAACAGCTGCTGAAAGCTAAAGCTTGTAGTTCTGAATGTCAGCACCCAAGAATCTTGGCCTGTATTGGAAGTATCAAACTTTTACAATTTACTTTTAGTACCTTCCACTTCTCAGTAGACACCTAGAAATGGACAGGTTTAGTCAACTGCAGAAGTTTAGTAGCTTGCAAAGATAGCTGTATTGTTCTTACCCTGCGTGGGTGAGACATTCTGGTGAGGAGCCAGTGAGGTTTGCTGGTGTCATGTTGATTGGGAAGTACTCAGCTGCCAATACAGGTTTCTCCCTGAATGCACCCCTCTCTTCCCTGCAGCTCTGACTTCCTTGCTCCTTGTTTGAGCAAGTCAGCTGCAGCCCCAGATACTGCCTTTCCAATGGGGAGGCTCCTCATGGATGGAAACTAGCCAAAACTTGGGGTTTGCTGCCATCTCTGCTGACTTTTCAGCAAACTGTCTCTGCTAAAGAGAATGCTCTGCTAAAGAGAGTAAGTTGAAAGACTTACTAAAGATGTCTGTTAAAAATGGATAATAATTAGGGTTGTAAAGACAGAAAAAAGAAATCACCCATTCAGCAAAAAGACAAGTCCGATAGGTAGCACTTTTGTCAGAACTTCTCCTGAGTCTGCTCCTGGTCTCTGGCACACTGTCAGCATGGATCTTGCTGAACTTTTCAGCTGCCTTCTGCATCTTCTGGAACTCTCATTGCTGCCACCTCCTTCACCCAATCCAACAGTACTGACATGGTGTTCCCAGTACTTGTTATTTGTGTGCAGCACTTCTGTATCAGAAACGTCCCCCTGCTTTAGCTGAAACACTGAGAATGGCACTTGGGGGCAAATTTATCTGTGAACAAGCCAATCAGAAGATTTTTTTTGGCTCTTTGCTGTGGGCAAACTTAACATTTTTAAGAAGGCATTAATGCAAACTGCATGGGGGTAAAAGAGGGCTTATATTTGATCACAGAAATTGATTTTTTTTAGCGCAGAAACTTAAGGATCTCATAATAGATTTCTTCAAGAGATAAATGCTGTAAGCAAGGAACTCTTTCTTGGCCCGTGCGTCAAAATGGCAATCTTACTGGTATACGTGGGTGTTTACTGAACCAGCTCTTATGTGCAGCTCATTTGGTAGATTCAGTGAAATTTAGATTTCGTATCTTATGGGAGGAATGGATCAGAAGGTCTGCTTGACACAAATCATTGTAAGAGAGGACACTACCTCACACTGCTGTTGGTTATCTCTCAGCATCAGGGCTGAAGCAGCAGAGCAGGGGTACAGCAGCCATCACCACGCTGCTGCTCTGATTCTGTGAGCCAGTGTCCTGTGTCTGTGGCAGTGAGAGGAAGCCCTGAGCAGTGCAGACACCAACACCTAGTCAAGCTTTCGTGTATTCTTGCTACAGCCACTGATGTCTCTCTAGCTGGAATTGTAGAGATATAGGCAGGCAATCCTCTCTCCTTCAAAATTCAATGTAGACAGAGATACTTCTTTTTGTCATACTCTCTATCTGAGGAAAGCTTAATTAGTGGCAGATCTTGTCATCTTCTGTGAAAATAGTTTGAGACAAGCCTCCCATTATCTTTGAGATAGTTTGGGAAAGCCTGTGAAGCAAGACAGTGGTACTAGATGAGCAATGATTAAAAAAGTAGTGGAGAAGGTCGACAAGATGGAAAGACACAGCTGAGGGGAAACAACAAGTGTGGGACCACATGGTTACATAACTTGCAGCTGGGTGGAGAGTAGTCATGAAGCTGTAACTGCATTTACCAGTGTGGCTACAGCCTCTTCTTTTGAACAGCGGGCTTAAACAAAAACTTGATTTCTTGTGAATACTCGGAATCAAATTTCCTACACCAAAAGTATTCTCCAACACTTTTTAAAGGTTATTCTTGACTCCATGGGTGCCGATGACAAAAAGTTGGCTTTAAACCTGTGAGCCAAGCTTGGCTTGAAGCCAGAGCCAGTACAAGTTCCTTGTCTGCCATGTCAGATGGAAGCTGGTAACAATAAGGCTTCTCTTAAAAAACCTCTTCCTGAGCATAGTACGGCTATACACTATACTGTCCCAATTCTCTCTTGGGGTTTGTGATGTTATCTTACCTAGTTTTGCTTTTTTAATTGATAACTCTTGGCTAGTCAAGATGCAAATGTACAAGAAAGTATGTGTCATTTATCTCTCTGTTTTCTTCCTTGTGATATCATTAACAATAATTCATTCTTGTGGTCTCCTATTAAACCACCCTATTTCCAAATCAGTTGGCCTGTTTCCAAAATGTATCTCATAGAAATGCTGATACCTAGTTCTCTTAAGCTTGAAATTGCCTTAGAAGTGTTTAACCAAACAAACAGTTGGATTTTGTCAGTGTGTGAATACTTAAGGATTTAATTGCTGCATGAAGTGTAAAGCACAGAGTGCACTCTGTGAACTCGGAGCAGAGTATGCTGAGATCACACAGCATAAATCTCCAGCTGGGGATAACTTGCTTTTATGGCAATAAGAGCAGGACAAGACTGCGTGTACCTTTATTCCTGCTGTCCTAAGACTGGCTGGCACCAGCTCATCTGTGAGGCTGCTCATAGGTATGTTGGTTAATAATGGCTCAAACTCCTAAAACTCAGTACATTGCTGAGTAAAGTGCTTCAGTATTCACACCTGCTTAACCTGAGGTGTGAGGAGGGCATGGTATGATAGGGCAGTATCAGTTTTCTAATTGCTAGTCTTGCAAACGCACCCAGGGGAAGGGGAGATTTGTCCTGAGAACAGACCCTGGGGAGGACAAGGGCTGCAGGTGGGTGATGTTCAGTACAGCAGTGTCGGGGTGCATTGCACAAGGACTTCCACCTGGGTTTCACCCCAGTCATCGCTCTACCACATTAACAACTGCTGAAGAGTAATTATATTATAACTATCACGAGGAGATCCAGTTCTGAGTGTACTGATCAAGCAGATCTGTAGAGCAGGAAGGTGACAGCTTTATGTGTTAGCTCGTGGGAGTAGGTGTAGGCTTCCCGAAAAATGCCTGCGAGAGCTTGTCTTTGGGTTGGGTTGGTGGTTGGATCATAACAATTCATACACATGGCTTAGATATCCCAAATAAAGTATTGCTTCTCATTGTGATATTGGCCATAATTTGCTTCATTGCCTGGCAGTTTCAAATTATTTGACAATAAAAGTGTCAGCAAGCCTATAAAAGTAAAACACATGCTTAAAGGAAGATGATGCTTTATTTTTGAAAAATGGCATACAGTGACATTATGAATAAAAGAACTATGACTCTTTATAGTCCACAGTGTTCAAATTTAAAGTGTTACACAAAGTGGTTCGTGGTGCTTCACAGTCAAAGGTTAAGAAAGCTAGAATCAATATCAAAATGCATATTATTTTTCTTGGCTTGAAAGTAAAAAATGTAACTATAAATCTGCATTTTGTGGTGCCAATATTCTGTGAAAGTAACGCAGCCATGTCTTACTCATCCGTTTTGTTTCAGAGGGATAGGAGGGGAAAGGAGCTTTTTTTGTGCATCACATTGCCTTTCAGTTCCAGCATTGACTTACAAACCTGTATTCACTTTAAAATTGACAGGACTTGAAATATTTCCTCCAAACTTGCCTGCTGGGTTCCTGCATGGGGAGCAGAGCCCCAGTTGGGGTGTACATGGAAGAACTGCTGCAGGGACTTGCTGGGAGGGGCTGGGGAGCTGCTCTGAGGAGGGGCATGTCCAGTCAAGCCTTTCTGCAAGGCTGTGGCATGTCACACACGTTTCTCCTTCTTTTTGACTATGAAACTGGTTTATGTGCAAAATGATTTAAAGCTATGGGTTTATATTTTTCCCTATGAAAGGAGTTAAATGCTCTCAGTTATTTTTGAAGGTGACTTATTAAGCAGGCAGAAGGCGCCCTGTGTTCCAACGCTGTTGGCTAATGTTGGATTGCTGGTACATAAGCAAGGCATTCTGTCAGTAGAGCAACTGGCAGGTTATCTGATTTTTCTTATGTTTTGCATTGTTCAGTTTTAGTTAGTAATGTTTACAGTATTTTGCAATATGTTTTGTAGGAAAGATTATGTATGCACACAGAACTCAAACCTCCATTGGGAGAGCTCTGCCCATACTTCCAAGAAGTTTGGACTATTTGTGTTATGCATCTTTTACTTACGGTATAGCTTCATGGTCATTCTAGAAAATAAATGGAAGCAGTAGCATGGAATTTTCATGGTGTGCTCAGGTCTTCTGACTGTTAAATCTGCCTTATACATCATGCACTTTTCACCCTGAAATGAAGGTGTTTGTTGCTTTTGCTCACAACAAAATGATGCCAAGTGAGATTAGCTTTCTTTCAGATGATTTTGAAAGAGATTGAGCTTACCTCCTCAGCTTCAAGCTAAATCAATGAACAGTTTGACAGAAAACCTGATGTCTCTCTTTGGTCAGCAGCACTCCTCTATTCACCATCCCTTCAAGTGCCTCAGAAACCTGACAGCCTCAGACATACTATCTCATTGAAATCAGCAATTCACAATTGTGTTCTTGCTGAAAAAGGAGTGGTGGAAGGCTATTTTTAGAATGAAGTTTTTCACCATTCAGCAGAAAACTGAATTCACAGTTAAGTTTTGTTATACAAAATGTAATGTATATGCAACATATATGTAGTGACCACATACACAGTACTGCTATGTGTAGCACTTCATTTATCTAAAAGGGAAATATGGTAGGGTTTGGTAAATATGTATGGTATTATTGCATATGTTGGTCTGTTTTAAACAGCTTTTAAGAAGTAAGCTATAGATCAAGATACCTACAAGGCCTATTTTCATTTCTGCATTTAATTTGTTTATATTGCTGCTACATTTGATAACAGTCTAAATAACATTAAGTGGTTATTTCTGTATGTGACCCTTTTTAGACTACACTATCAGACAGGTAATTTTGTACATGCAGTTGAGAACAAACTAGAATGCACTAATAATATATTTTCCACTAGCAATTTATCATCTAATTTCATAGTAAAATAAATGTATTTTTTCCAAGGAACCTTCCTTTAGATTTTTTTTCTGGTTAGTCCACAGGAAAAGATAGTAGCTGTCATGCATTTTATTTGATATAAATGTGCTTCACCATTTATTTTGCCTGGCAAGCAAATATATGAAACTAGGATCTTCTCAGGGTCCCATTATTTTCTCAGTATAACTACAATATTTGGGCTATTTCCATGGCTTGGGCAACATTTTAGCTAATGGATATGTTCCCAACTGAAGTTTAATGGAAGAGAATTCCTGATAAGAGCCAAAATATCTCCCAGATGTCCCATTTGGTTAGGATGCTTTCTTACTGAAGCATACAGGCTGGATGGTGTGCTGTGATCTGTGGTGGAATTTGAAAGATCATCTTCCCTCATGTCTTCTCTTGTCTGGAAGCCAAGAGACCCAAACAAATGGTGCTTCCTATCTTGTGAGCTTTGTTTTGGTGTACCACCAGCTTTGTGACATTTTTTTTTCCATTGCTCAGTTCTCCAGTAACTCAAAAACTATTTAAGAGCCACTGAATGATGAATGGGTTTGAGAAAATGCTGATAATTGTAAGGTTAAAGACATAGGTAAAATTCTGCCTCTGGTAAGTTCAGAATAACTACTTTGCAGGTAAAATACACAATAAAATGTAGCAACTTCCAGCAGACATGTACCAGGAGTTCTCAAGTTATTAGTCACAGCTTTACTGTCACCATGCTGAGTGGGCATTTACACTTGTGAATGCTAGAGTTAGGCCACAGAAATGCTGCAGAACCCACAAAGTATCTTGAAACTTGATTTGTGACGTTGAAAGGGTCAGTCTGGGATGCATTCAAAGATTTAGAACTTACCTGTTTCTTGTTACATTAAGGTGTGTAGCAGCTTCTTCCTTGCTGCAACTATTTTTCTGTATCTATAGATTTTTTATGTGTACCTTCAGTTATTTTTAGAAGCCAGTCTAACCATGAAATGAAAACTCAGGCAGTGCTGATGAGGCTTCTGATTTTGAGATTTGGCCAGGCTAGTTTGCAGTTTCTATGTTGGTGTGCAATCTTTCTTTTTTTCACCCTGTGGATCTGACGTTTGCTGCCTGTTTCGTATCTTTTTTCAACTAGCAACTTTCAGGATTAACATTCCATATTTAAGTGAACAAATGAGGTGTTTGTATTAGGCCAGTGTGTACACAGGTAGTTTGGCAGTTCTCTCTGTAGCACTCTCCTAAGGAGCTGGCTCCTGTAGCTTTAAGCCTGGTACAGCTCTGCAGCTGCAGCCACTGGGTTTGTTCCTGATGTTCCAGTCCTGCAAGTCTCTCTGCAGCTGAACCTTGCCCAGTCTGGGGAGGCTGGCAAAGACTCCAGGCAGGGCAGAGATTTGTTCATGGAGGAAATTGTCGAGTGGATTTTAAAAATTCTTGCAGTAAATCTTCACGAGCATGTGTCTGTGTGTGCAATGCAGCAAGAAGAGTCCTAGCCCTGCTGAAATATTCTTTAGTTTTATCATCATTGCATTTGTTTACTCACTGTCCATAGCTTTCAGTAGCAGTTATGTTGGAAATGGTGATCAGCTACAGCAGAGTGTGATAGCACTTTTTGTGGTAGTTTATCTTTACCTTGTCACATATGCTGCTTGGGGACAGAGCTACACTGCAGTTTTCCTAATTTTTGCTGTAATCAGGACTCAGTAGCAGAGAGGGTGTCCTAGTGGAGTGCCTTGCCTTCTGCTTGTGCTGTCTGACTGATCCTACTGTGAAAAAGCAGCAAGAGGAGGAAAACTCCAAGGTTTTCAAACACAGTGGAGGATGTTTCTTGAGGTGAAATTTCTGATTTCACTTATGGTGGAATTTCTTATTTCTCTCATAGTTGTTTGGGGAGGTTGGAAGAAGGCTTGAATTCACAGATTTCAACTCTGACTCATTGCTGTAGAAATCAGGAGATCACACAAATACTGTATGAGGATCAAAAAATATGCCTTCCTGTAATCGATATATGATGAACCAAGGGGATTATTTGCTCAAGTGTTGTCTGGTCCACATGGTTGTTTGGTTATTTACTGATTTCTGAGCCTTCTGAAGGCAGTGCAATACCTTATCAAGCAGGTTTGAGAAGCATAGTACTGCTAATGTATATCATGGTCCTCACAAGAGTGTAGAGTCCCACTTGCTGTTCTTGTAGATTGATTTCTGGCAGCTGAGCAATCAGTGGTGAATAATTTATTCATGTATAGAATAAATATCCTTCTTAAAGGGTAAGCCAGTGTTTTTGTCCCCATATAAGAAAGCACTTCATAATTTCTTTCTTCCATCTCTGATGCAGAAATCTGTATCGTGTTTTCCATAATCCTTATTCCATTAACATTTCTTTGTTAAGTGGGATTCTGTTTTGGGTGTTGGATGCTGTATGAGGTGCTAGCATTTCTCAGGAAAGAAAGAAAGGACATGTTTTTTCTTCTGAGAAGAATTTCTATAAACTGGAATTGAGGAGCTTATAGTGGATTTTTCATGTACTTTTTATCTTCCTTTCTGTGTTCTCTGAGCATTCCCATCATGGACCAGCACAAGCCATAAGGGTGTCCATTTAAGCCATATGAAATGCAGATACCCTTCTGCCAGGAGATTCCAAGGGACTGTCATCCTATTTTACTTAGAACAGTGTTCAAGTAGTGATTATATTGGCCATCTGCCAAAATGTAAATGGTTTTAAGTACAGAGCAAGAGAAAGGTACACTATGTTCTACTATTTCTTTGGAGCTAAATTTTAATTTCTTTGCCCTGTTTCCTTTTCAGCCTGTTCGATATGGGAGGAGAATATTACTGCTATGGCTCTGACATCACGTGCACCTTCCCTGCCAATGGCAAGTTCACTGCTGACCAGAGGGCTATCTATGAGGCTGTGCTGAAGGCATCACGGGCCGTGATGAAAGCAGTCAAGCCAGGTAAAAGATCAGTGCCTGTCAGCAGGAATTGAGAGCAGCATTCAGGCTGTCAAATCAATTATGTTTGCATTTTAGAAAGTGTTGGAAGGGAACAAGATGATAAAATTAATTTCCATGGTTAAGCAGCTCCTAATATACAGAGATAGGATGCACAATGTTTTCCATACACTTTTAAAGACATAACATAGGAACAATTATTAACACAATTAATAATATACTTTAATATTTTTTCTTTTTTTTTTTACTTCCCTTCTTCTGAGGATCTGAGTTGTTACTGAGATATGTCTTTACACAGACAGCCATCTTTTCAGCAAGCTTTTGTGAAATGCTGAAGTCAGAGTTCAAGTAAGCACATACTGTTCTTCAGTTTGTTTTAAGCATTTTCTATATTTTATGTGTAGGCACAATAGAAATCTTCTGTTGAAAAAGGGGATGGAATATGCATCTTTGGGAAGGATGATTAACCTTAAAAAGCTTTCAAAAGCACTGGCTATTGGGTAGTTCACTGTATGCCTTTAAATTGCAGGCAAACTGACTCAAGAAATACACATTTTCATTTGAAACAACTGTCTGGCTTAATGAAAGCCTTATTTTTCTCCCATTCTGCTTTCAGGCCAGCAAATAAATGTTTCAGAGCTAGCTGCTGCTGTGATTTTGTCACTGGCGAAGGTACTTGAGCATTTCTCAGTATTACTAATGGAATGTCTTTGAGAAGAATGAACTCAATGCACAAAGCACACTTATCCTTTAAATGTGCTCTATTAGTCTTCAGTCGTCAGGCCTTGAGTGCCTCTGCTTTCTGGATTGCCAGTCAGAACAGAAGCAATTTTCCTGTTGTACAGGCTGGCTGCAGCACTGCTTATTTGGGCAGCCTGGAAAGAAGTGATTGCCTTGAGTTTTAGCTTTTGTATTATGCAGATTCTCTACTGCATTAGTATATAGCTCTGGACTTCATATAAAGTGTTAGTAAGTTCTCCTGACAGTTCAGTCAGACAAAACAGTCCTTTTCCTGCCCAAGAACCAAGGACACCACTGCAGCTTCAGGCCCAAAAAGTGTAAACAACAGGGAATTGTGGAGAGCAATCTGGGAGGATGGGACTTTATAACCTGGAGCTGTAATTGGACAATTAACCCCTATATGTAGATAGATCAAAACTTACAAAAGTGTGAAAATGTGTGTTCTGTTGTCCATCTTGGGTGGAACCATGGCCAGGCTCTTGTACTGTGCAAGGTGTATCCTTTGAAGGCCTTTTTAATAAATACCTACTTTATTCCTGTAACACTGTCTTGCCTCTGTTTTAGGCAGCCTCTCAAGGCATCAGGAGAAATAACACTTGATGCTTATCTGCAAAATGAGAGTAGATATTTTGCTATTTTTTTTTTAGCTATTAAAAACAATGTGCATTCATCATCTGCTGTTCCTCCCCTGAAGATTTGTCCCTATTCCTCTTCACAGTTTGTGTTGCATTCAGTGTCACCTTTAATTTCATGTAACATTTTCAGCAGTATTTTAAGCTAAGCTGCAGACTGTCTTCAGAATTTGAGAGCTAATATGATGCTGTGCTCAGGGTGGTGTAGAGAATTTTTCTGTTTGCTGAACACTTTATTTACAGTGTCAGAACGTAAGGACATACTAAGTTGAGTATTTCTGAGAAGTAGTCACAAGGGTCTTTTACTAGCTTTGGGAGCTTGAGATCCACAGACAGACAAATCATTCTTAATCTCTGGCAGAAAAAGGGATTGAACTTTCTATTCTTATTGTTGTTTTGCCTGTTTGTAAGAGCAGTACAAATGCATTTGCACTCTTCATGAGACTAGTAATCATGAATTCTGCATCAACAGAAAATGGTCTGTGGACTTGTTCATTGGTGTAATTTCTTTTGTACTTCAGAGTGCAATGAAATGCAACCTGGACTCTTGAATTATAGATCCAGTTAAGAGTCTGGTAAAACACAAAATATTTCACCATCTTAAAAGTCTGCTTTTTAGGTCCTTTTTAAGATCTCCTGGAAGACCAGCATTCTGAAAAAGTGGAAAGGCTGACCTGTTAGTGTTTCTGTATCTATACTTGTCAGGCTGCTAAGAAACCCCAGAGCCCCTCAAGGGGCTGATGCCAGCTGATGCATGGTCACTGCTGTCCAGAGGGAGTCGTTTCAGGGAGAGAGGCTGCAGCCTCCTTAAGCAAACCTTGACTAAAGCACCAGGACCTGCTCCAGGGGGAGCCAGGTACTATCACAGATGGGAGCAGGAAATGATGATGTGAATTCACAAGTGTCTCTACTCCCTGTAATACTTTGGGTCTCCAAAAGAAGAGGCAGAGGAGCTTGAAGGATTTGAGGCACTAAATTTAAAATCCAGAGCCATCATGTTTGAGTGAGATTTTCTGGATTACAGAGCCTGTGTTAATGTTGCTGTTGTTTTGCTAGTCTTCCCAGAGTTCCTAAGATCAAAGCCAGCCATGTGACTGGTCAGGTGGCAGGAGCCATTCCTGGAGCAGGCTGGGGAGTGGGCACAGCACAGTCAGCAGCTGTAGGAAATGGTGTTTATCTCCAGCTGCAGATCTGGGGCCTTAACTGTGCCTTGGGGCAGAGGGTCACAGGGCACATCTCGTAGTTGTCATCAGGATGTTAATGATTCCTGGGGTCTTTCTGACTGCAAGATAGGGAGCGAGTACTTTAGGGACAGTCACTGACCAAATACTGGCTTACATAACTGTGTTTATGGAAGGACACAGCTTGCTAGCAGTCTTAAACATTCTGTATAGGTGTATATAATTCAGAGATTTGCATTTCTTTTTTCACTTTGGCTCTCATATGAACCTAATTAACTTTTGATTCCAGGTACTTGCTGAGAGATAATATTGACTTCCTAATACATTATCTTTCTCTTTCTATATACAAACAGTCATTATAATTATAAAAATACTCCAAAACATTTTATTTCATTATAGAGAAGCATTCATCTGGCTATGTTCTGTGCATGGTGCAAATGTACAAACAGCTCTAATCATTTATATGGTTCTCCTTACCTTACAACTCCAAGAACAGAACTCCTTCTTGCAAGGCAAATAATATATTCTGGAAATTAAGAAACACACTGTGGGATTACAGCCCAAGTTCAGTGCAGTTGTTACAACTTCTGCCACAAACAAAATCTATTTAGAATAAAAGGAGAGGAAGACTTAGTCTTGCATAAGCAGCAGTTTTGAAACCACTGAACATGGAGCACTGATGAAGACAGTGATGCTTGTCACTGAAGGGAAAGTCAAAAAAGTGCACTTGTGTGGCAGTAGGCTGATTGTCTTTCCTACAAAGTCAGGCCTATGATCCAAGATGTCAGAGAGGAATGTTGCATTTCTGCTTAGGGGATATTCTTAATTGTATCAAGTCCATCTGCATTAAATTTCCTCTTCCACAGAACTAAAATACAGGGGCAGATGTGCAGAATATTGACACTTTAATTTCCTTCAGTGGCTGAGGCACCGTCTGTTTCTTTCTCAGAACAGTGATTTGAGAAACAATTTACTGTATAGGGATATGCTACATAGAAAGAATAGTTTTAAAAAGAGTGAAATTGTAATGCCACATGTCACAGAGTATTCCAGTTAGTGGACTAATTTGTCTCACTTCTGCATCCTTTTTTTAATCTCATTGGATTTACCAAAGATTGAGGCACATTAAATGCAGTCCTGGAGCACATCTCCCAGTTTACTTTCATCTGAAATTAATTCAATTCATGCACTTCAAAATTCCACTGTGTAAACAAAATGCAGTAAGTGAGGACAACCAAGAGATTTCACCTCTAAGGATGATTGGAATTAAATGTTCCTGCAGATACATTCATTTTTTCTCTCTCTGCTGTCTTCACACCAACCCATATAACAGTAAGAGCTGAGCTAATGAGCAGCTCTTCAGTAATTTAGTTTAACCTTTTGTTCTATACATGGCCTGGAGCTGTTTATTGCCTACTGTACAAAGCCTCCTCCGAATCCAAAATTTTCAACGTCCTCACCAGTTTTTCTCAGAGTGCTCATCATAACAGTACACAGGTGATGGGCAGGCAAGTTTGCTTGGACTGAATCTTAGTGGTGTGCAAGTGTGCAGCAGTCCCCCTTCTGCAGGCAGGAGCCAACAGGCTAGAGAAGTGTAATATAAAAGCTGTTGACTCATTTGGGATTCCAAGATGGAAATTTGTCAGGCTCAAGATCTTTTTTAAGAGAGGTGAACATTGTTCTTGCTCAAACCCCAGCTCTTTTGACCGCTGCAGCAGCTGTTCAGTGCCCAGCCTTTCTGCAAATTGCACTTCAGTTTGTCAAGCCAAACTCTGGTAAAATAAAAGAAAATTATTAATGAAAAAATGTAAAATAAATTTTTTAAAACCCCTGTGTTTGAAACAAGTTTCTTAGCATCCTGCTGGGAACCTGAGTCTGGTGCAAGAAAGGTTGCTGATTACCAGAGGCAACTTTTAGGTGCATTTGCCACGCTTGCCTGCTTGTGAAGTCTCTTGGGTTTTTTCTTGCTTGTTTTCAGCTTTTGTAACAGATGGAAGAGGAGTTATATAATGAACAGAAATCTTCAGTGGTTTATCAGGAGCTTTGCTTGCCTTGGAGGTTGCAGTCTTCTGCAAATTGGGTAGCCCTAGATGTAAATGAATTTGGAGCTTCCTGTGGATTTGCATCTTGTGGTTGGTGGGGAGCTTTGCTTGGTCTGGTGGAAGTTTTTCCACTGGTACTTCCATGTCTGTAGTAACACATGAATGGATGTTGCAGTTTTGCTTGCATGAGGCCTTCTATCCTTTAGCCAGCTGCCTACATTGCAAAACATAGCCCTGTGTCTGTTCCTCTGGCAAGTGTAATTGAAAATTTTTTTACATTTTTTAAGATTTTACTACAGGACTGGAATAGGCAGCAGCATCAAAAAGGCCTAGATACTATTGAAATCGTGTGTAAAGAAGCAGATGTTCATGTAACTAAAGGACTGAACCGTAACACGTCAGCTCCAAGGGTCCAAGCAAAGCTCACATGGACAGTGTCAGTTGATATTGCTCAACTCTGGAGTCCTTGATGCTATAACCATAAAATTACTGCTCTTAGTGTAGCCCCCATAATTGCACAGGCTTAAAAAAGCAAACTGTGGTGGAAAAAAGGATTGTGTAGCACACCCTCAGTAGGCATGAGGCTGCAGAGTGCAGGGGTAAAGGTCTCAGCCCTGATGTCTGTAGCACTTCTAGTGGACACCTCTTAAGGCAGCAGCTGAAAGCCTGAACTGCAGGAGTAGATTAGACTCTTTTTGTGAGCAAGTCTGTTAGTAGTGGAAGGATCTGAAGGATTAGAAAGGGCACATGTGCATGGCTCCCAAATCTATCTCTCTTCGTTCTTTATCCTAGTTGTGCTAGATCCAATGTCAGTGTGCTAGCTTTGTTCATCATTTGTAGCTGGTTACTCCTGGGAGACCACCGTTGTTTGCTCTTCTGAATTAATATCAATATCTTTGGGGGGGAAAAAAAAAAGTGTGAAATAATTTGTTTCGCTGTAAGTCCCTCTCTGAAACCTCAAGAAAACAGTTTGCTGAAGAATGATGTAACTTTAAAGTTAACCCTGCTCTGAGCCAGGGCTTGGTACCCTCCTGGTATCCCTCCTAACCTGAATCACTCCATACTCTGTTGTGAAACGTGCACGTGGAAATGCCAGTGGTAGATGCCAAGGAGATGCTGATGAGGATCAGTGCCCGTGTACTCAGCTGTGGCTCTGTCCAGGGCAGGTGGTGCTGCCAGCCCACAGGCAGGGCTGTGCTGGAGTGTCTGTGAAGTGCAATCATTCCTAGCCCAGCCCTGGGCACCACGGTGTTCTTGCACCAATGTGTTACTGTCAGTGATAGTGTTGGGGAAGTTTCTGTGGAGTGGTTCCTCTTAGTCTGCAGCAAATGACTGTGTATTTATATTATGTGCAGCTTCTCAAGTGATTTCTGCTATTTATTGTTCAGGTTATTATCTTAAGCATTTGGAGAATATTAATAATTTCAGTTCTATAAACTTAATTCCTAATTGATGAGGACAGTATGGTTGCTACATGTAGAAAGTTTCTATGTACAGTTACTGTTTATAGAAACATTGAAATTTCTGAAATGTGTGAAGCTGCTACTGTGTTGAGAAGAGCTGAAAAGGAAGTATGCCTATCTCTCAGCTTTGCAATTAGAAGTATTTTGCATTAATGCATTAGAGCATAAACAGAGTCTTTAAGATTAATGAGCTAAATATTGGAGCAATCACATACTTTCCATCTTCATCCTTTTGCAATTGCATCCTGGGACCTCCAAGCATTACTCTCTGTCTTCTCTGTAGACTAATGGAAAATCACAGGAGAAGGAGAAGGAAGCGAGCTGGTTACTACTGCAAAATCTATGTTTTAAAAAATATTTTTTTCAGTCTTTAAAGTTATATACATTTAATATTTGAAGTGTGAGGAAGAAGGAATTAAAGCACCTCGCTCTGTAAGGTCTATTGTCCTAAATTCCAGTTTCAAGAAAGATCTCCTTGTCTAGCAAACTGCTCCCAGGGAACAGTTGAGTAAGGCTAGGTTGGCAGCCACTCAAGTCCCTATCTCTACATTTTTATGATTTGAAAAGCTTGTGTATACAGAGTCCCTATTGAATCAAAATTGCATTCAGACATTAGCTATGCAGCTGGGAATATTTGCTGATTGATGTTTGTTTGTTTCAATAAAATGAAAAATAAAAATTAGTTCCAAATATGCACAGAAGTTGTTGTTTATCACATCAGTTTATGTGCAGTGTGAATTCCTCCTTGGGATACTGACATTACCACAGGGTTTCCCTATAGAATTTGTATCTCTGCATTTTTCAAGTTGGAGCTCATTTTATATGCATATCCCCAAGTTCTGCATTTTACTATCCAAGACAGTGAGCATTGCCTTGCCTCTGGCTTTCAGGCTTTGCTTTTCCAATAAATGCTTTTGAGGAAGGTCTTGAAGAAAATCTCTGTCCCAGGGCTAACATCTCAACAACACAAGATGGAGGTTTCTCCATGTTAGGGCTGGAAGGTTCCTTGTGTGTGGTTTTCCCAGTAATCCAGTTTCACTTAAAGATGTGGGTTCTTTAAGCTCTTAAATCCTGTCTTCCAGGATCAAAGATCAGGCTTTGCAGATTTCATTGATGCCAGGATTGCCATATAATCTTTGATCAAGAAAGTGCAGTCAAGTACACTTCAAGAACAGTCAAAAACATTTCAGGCAAAGAAGTAGACCTACATGCCAAGCAAGTGAAAGATCCTTTTATTATGTAGATACCAGCTGATCCTCAGAGCCTACAAGAAATGGATAGTCTTTTTCTGTAGATGCTAAATAAATGCAAAAGACTCGGGTGTTTTGAGGTAGAGAGGCCAAGGGGAGCAGGCTGGTGAGCACAGGCCAGCAGAGTTCAGAAAGTTCTCTAGCTGATGGAACCTCCTCTGTCTTTGCTCCAGGTGCCTCACTGGGTCAGGTCTTGCAGTTGAGAATAGGTGTTTGAAGGTGTTGCTCTAATACTAGGAGCAACCCTTCCACTCTGTAATTTCTTTGTCATGCTCAGACAATTTCAAAATGAACAATTTGAGATACAGAATGATACAGAGGGGAGCCCTTCTGTAGGTCTGACCCTGAGGACTTCCTTTGAAGACCAGGAGAAACAGTTCTTGGGAGTTCTCTAGGATGGAATGTCACAGGTCTACCATGAGCCAGGTAGCCAAGCAGGCTCAGTGTGTTCTGTGGGTGACGTCCTGCCTGGAGTTAGAGTGTCAGCCACTCCTGATTTCCCCTTGCTTCAAGAGGATTTGTAGGTGAAGGATGCAGAACAGAGTTAATCCCATGTGGTCTTTGTCCTGTGGGCAGCTGTAACTGCCTAAGGGTTGAGCTGCTCTGTGAAACTCTGAGCACTTTTTGTGCATTTCTCTTGATTTCTTCAGGTTTTCTTTGTTGGTGTAAATTCCTAACTGCTTTGCAATGGAAGGGTTGTCTTAGCTAGTTTTCCCATGTACAGCCTTCCAAGGAATGTTGTGAATTAGAAGGACAAAACAAAGAGCCACTTTATTTTCTAGTGTTTTGCCTCCTCCCTGTTTGCCTGATGCTAAAGGATGAAGTAGAAAAGCTGATGGGGGTAGAGAGGTAAGCCCAGGGACTTTACAGAGTGAATGGTCTGTATTTTAGTACAGCAGGATGTAGATTTTGGATGGTGTGTCCTCCTTTGGTACCTAAATACTGAGGCACATTTCTTTCTGTGAGACTGTCAAGAGGAAGTAAGTTTAGTGAACCACTACCAGTTTCATAAATAACCTATTTAGACAACAAAAATGCTGTGATTTGAATTCAAACCAGCACTGTGATTCCCTGTTCTATTTTCCAGTAAAGTGCCTCTAACAAAGAAAGAATAATGGAGAATCCAGCTCAGGTAGAATAGTACTAAGACCAAAGATTAAAATAACTCAATTAAAGAACTGTTTAATAAAAACAGTTTAATGAAGACTAACAGCTAGGGTATATATTTGGCATAGCAGATCATATTACCAGCAGGTTTTTCTGTTATTAAGTTGAGCAGAGTTGTGCTTGGAAACATATGCAAATTCAAAATTTGCAGCTTCACAGATTACTTCTTCTTTTGGTCCACAACAGTTCTGTAACTTCTTTACAATTCAGATTTATTTTTGCTTTCTAATACTGCTTTAGAGTAATTGTCACTGTATCCAACTAGGATTGAAAACTATTATACCCAAAGAAAACTGTAACTGTTACTAATGATTATCCTCCCAGGTAGAAGGTTCTTATTCACATGCAGTGGGTGTTTTTTGCATGGAAGTAATTCTAAGTTTTATTTTGTGTAGTCCAGAACAGTGGAACACCATGTGGTTATGCTTCTCTGTTGTGCTGTACAAAAACAGTAGCTGATTTTGGTGAATTTTTAAAAAGAAACTGGACTGTAAACTGGAATTTTTGACAATAGCACAACAGGGAAGGGTATGAGAGCACAATCTCTCTTACAGTTTGTATAATTTCAAGATGCCCATATGAATTATTCCCATTCAGATTGTCATATTTTAGTCAAAGCACTGCTGATCATTATTAAACTGCTGTAATATCTGCAGCAAAACAATTCTTCTCAGGAATAAAATATTAATGACAGAAGTTGAAGATTTTATTCCAGTTCCTCTGAAGAACAAATGCTTTTAGGGCATGTTGCAACCAATATTTGATATTCACAAATCTTGCTGAATGCCACTGCAGTATTATTTTTCCCTCCTTGCAGTTCAGAATGCATTACTGTGTTGAAAGACAGTTTGGAAAGTAAGTCTTGTCAATGTATGTTTTAAAAAGCTATTTGTAATCTGCTCTCTCTCTCTCTTCTGTATTGAATGGAGTTGGCTGCACTTTTTTGCTGGCATTAATGTTCATCAATTAATGAATAAACAAAATATTCATGAAAACTCTCTGAGCTGGACCCAGCAAAGGTAGTACAGCTTTCTGTGGTGCTTTAATTCTGGTTTTGTCAGTATAAATGGTTAAGGTGTTGCTACTACTTCGGAAATAAAAGCAGAAGGCACTAAAGGATGCATAGACAATACCATCAATCCAACTGAAATTCTTTATTCTTCCAGGATATTAAATAAAAATGGTAGGATTGATTGCTAGAGCTCTCGTTGGTCAAGTAACCTAACCTTGTTCAGCACAGCAGTAATCTATGGCAAGAGGTAAAAGAAAAGGGAGTATTTTCTGCCAGCTTCAATAGATCCTGCAGCCCCTCTGTGAAAGCAGCAATCTGTGGAAATGTGAGGTCTCTGACTGCAGACCTGGGGGCTGCTCTTCCTGCTGTGCTGGACAGGAGCTGTCCCACAGAGAGTGACCACTGCAGCATTCAGAGGCCTAAAATAATGCTGAGTTACTCCCAAGAATATAAAAACAGGCACTTTAAACTGGTGGGTCTTTCTGCCCTGAAGCCCCTCTCATCTCAAGATGCCTGAGCAGTGTCTGCAGGAGCTCCCATGGTTTGGGGGCAAACCTGCAGCTTTCCAGCTCAGCTTAACATGTGGATTTTTTCACTACTTTCAGGGATTCTTTAAAGATGTGGCTTGCACAAGCAAATACATTTAGGTGTCTTTACAGACTCAGCCTAAATTAGCTGCAGATCTTTTAGCCTTTCTATACTGAATGGATTTTGCTTTAAGGCTTTTTTTTTAAAACCTTTTTTCCTGATTGTAACACTCTGTATGTTGTTACATTGTACAATTCTGGTTTTAATAGTGACTTTTGGGGAATAAGCTGCCTGTACCTTGTCTGATTTTTAGTACCTACGCTGATTTTCTCGCAGCTCAGTGTTCAGGAACTGTGCTTGTTATATGTTGTAATTTGAGTTGAAGTGCAAAGTTCACAAGTCCTTCAATCTTGACACTGCATCAGCTGTAGCTGACAGAGTGCAAACCTGCTAGACATGAATTATGCTGTTTGCCCTGAGTCTTATCTAAACAGAGTCTTTTCTGAGCTCAAAAGATTGATAAATTTCCACATCACTATCACTCCCTCCAAGCACTTCCTTCATTCTGTCAATCTTTTTCTTTTATTCCTCTTCAACATACACCTGTTTTGGAAGGAACGTGCTGTAAAATCTATAGTGTCTGCCAGCACTGCTCAATCCCAGTGCTGCATCCAGACATGGAAAAATCCCTCCTCTTGGTCCACATCTGCATCTATTGGTATTGCTTTGCTTAATGTTTCTGCATGGCAGAATGTTATCCTCATGTTGCTTCTGATGAGTGACAGCTCATCTTGTGCAGGGTTTATAATTGGGAGGATGGACTTACTGCTGAAAACCTCCATCATACTGGTGCTAAAGGAATGTCACAGTACAGCTGAATAGCACAGTGCTGCTCAGCCTTTTGAAGAAGTCCAAATTTCAGACATGGTGAGGATCAATCTCTGTTTCCCTCCTGTAAGGCAGGTGCACCTTTCTGGGGAATAAAGGGATGACTCTTGAACGAGTCCATCCTGGTTCAGAACTGTGGCACTGGGGCTCCAGGCACAGGGCAGGGTCAGGTCTAGTAACTGGGCTGAGAATGTCAACAGGCTCTTCTCATCACATGGCAGCCAGTTGTAGCTATGCCACAGTTGTAAAGTACAGTCAAAATTTGCATCCCCGAATTAGGCATCCATGTAGTCATCTAATGCTCACCCCTTGAGCCTTGTGGTCATCTACACAGTATATGAAGCTTTGAGCAGCTTCACTGTTGCCCAAACATTGCCAGTGTTAGAGTACAGAATTTGGGGGGTTCACCCCATGGCAGAGTTGCCTTTCCTGGTGCTGCAAGACACCAAGTTCAAAAACAGAGCAATTACTGAGTATTTCACGTAGTGGGCCAAAAAGAAAGCACAAAAATCACAAATATGACAACTGTTTCTCTAGCACCCAAATGAAGGGGGGAAAGATAATTGGTTCTAGTATTTAAATTATCTTTTGGTTTGTTTTTTAAACTGGGTCTGATTGGAATTTCTAAAGACCTATTGTTTTATGTCTGATATGGTCTCTGCCAGTTGGCAGATTTCAATCTGTTCCAGTGGGTTGCTGGCTGGACTGGGATTGTGTGTTCTGTCTGCCATTTCAGTGGCACTGCCAGGGGACATTGGGCCTTTTGCCCTTGTCTGTGGATACTTGGAAATTAAATGTAGCTTAACCTTAACACAATTTGGGGAGAAGTTACTACAACCTTGCCATACTCAAGGTTTTTTTTAGTAAGATTGTGACATCTGTGTTGGCAAAAAACCCCACCCAACAACAACAAAAAAAACCCTGTTAAATCATTTGTGGTTTAATCATTGTCACATTACAACCACAAAATACCCTAAGTAGTGGCCAAAAAAATCCTGTTAGGCCTTTTCAGAGTACTTTCTGACCAAAGTGGCTAAATACCACGCAGTAATTCTGAATTATTTTTGTATGCTATTTCTACTTTATGTTTTCAAATGGCTTCTAATAAAACTTCAGATAATAATCACTGGGATGAAAATACTAGTGAGTTAACAGCAACTGTGGAGCAGTTTATAGTGTGATGTGTTATGGCAATTCATCTTTTTAATTCTACTGTTTAAAAATTTATGGTATATTCATCAAAAGACAGGAATGCTTTTGATTTCTGTTTTCACTAGAAGTATTTCTTTCTTTTGGGGGGGGGGGGGCAAAGAGGGTACAAAAATCTCTTCCATTGGTGTGATCAAAAAGGTCATACATCATTGCAGAGATTTTTATATGATGTTCCAGAGACCTTGTACCTGGTGTTTTATCTGAAATTTTGTGGGGTTTGGGAAAGAGATATCAGAGAGGAAATATTTTCAAGGAAGTAAAATAATATTAATTTTATGTTTTTCCTTTCTTTCACAGTAATATCTAAGAGTATCAGATAACATTCAGCTTAATGGAGGGGACACCTTTAATAAAAAAACCTTTGGCAAGCTTAATGCACTAAGTTTGCCATTTTTAAGTGGTACCTCACACATCTGCAAACCTCCACTGTGTTGTTTGCATGGTGTCTGAAAACTAATAACCTCCCTAGCTTTTTGTTGTTTAATTAATCCATGGTCTATTGGACATCTCCAGTGTCTGTTTGCTGCTGTGTAGCTCATTCACTCTGTATCTCAAGGAATCTCAAGTGTTTTGATTGCTGTAGAAGGTGGGTTTTGACCTGACCTCTCTCCTGAGCACATGCTGCATGGCAGGGAACAAATCACAGCCTAATGAGCCTTGGGACTGAGCTTTCCTGGGGAGCCAGGCACTGGTTCAGTGACCTGTATTACCCAGTATCTCATTTGGCAGAGAATTAAGAAGGAAGCAGACACCTCATCAGCAGATTTTCCTAAGTACAGACTCATTTTGGTACAAGCTGTCAAAGTCCAAGGACCCTCCAATCTGACTTTTAAAACCTCATCTGTCACTGGACTATAATTGGTTTATAAATTGGCTTAAAGATAATAACTGAACTAACCTTTCTACACAAAAAGCATGTCTGCAACTATGATAAACTTCTTGAAACCTTAAAAATAATAGTTGTGAATAATACATGAGTAAAACATGCTGGTGAGTGATTGGTGGGAGGTCAGTGCTGGCCCATGTTGCAGAGCAGCCACTGAAGTAACTCACACACCCGATGGTAGAGGTGTGGAAGTTGTGGGATTTGGTTGGCTTTTAACTGCTTTTTCTCCTTGCAAGAATGCTAATGTGGTGTTTGACTTCTCCTGTCAGCTTGCAGCAGGGCACAGAAGTCTCTGCTGGACCCCCAATAATCCAAAAGCTGAAGTGTCTGAACATTAAGGAGCCTCTATGAATCAAGTACTCTTTATACAAAATGTTATACATTCAACACTGTTTAGCCAGTTCTTTTTCTTCACATCTGCAAGTCTGCAATCTGTTGGGCAGAATATTCCCTGGCTGCCCACAGACTCTTCGTTGTTACTGTTTTCTTTAACATATTAAAGCTGTCCACACATGTGTGCACAGACATCTGAGCAGAATGTAGACACCTCTGAGCTTTAACAGAGGGACTCACATATTCTCACTGCAGCTCCTCATGGCACTTCCACATTGTTAAATTGTACATCATGTGAGAATACCAAAAATTTCTGTGCATGGCTTTTTATCAAGTTGTCAGGTTGATGAAGCTATCTACTCTGACACTTAATTTTTCCTGCTTTCTCTGCTTTTTGCAGTTATTGGAAGTTCACTATCTACAAAGGAAAATTAGATTACCAGAATTTAAGGACTTCTGTTCTTTAAGTATACTTACTAGTTGTCTAAATGACACTTGAGTGGAACATGCCAGTCAGTCCCAGAGACAGCTGGGTTTGCACAGCCCATTGCATTAAAAAGACTCCAAATGCAGATAAAACTAATACAATTTTAGTTTTAAAGTAACTTTAAAGCACCATATATTTCTGTTTACTCTGTAGTAAATGTATACAATATATAAATATATTTTTGTATAGAATGGTCAAAGACATCTTCCTTGAATTACAGTTGTTGCTTTTTTTTCAGTGGATTTTTTTCTATACTTTTAAATAATTGCCTTAGTACTGTAAAATAGTTTTTCTCTCCACAAAGTTAAATGTTTTGAATATTATAAGGGTAGTAGGAAATATTTGAAGATTTGCATTTAGATCCTCTTCCTCTATTAAATTACCTGTTTAAGAAATGGGTAGAAATCTCTTTGAACCTTATTCTTAAAGGTTATTCCTAGCATGATGGGAATCCTTTCATATCAAACAAGACAAGGATATCACCATTTTTTAAGTGAAGACCAGAGAAATCACCCCACATAATTCACTGTCTCTAGTCAGCTCAAAATATCTTCCTATTTTGTCTTAGAACTCAAGTAATAGTCTGTATTTGAGTGTTTTATCCAAGGCTTGTAGGTTAAGTGTCTTGGAGGGGGATGGCCACCACCCCATAGTCATAATAGCATACCAACATGAAGCCAGACAATAGACTAGAAAGTGCAATCTATCTATAAACCCTTTGCTTTTTAATTAAGACTTTTTGAATACCTATTTATTTGTAAACCAAGATTTGTATTATTTTAGCAGGGTGCCTCCAGCAGAAGCTTAATTTTCCTGTGCCCAGAGCTGCCCCAGTGCAGTCTGCAGCTCTAGCAGCATGTGGGAGAGAACTGGAGCTGACATATTTCACATCTAGCAAAGCTCATGGCACTGGCTGGATGATAAAAGAGTGGTCCAGAGTCATTTTCCTGGGCTCTGTCTGAAGCACCACCCTAGCTCCAAGAGAGAGCCCAAAGCTGCAGATTTTCCATCCAGCCTCATTATTTATTTCACAGTAGAGCTTTTTGTTGTCTTCAGTCTCTAATGAAACAGATAAGATGAACAAAAACCAAAACAGATGGGGAATTAAGAGTACTGGGCAGAAAGAGAGGAGAAGTAGTTGCAGTTTAAGCCAATGAGGGAAAAACAAAAAGGTAGGAACGAGGGAAGAAGGAGATGGATTTGCTGTGTGCCTGGAGATATTCAGGGTTTACAGCTGGCAGTGGCAGTCTTCTCAGTTAGGGCAATAATGTCATTCATTTGCTCTGTTAAACCACAGCGTACAAGTGGATATGTGGTTTTGGTGGTTTTATTTCTGATCAGTTTGATATTTGTATCTCCTTTAGTATCTCTTCCTCGGTTTGACAAAGGTGACTGTGTCTCTTTAAGTGGAGCCTGCGGGTTGGGGTTGAGACCAACAGTACAGCAGAGCTGCAGAGGGAAGCTGAGCTGCAAACAACACATACCTCAGCTCCCAGACAACTCAGCTGGATCCAGAGCATCCAGGATATGGCTGGGTGTGTTTTGTCTTCCAGCCGTGGAGTTCTGACCTTCATTTTTAACAAGAGAGGGTGAGGCTTCATACAGTTGACCAGGATCAGATGTTGTTACGTGTGCCTTTGCAGTTGTGGCAATGAAAATAGGTGACTTGTAGTAATACTTAGCTAAGAAGTCACGGGAGAGATCTTGAAAGAACATCTAGTGTCCTCAGGAAAAAAAAAGACTGAAGGCTTCTAGAGCAGTTGGAGTTAGCTGCAAACTGCAGAAGCTGAACCTCAACTTAGGCACGGAAATTCTGTATTCCCATAACTATGAAATAAACAGGAAAGCAACTGCAATTCAGTAAGTCTTTTAGTGTGATGTGTAATATTGATGAGATCAATTGTAGAGATTTCAATTTATTACTCAATAGAGTGGAACCTAACTGTTCCACTGTGTGTGGAACATCACAGTGAGAGAGCTGTGAAGCACAGGTGAATCCAGAGCAGTGAAAACTGCAATACAATCAATATTCAGAAAGATAAGTAATTACAAAATATGTTGAACAGTTGTCAAAGAGCAGCTGGTGTAGTTGTATTGATTCGTATTGGATGAAAAGTCTAAATTCCCTTTTAAAGTAGGGAAATCATAAAAGTAGCGCGCGTTTTTTGGGTGAGCACCACTCACTTGGGCACTGTTGGCTTTCATGAGGAAGTAGCAAGTGAGGGTATGTGTGTGTCTGTCCTCTGCCCTGTGGCCTTGCTTGGCAGGCAGAAGCCTGTGTGCAGCAGGCTGCATCCCTGGGTGCTCTGACTGGCATCATCCGAGTGCCTGCTCGTGGATTACACCGAGCTGCCGGCCAGCCACGGCTCCTGGGAGCGTGGAGGTGCCCTGGTTTGTGAGAGCCTGCGCAGAACAGAGCAGCCACTTGCTGCTCAGCTTGATTCTGGTCTCTATATCAGAGCCATAAAAGACAGCTGAGTGCTTTATCCAAGCACTCCCATAGGATGATTTTATTTTGGTCTTTGAAGCCTCGGTACCTTCAGCAAAAAGTGATAATGCAATTAAGATACGACATTTATGTTCACAAGACCCTAGAGCTGCATGTTTAACTGGATTAAAGCGAATGGAACTTGGTGGGAGCTTGGCCTTAAAAATTGCTCATTTTGTTTTTTGTTTAATCATGCCAAAATTGAACAAGGAAAATATTCTTCAACTGTACCTTAGCCCTAGTTGTCTTGACTCTGCAACTGCTGCTCTGTTGATGATGACTCAATGCCATGGTGAACTAATTAGGACAGTACTTTGTTACTAACAAAAGAGCTGGTTTCTTCCTCCCTCCTCTCCCCAGCACTTTGTCAAACAAAATTGTATCCTATACCAAAATAATAGCAACCTAATGTATCCTGGCACTCTGTCTCTAGTCAAACAACAGTATTTTGTAATGCTGTTTTAGTACATGTATTAGAGGAGTTGTGTTTTACACAGCCCATTAACACAAGGGAATCATTAATTTCTGGAGAGTGTCTTTGCCAGAAAGATGTGGGCTTTAAATCTTCAATGTACGTAGAAAAGAAGTCCATGTCAGTGTCATGTCAGATGTTCTAAATGGCTATGATCATTCTTGAAAATAATAGGATAGTAATGTTCTGTGCTCTGCATTTTAAGTAACTGCAATCTACAGTTGACATTCTAATAGGAGATTCACCAATTCATTTGCATCTGTGTAGACATGCTAAAATACATTATATTAACATCTTTTCATATCAGTCTGGATCATAAGGTGCTGCTGTTTCTCTTGTTTGTAGTTTTCTGTACTTCACAGAGATGTTAAAATAGTTTTGTCTTGTTTAAAATGTTTTTTGTGAAAATGTAGTTGCTCTTTCCACCTTTGTTTTTTTTATATAAACAAAGGGCACATGTGTTACATCTGTTTTTTGAAAGTTGTTGTTAATAAACTTTTAGCAATAGTTAACTCAGCTGCCTGTTTGTGCTCTCCAAGGGGTCGCCTGGCCTGATATGCACCGTCTGGCTGACAGAGTCCATCTGGAGGAGCTGACTAGAATTGGCATTCTGAAAGGCAATGTAGATGACATGGTGAAGGTTCATCTGGGTGCAATATTTATGCCACACGGACTTGGACATCTACTTGGAATCGACGTGCATGATGTTGGAGGCTACCCAGAGGTTAGTGTTAGTCCATTCTCAACTCCCCTGCAGATTAACCCCCTCACTTCAATCAGCATTGCTCATACTTTATGTGTGGTTACCCAACTGCATCTTCTCAGAGTAGGGCATGTGTGCATTTAAGTGTCTCCTTTTTTTCAGATGTGGTATTTTATGCAATTTACTCTAAGGAAATCTATTAGTTCATTGAAACATCAATTGTTTATGGGAAGAATTCAATTGATGGTGCTCTCTGGGCATTCTTAATGTGTTCAACTTCTACATACATTGTGTTGTTCCATCATAAGTCACTGCTTTTGGGTACCACCCCAGTACCCTGTGCTGTGGCAGAACATCTCAGTCTACCTGAGTTCTGTATTGGTGAGATTCACCTGCTCCATTCCAGATGTGAGGCAGCTGCAGAAGCCCCCTGCTATACCTGGGAAGTAAATCCCAGGGGCTGTGTCATATGGAAACAAGCTGGCTCATAGCCCTGTCTTGAGCTTTGATGGCTAATGTCAGCATGGCCACCAGGGTAGATGTACTGTCCTGGAGTGAGAACAGAAAGAAAACAGTCTGTCAAGTCTTCCAGTCTTTGCAAATGTGAAAGCATAACCTCTTGTATTCTGAGTTCCTGCAGAAAACACAGAATGATTGTCTTTTTCCTTGAATTAATTTGATGATTATTGTCTATGATCTGAAAGTAGAGGAGGTAAAATTCTGTAACAAATTAACGGCAGTAGGTCTGCAATGATAACTAAAGGAATAAAATCTCTGGGGCAAATTGTACTTAATATTTGAATGAAGAAAGTTTACAGCAGCTTCAGAAATATTTCAGAAGGATTGTGTTTCTGTTAGGTTGTGGTTATTTGAGGCTAACTGTTTAAGGATTTTCAGTAATGCAGTATAAAAATGGGTCATTTGTCTCCTCTCATATGTAAGCTGTTCTTTTGCAAGAATCTGCAAAAGAAACTAGGAACTTTATGGGTAAGGTTTAAGCATATTTTGGTGCTTGTTCATGTTGGGTGACCAGGCTACATAACAGCTGGTATTGCTGGTTCAGTTTTGAAGGCAGGGAGGAAACAGTATATAATATTTGAGGATACTTATTATGTTCACAGTGTAATTATAGTTGAGATACAATATTGTGATAATGATGTATTAGCATCAGCTAATAAACTTACATGTAATAAAAGTGAAACAAAAATCAAAACCAGTCCTATTCTGCTTTTAAGGTTTCTGCTCTAGCTGATACAGAAAGGATGGATGCTTGTCCCTTTGTTCCTCCCAATTGCATTCTCTCTGTGTACAAATAGAGACATTCAGTAAAGCACAAGGACTGTGGTCACTTGGAGAGTTCATAACCTTTAAAATCCAGGACCATGCTGTTGCATGCCTTTGTTTAGATTGTTTTCGCTTGTGTTGTGAGTAACCTCTCTGAATTTGGTGGACTTAAAAAACAGGAGCATGTGTTCAAGGCTTGGTAGGATAAAGAGATAATTAAATTTTAGGAATAAGTGAGAAGAATTCTGAGAGTGCAAAACACCCTTCCTGGTTTTGCCTAAAAACTGAATTCTTTGAGGTTAGAATGTCAAGGGAGATTTCTAGAACTGATTTTGTGTGAGTCTGGAGCAATGGACTCTGTGCACCTTCCATCTCTCAGCAGATTCCAGTAGTATGGCATACAAGCTACGGAATCATTCTTTGACAGTAGTTTTTGTTTTCATATTATTGAATTTATAATTGTTACTATATGGCATATTATTAATTTAAGGGTCATTTTTTGAAAGCAAAGTGATCTATCCACAATTTTGAAAGAGCAGCCTGTTACAGATAAAAATGGATACAGGGACTGTATTGTCAAATGAGTTAAGCTCTCCAGTTTCATACTTACTGTGTAAAAATGCCTGAGCTCTACACAGAATTTTATACCTGCAAATACTAAAATTATTTGTTTGTGTTGGCAGGCAACTGCATTCTTACATGAAGAATGTTTGCATGGCTAATTTACTTTCAAAATCCAATTCTAAACAGCAAATTCCTTGAATATGAAGCATGAACAAATACGACCAAATAGCTAATGTTCTGTATTTGCATGTAAAAGTGCACATAGATGAGTGTATGGCATCAAACCTTTGCATGTAGAAGTGCACATAAATGAGTGTATGGCATCACCTTAGTTTGAAAAATCATGAATTCGAGGTTCTGCAGAAGAGCAGCCCCTTTAAACTCTCTGTGCAGCATTAATTTCACCTCTGGTAGACCCTTCACTTCTCTCTGACCCAAAGCAGGAGGCCCTTTGGCTAAGATGAGGTACCTGGGGGTGGGAAGGACACACCAGGAGCCCATCAGGGAGCTGGGAGTCATCAGCCTTCTCTGGGCTTGAAGCCCTCGTGGGAGGCCTGGTCCCTGCCCATGGCAAGGGAGCCATGGAAGGATGCAGGGGATGTGGTACTGCCCAAGTTAATCTAAACACGAGCAACTGAGCACCTTTCCTGTGAGGGTGGGACGTGTCTGTGTTAAATGGGAGAGGGCTCATTATTCATGCTGCATTGTTTTATGAAAAAGTACATTTTGAAGACATCTAGTACACTCTGGAGTTATTTGTGGTATGTTTTAAATGTTTAGCAGCTAGCGAGATCTTCACAAAGATTTTTATAAAGCCATTTTGGTGTTCATTGTACACTGAGCCCATGCCCGTAGTATCATGTTCTTTTTTCTAGCTGATTCAAAAGCAACTTCTTTGCTTTTGGCTGAGGGAATTTCTGGGAGTATTACAAACGATTTTTTAAAAATAAAAACTTTCCAAGTGGATATTATTCCATTATTTTCCTCAAGTGTAAACAGTTACATTTGAAATAATACAATAAACGTTAATTTCCTAATTTTTATCCGTCAGAAAGTTTTGTGTGTTCCAAAAAAACTATTTCCAGACATTGTTAGCTTAGATTAGTTATTCATTGGTAGCCAAAGATTTCTTTTTTCAAAATTGGCAATAAGTTTTCATCTTTTCCAGTAAGCTGCTTTCACATGCAGCATTGAACAAGCACTTTCTTCTTCTTTGACAAATGTTGTAAATGCTTGCAGATTTTCTGCAAAGTATACTCGGAGATATTAGAAAATATAACATTTCCCTTCCTGCTTTTTGTTGTGATAAAGAATAATTGGTTTTGGCCAGCGGTGAATCTTAGCAACCTTATTTTAGGGCAACATGTTGCCAGTAGTGTAAGCACCATGATTTGGCAGTGAAGCACCAAGTGAAGGTGCTGGTTTTGGGGTGCTCTGGTTATGGTGGGGGGGTCTGGTTTTTGGGAGGGCTGTGATTTTGGGGAGGGCTCTGTTTTTTGGGGGGTGCTCTGGTTTTGGGGAATGCTCTGGTTTTGGGGAATGCTCTGGTTTTGAGGAGGGCTGTGGTTTTGGGGGGTGCTCTGGTTTTGGGAGTCCTCTGGTTTTGGGGGGGTTATGGTTTTGGGAGTGCTCTGGTTTTGGGGAATGCTCTGGTTTTGAGGAGGGCTGTGATTTTGGGGAGGGCTCTGTTTTTGGGGGGCGCTCTGGTTTTGGGGGGCACTCTGGTTTTTGGGGAGGGCTCTGATTTTGGGGAGGGCTCTGGTTTTGGGGAGGACTCTGGTTTTGGGGAGGACTCTGATTTTGGGGAGGGCTCTGTTTTTGGGGGGTGCTCTGGTTTTAGGGAGTGCTGAGCAGCCAGGAGCTCCCTGGGGACCACGGCTCCTGCCGGGCTCCGAGGTTCCCTGGTGGGAAACCCAGTGCTGCTTTGAAAACCCTCCTGCTTCTTCTGAGGGGCTGACTGCAGCTCAAGCACTTCTGAAAATTCAGCCCCAGTGGTACTAATCACTTCAGAAAATCTGGCCCTCAGTCAGACAGAGCTTGCTTCAAAGGGTGAAAACCCCACTGGGCTTAGCTTCTGCTGTAAAATTTAATCATGGAGATGGTTTTCTCACATTCTTTCAGTTGTTTCTGGGTAAATTCGATACGGGATATAAATGAGGGTTTGTGCCTGTCACAGTGAAGAAAATGTGGTAGGTGGCCCCAAATTTGCAGACCCTGAGGTGGATGAGGCTGAAGTTTTCATTTAAATCTAGGTTCCATGTCTCTAGATGCCTGAGTTGATTCAATTTCATGCTATATTAATTGACTATAAGGCTCTAAAGAATGCTAAGTACATTTGATGACTTACTATAATAATAAGCCAGTTAATTTAAGTTAGGTTAATAACTACTGTGATTTTCGCATCTTATGAATTAAGAGTTTAATTTTGTTTTGTTTTTTAAAATTATAAGATTTACCATAGTTTAAAATTTTAATTCAATTCTCATGAAAAGCTGATCCTTTTTTTACTATTCTGCATCACAAATTAAGTTTGGAGGTCTGTTTTGGAGTTAACCCAGATCCTTCTATCACTGTTCAGGCTTGGGGAGCATCTCTGCTGTGCACAAGCTGTGTCTGGATTTAACAAAAGCCTTGCTCCCAGATCCCAGATGATTGACTGGGACTTTAAGTCACCAAATGTCCTGGAGAATACAGGAATAATCTAGTTCTGGCAAAAACTATTTTCCTTATGTATCTGACTTTATGCTGAAGCAGATTTCATTTTGTTGTGGTTAGCATTGCAAATGATGCATTAATGCTTTTTTCCTTTAAGAATCAGAGAATGAAGTGAATTTACCAAGAATACTAAAGCTGTTATGTAGGGTGCTGGTGGTGCAAATTGCTTCACTTGCCATAACCTTGCAATGCCTTGCTCCAGCTTTGGTTACCCAGGACCTGCAAACATGAAATAACCTTTATGGAAGGCACCTAGGGTGCCTTTACTTTACAAAGAGTAAAAGGGCTTTTCATTAGTTTTAGCTTTTGGTTTTGTTCTTGCAAGTGATTGTACACCTTGAGAAAAGATAAGGAGAAAAGACTCGCTGCTTCTGATTCATGGGACCCCCTTGAATGCTTTTTTATTGTTGTTGTTGTTGTTGGGGTTTTTTTTGTTTGGGTTGTTTATTTTGGTTGGTTGGTTGGTTTGGTTTGTTTTTATTTTTTTTTTAATTATTCTTTGAATTCCTGCATAGCAGAAACATATATGCAGACACTGAGTAGGCAGCATGCAGGATGGAAACAGATGAGTGAATACTGCCTTTCCCTGCAGAGCAGCACTGAAATCCGTGGTGCTTATTGTTACATTCTGGGTCAAACACCAACCAGGAGAGTTTCCTGCAGCCTATGACTCCTCTGTGGGGTTTAAACCCCTCCCAGAGTTAGGCTATGAGATCTCACCCTGCTGTATCATCTTGTGCTCAGAAAAGTTGTGATCAGTTCCCAGCAGCTTTCCCTGTGAGGCCAGATGCTGGAGTCTGGGTGTCTGTGGGACTTAGGACTTGAGCAGAGGCAGGAAAGGAGGGAAGGCTCAGGTGCTGGATCAGTGCAGTGCCACGATGCAGACATGCCCTGTCATACCACAGAGTTCCCCTCCTCTGCTGAGAAAGAAGATGTTAAGAACTTGAGGTTTTTAGTTGCTTGGTTTGGGTTTCATTAGTTCTGTTTAATTTTTTTTAATGGAGATTCTTGCTTACATTGTTTTTGTTTTTGTTTTTTTTTACTTATTGAAGTTTGTTGCAAAAGACCTTGTCTGCTAACAGAGCTTTTATCTGAATATTTGTTGTCCAAATATTTCAGAAATGTTAGCAGCAACTAATGGAGCTTGTGTGTTTTTGAACAATTAATTCTAGGTGCAGTAGGAAAGGAAAAACAGAGTTCTGCTTTCAATTACATGAAAAACAGTAAGGTATCATTGGTATACTTTGGGATTTTTGCTATACAGTTTTCACTAATGGTATCTAAAGATCACAAAAGAAAAAGCCCTTTCATTTAAGACCATTGCCTACATCTGCTTTCTGTGGGTCAAAAGAAACTTGTTTGTTGGATTTTAAATGGTGCTTGTCATTGGTTTCATTCTAAAACAATGTTGTTGGTAGCTTTTGCAATTCTTTCTCTCATTTCCTATAAAATTCATATGAATTTCTTCTAAATATTCTCCTCATCATCTGATTTAATGCTGTAGTTGTCAACTTGGTGATTTTTACTATTTGCTATCTCTTTTTTTCTCAAACTTAGGTTCTAAGAAAAGAGAAAAAATATAGTCCGTATGTTTTGTTATTTCCATTGTGATAGCACTGGAACTTGGTAACATCAGAGGGATCAGAAAGCAAAAATGATATGGGGGGTTCTGCTCAGAATCGTGCTGTAGTGATGGACTGAAATTCAGCTCCAGCTGAATCATGAGGTAGCAGTGCCTTAAATAAGTGGCAGATGATTTTTCCTCATTCCTTGCAATAACAGGAAAGTTCTTAGGTAACTTAAACCTGATAGCACAGTTAATACTTATGAAAAGAAGAAAACACTTCAAGTAAAAGAGCCAGTTAAACATTATGTGTCCTCTATTCCCCCAATATTAACTTTGAGCTGTGTCCCAAAAGCTCCAGCTAGTAATTTGATTCTCCTGCAGAAGTGGAAGCTTTGATTTGCAAATGCCACCAGTGATCTGTGGTGCTTGGGGCATATTCTCCTATAACCTGCTGCTCATTTCAAAGGCAGGACTGACAGCAATTCCTTCAGGTGACTATAGGCAGCTCAGGCTGCTGGGGAAAAGCAGGAGAGATTGAATAAACTAATCTTCATTAGTAACACTCAGCAAGTGAAACCAGGGCTTGGAGAGAAAGGACCATGAGACACGTGAAATGGAATTTGAGACCTTTATTTTCCTTGCTGCACAGAGCTCTCTGTTCTTTTTACATTAAATGAGCTAATTAGAAGTTAGGTGTGTACAATGGGAGAATAGGGAAGAATAGAAGAGCTGAGATTTCACTTTGGTGCTCATTTCATATTATCTAAATGTAATGTTAGTATTCTGATTAATTTAAATACTTGATTGCACTTAGCTTGGTAAAGTGGTTAGGACTTCACTGTGCTGGATGTGTTCCAACTGGGACAGTCTGTCAGGCTCCAAAAAGTTCTCTGATGATTTAGCTGGAAAAGAGAATATGAAACTAGATTGTGCCACTAATGAGTCTTTTACTGTGGTTCAGTATTTGCAGTTATGAGTACCTCAGGTGCTCTCTGCCGTGCCTGGGCTTTGTTGCCATCGCTGCTGGCTTGAGGAAACTTTGGGGTGATGCCAGCTTGCAGCCCCTGGTTTTGGCAGGTAGGTTGCCCTTGCATCTCTCTGCACTTAGTGCCATGGCCCTGTGGGTGAGCACCAGCCAGCAATAGGGACATCAGCTGTGGTTTTCTTCAGTTCTGATCCAAAACCAAACCTAGCATCAGGCCCAAGTGAGCCTGGAGCTGTCTCTGCTGCTGATTGCTTTGCCTGGTAGACAGTGCCTGTGGAACAAGGTCCAGCATAATACACAGTGGAGTTCTTCCATGGAAAAAGCAACATATTAACCACTGACTTGCTTAGGAGCAAGCAGTAGTTCATCTTTATACTGAGATATTCTGGGGATATTACAAATTTTAATCTTTCACAGCCCTTTTTTCTGGGAAATAGGCAGATTTGCATACTTCCTAATTCCCTGCTTATTCCAAAAATAGTAATATTTTATATTACTGTACACTTTATTTGAACTTTTATTTTGCTTACATAGTAATAAAATCAGTTTACATAATAATTCTCTTGTTCCCTTGACAGTCCTTATTGCCTAGCCATGCTGGGTTTTGTTACCTTAGATGAACCATTAATTGGAATCCAATGTTCTTGGCAGGAGTACAGTCACAAATGACAGTGTCATACATCTGTGTTTACTGGGGGAGGAGTGCCTCAATCTTAAAATGCGAGCAGAACCTCCAAATAAAGTCAGTCTTAGAAAACAATTTCAGATATAGTCAATTGTTGCAATATACAGGAGAATAAACAGTTATTCAAAATTTAGCTTTCACAGAATATTACTGCAAGTCTCTCTTTAGATACCTAGGCATTCGTATTTTCTAGACTATTCTGTACTTTTTGGAGGCAAATTATCAGCTTATATTTTCTCTCTGTGCAGCACTGTGACAAAGGTCCTGTTCAGTGGCCAGGCCCCAGGGGATGATGGTGATAGAAACAGGTACCCACACAGCTGCTGTGCCAGCAGTCACATTTTCACTCGTCATTTAATCTGACTGCAAAACAACATCATGGTCATTGTTGAAAGCAAAGCTTGAGTTGTTCAGCTGTGAGATATAGAGAAGGTTCCTCCTCTCAGAGAAGGAAATCAATTGATGGCAGCAGATTCACACTGATGGATGACAGTGAAAGGTTGCCCTGTCAGGCTTTGCTCCCAAGAGAGTTTGACTTAATGAAAAATAGCACATCTTGTTTCAGACCTGTCATCTTCTCTTTGGGGATTGTGGTGTTTCAGTCATTTTAAAAATCTCTCAGTTTGTCCTACTCTTCAGCACACAGAGAGCTGTCAGCCCCTGGACCTGATTGGTGTGGTGACTACCAAGGTGGTCATGAGTGCCCAGAGATCAGATGTCACTTGGGATGCTGAAGCCATGGTCTGATGTGTGTTTTAATCCAGCACTGTTCTCAGAAGGGCTTTTGTCATCTACCCAGCTTGGTCATGGTCTCTCTCTGCTTATTTCCTATGCCAGCTCATTTTGTCCTTCAGCCTTGCAGCAAATTGGACTAGGGCAATCCTCTGCTCAGAGTGTGAGTGGCCACATACAAGCCATAGCCAGAACCTGTCTCTCTTCAGCCATTTCACACATCTCCTGGTGAGCACCCTGCTAGTCTCTGTTAAAAGGGACAAGCCCACCCACTGCTGTCCTGCTTTCTTTTCAGCTTTGAAAGCTGAGCAGTGTTACCTTTTCTGTGAAGGCCCACTAGAGATGCTTTCGTGGTAGGGATATAGATTGCATCAGTACCTGCAGAATCCAAAGACCTGGAGATGAAACCTAGAGCCAGCACAACTGACTGGACAAGGACTGAGATGGGATGGGGAAATAGCAAAAATACTTTGCAATTCCTTCCAGAGAAGTTAAAATTTTACTTTTGGGTGAGCAGCAATATTCAGGTGCCTTGGGGAGTCTCCCTGCATTGCTAAGAGACATATCCAAATGTTTATCTTGGCTTATCTGAGTTGCTGTTAGCTTCTTGAAGGAAGGACTAAAGGCAGGATCAGACTGCAAGCAGTCTAGACAAGATGCCTACCATTGCTTCAGCAGCTGTACAGAAGTAAATGAAGGGGGCTACTGAGGCTTTATTGTCACACATGGTGTTAAACACCATTTATTTTAAGTAAAAAATATGGATGCTGTGCCAGGGCTGCCTTCAGAGGATGTTTGCGATTGTTTTCCTCTCTCTGCATTTGTCTCTCTAGCATCTGTCTTGGATTGACTGCCTTGGAAAAGGCATGTACAAGTAGAATTGAGAAGTGTACTTAAAAGCCAAATATGGGTTGTTTGTTGTAAAGTAGCCGATAGATAGTTGGCGAGGCACCAAAAGGTCCAGACACTAATCTAATTGTTTACAGCTCATGGAGAGATTAATCCACAAGATTGGATGCCCTCATTTCCTTTACACATTACAATGAATGTGTGAAATGCCAAACCCCAAAGGGCAGTATGAGAGAAAAAATGGCTCCATTTCAGTGCAGTTATTGTTTCAAGTTTAGAGATATATTGATTTTCTTTGAGTTTTGATAAGAATACAAATTCAAAATGCCTTGATTAATATCACAGTATTCTTGTTTCCTAGGTTCAGTAAAACAAAACCATTTTCTTACTTTAAGAATATGTAAGATATAGTGTAATATATAGTGCTTTACAAAGTCCAAATCAAATATATGACATAAAGCATATCGAACACGCAGTCAGAATGGACAAACCCATGTCCAAATGTCCAGGCTGGTTAGCTCTAGTTAGAAATACTGTAAGAATACTGTAGCTCTAGAGTTACTGTAAGATACTGTAGTACATTGGGAAAGAATAAGCTCTGCAAAGGGAACAAAAGCAACCACAGCATTGCTTGGGTAACCAGTGAGAATAAAGCAAACCCTGTGGAGGGGCTGCTGCAAAGCAGTATTTCTGTAAAATAGGCTTTCTCTGAACTGAAAGTGGAGCTCAAGAGGAAACAATACCACAGGGCTGTGTGCACTCTGAAGAGGGAGTGATGCAGTAAGACAAAACTGTGGGTAATGTGCAGGATGCGCTCCAGCCTCCCTCCATGCCCCTGCCCTGGCCTGGCAGAAACACGGGAGCTGGGCTCTGCCAGGACATGGTGCCCCAGCACTGGGGGTAGTGCTGGGCAGGGCTTGTCTGCGACAAAGGGGAAGTTTCATCCTCGTGATGAAACCCATGATACCCGTGGTCCACATCGTGATGTTGAGGACCAGTTGCCCCTTCTGCTGGCAAGGGAAAGTACCGTGGCTTTGGCCAGAAGCAAGATTCAGGAAAGCTACCTGGAGACCAGATAAGTAATGCCATGGTCTCGCAGATGTGTTAACCTCTGATTCACTGGCTAAAGCAGAAGAGGTTTCATGAGCAGAGTGTGTGTGCGTGATTGCAAGCTGGTGGGCCTTTGAGCTTTTCACGGGTCGTTATGATAATTTGTTGGGGAAATTTTCCTACAGTTGTAAAGAATTTTCAAAAACTTAATGGGTCTGAGATATATTTATTCTGACATTGCTGTACCTGGTGTATTTTGGGGGAAGAAAATTAATGTCCAGAACTAGTCTTTGCAGTGTTTCTAATTCCTTGGCTAAGCATGTCCTCATATATTTTACCAGCTTTTGGGAAGAAGAGAATATTTTGCTAGTTCGGACTTGTTTGACTTAAGTTTTAGTAATACCAGTCAGCACCATGTTGCCTGAAAGTCTGAATCTGACAAAAGTTTAGCTTAAATGGGCTGTTTTTATGAGGTCATGTGTAGACTCATTGCTCCCAAATCAAGATCGTAAATGTGTAATTTTAATAACATTTGGTGAGAATAAGTATTTGCATATCCTTGGAGAAATTGTTCTGTGTTTCATAGTTCAGCTGTTTCAGCCGTGACATGGCAGGGGCATTTCAAAATTTGCATGTCACTTACAATACCATACTTTGCAAGGGAGGGTATAGCAAGGAACAGTGCAAGTAATTTTTTTTTGCTTTGTAGTGCAGTATTTCTCCCAAGGCAGAGAGTAACTGTACTAACCATATCCAAAGCTAAAATTTCTGTGGTGCAAAAAACAGTTGGGGTATTGAGCTGAAAACTGGTCATCACTCTGTGTGAAAGCTAAATGAGGGCTGATGGGAGGGAGGTAGATACGTAACTAAATTTCAGTTCCTTTATGATAATTTTTCACGTTCTGCGTGTCTTACGGAGCGGTCAGCACAGGAGGGCTGGATATAAAGTGCTCCGTGCATCGCCTTCGTGTGTGTGAGAGCCAGTGCGTGTCCCGCAGGGCGTGGAGCGCATCGAGGAGCCGGGGCTGCGCAGCCTGCGCACCGCGCGCCGCCTGCAGCAGGGCATGGTGCTCACCATCGAGCCGGGCATCTACTTCATCGACCACCTCCTGGAGCAGGCCCTGAAGGACCCTGCACAGTCCTGCTTCATCGACAGCAGCGTCCTGCAGCGCTTCAGAGGATTCGGTGGGGTGAGTCATTCTTAGCAGATGGTTTCATTCACTGGTTTTCTCTTTGTTTGCCCTTACTATGTATCTGAGGAGAAGTTTTCTGGAAGTTGTAATGTACTGTATATAGGGCTGTTCCTGAAGCAGCACCTTGAGTAATTTGGACCATTTGGCTCCGCAGCCAAACTGGGGGTTCTATTCTAATTTTTTAATGTGGTTTTGTACTAGTGATTAATGATAGACCCATATTTTCCCATTGACTGAAATATCCTCTGCCAGCACCGTACAGTGGCTTGCCAGGTAGGTGTTTTGTCTAATGTGTGAAACATGTATGTTATGAAATATGAGACTGAGTTCTGTGGTCCAGAGTTGGCTTCCTTGACAGCAGCACAGTCCAGTGCTTCCTGCCAGGGCAGAAGATGTTGATGCTGTTTAGGTTGGGGAGGCAGTAGATGAGAACAGCAATAATTGCTCTTGCAGGATTATTGGCAGAATGGCATGCAACTTGTGCCTTGGGAGAACCTTCTCCTTTTTCCAGAAGAATGGCTGATGGGGTTCCAGAGCACCCGTGCTCCATGTGACAGGCTCAGGCAGCAGTGTGCTCAGGAGGATTGGCCATGGGAGGTGGAGGTGATCTGGGCAATCGTTCCCCTGCAGCAGCTGCTGGGCAAGTAGAGGGGCCTTGTTTGTACATAGTGTCCAGGGCACATTTCCCATTCAAAGCCACCGCCCTCGCAGAGCATTCAGCAGTTGCAGTGCATCTGGTGGGTTTTTATTTCAGCAGGGCAAGCATTTGAAAGGTGCCACATTGTTCTCTGAGCTTCTGTATTCCTGCACAGAGGAGATAGAGTAGGCAGCTGCCATGCCACATCCTCCCCGTGGCTCTTCTGCAAAGTCTCACTACGGCGAGCAATACACTGGCAGTGGCAGTGATTTTCTGGTATGAAAAGTCACTCATTAGGAATTGTCTGTTGCTGCCATTGACTGATTTATCGCTGTACCCCAGCCTTGAGAGGGTGATTACTGTAGCACTTTGGTCTGAGCTGCCTTGGAACCACCAGCCCTGACAGAAAAGTTGTGTGTGCTGTCCCCAGTCATGTGAGCCAACCAGGCTTGGGGGCAGCCACCCATGATATGGGTGCAGCCTTATTAAGAAACACAGGACTTTACCCTTGCTGGTATTTAATTCACTGCTGAGGTCTGGGACATTATCTGTCTCTGTGTTGTTTCTTTATCAAGATTTTCCAACCAGACAACTGAAGTGCTGGTGAACAAAAGGCAGCTAATTCTGCATTTTCTAACTGTGAGCACATTCTGTATGACACCACACACTGAAATGCATTTTGAAAGGAGACTGTGATATGCTTGTGTAACTTGATGCTGCAATGGAAACAGGTTTAACTGTCTGCATTTTCCTTGTTCTCTGTGGGAGTTTTTCAGCATTTGAATTGATTCCTGGTGAGCTTTCCCAGAAATTGCTCAGCAAAGCCCACATTTTTCCCAAATGGCTGTGAATGCCCACTCCATTTCTGCAGCCTGAGGTGTGTCTGTGGTTCACCTGTGCCTGTGGTTGCATAGAACATGGGGTCTCTACCTTGGTAGTAAGTCACTGGATCGGGCACTTCTGTTCCAGAGATTTCAAGCAAACTTTGTTCCCTCATTTTTGCTTAGCTTCCTGTAATGATGACTTGTAAGGAGAGCTAGCCAACAAACTTTGCTAAAAGAAGGGGCAGCCCAGAAACGATTGAGCAAAAATCTAAATCTCTGATCCCCCTGTGAACAATACATTTTACTTAGAGAGAAAAAATAATAATACACACAAACCCCAAGCCAGATGTTGTCACTTGATTTTGTCCAGGAGAAGAATGAAAATAAAATCTGAGACTGGAATACATCTGAATATTTCTGAATTCTTCACAAAAGCTGAATTATAATGCAATCAAAATAAGTTTTTCCATCTTTACCATTCTGACTTGGTTCTGCATAAATAGAAGATGCAATTCATGCTGTGTAGAGTGCTTAGTTATGAACAAGATGTTTCATTCTAATTTATCCAGCGTATTTCTTGCAAAAGCATGCCAGAAAACTTTCTTTCTATAGGATTAAAAAGGACCTCGTAAAGCCCACTGTTTTACTGACAAATATTAATAGCACGGGGGCTAATATTGGTGTCAGTTCCAGCTGAAGAGTTCACTACAGCCAGTCCAATCTTCCTTTAAGTGTAAAAGTAAAATACATTCTACAAAAGGAAATAAATTGTCCGTTTCCTATTGCAGAGCTCAGCACTAATTAAAATGTTCTTTATTTGGTTTAGTGTAATTTACTTCAAAAATTCACTGAAGTAACACCACTGTAATTCTAAGTAAGTCTGTCCACACAGGGAATTTGTGGATTTTTAATAAATTTGCCTTGAATTCATGTCTTTTCTGGGCTTTGGATAATTTTCTTAACTGTGACAAGTCTCTGCTCTTGTAGTGTGCCAGAAGGGGCAAGACTGTACCATTTATAGTGGTTTTTGCTGCCTGGAGTTAGCCATGAAGAGATTGTGGAAGCTGCAGGAGCAGGGAAGAAGAGTCGGTGCGAGGTTTCCTTTGCCTGCACTGCTGGGACAGGTCTGTCACCAGCCCAGCTTCCTGCACAGGCACAGCCTTTGTGGCTGTCACTGCTGCTCAGGGACCTGCTCATCAGGGCTTTCACCAAACGAGCTCTTCTGGGTCACGTACAGATCCCTCTGGAGAGAAGCAAGCAGTGGTCAGGGGATGGTGCCCTGTCTGAAGCCCTACACTCTTTCACTTGACAGCTGTTGAGTTCTGTCCCTCACCAACTTCCTCAGCCAATTTTGGGACGTTTCAGTCACATGTACTTAAGTTCTCCATCTGCAAAAGCAAGGTCCAGTTTACCGAGGTCATAAATCCTGTGGGACAAGGGCTGCTGCTGGACGCTGGCACAGTGCCTGGCCCAGGGCACCTTTGCTCTGCCTGGACTCTGCCCCACATGCTCCTGAGCAAACACAGATGTGCAAATAGAGGGATGTGCATACGGCTGTATGCATTGCTCAGGAAAAGCAGCTGAATCCTCGGGGAAGGGGAAATGCTGACTCCAATCGCTGCCCTTTAGGGTTTGACATTTCCATTCTTCATAAGCTGATTACTGATTCATGCAGTTCATATGATGTTTTCTCAAAGACGCAGTAAAGCCGTTCAGTCTCCGTTCGGGCTTTATTTTTCCCTAGGATTTGTAGAACTAGCACTAGACTTAATATCTGAAAACTGTGCAACTCAGAGAAAATGCTGAAAGACAGATGGGTGTTAAATGCATTCGTTTCTTCCATTTACAGATTTTTCTCATTTAAAAATTAAACAGATTTACAAAGCCCAGGAACTTGAAGATCCGCTAATATTACAATATTTTTCAAAACAATGCCATTTCCCTTACTCAGAATAAATGCTAAACCAAATAAAGGGTAAGATATTTAACTGCTTCTGCCTTTGGTTCAGAGAGCCATATAGTTGTCTCTGTCCTGATTTTTATTTTTCAGAAGATTAGGCTCTGTTTCTGGATTTATGGTGTGAATTTGTTTACTGGGCAATAAACATTATGCTCATCTACTTTTTAGCATTGCTTATTGTATCACAGTAATAGTGCTACATGGCATTTCTTCCAAAGTTTTCATAGGAAAGCAGTTGTCACAATGTACATATTTCTTTTAAAAGTTCTTCTAAGGGAAGTGATAGGTGTAGGCAACACAAAAACTAATGCTAGTTGCTTATAAATCTTCTTTAACCCTTTTCTCTTGTGAAATTACCATAATTAGGTTAAAGTAAGACCAGCTGTTTCTAACCTGTATTTAGCTTGTAGTTTAATGCTACTTTTTGAGCCTGGATGGAGAGACTGGGCACCTGAGGCTTTTTTTCCATCTGCTCAGTTAATCTAATAAAATACATGGCCTCACCCTACTAATATTGATCCTCTTCTATAAAAACATGAACAGTTAAATGTGGACATTTAAAATAAAGGTTCTCTTGACATGAGGACTTGGTTGTGAATGAAACCTGTTTGTGCCAGGAAAATTACAGGATGGGATGAGATTCACTGAGCACAGAGCCTACAGCCCTCTACAGAAAACACCTTGGGATAGCCACTGTGTGTGACAGGAAGGAGCCTTCCCCAGCCCTGCACGCTGGGCTTGATGTAGCAGCTCTGTTTCCTAGCCAGTGCCTTTGAAATACAGAAGTCAAACTCTGCTCAGGATAAGTTTGCTCTGTTAAAAATTGTTGGTAAGTCAATGGCTGAGTTGAAATAAGTTCTCTTGGCTACACAGAGCTGCCTCTGTAGGACAGCAGCTGTAGGAACAGACCCATGGGTCCTCCAGCTGGATGTGTGCTGGTCTGCTTTGCATGGTCCCATGTGTGGCCACGTCCTGTCATCATTTCCAGGCAAGTGTCCCACCCTAAGGTCTTGCAGTGATAGTGTTGCTGCTTTCCACTGTCATAATCAAACAAATGATCAATAGATTTTTTAAAAAAGGGGGGGTACATTGTACCAGTTGCCTTTTTTGACATGTGGGATCTATCATCATGCAAATCTGGATTATTTAATTGGCCAAAAGAGTTTTTCAGTTGTCAAAAGCCTTGTATATATATTATCATCCAAAAGAAATTAGTAAGTTCAACCCTGTTTCCCTTGGAAGGTAACACAGGAGGCTCTGGGGAGCATGACTGCATTAGTAAGTCAGGACAAAGTGCGAGGCTGTACAGAGCTGACAGCAGCCCTGGTATTTAACTCCTGTGCTGTCCTTGGCTGTGCCCCCACAGCCTGCTTTGGGACAGAGTTGGGACCATTGAGTTGAGCCACATGATGGCCTGTTGCTGCTGTTAGGCAGTTGTGCAATCAGGTCTATCTAGACAGATCATGCCACTACCCTTGATAAGAAAAAGGCATTTTAGGAGCAGTCCTGGCATTCCATCCACAGGAGTGGTTTTTTTGAAGTCAAAAGCCATATCACACCAAAAAAGCAAAGTCTCCCCTAAGTTTTTGCAGAGCACCCTGAAAGCTGAGGGTGCCATAAGCCTCACACTTCAGTGCCCAATTCCAAACCACTCTGTAGCCCTGCAATGAGCAGTACTGATGAACAAAGAGCCTGCAAACAGGGACAGCTCTGAGAGCAAGTTTCATAACCACTGTCCCCTTCTGGGAAAGGCAGTCCCAAGCCAATGAGCCTTGCCAGGCAGATCCAGCATCTTTTGTCCATTTGGACAGAAGACAAGACCAAATGACAGGCTCTCCTGTGAAGGTTTTGCAGGTTCTGTGAAGCTGCTTCTTGCTGCTGCTGAGTTTAAGCTCGGGGTGAAGAGTGGAGGGTGTGAAGGAAAAGAGCAAATGAAACCATTTCCTGCCCCTTGAGAGCCTGTTCCTCTGCACTCATGTTGCTTTTAGGCAATGGAAAAATCATGCACTGAAAATGGGGAATCTGACTTCTCTCTTGTGACAAGCATCCATTTCAGGTGAGATTCATCCAGCAGAGGAAGGGTTAGATTCCAAGGAAAGAAGTGGCATGTTCCTAGGGTGTGGTGGGTGGTCCCAGGGTGGTTCTATGTGCCTCCATCCACATCCCAAAGACCATTTGGAGGTGCTGATGCTGAACAGGGCTGATGTGACAGTACTGGCTCTCCCACTTTTCCCAGCAGATCACAGCTGTGGATCGATGGTGCGATCTCCTGACACTGCTCCTCCTATACAAGGAGTCACTGAGTGTGGCACTCATCTTCCTCCATTTGGTCACCCTCAGTTCCCTGCCTTTGGCAGCTCCAGCCCCTGTGTGCTCTCCTCACTCAGGATGTCTCAATACCCACCTCCACCAGGGTCTCCCTACATGGACTCCTTAGCCAGTCCCAGCTGTGTCCATTATTTGTCAGTCTTGTCTCACCTCACTATACCTTCCTTTCCCTGGTCCTTTCGTGACTCTTAGCTATTTCCCAGCTCCTTCCCCACCCTGATTTTCTCCTGTGGCCTAGATAGAGAACAGAGTGGACAGACACCTTGTCCCACTTGTTCTTCCCCACTATAGTCTGGCTTTCATCTGCTCTGCTTTTAAATCAGTCCATCCTCCCAAAGAGTGCAGAGGTGCTAGAAAACAGACCATTTTTCTTGAATTTTTTGCTAATGTTACTGGTTAAGCAGATAAATTCTGGCTGATATGTCCCTGTAGCTGGGGAATTTCAGCTCAGGCAGGGAGAAGTTTGTGAAGCTGGCAGTGCTTGGGAAAAGTCTCTCTCTGTAGGCACAGTCAGTTCTAGCTTTGGCTGGTCTTCCCTCTGCTCTGACTTTTGCACTGACATTTTTACTTTCCACATCATTGCTCCGTTTACACTGTCTGGGCTTGCCAATGTGATGCTTTGGCTTTTACCATCTTACCAGGTCTGTCCCTGGATTCTGGCTCTCCTGCAGGGTTTGCCTGGTACCATCAGGTTTTTGGCAGGGACTGGTCCACCCAGGCAGGCTCTGCCCAAGCCCAAGACCCAGCAGGACAGGCACTCAGCAGGACTTGCCTTTGGATGCAGTGGGACCCTCCTACTGAATCCTTGGGTTATGTTTTGCTCGGCAGTCAAATTTGAAGCAGTGCATCAAAAAGCCCATGCTAGTGAAATCTGTTCAAGTGCAGTCATTGCATGTGTTGCTGATCATTTCTGCAGTAAGGCACCAGCCTTTCAGGCACACTAAGCATACAGAGCTTCACAGCTTTCAAATTTACAGCTGTCCAAAACAAATGTGTAAACTCAATGGACTTTGTTTATTTAATTCTGCTTTATAATACACTTAACTTGATACCATGTAAAAGAAATAATCTGGCAAAGACATCATTAAACAGTTTAATAAGGACTGGATGACTCATTTTGTTTGAACAAATGGATTATTTTGCAATCAGAAGTACAAATGTTAACCAGCTTTATTTTTAGTTGAAAATGTCAAGAGGTCAGAAACAATTAAAGCAATTGTAAGGTGGGAGTACCCAGGGTTTGTGTTCTTTTGGATTTGCACCTTACTAAAATTGCTTTTATTGCAGCTTAGCAACTTAGCAACATTTTTCTGATAAGATAATGGGAATGACTGTGTAGGCACATTTACTGGTAAGAAGAGATTAGAGACAAACAGAAATGGAGCACACTTTTCATTTTAATAGCAAGAGTTGAAAAACTGAGAGGATCTGCTTTTTCCTTCCATGATTTGAAATTTAGTGATTGTATTTTAAAAGAAATGTATGACCTGCTTAGGACTTCCTCATCAGCTCAAAATTCAATGTTTGGAATATCAGCTACAAGCTATTTCACGTTCAAAGTTTCACTTTGGAAGTTCATTGTGTTTAGAGAAAAGTTTTTAGTGGAAAGAGAAGCTCCCTGAATTGCACCTCAGCAATAGGACAACTTTGAGAGCGGACACTGTGGGCATCAGGAGGCAGTGTTCTTATCAAGCCATGCACTAGGAAGGCTGGAGGCAAATCCAAGGAAGAATGTTCTTTTTACTGCTGCTGCTGTCAGGGAGTTGAGATTTACTGGCCCTGTAGAATGACATAGCATGAACTCACTGTTGCAGCACCTTGCTCAGACTGTCTTTGATGTGCCCAATGCAGAAGAAGCACCTGAGGCACTTGAGGGGCCACCACCACACCAGAGGTCACACAAAGCTCGTGTGATCCCAGGAGGGTGCCAGGGACCAGTGGCCCAAGGGGAATCGAAGCCTGCAGAGCCCCGTGCCAAGGTGCTGGTGGTGCCAAGCAATTCTGTGCTTGCAGTGTGGTGCTGTGCCTGGCTTGCAGCAGCACCTTGTGCCCTCCTGCTGTTGCTGCCTGACGTGCTCCTGATGCCATCTGGAATGCCGTGGTAACCGTGTGCTCCCTGTGCAGGTGCGGATCGAGGACGACATCGCGGTGACGGCCACCGGAATGGAGCTGCTCACGTGTGTCCCACGGACTGTGGAGGAGATTGAGGCTTTCATGGCAGAAGGCCAGAGCAGTGCCAAATCATTTGTCTGCCTCTCCAGCCAAAAGCAGTAAACTTCAGGATGATACTTCTTGCCTCAACTAATCAGTCATCATACTGATTTTAATGCTCTGGCGTATTAAATAAAATGCATCCAATTCTTAATAGCAAGAGAGACAGGCAGGCTATTAGCTGGAAAAAATTCATGCATTAAAAATGAAGGTAGAAGGCCCAGGTAACTCAACTGCTGCTTGCAATCTGCATTTTGTGTGACCAAGTGGCATCTAAATAGCCCTGTTGCCTTATAGGTGGAGCTTATACTTCTGTCAGATTTCAGCTCAGTTGTATCTTGCAATTAAATCTGAACTTTGATGATTGGGACTCTAAAATACCAAATGGATTATCTGAAAGCTATGAGCAATTGTAAAACTCTACATTCCTTTTTTAAACTTCATCACAAACTGAAGTTTAAACTTTAAACATCTTCTGTGAAAAACAGAAATAAATATCAGTTGTTCTCAGTGGACATAATGACATGTATTTTTCTTACAGATCTGTATCCATGCAATAAGCAGAATCAAATTTTTTATTAAAATTCACCTTGGCATCATTTGTGTTCACAACTTTGTGGTTATTATGCTTTTCTGCTCCAGTTCCTGCTTCTTTATCTGATCCTACTACCAATTTGTGCTCTGCAAACTTTGGCCCTTCACTAACCAGAGTTTTCTGCTCTGGATAGTGGCTGTGCTGATCCTTCACACACAACAGCCCCATGCTCATCAGATTTGTACAGCTATTTGTTCCTTAAAAACATGGATTGTTAATGGTGTTCGTGACCCTTACAAGTTGAAAGAAGGGAATATCTTTGCTGCGGGGCTCATGGTCATTCAGCAGCATATGCTGTGCAGCATGATAGAGTTATTTTTAACTGCCCAGCGTTAGACAGGTCAGAATGAAATCATGTAGATTTTATTTGGATACGTTACAAACATATAAATATTTGTTACAAAATTATTTTCCACTCATGCAAGATTTAAATAACCAAGAGAAGCTTTTCTTTGCTGTAGGTATTCATCAGCTTGCAGGATAACAAATACATTTCTTGCATCATAAAATAGCACTAGGTGCTGGTAACTACACAAAAATAACCTTTCTCACTCTACATACACATCAAAACTCCTGTTCAATATTCAGATTCTGTTGCAGTTTGACTGCAATATCACTTCAGAACATCCCTCAGCTGTGTCAGGGGGAGCTGAAACCAGGGCAGAGCATCAGGGCCTTTCTGGATCTCACTGCCTGCCAGGTGAGGATTGTCACACTGAAGAAATCAGCTGAGTTGATGCCTCAGCAACTTAGTGTGAGCAGCTCAGTTCTGTTGCTCACACCAGGCCACTGACACTGATGGGATGGACTGTGAGCTCCTGCAAGTGCCCTGTCTCGTGGGGGCAAAGCACAGCGTGGGCCTGGATGGTGTCAGAAACCAGAAACCACTGCCACTGCCTTTGTGCCCCCCTCTTCCCCCCGGACTGCATTTAGGCCTGAAATACTTTCCTTTAAAATCCTCGTACATGTTGCTCTAGGAGAGCTCTTTTTGCTAAGTGGGTTGGTCTGTGTGACAAGAACCTGCTCCTAACTCCCAACGGCTTGGTAATCCATTGCTGTGTAGGAAACTTCATGTGGGAGACCAAAGAAACATTGTGAAACCAGAGTGTTACATTAATGTCACTCAATTAATACATAAGCCTATTTACATTCTTTAGAGGTTTCTTGACATTGGTTTGTGAGAGGCAAGTGCAGGAATTCTTGACTGTGAAGAGAAACAGTTTAACAGTTTTTTCAGGAAGGGAGGTGTGAGATCAGAAGCCTGTATGTGCTGCTGCACTGATGTTCCTGCTGTGGTGACTGGAATCTTCCACCTCTGAAACGTAGTACCTGCACAGGGACATCAGGCTTTGCTTTGCCTTGCAGATGGGGGAACAGAGACTATACTGCCATTGCTTTGAACTCACCCGCTCCCCAAAATTCAGGGGTTCTGAGTGCAAAACAGCCTCATTCCCTCCACAGCCAAGTGTTTTCTGTGGCAGGCTCTGAAGGAACACACCCAGGGGATGGCTCACTGCTTTGGGCGCTCCGAAACCTGCCGTGCTTGGGTGCAGCAGCAGTTACTATTTTATAGTAACATTAACAGATTCTGAAAGAAGGAGAGCTTTGGAACTGTTTCAAGTAAGCCATCACCCCAGTGCAGTTAGTAGGCCTTCCCTGGCCGTGATGAATGCTGGCACGAGCCGAGTGTGCAGCAGCAGAACCGGTTCTGTTCGGGGTGTGGCCGCACGGCCCCGCCGCGGGCCCGGGGAGCGCCCGCGCAGCTCCCGGTCCCTGCTCCGCCCGGAACGCGTTTTGGTCTGGGATGGGGCACCCGCTCCCATCTCCTTCATCATCAGGCCCACGAACTTGGTGAATAAAAATTTCATCCATCATTCCAGAAGTTTGTTCTGTAATTATGATCATTTTTATCCACTTAAGCAAAAAGTGAATTAGACCTTTTTTTCCTAAATTGGACAGGGGAGGAGGAATAAACTTTTTTTTTAAAGGCAAAGTGATATTTAATACTTTAAAAAGTGATGTTTAATAATTTAAAGTGTATAATGGGGTGAAAGTACAGGTTATGGCAAATTTTCTTTTTGACTACATCAAGGTATTTTATACTGTCATGTTTTCCCAAATGCCTTTTCCCTTTGGCACAAACAGACTTGAGTCCAGTTGGCACCAAAGTAACAGAATGTATCTTATGCTGAGCAAATTTGTGTGTATAGAAAGGTCTGAGCACTTCTGAAATGATACATGTAAATTGCTTCAGCAAATTGCTTCAGCTCCTTGGGGTTGGGTGCACTCTGAATTTACCTGCCAATTACCCTGCTGCAGCTGCAGGAGTAAAGGAGTGCAGCTCGCAGGGCTCTTGGGGGCTGGAGCAGACCCCTTCTCTTAGAAAGAAAGGGAGAAAATGGAATCAGCTTTCCTGGTGAAATGTGCAGTGCTTTAACTCCTTGTGTACTGACGGGCACTGGATTCTGTCACACACTGGAGTTAAGAATAATACCTCAAAAGGAAAATCTTCTGTAGGTCTACACTGAAATTTTCTGTGCCATGCAGAAGAGGGGTGAGATGGAGGGACTTTGCTGTCACACAGCCTGGGCACCTTCAGCTTGGGGAAAATGGCCTTTGCTCCTTGGAGCTACTTTGGCAGGTAGAGCCTCAGAGTAAGGGTGACCGTCACCTTGTTCGCAGGCAGCCTCTCACTGAGGTACGGCTAAAACATTGATTTGTTACAATCACGGCAGTGAGGGGCTGCACGGAGCCCCTTGCTCCTCCCGGGCCTTGTTCTGGTGCCAGCCAAGGACAAGGATCATTGTCCCAGTGCCAGTCGAGGACAGGGGTCCTTGTTCCAGTGCCAGCCAAGGCCAGGAATTCTTGTCCTGGTGTCACCAAGGTCGGGGATCATTGTCCTGTTGTCAGCCAAGGCCCGGGGATAGCTGTCCCCAAGGCCCAGCTCGCTGTCCCTCTGTCCCCAAGGCTCTGATCGCTGTCCCTCTGTCCCCAAGGCCCGGCTCGCTGTCCCGCTGTCCCCAAGGCTCTGATCTCTGTCCCGCTGTGCCCAAGGCTCTGATCACTGTCCCTCTGTCCGCAAGGCTCTGAGATCGCTGTCCCTCTGTCCCCAAGGCCCGGCTCGCTGTCCCTCTGTCCCCAGTGCTCTGATCTCTGTCCCTCTGTCCCCAAGGCTCTGGTCTCTGTCCCGCTGTCCCCAGTGCTCTGATCTCTGTCCCTCTGTCCCCAAGGCTCTGGTCTCTGTCCCGCTGTCCCCAAGGCTCTGATCTCTGTCCCTCTGTCCCCAAGGCCCGGCTCGCTGTCCCACTGTCCCCAAGGCCCGGCTCGCTGTCCCGCTGTCCCCAAGGCTCTGATCTCTGTCTCCAAGGCTCTGGTCTCTGTCCCGCTGTCCCCAAGGCTCTGATCTCTGTCCCCAAGGCTCTGATCTCTGTCCCGCTGTGCCCAAGGCTCTGGTCACTGTCCCTCTGTCCCCAAGGCTCTGATCTCTGTCCCACTGTCCCCAAGGCCCGGCTCGCTGTCCCGCTGTCCCCAAGGCTCTGATCTCTGTCCCGCTGTGCCCAAGGCTCTGATCACTGTCCCTCTGTCCGCAAGGCTCTGAGATCGCTGTCCCTCTGTCCCCAAGGCCCGGCTCGCTGTCCCTCTGTCCCCAGTGCTCTGATCACTGTCCCTCTGTCCCCAAGGCCCGGCTCGCTGTCCCGCTGTCCCCAAGGCTCTGATCTCTGTCCCGCTGTGCCCAAGGCTCTGATCACTGTCCCGCTGTCCCCAAGGCTCTGGTCTCTGTCCCTCTGTCCCCAGTGCTCTGATCTCTGTCCCCCTGTCCCCAGTGCTCTGGTCTCTGTCCCTCTGTCCCCAAGGCTCTGGTCTCTGTCCCGCTGTCCCCAGTGCTCTGATCTCTGTCCCTCTGTCCCCAAGGCTCTGGTCTCTGTCCCGCTGTCCCCAGTGCTCTGATCGCTGTCCCGCTGTCCCCAGTGCTCTGATCGCTGTCCCCCTGTCCCCAAGGCTCTGGTCTCTGTCCCGCTGTCCCCAGTGCTCTGATCTCTGTCCCCCTGTCCCCAGTGCTCTGGTCTCTGTCCCGCTGTCCCCAGTGCTCTGATCGCTGTCCCTCTGTCCCCAAGGCCCGGCTCGCTGTCCCGCTGTCCCCAAGGCCCGGCTCGCTGTCCCCGTGCCGGGAGGGCCGCGGCGGCGGGGCCAGGCCCGAGGCGCTGCTCGGAGGCCGCGCCGCCATTTCCGTCCCTTCTGTGCCGCTGTCCGGGCTCGGAGCGCTCGGCGCGGCCTCACCTCTGTCAGCGCTGCCGGCACCGTCTGCTGCCTCGTCTGGCCGCTGCTAAACTGTAAATTGTTACCATAACGCTACATCGGTATCTCAACCCCTAATCTGCATTTCGTCTCCCACCCAAGGGGGTGGGGAGTGGCCGCCTGGGGTTATTTTCCGGTTGGTCTTAAACCACAACATCAGTAAAGAAAACCAGTGCAGAAAACCAGAAATTCCATTTTGCGAACAAATGACTTTTCAGAACTCTGTGGTTAGGTTTTAAACATGAAGGAAATGGGATCACAGCTCTCAGGAGCAACAGGTGGAAAAGTCACACTTGAGAGAAAGAGCATCACCCCCACTCACGGGACATCTAAGAAATCATTTTCACCAGAATCACGAGCCCACAGGCAGGATTTGCAGCCCCTGTTCGGACTGGTAGAGGAGGGCCCCACACCAGCCTGGCAAACCAACTTCAGGACAGCGGGGCCACACAGTCCCAGAGCACAGGTCAGCCAGCCGGGGAACAGATCCGTGCTGCCCTTTTCACCAGAGGAGCTGCAACCAACAAATGAGATGCCTTTCAGGTCATCTTTTTTCCTTGTAATTTTTGCTGTTCTGCTCCTCTCCCCTCCCCTCTAACTGCAATATATTTTCAGTCTTTTTTTTCCCCCCTTTTTTGTTAAATCAGACATTTAGACAAAACTGTAATGAGTTTCTGATTACTTCCATGGAGCAGAAACCTGAGTGAAAGAGGGGAACAAAGACTATTGCACTGATTCCTCCAAGATAGCTGTGAGTTGGGCAACTCTGCACTTGAGGGAAATAGAAAATGGATGGGAAAAACGAGGCCACTACAACCAAAACGTTTTTATTAGCTTCTGGTATTTCAACCCTACCAACTTCAGATGCAGTTAGAATGAAAAAACATCTGTAAAAAGTCTAACATAATCCAAAACAATCCATTAAAGTTATCCAAATGTATTAGAAGTTTAAATTCAAAAAAGAACTTTTCAAGGTTTAATTCTCTAACGGTATCTTCATAGAGATAACATCCAAGTTTTTTCCTAAGTACAGATACAAAGCAAACAAGCATCCTCCAAAATAATCTATGGACAAAGGTAGTGTAAGAGGGAAATTGAGACAGTGTAGTAATCTACAAGACAGACACACAGGTTAAATGTAAAATAACCATACCATCAATGAAATATTTAACAATGAAAATAAATTAAAGTTACATCAAAGTTTCTGCTTTACTTTGTTTAAATCCTCAGTATAGCACATAGCACTGCATTATGGATCATGGCAAAGACTAAGCAGTAGCAATAAAAAAGTTGCTACAAAAAAACTTCTATGGAAATAAAACAAGACTAAAGATACTCTTTCACACAGCTGTAGGATGGCTGTAGAAATTCACCAAATCAGTTTTTCATACTAGGGCCATTTATTTTTAAAATCACTGTACATTTCTGTAAGATTAATGTCAGCCAGCAGTGATCCACACATCCTGGCTGAACACCTGCTGTCCTGCCCCTTTCACTGTTAAGCCAAGCTGCCCTTGGTGTTCTCCCCCATACCTCCTTCCCAGCAAGAATGCCATTTTGCAGGGCACGGTTTTTTGGTAACATTTTGAAACTTTCTGAAAACAAACTCTTGTTCTCCTAAGGCCCCAGCAATATGAATACAAGCTCGAGTAAAAAGCTTTGTCAGTGTGCTGCTTTGCCTCGTGTACATGATGCTTCACATGCCATTTGGAGGCCAACTGCCTGTACATATCAGAGCATATTGTTATTTTTCTGGTGAACACTGGTAAGCATCCCAGCTCACTATTACTACAACCTCCCCATTAACTATAACTGGGCAGGAGGGACCTACGTGGTGCTTCATAGGACTTGTTCTACAGATTTAAAGTAAAAAGCAAAAATTCTCCACAGCCTTTGCAGTTTCTAACACGCAATGGAGAAAACAAAGGGCTAAAATACGCTAACAGGTATTTAAGAGACGATCTATCCAATTACAAGTTTCTGATACTACAGTGAGCCATCCTGCTGAATTCCTCCCATTATGTGAAGTCTAAAATGGTAAGTGAATATTCCTGTGGAAATCTTATCTCCTAAATATTGCATTCCTTGTTAGCTATGAGTTCAGATCTGCATAAATCTTTGAGGAGAAAAATATTTAAAACAAATACCCTAACCAGTTTCTGGTTTAATTGTTAAAAATCTTCAGTGTTAAATCTTAAAGAAGAAAACGTCCACAAAACAATGACTAAAGGTACAGTTTTTGCTTGGTTTCTGCATGGGCACTGCAGACAAGCTCCACCTCAAGAGTTTGTTCATAAGGTCGTAGGTGTCTACTGTCCACTGTTTTCTGGATTTGTTGTGGCGGTCTCAGTGCCAACGGGTTGCACATTATCTGCAAAATTGTGGGCATGCTCAAGGAACAAGTCTTTCAGTACGCTCAGCTCCTTGGTCAGGAGTTTAATTTTTGCCTCTAAACGTTCATTTTCTTCTTTAAGCTGGTTGACCCTTTGCAGTGTGTCTTGTGCTTTCTGCTTGCTTTTTAACCGGCTCTTTTTCACCGCCATGTTGTTTCGCTCTCTGCGCTGACGATACTCATCACTGTTTCTATCCACAAAGGAATTTTTCTTTCCCTGTTTGCTCGGAGGCACAGCTTTGCCTCCACCACCAGGACTAACTGGCACCAGCTGGGGAACCTGCTGCAAACCACTGGAGTGTGCTTGGGTGTGAATCACACTTACTCCGCTCGCATCTGTGGTGGTGTTCTGTTGGGATGTCTTGCTCATTTGGACAGGCTGTTCTTGGACACAGCAGAATTTATTAGGAGACTGAAAACTCTTGGGTTTCTAGAAGGTGTTTCCAACAGATCTTCACATGGATTAAGAGCAAGGTGAACCTAGTAGAGGGGGAAAAAAAGGCTATTAAAGATGCTGGCTTCAACTACAATCTTATACATCACGGGCTTTAGCATAAAGTACTGATGGTACATCTGGCAGTAACACATCATAACTGTGCTGGAAGCGGACAAGCTGCCAACTACATTTCTCCTGCCTCAAACATATTTGGATTGGATGGGACTATTACTGGGTCATCTAGTCAAGCTGTTTGAATTGTTCACTGGCTTCACTCAGTTATTCCAGAGCCATCCCTGATGGATGGGTGTCTAGCCTAGCCTCAAATATCTCCAGTTTCACAACCTCTGTTTTGGCAACATGTTCCACTGTCTAACTTTTCCTCCAGTTATACAATTTTCTTAGTTTTCAGACTGGAGTTTTCCTTCTGTGGCTTAAACCTATTAACAGCCTGACTCTTGACCAACAGGGGTATTTGATCCTTGTCCTCTTCGGACCACATCTCTGGGTGTATCCGCAGACAAATTCCTCCCTGATCTCTTTGCTCTGGAGCAAGGGTGCTCAGCCTGTCCACCTATTCTCAACCATCTTACAGCACTTGTTTTAAAGATGACGTTCAAATTGATGGCTGTCATAAGGTCTACTAGTACTGAGTGGAAAAAGAAATCTATGGAGAAAGGTATTGCAAAGGCTGTGTCTGGGTGACATTGTACCACAAGCAGCATGCTGAGCCTGTAACAGAATGAATCAAGCAGGTGAGACAGGAACACAGGGTGATGGTGATGTAGAACACTACACAGAGGACTGCCACCCATCAAAAGACAGCAATCACAGCTGACTCATCCACAAATAAGGTCACCTGCTGTAGTTTGTGCACTGGTCATTGTCCACTCTCCAGCAGACAAACAGTCTTGATGAGCAAGACATCCTCTCACCTGACTCATGTTCTGCTGCTGCTGAAGTCAGCCTGCTCCTGGCCCTACTGGTGGCACAAGGAGGATTCCACCACAGCTGCAGGGCCATAGCCCTGGCAAGGCTAACAGCTGGTCCCCTTCTCTTCTCATCTCACAGGATGACTTCCTAAATGGCTGGGAGAGAAGAGGGGAAGGACAATAGGATGGTCCTAAGATCCTGAAACACCTACCTACAGCTCCATGAAAAATACTGATCAGCCAAGTCAGTGTGGATTTGTCACCTTGAAGAAAAGCATTTAACTGGCACTAAACAATTCTACTCCAAGGTCAGACAGACTGTGTGGCAAGAGTGCAGCCCAGCAGTGTCACACACAGACATGCAGTATCACACAACCAGTGTGACACATCCTCCAGAGGACTGGGGAAAAGCAAGCAGCTGCAGCAGCACTGGTAGTGCTGACTGCCCAGGGTGGGCAGTGGCCAGCCCAGGAAGGCGTCTCACATCCATAACAGCACATGGATGGCTTCACTGTCTGCCTGATGAATGCAGGGATGTGTGAGAGCTTCGTAAGACAGCTCCTGTGTGTCACTAACACTTCTAAACTCACAGGTTCAACAGCTGTGTACTGCTCCTGTTTATTTTTCTCAGCAGTCTGAGTTACTGTTTCACTTTTGGATGGGCTATCATTAAAATGTTAAAATTCAACTGTGTAGATCAACTGCATATTTTGTTCCATGATGAAGGAGCCAGAATGAGATGATGCTGCAGAGTGTGGTTCAATAACATTAATGGAAAAGCCCACTAAAATTGGCTTCAATGTTACTCAATATTCTCTGTCACCAAGAGGTCTTCCGACTTGTGAAGATGTATGACTATACCCACAGCCTTCCTATCAAATCCTGTTATTTTCCTATTTCAGCGCAGAATGAGACCACAACACTTTTTGACGTGTGTGGAGCTGAATGTAGATACATAGTGTCTAACACGTTTCTGTTACAATTTTCCCAACAACCCCTCTTAAAGCAAGTTTTGCAAACCATGATTCAGTGTCAGATTCTGACCTAATAAGCAGTTTGGTTGGGCAGTTGAACTGAACACCCAGCCAACAGCATGTTCCTGTGCACCAACACCAGACTGGCAGGGCCAGTTGTAGCTGTGCATGTGTAATTGCACAGACATTTTTAGTTGAGGTGTAAGTACATGCTCCTCTTAGAGCATACATTGGCCTTGTCTGCACTTTATTTTAAAATACAGGATTTCTGCAGCCTGCAAAGCATATACACTTCTCTTAGGTCGTCTTTGACAACTAGACACCTTTTTGACATCTTTTCCAAATCAGAAAGAATGCTCTGCTGTGCCCTCTGCTTCAACACATTTCAGTGCTTGCAAAGTTCACCTGGACAGGCCAGTTATGTAACCCACACCATTCTCACGATCTGATTTTTGTGCTCCATGAGCTACTACAGAGGAAGGGGTGGCTCCTGCCCCCACAGGAACCCCACCTGACATGTAACAAGTTTCTTCATATCACCAGGTTCCATGTGCTACTTCTCTCTATGCTACCAAAACCATTTAATACCTCTTTAACACTTCTTTCCTATCTCTATCAGATTTCCATATGATTCAACAAAAAAATTATTGTTCTATTAAACCTAATATTAATGGAGTATTTTAGGCAGAGAGAATTCTCAAGCAAGAATTCTAGCCCTGCCTGCTCAGACAGACCTCCTTCAGTTCCTTCCCACTGGAACTGATTTTTTATTAAATTACTGTTTCTTGAGTGAGATGTGCTTATCTGGCCTGATGATCAGAGCCCTTAGCTGGGACAGGTGACACTTGGATTCCTGTCTTGCTCCAAAGAATATGCAGAGCAAGTAGCACTAACTGCACTGCATCACAGACTTACACAATTGCCAAAAACTGAGGCTTGAAACTCGCTTTCCCACCTGATGACTTGGAGGCTGGATGGCCATTACCAGTTGTCAGAAGGCTATCCCAGATAGCAACAGGTGCTATGGGGCATCCTTCAGCAGACACTGCAAGGAGATTTAAAGGCAGCAGGTATGAGACACAGAGAGGGGACTCTCAATAAGGGTGAGGTAAAGGACACTGTAATGAGGAGAGGCCATGAAGGTGGGGAGGCAGATAGGGCTCAGACTTCTCAGATCAGCTGCTGCGTGCCTCTCCACACAGGTTGCTTTCCTGTGACTGCGTGACAGCCCCAGCACAGCAGGAGACAACTCCTCAGAGAGCCAGCCCAGTTTCCCAGCATCTTGTTTCCATAAAGCTGCTCATGAGCTTCAGCTCAGCAACAGCCCTAGGCTGGTTCCACCCAACACATGGTACTGTTTCCAGTGGCCAGTTAGAACTGCCTGGTTCTCTCCTTGGGCCACCAACTGGCCACCCAGGAAACCAACTGGCCACCCACCACAGCATAATAGCTGGGTAACTCAAGAGGTGTCTTCTCAAGCAGAAAGATGTTTCTTACTGTCTCACAGTATTCCTCAGGGACCAGTGAAGCAATAAAGGCCTTCATTTGCTTTCACAAATACAAAAAAATAAAAATGAAGACATTAAACTTCCAAATGTTTGCTTTGGCGGGAAAAAAAGTGCTTTGTCAATTAAATCAGCATATTTTTTAACTTGGTAGCAAAAAATACAAAGTGCTTCTCTCTGCTCCTTTCTTGAGGTGTGACTGTAATTCTGATCATTAGTCAGAATAACTTCATTGCACAAATTCACAAAGTTGTCATGTCAAATGCAAAATTGGTCCCAATCCGAACACCAATAGATTCTTCTCTTAGATTTCACATGAAATACCCTAGTAGGATCCAGCTCTAGGTTCCAATGACTCTGTACTAAGGACAGTGCACAGAACTCCAGGCACACATCTGCTGAACAATGGGAGGGTTGACTCCTGCATGGATCACACTCGCAGGTTCTCAGGAGCTGATGCTAACTCTCACATACTGAAGGCTGGGCAACAACACTTTTGGGAATAGGCAGCTCAAGCCCACCGTTTCTTGCCGTAGCTGACAACATCACTTTTCCACATTTATTTCAGAATCTTCATTTTTAATACACGTATTACAAGAAAATGCACTCTGGCATCTTTAACAGACTAACAGAACACGTGAAGCATGCATTTTAACAGGACAGAATCCCAAACACCGGGAGGCAAGGAGGCATCAAAAGACTCTCGTCTTTCGAATTAAAACGGCAGCTGCGATAGCTAACGATAAACAAACCCTTTAAATCCTAAAGACCTGCAAATTACAAACGCTTGTACTTTCCGAAGAGGCTCCGCATGGCGCTGTTACGGAGCTGCGACTGCTCTTCCTGCCGGATGTCAGCGCAAAGGCCAACGCGGAGCTCCCTGCCTGCCAAACTTCTGGTTTGAAACTTTGACTGGAGCTACGGCAATCCGTCGGGAACCCGACGCATCCGTCGAGCCGCTCCCCGGGGCGCCGCGCACCGGGCGGTACCGCAGGCGCTCCCGAGCCGCGCTCCCCGGCCGCCCCCCGGCCCGGCGCGCTCCCGCCCGGCCCCGCCGCCGAACGCCCCCCGGAGCCGCCCCGCCGCGGCCTCGCTCCCCCCGCCCCCGAGCCGGGACCGACCACGGGGACCGGGACCGGGACCGGCCCGGCCCTCCCCGGCGGGCCCACGGCGCCGCCGCCCTCCCCGGGCCGCCCGCCCGCAGAGGCCGCGCCGCTCCTCCCCCGCGCGAGCGGGGCGCGGGGCCGCCCGGCGCTGCCAAGCCGTGACTTCACCGGGGGAGGGGAGGGAGCCGGGGCCGCCCGCCGATTGCATCACGCTCTGCCGCGCGGGGCCCGGCGGGCGGGGGCGGCCGCGGCCCCCCGGCCCCGGCGCGCGCCCCCCGCGCTTACCTGAGCGGCGCGAGCGGCGGGAGGGGCCGGGCGGGCCGCGCTCGGTACCGTGCGCGTGCGGCGAGCGCCGGTTGCGACACCGCGCGAGGCCGCCCCGCCCCCGGGTGATGCAACCGCCGCGGGACTGGCAGCGCGCGCGGCCAATCAGCGCCCGCGGGGGGCGGGGCCGAGGCCTGAGGCGCGCGCGTCCCTCAGGCTCGGCTTCAGTCCTGCCACGGCCACGGCCGGGGTGGGGCACGGCCTGAACCCCTCACGGCCGGGCCTCGTCACGGCAGGAGCCCGGGCACCGCCCGGGCCTTATCACGGCCGCTTGCGGGGTCTGTGTCCCAGCGCTGCTGCGTTGAAGGAAAAGGCGCTCGTGGCCAGGCGTGCCACTGGACCGGGCCCCCGGGAGCCGCTTCCTCTCTTGGACCGGGGGCCGGGTCGAGAGGCTGCCCTGCCCTGCTCAGCCTAAGGGCTGGCGGGGAGCGAGACGGCCGCGTTCCCCCCCTGGTAGGAACCGGGGCCCGCCCGTACTTCCGAGAGGGTCCTCCGGCAGCCCGAGGGGGAGAAGCCGAAAGTGCGTTCCCGGCTGAGTGCCCGCACGGGCAGGGCCGGGAGCTCGTCCCGGGCCCGGCGGGAGGGACAGCGCAGCTGCGGTGTGCCCGGGCCTGGGCGGTTTTCTGGGCGTACCTGGCACAGGTCGTGGGTTCGATCCATGTAGGGGCTGGACTCCATGAGCCTCTTCCAGCTCAGAATGCTCTGTGATTCTGGTGAAGTTGGCCAGTGCCCCGCGGGCATCGAAGTTGATGGTGGTGTGTTTCTGTACTGATTGGCATATTCTAATTGCTCCCAGGCTGTTAATTAACACCTAGCAGTGTATTCCCATCTCGATCCTAGCTACTGTTTGGCTTGCCTCCGTAGAATGTTGTGAGATCAAGAGGAAGGAATGCCAAAGACATCCCAAAAAAGTACCAACGGTTCTTTTGACAGCAGAAATTACAGCAAATTTCTAAATTTCATAGATTCCTGGTTAATTTTTCTTTTCTAACTTACTATTAGAAAAGAAATCCTAAATGTTGGCAGACTAGGAAACATCTGGATCACAGAATCAAATATCACAGGAAGATTATGCACCGTTTCACTAGTATGTTTGTTGTTATAAAATACATCACTTTTTGTGGAGAAAAGTTCTTTTTACCCTTAATATTTTCCAGACACTTTGGTCTATATCACTTTAGTTCTTCCCAAACAAGCATATACTTACTATATATAGATACAAATGCACACACATGTGCTCACATCTCAAGCTGTGCGTGAGCAAGGTGTGTTTGCAGCTCCCTGAGTGGGAAATGTACACTTCAATACACAGGTGTGTGTGTGTTTGCAGTGGGCAGGTTTGAAAATAATCTGTTTATAAGGTAGGCAAGTTTGGAACAAGTTCAAGTGTTCAGGCAGTGAAAACAATTCTGTTGGAAAAGTGGGATTTTTTAATGCAGGGATAAAAAAGTTAAGGACCTATGCTACTCTGGTTTAGCACATAGACATGCCTGGAAATGTTTTATGTCTGCAAAGGACCTGCGAAGAATTGGATTTGTAAATACAGTTGCAGAGCTCAGTAATATAGATACAATTATTTACCATTTTTATGGCTGTCTGGTGTTGTGGAGTGGTTTTGTTTTTGTAAAGCCCTGTGGAAAATAAACCATATTTGCAGAAAAATTCAGAGGGTTAGTCTGGGCAAACAGTTCTACTCAGCTCATTTACCACAAAGATACTTTTCCTTGTCAGTCATCAAGTATTTGCTTTAGCTTCTCGAATGTTGTTCTGTTTCTTAATTGAAACTGTTACATTTTCTGTGACGGTGACTCATCCATCTACAGCTAGAGTGAAATTCCAGGTAAGCTTTAAACATTATGCTTTGCTCCCAATAATTAAGTAAATGTGTGCTCTTAGTATGCTTTTGTAGGATTTTAGAGCATTTAATGACCATTCATTCATTAATCCTCATCAAAGACAGCTGAAGAAAATAAAATATAGACAAACTTCTTCTCACAGAATCTCACTATTTTAAACGTTAAGGCTCACACATAATTCCCTGCATGTAAGACACTCCAGTGTTTGGTTGGCATTATATCCTGTTAAAGGAAACCATCACACAGTGTACTTCAGTTTTTGCAGGATTTTTTCCCCAGAATGTTACAGTAAAAATAGAATATCGTGGAAGCAATCTAAAAAGTAAGCACAGGAATATATGCACAACTGGGATGTGGCATCGAAGTACACACTTTACCTGCTTATGTACAAGTTGTGCCAGGTGAGCAGTAGCTCTGTGGTCGGGTGTCAGAAGCCTCCTGATCCCTGCTGGGATGGAGCCCTTCTCACTCTGTGGGTGTGTTCCTATAGCAACCAGCTACCCACGTGATAATAGATAGTTCTGTAATAGTATCTTTTTTTCCAAATGCATTATCCATTCTCACGATTGTTTGAAGACTTCAGTCCTGGAAAAAAAAAAATTGCACTGATACTCAGTGTCTTCAAGTGATCTACAGCAATTCACATTTAGAGGCAGAAAGGCCATTGAGGAGATAGAAACTGCAGGATCTACAGTCAGAAGGTATAAAGGGGAGATGAGCCTCTTGGGACAAATGTCCCTGTTTACTGCCCATGCAGTATGTTCCTTTAACACAAAAACATTAAAAAGTTCCCTGGTGCCTTTCTCTTAGAGCAAAAACTACTTTGTTGCCCTTGGAATAGTTTCTGTTGTGTCTGACTCCATTGTTCATGCCTATTTCCTCTGTCTTCATGGGCAAGTATTTCTTTGTCTTAAAATAAAAACCCTACAAACTCCTGGACTACAACGTACACATTAAGAACCAGTTTCTTTCCATAAGTATATGCCTCTGTTTCCCTCATGGATAAGCCTTTGCTGGATTTTTTTTGTTTTTTTTTACTTCAGACCTGGGCATTTCAGTTAAAAGTTTACTTTTCACTTATGATGCTGCTGTGTACTTTTTCACTCTGGTCTAACAGCCATGCCTTTGAATTCTAGAGAAGAAATCACTAATTTCTCTCCAGTGATTTAGAAGAGAGAAGAATAAATATATGTGTTATGTAGTTTACAGGTGGAAATAAATAGGCCCCTTAGGTAAAACCACATAATCCCAGTCTGTGAGGAACACTCAGATGTATTTAAGGGCAAATGCACTGAATTATACCAAAATACAACTTTTTATTGGTAACTGCTACCCCTTTTCTAAGTCATCTCAACCTAGATTTACTCAAAACTTGATTCTCTTAATATGATTACATTCCTTATGATAACCAAGCAGATGGCATTCATTCCATATCCCAGAAATACAAAGTCTCTGATAGAGGTTTTCCATAATCTTTTTATTGCTAATCTCCCTTCTCTTAACAGCCCTGCATTTTGGTATTACAATGATTGCTTTTCGTGTTCAGGACTGACCTGCACCAAGACCAAAATCCTATTGTTAGAAATCTGAATTTTGTAGAGCTGAGGCTATTAAAGCTTCAGAAACCAGAAGGATTGCTGAATTTCTTTTCTCAGGGCTCTGGCTATATTAAAAAATAAAACGCAGAGAGAAAAAGCAATATGAATAGCTCTGCCTATTTGTTTGAAAAAGCTTAAACTTCCTAAGTGCAGAGTTTGGGTTTTCACTATAATTCAATAATTTAAATGACGGAAACTTATCTGTTAATAGCTGATTTGTCAGAGGTAGCCTTTTTGACTAGGTGAGGAGAAAGGAAAGTTGGTGATCCCTATTTCAGTATCATACTGCTAATTCTAGCACTGACTCACTACAGCCTTGGAAAGTTGCAGTGCTTTTGTTCTAGCAAATACTAAGTAAAGAAAGGAACCAATCTGTACTAATAGCAAACATCCATTTTATTGTCACATTTGCCTGGAGTTCATTTGCAGGAAAAATCGAGTGCCTTTCTTCTTTTCTCTCTATGCAGCTAATAAGTCCTGTAACTAAGTATTTCCAGTTTCTAGTTCTGCATCTTCCAGAATTATTCCCCTTTATTTGCAGTTATCAAAATATCCATTATATATAATATATATCCATTATATATAATATAATTAATATAATTACTTATACAGGCTCCTGAAAATCAATTCATTCAGTTACACATGCGAACTAAATGCAATGGTTCTTAAATGGAGGAGGACAATAAAACCCTTAATAGACAACTGTTCCCCAAAACTTCAGCAGGCTATTGGGTGATAGCAAAAGGAATCTGGCTAACCTAGAAGTCTTACAGCATCTGAAAAACATAATAGATCAATGAGATATATACATCATATAGTAGAAAATGAATGCAATGATGATTTGTGTGCTTTTACAACAAACCCAAGCTGTCACTTCTATAGGTGTAATATGCCTTGCTTCTCCAGCTACTGCTGTTCATGTTTCCCTCTGCAGTTTTGTGGGGAATGAGAGGTTTGGTACTTCAAGTTGATGAGCTGGTTTCATCTAGGTAGAGTCTGCAATAGCGGTGCCCAGAGATTTGACTTCCTAATTGCCATATTTTTGTTTCATGCCATTCCTATGAGGAAGGTGATTTTTTCAATCAGAAACTATTAGCAAGCACCTTCAGAATCAGCCAACTGCACAGGTAAAGATGTGCCCATTTTTCAAGTTTCACTTTTTTGTGTGGTATTCTGGTTTGTGTGTTGGGTTCTTCATCAGTCACATATCAGAGTCTTTTCTTTCCTTGCTATAAAACACTGTTAATTGTAAATTTATATTTTAGTGGAACCCTTACTCAGTCTGTGCTGTCATGCTGTCAGGAATTTGTTCTTCAGTCCAAGCCAGCTCACGTTCTGCAATACCAGTGTTCCATTTCACCAGATGGTACTTTGACCTGAGAAGTGTGCCATTACAGCCATGGCTTCTTGAGGGATTTGAAGGTAGAAGGACATCTTGTTACCTTTGTGACAATTCTCTGCGCATAAAAATACTGTCACAAAAATGTGCACTATTTCAAAATGTAGCATATATCATCCCATCTCTCCATTGTATTCCAGAGGACTGCTTAGGAGATGACCAATGTATTTCAGGTATATAAAGATGACCAGATACACATTAGGGTTCGGTAGCCACAAGTCCCTTTGAAGTGAATGAAGCAGCTGAGATTACTCTCTGTGACCTTCTATGGAAATATCAGAATATGGGATTAGAAGCTTTCCTGTAGGTATTTGAGTTTAAAAATATCAAATATGTCCCTGAAGAATGCCTGGTCTGTGAGGAGGCTTCTAAGTGTGTCAACCCAAAGTGTTTAGATTTCTGGAAGATCATCTAACAAAAAGAATGAAGACTACACTCCTTTACAGTTTCTTTTTTTTAAGGATTCTACAAATACGTGTTTGTGTTTGGGTGTTCTCTGGCTTTGCTCTGATGTCTAGTGATCCAATAAAAATTAGTATAGCCTTTGTTGTGAATTTCACTGGGGCTTGAGTTTTACCCAAGCTTCTTTAGTAATTGTACTAAACAATGCAAACAGCAAGTCTTCTGGTATCTACAGAATTTGACAGGGATCTGTAGACTGCCACTGACCGTTTGGGGGGTTTGCTGCCATGTGTGTGTAAAATGTTAGGTAAGATGAGGCCTGCAGAGCTAAGGATGAGCAAAAACAAAATAGATAAATGGATTGAAAGGAAAATGTTATTTATTGTGTGAGTATATGTGCACATATAAAATCTGGTTCAAAAGAGAACTTGTTCAGTTCTAACAAGTCTGAGCGAGAATTAATGGCCCACACCTGGGAATAAGAGGTGAATTCTCAAGTATCCAGGTTTAGTAATTGCCACACCTGTCCTATATTCCCAAAAGCATAAATGAGGCCTGCAAGGATTTAGATAGCTTAGCTTCTGAATGCACTGTGCCATGGCTCTTTTCCAAGGCATCATCAGTCACTGCGTGAAAATCCCCACCCATAATTGCTAGGGCATTATTTATCACAGGGTATACTCCAGTGAAGAACTTCACTTTATTCCTGTGATAGCAAGAAGAGTGAATAGTTTTAGTCGTTAATTTTATCCAGACTTCAAAATGGTTCAGAACAGAAGCCTAAAATTAATACCCTTCCAGAAAAGCAATGAAATCAGAGAGGCATAGGATTGTTTATGGTCTCATGGTTTTGGAAAGATGAGGAAAATAACCTGCATTCTTATGTATGGCTTTATTATTCCCCGTGACTAATATGACCTCTGAAATACCATGAAAAGCTCAAGGAACTGCCACTTGAAACACAAAACTGAGAGTCTGGTACCTGGCAGAGGACAGTCCACTTGATTGTTTACTCCACCTCAATGCTGTTCATGAATGTGAATAGAAAATGAAAATAGACAATTGTTTATCATTGCACGAAAGACAGTTTGAGGAAATGTATTAGCAGTTGCAATATGTCTGTCATTGTCCTCCTGCTGCTAACATTGAGGAGAATTTTGGACAAGATAATCAGTGACTGATACTGTGGTCAGGCAAGCAGACTCTCTCTTTTGTCCACGACAGAAAATAAGGTATTTACCTCAGCAGGGCCATCTTTCTTCCAGAACGTCAGTTCTTTGCATTTGGTGAGTAAAGTGTTTCTAGTTCTGATGCCTGAGGATTTAGCTTTTATATTTTTCAGATCCTCTACTGCTCTAGTGTACAACTCTAAAACTCCATAGACTGTCAGCTACCGTTCTTCCATTTTATTCAGATATAACAATTCCTCTCTAGGCCTGAAACCCAAGGACTCCTTATTGTCTCAGGCCCCAAGAGATGTAAACAAGTGAATTGGGGGGGACAAACTTGGAGTAAATTATTTCCTTACCTGAAGTTGTAATTGGGGTATTAACCCCTGGTATATAAATGGACCAAACTTATAACTGTATGAAGAACTCATGACCATCGTCCATCTTGGGTGTAGCCCCTTGGAGGCTTTTGACTGCCCAAGGTGTACTATTGAAGGCCTTCAATAAATATCTGCTTTTATTCTCTGAATTTTGTCTGGCCTCTGTTTTAGGTAGCTGCTCCAAGGCATCAGTTGTCTTGCCTCCTGAAGCAGAAGTAATTACCAAAGAGACAGTGGGGCACAGCTTTCTGCTTTGGCTCTGCCAACCTTCAAACTTAACACAGGCTCCCAGAAGAACAAAGCAATTGCATTTACACTTGCAGGCATCTGAATATCTTTGTCATTGTGAACTTACAAAACACAATCTGGGTTTGTATTGAATATAAACATTGCAGACAGATTTGTAGAGAAAAACACTTTGTATCATGTTCCAGGAACAATGTCTGTTTTTTTCTTCTCTCAGATCAGACTTCCCTCTGACAGAAGTTTTGTGCTCCCCTCATCGCTACATGTTCTTTGCATTTGTTTGTGCACCTCAATGGCTGTAAAATTCACCTTGGCAAACTGTGTACAGAGGAGTCTCCTCACTCTGAGTTGTTTAGCCATCATGTGGGGGTTCCATGCATCAGGCATGATTTATTTGATCAGAAGTTCTCTCACAATTAAGACACCAATTGAAGTTAACAGGAATCCTTCCCAAGATGAGAATTCAGGCTCAGCAATATTACAACAAAGTTGATGTCACTGACTTACAGTGGAACAACCTGTCTGCAAAAATATGGGGCCAAAGAGAGTAACATGCACAGAAAAAGCTGATGATAGCACAGAACACTTCAACACATTGAAGTGCATGTGCTGCATGTGCTGCATGTGCACTGGCAATCAACCACCTGCACCCAGCTGGCAGAGACTGAGAATGGCTCTACAAAAGCACTGCTATCCCTGAAGTCTTTTGCTGCAGACTTAATATTTGCTGAGCATACGCATTCTAAAGAGGACTTCTCCAAGGTGCACAGAACTGTAGAAAGTCCATAATGAATATGGTAAAAGTCACACTAATTTGTGCAGATTTTTGAGGCTCTACTCCAGGGAGTACAGGCTTTGCTTTCAAGTTTCCTGCAGTCCTATTGTAAATATGGTGTGGCAGTCAGAGAAAAGGACTTTGCTTACCAGGAAAAGAGATTCTTCAAGGTATGTTTGTTTATGTGTACTTTCATATTATGTCCTCTTCTTGTGTAAAGCCCTTTGACATTAAGGGACTCAGCAAGTGGGACAAAGGGTCTAATGCACATGGTGGTCTTTTTCATTCCTGTGAACAAAATGAAGACAGGATGAGTGCATGCAGGTATATGTGTATTCCTGGCAGGAAAATGAACATAGGCAGCCACTTCCAGAGAACTCCAGCTTTGAGAAACTTCTGCAAGATAACATGGGATTTTGTGCTTTAGTGGTGCCATAGATAACTGAAAAAACACAGTTTTTCCAAACAAATGCCCATGCCTTAAACACAAAAAGTTTGTTAAAAAATTATTTCATTTGTGTGAACACTGATTTAAAGTAGGGGCATTTATTCAACATCAGTAGAGAGTACTGCAGCAGTCTGAAACAGCCCATGTCATGTATCCTTGTCTTCCCTCACATGAAGACTGTAGCTCTCAGACACCTCATGCTATAGCAGCACTGGTAGCTGAGATATGGAAACTGAAGAGCTGCATGCTTTACTTTCTTTTGGAGTGTTTTTAAATAGATTTCTGGAAAGGTTTTCAGTCCACTTAAAACTTGATCAGTCACACATTCGGATACTCGCCCACCAGATGGATGTGATTAAAATATGTAGAACCAAGGACTAGGAGGTATTTCAGTGCTGCAAGGGAGATTTGACTGTGAAACAAATAGGCAAGGGGCACTGGGGCAAAGCTTCCTCCTGAAGACTGAGTTTGCAGTTAATATGTCACAAGATCGGAGCTCTTCCTGTGGCATTTTCCACAGTTTGAACATAAAGCATTTCTTCTTAACAGGGACACATATATTTATATGGACTGTCTTCCATTAAACACTGGCACCACTTTTTGCATATCCAGTGGAAACAGCAGCTGAACTTGCACAGCTATGTACAAGGCACAGCTGTAGTCAGGAGCCCCACAGTGTCTTCAGCTTCCATGAAAGAGAAGGAAATGGGAGCCTCAGACTTTATCAGTGACATCCTGAGCAGGGTAAGTCATGTTTACTTCAGTTTATTAATAAAGGAGAAGAGTAATTCCCATGTGGTCTAGACCCTACCATAGATGCAAATGATCTCTTGATGACTTAAATTAAATGTAAATGGTCCATAAGCCCTGCATTGAGTCACATAAATACTTCCATCTACCAAGCCTTTCTAAAACATCTAGAACATTGATGCTGGTGGGGAATAGCCTCTTTCTAAATGGAAAATACTGACCCACTATCAGCTGTACTGTCTTACCCAACATAAATGCCAGCTGTGTTGGCTGTGGTTACTGTCAGCAGTTGTTTCTCTGACAGGGAGCAAGAGGGTTCTGTGCCAAGTTGCACTTTCCTGTCATTGTCTTTTGCAGATGAATGTCAGATTGCAGACAACCAGCATGGATTCAGCCTTCCCATGCTATGGGTTCTGTGCCACACAGGTTTTTAAATCATCCTAGTCCTTTTAAAGTCATGTATTTCAGTAAAATAAAAGCAAGAGCTGTAGCACCCAACAGTAAAACTTGTTGCATGAATTCTTTATAGAAGCATATAACTCATGTAATTAATAATCTGGATTTTTTGCCTGCTTTGAAGAGGACAGGAGTTATTTTTCTGAAATTAAATTTTAGTTTGCCAAGTTGAATTTCACTTTATATTTACCACATTCATGTCATAAATGTGAGCAGCTTGCACTGCTCATATTCCCCATTAATATAATTATGTAACATTAATATAATCTTGGTGTTTGTCAAGGAATGTAGGATTTACACTCATATTAACATATTACATGTAATTTGATTAAAATTAGCATCTAACTTAATTGCTTAGGCTTGAAAGAATTATTCAAAGTGACTAATTTAGAGTCCAAAACCTTATTCCCATTTCCTATCTTTAATTACAGCAGAAAAAAAAAATAGACATTTTTGCTGGATGGGAGCCCACTTCATAGTTTGTTCATTTTTTACTTGGAAATACAAGTATTTTGCAAGGACTTTTTGCTTGGAATTAGAAACCTTTCTGCCATGGGCACTAGCTGAATGATTAGCCTTGATTATACTTAGCTCCACTATTAACTATGGCCAGGTAAGTCACGAGACATTGTTGCTCAAATGCTCATAAACAGTTTTCAGCATTGTTTATGAGCATTTAGATACCCAAACCTTGCAAAAAAAAAAAAAAAACCTAGCACTGTCACTGGCTTTTTACTTTCTGAAATATTATTGCAAACAAAATACTTTTATGATTCCATAAAATGAATAAAATATATAATGGCTTCCATCAAAATAAATTTTGATTGTATTTGTATGAATTCTGATAATATTTATTTCAAGTATTCTGTAGCTCAGATACCAGGTGCTTTTAAACACTAAGCAGAAGGAATGGTTTATTCCAAGCATCATTATTTGAAGTAGCCAGCCCTGTTTTCCTCTAAAATTTTGAAACTTTGGATTCTAGATTTTTATCTGTCTGTGATTCTTTCAGGAAAACCCTACTGACATTATACTCTCTTGCTTTGTGATTAACTCTCATTTTGCTTAAGACTTATTTTACCTGCAGCATAAGATTCCAGTTGGTACAAAAATTGTAAATATGAAGGTCTTGAGGAACTCATGCAGTGGTGAGTAGAGACTCCTTATTTCTATTAACAGAACTGTCATGCTGAATGCTACTGTGGGCAACTTTTCTTCCTGTGAAGACTGAGAAGTCAGAATAGGTCTTATCCCAGCAGGCAGGAGTGCCAGGCTCTTTCTCTGGATGTTTTCAAGTGACCTTGGAAATCCCTGCAGGAAAGGAAGGGCCATATCTCATGTCACCTGCCAGTGGCTACAGGAGAGCTGGTGCTGTCCTGAGCCTGCTGCAGCTGAGTTAGCCTGGCAGGGTCAGTGTGCCACAGAGGGAACTCCAGCACTGCATGCCAGCTCCAAAGCATGAGCTGCCTCCCTGGCCTCATCTCTGTGCAGGGGCTACTCCTGGGAGAGCCAAGGGATTTCTGATGCCAGAAGTACCACTATGATTAGCTTGAAACTGATAACAAAGCTGTGATCCTTTTCAAGCTAAGATTGCCTCTGACTTGATTCCCTCCTCTGTGCACCTGCTGTTCCCCCATGCTGGTGTCTGGTTTGATCACAGCTGGGATTCATTGGTGATGTCACCGAGTGACTCCAAGAACTTTGCTGAGCTTCCTTTCTTCCTGAGCTCCCTTTCCCTTTCCTTTTATTTAGTTGGCCAGCTCTTGCTTGGATTACTCATGCCAGTAATCCCTGGGCTAATAGTGGGATAATTAAAGAAAACTGAATTTATCTCAACAGGGGGGTCAGATTTTAAGATAGAGGATGGTATCTGCTCTGAGCAGTAAAATTGCTTTCTCTTAGTTTAGAGGCAATACTTATAGAACCCGACATTTTAAAATATGAGTTGAGTGTGTTCCCAAAGATTTCTGCCACTGAAGTTGAATGCTTTATGACATTAATAAAAGAAGGCTTGCACCAAAGGTATCCCCATATTTTAAAATCTTAGCCCTTAATTCCATAGGTAATTTGAGCATCAAGTATTTGCAGGCTGGCAATCAAAAATTGTGAGGTCATGGGTTATCCCAGTGTCTGACCAGCAAATCACACACAACAGTTTCACTGTAAGAGCAGTGGGAAAATCCCACCATATCCTTGAGTTCTGCCAGGGTTCTCATGCTGAAGTCTGACATGGATTTAGCAATGTCTTCACCTGTGAAACAACATCATGAGGCTTTCAGATCCATTTTGTACTATAAAATGTAAACTTTTACCACATTTTTACTCTTTAGCCATATCTTGATCCTTGTAAAAATCTCTCCTAAAGGGGAGTAAGTTAGATAAGAACATAAAATTTAGTCCATGCCAAGGACTAAGCTTTATGACAGGATGTGTCATGTACTAAAATACATAATTAAGAAATGCCATGACTATTTTTATCAGCTGATCTTTCTCTTCATTTCCAGTTCCATTGCTCCCACTTTTTGTATCTTCTTCTGATTGTACATTCTTTATGTAGCAAAACATCTCTTTCTGTACTTCTAGAAAATTCTTAACATATTTTGGTATTTTTGTCATACATATATTATTTTTTCCAGAAACTCAAAAAATAATGCCTACAGTGCAAGCTGCTTATAAAGAGTGATGAAACCTGAGACGTGCTGTCTCATCTTCTTTTTGTAAGTCTTTTGAGAACAGCAAAATGTAACATCTAAGTCAGTGGAAAGATTCCTCATTCCTTAAGCTGTCTTCTCAAGTACTAGCTCAGCTTTTTAGATGTACCAGATGATTCTCAAAACCAGATGATTTTGGATTGACAATGAACTGCCAAAGTTATGCTTTAAAATGACCTTTTACATTAAAAGGACAAGTGTGAATAATGTTGCTGAGACACATGTATAAGACAAACAAGGGGATTTTCTTTTTGTGATTCAGTGTTACCTCCCAGTGTTCACGTAGCTGTGCTTTGAAACCAATGCAGTTGTTTGGCTTTAGATGCCACTTCAGGTAGTTTTGTGAATTGCTGTTTTATGGAGCACCTCATGATCATAAGGTACTTTGGGTATCAGAGCGAATCACTCATACAAGTGAGGAGATGCTACTGCTCTAACTAGCAGGATTTTGGTAAATGCTGCTGCTAACCCAGGTGTGCAGTCCTGCTGACAAGACCACTAAGTCACTGTTATTTCAGCACTAGTTTTAGGTGCAGTTTAGGACTTTGAGGTTTGTAAATCTAGATTCCTTGCACAGTTCATGTAGGCACTTTGAAAGCATCTCAAATGCTGGAAGTTGGTGTCACCTGAGTGGGAAAAACAAAAAAATATAATTCTTCTGGATTTACAGGGATTTTAAATCTCTGGGTTTGGATTAGCTCTTATATAATGCCATGAAAATTACCTTGCCAAAGTCTAAGAGCCATAATGTTCAGAAAACATTTTGAGAACACTTCCCTAAAAGCACAGTTGGGAATTGAGTTTGGAGTAGGATTCCTTTTACTGTTTTGCTGCATAGTTTGTATGCCAGGCAAAGGTCTGCACAGGCTCCTACTGAGATCAATGACAGTCTTCAATCCAGTAGACTAGGGCTAGTGTCTAGAGGACAAATAAGCTGTATTTTCTATATGTTTCTTTAAGCATACAGTGGCAAAAATCAAAAAGAATGACATTTTCTTGGCAGTTCACTTCAGAGATAAATTTATTTCAGATAAAAAAAAAGTTGATCTAACTATTTCCATTTTTAAAACCAACAAAAAAGAAGGCACTGTATGAAAGGATTTCCTTTGTAGGAATGTAGTAGTCAAACTTTTGCATGTTCATTGGTTATATTAGCAGGCTGGTATTAGGGCATAGGAGAGATTAAATGCTCAGCTTTGTTATGTATTTCTTGCATGGCCTTGGCAAGTCATTCCATCTCACAGCTCTCTAGCTATGAAATAGAGAGTAATAAGCTGCTCCATCATCCAGGGAGATACAGCATGAACAAATTAAAGATGATGAGCCATTCATCATGAGAGAAACCATTGAAATTTGTAAGGTAAAGACAAAAGATTGGAAGTTCAGGTGTGAATGAAAGGAGGTTATAATTTAATCAGAGGTGAAAGACTAAAGAGAGAGAGAATGGGTAATTGTGGATAGGCCAAATACTGAACAAAGGGATAACTGATGTATACCATTGGAAGAACTATTGTTAAGTATCATAACATCATTTGTGGAAGTCTTAAGGCAAAGGTGATGGCCTAGTACTGCAGAAGAAAACAGTACCCTGAGAGGTGAGGAGTATCACTTTTTTTTTTTTTCTTTTTTTTTTGGTGCTATTTCAACTGTATGTTCTTCAGAACAGGACTTAATCTTGTATCTGAAAAATATCTGCAGTGTTTTGGGCACCATGGATGTGGTCAGTGAAATATGGTCCTAATTATAAGAGAGGAACTGTGTATGCAATGGCTCATTAACCATGCAAAGATTGTGAATGGGTAAGAAACAACTTCACAGACTGATTGGTGCAAGATTACAGGTGACAAGCTGGAAACAGATTGGGCTGTGAGGGTCATTTGAATGGAAGTGAGCAGTTATCAGGTCAATGGAAGTGAAAAAATGCCCTTCTCTGTCACCTAGCTTGGAAATTACAAAGGACTGAATTCTCAGTAGAAGAGCCAGAAGTCAGAGCACAAGGATAGCAAGAATTGAGGACATGGTCATTGACACCCTGAAAACAAGGGGAACAGAGCAGAAAAGGAAGATAGCATGGATTTGAGTTGGTTCACCTTGGAGCTGTGTTTCTCCAAAGGAAAAAAGCTGTAATGATAAGTCATTAAATCATCTGTTGTTGGACCAAAGTTAAAAAACAACAAGCCCAGCCGCCTTTCCCAGCCTGAAGAGAAGGCTGACTTGTCAGACACCACTGCTACTGATCTACAGACCTGCAAGGCTTTGGCATATGAAGTCTTTTCCTCTGAGAATTGTCATGTGTGGCAGCTTTTATGTGCAGTATCATCTGTCTCCTCCCTGGGGCAGAAAACACAACAGGAGAGGGGAGAAGTTTGTGTTTCAGTGTACCACAACAAGTAAGATGGTAGATTGCCAGCTCTTTATTTGCATAGGAAACCACTGCTGCTCCATCCCTGCCTACTCCCCAGGTGCACTCAGGACACAGCTGAGGATAATATCTTCTTGTCACTCCCAGGGCAGCTGTCCCATCCCTTCTGCTCCACAGTGCCCACCCCGGTCTTCTTTTCCCCCACAAGCTCTGCAGGTGGGAGAGAGGAGAGGCTGGGCTGGTGCTGCCATTGACACCAAGTTTTGCGTGCAGACTCCTTCCTGCCTGGAGCTTTGTCAGTAGCAATGAAATATTCTGGTTTAACAAGGTTGTAAAATGGAAGTGCAGTTGCACTCTGGTTCCTATCAGGGCTGCCACATGCTATGTTGTGCATGCATGTGTGCTTGCACGAAGTGCCAGGCTGTGGAATCAACAAGCAGAGCACCATCCTGCCCATAGCCTGCATCCTGCAGCCGGTAACCCCTTCTGGAGCCCACAGGAGGGAAAGGCCTGAGAACAGCACAGGAGCCGAGTTCAGGTGAAATAAGAGACTTCGGTGTTCCAGTGCAATTAAAAACTCTTCACAGTCACAAATGCACTTAGTCACATTCCTTCACAGTTATGTTTTTTTTGCTCAATTTCCTTCCCTAAGCAGAAAGGAGTGCAGCTGACTCGGTAGAGATGACTCTTGCTGCTGTGTTGAATTGCTGAGCACTTTACTCGCCCTCCCTGAGCTTCTGGACAGCAAGATCTGCTTTGGGATGGAAGAATAGCACCCTCAAGAGTTGACAGCACTGCTTCAGGGAGCCATAGTATGCAACACACATCCTTCCTCTCGTAGTTAAATCAGCTCCCTAGTTCATGTGACTTAAGCAACAAGCCTTCTCTTTAATATTTGAAATATTTGGTATCGATCACTGTTGATATGAATGTGGAAATAAGCATTTGTGATCTGGTTCTAAACATTTTATTTGTTTTCAAACAGGGAGGGAAAATAAAAAGACAACCATATGTCTTTTTGATAAGGCTGGGAATTTTATTTTATACTATATTAAAATAATTTGAACAGGAATTTAGGTTTCCATGTAAAAATAGAAGACTTAAAAGTTCTTAACTTAGATAAAAGTGGTCTATGTGAAAAAAAAAAACAACAAAACTGAGCAAACCAGTCCTTAAATTGTGGGGACTTGTTCGTTAATTACAGTAATTAGGAATGGAATCTGATCCTAAACGTTCTGATTTGCTTTAATATTTTTTTTAATATGTAGTTAGGCCTTAATTTCAGAATTATTATAAAATGTGAGTGTTTTAAAGACTAGAGAGGCGTAGGTATTGTTATTAAATCACAGACTTAGTGATATACTTCTGCTTACACTTTCTTAGTTATCCTTCTGCTGTTTCATGCAGCACTGACTTTTTATTTTAAATGCTCATGGCCTATTCCTGTTTCTGCCGACTTCAGAGTCAAATAAGGCCTCTTGAAAATCCTGAGCATAAACTCCTTACCAGCTTTTATTCCAGAAGAAATTTCTCCCAGCAGGCAATAAGTCCAGCTCTGTGTTTGTCCCATTTCTGGAAATGGGTTCACTTGAGTAGAACAAGCTGGATTTGGACAGTTGGGTGCAGTCAGGGACATTTTACTCTCCACTCTGAAACACCTAGAACTTGCTCTTGTCACAGACTTGAGGCTTGTCCTCTGTACCAGTACTTTGTTCAGAGTTCCTATGAGTGTATTTGTGGCTTAGTGCTGCAGCTCCCAGTGGAAACAGCCCTGTGAGGCACTGCTATGGCATTGAAACCAAGACATATAACTTTAGAAAACACTGACTGCATGTAAAAGCAATTTAGGATTAATGTTTTTGGGTTTTTTTTAATTGATAGTGAAAAGTGTACTCTGTTATCTGTAGATTAATGTTTCCCTGCTTTAATTACAGAATCCATTCTCCTGAGAGGACACTGGACTGTGCCAGCTGACTCTGCCGGCCTTGCATTTGCTCATGAAACAAAAGTTCACACCTGCATTGTGTGAAACAAAACCATGGGTTTTGATGCATTGTCATTTTTGCTTCCTGTTGAATCCTTTGTCAGTGATTTTTAATTGCAAGAAATCTGCCAAACCCTTTCTGAGGAATTTACTGTCACTGTATTTTGCTAAAACACTCAGAACTAAGAATTGCATTCATTTTTTTTCTCCAGACGTCACTACGTTTGATTCATTTTTGCTGCAGATCTTTCTGTAGGAATTTTAAGCCCGCACCTACTCCAGTGGTCTTGGCTTGTCCTTTCAAAGGGGACCTTCAGGACCAGGAGACCTAAATATCCATGGACAGCCCAAGGTGCACATCTATTCTACGTACTGCGGGTGATGACAGCTAGAGGAATTCTGTGCATCCTCACCCCACCCGAACTGAAGCTGGAGACGGAGGCTCCTGAGGAGGCTGTGGCCTGTACACAGGAGCCACATGCAGGCGCATACCCCGAGATGGGAAGCGGTGGCTGGGACACGCAGCTCCTCTCCAGCCCCGCACTTGCGGAAACATTGGTAACAGAAAACTCCAAGAAAAAGGAGGCCGGGGAGCGGGCACACACCCGTGTGCAGTACGCAGGGATGCCTGGCCACTGCAGCGCTGCGCTGGAGGGTCCGGGCCCAGCTGCGCCCGCGGTTATCCCGGGTCAAGGCCGGGAGGCGGCTCGTACCTGGCACTGGTCGAGATTGCTGAGTGTGCGTTTGGGGAAATCCGTCATTAAAATTTACCTGCTCGATTGGTGCGGGGAATGAAGCGGCCCGCAGGTCACCCGGCTCGGGCTGTTCCGTGCGGACGGGACAGCTCCTCCGGGCTCGGGACCCGCCGGACACGGCAGGGCGGCCCGGCCGATCGCCTCCGAGCAGCGGAACCGGGAAGCGTCCGCGGCCACCGAGCTCCGCGCCCCTGCCCGCCGGGCGCCATCACGGACAGGTCCTGGCGGCGCTCCGGGCCGGACCCCGCGGGTCCTGCTGTGACCGGGCGAGCCCCGCGGGTCCCGCCGGTGAAGCCGGGCCGCGGTGGAACGCGGCGCGCTCGGCCTCGGGCGGCTGCTCCAGGGCTACAGGGCTCTGCCGGCAGGTAACCACCACCGGTGAGGCAGCGCCTTGGGTCCCAAACCCGACGGGGCGAATACTCCCGACTGGCCAAATATTTGCAAGTACGTGCGGACGGTGAACTTTGAGACTGTCTGCGAAGCGCGGCCGGGGAGCGCTGCGCCGAAGCTCTCTGCGGAAATGTACCGGCCGCGTTCGGCCGCTCTGCCTCGCCGAGCGGCCCCGGCAGCGCGGGCGCAAAGTCCCCGCGCCGTTCCCCCGGGCCTCTTATCAGCGTGGAGTTTCCTTGGCGGGAGTCACCCGGCGCTCGGCGCCCGCCGAGCTCGGCGGGAGAGGGGGGGAAGGGGGGCCGAGGAGCGCGGGGCGCGCTCTCCGCGGTGCGGCGGCTCCCGGGGGCGGGCGGCAGGTCGGCCGTGCCCGGCCGGGGCACTGGGACCCGGCTGCGCGGCGGTCAAAGGTTCCCAGCAGGAGGTTGGACACTAGAGGGCGATCCCCGGCCCTGCTGCGGGCTGTATATATACGGCACGCAGGACGGCGGCAGCCCACTAGCAACAGGGCAGGCAGCGAGCGGAGCGGAGCGGGGCTGGGCCGGGGGACGGGCTCCGGGCGCACCGAGCCGTGCCGTGCAGCGCCGTGCCGCGAGACTGTTAGAGCCGCTGCCGCTGCCGCTGCCTTCCCGGTCGAAACCTGGATTGCAGGAGCCCTTCACCATGCCCGGCAGACTGTAGTTGCTTCATGGAGCAAGCCAATTTCTACGAGGTCGATTCCCGGCCCCCGATGAGCAGCGGCCAGCACCACCAGCTCCAGACTCCCCTGCCCGGCAGCACCTACAGCTACAGAGAGGCTCCCTCGGCGGCGGCACCTGCTGCGGGCGGCGCGGAGCTCGGCGACATCTGCGAGAACGAGAACTCCATCGACATCAGCGCTTACATCGACCCAGCCGCCTTCAACGACGAGTTCCTGGCCGACCTCTTCCAGCACAGCAAGCAGCAGGAGAAAGCCAAGGCCATCCTGGCCGGGGATTTCGACTTCCATACCATGCACGGGGCCGGCGCCGCCGCCTCGGCGCCGGGGCACCAGCCGCAGCACCACCAGCAGCCGCTCTTCGGCTGCGTGGCCGGCTACATGGACGGCAAGCTGGACCCCCTCTACGAGCGCATCGCCGCGCCGGGCTTGCGGCCGCTGGTGATCAAGCAGGAGCCCCGCGAGGAGGAGGAGGTGAAGTCGGCGGCCCTGTCGGCCCTCTATCCCCATCACGCCCCGCAGCAGCACCCGTCCCACCTCCAGTACCAGATCGCCCACTGCGCCCAGACCACCATGCACCTCCAGCCCGGGCAGCCCACGCCGCCCCCCACGCCCGTGCCCAGCCCGCACCATCCGCATCACCCGCACCCTCCCGGCGGCCTGCCCGCCGCGGGCACCCTCAAGATGATGCCCTCGGACCACCGGAGCAAATCGAAAAAGACAGTGGACAAGAACAGCAACGAGTACCGGGTGCGCCGGGAGCGCAACAACATCGCGGTGCGCAAGAGCCGGGACAAGGCCAAGCAGCGCAACGTGGAGACGCAGCAGAAGGTGCTGGAGCTCACCACCGACAACGAGCGGCTGCGCAAGCGGGTGGAGCAGCTCACCCGGGAGCTGGAGACTCTGCGGGGCATCTTCAGGCAGCTGCCCGAGAGCTCGCTGGTGAAGGCCATGGGAAGCTGCGCCTAGCGCCGCTCCGGGACCGGCCGGGCTGCCCTGCCCGCGCACAGATACTCTGTACCGGCAAGCGCGGTGTGCCGGGGGGAGGGGAGTGGGGGGTTGTTTTGGTTTTGTTTTGTTTCGTTTGTTTTTTATCAATTCACGACCTATACAAGAAGCCAGGCAGCTCTAGTATTAAAAGGTTTGTGCCTTAGAGATGACACATGAGTTAAGCTGAAAACATGGTGGGTTTTCTAAGGAGAAAGGCAAGGGAAAGAAAGAATTAAAAGACCACGTGTCTACACAGGGTAAATAACAGTAGTAATAATAATAATAATAATAATTATAACAACAACAGCAATAAAGCACATATAGCAACCCAGATGTGCCTTAAAAGCTGGCTGCAGGAGCTCTGGGGCTTACTATGCCCTCCAGCCTTGCAGGGTGTGAGGAGAGGGAATGAGGGACGTGCAGGCTTAAGGTCTGGGGTTTCTGGGGTGTCCTGCCAGACCCCTTCCAGCTGGCCTGTAGTGCAGCAGGCAGGAGCAGCTTTGGGGAAGTCAGCGATGAGAAGAGGACTTAAGGCTGAGAGATGTGCAGCACTGGATGCCTGTTAGGAGCACTGAGGTGTGGGGCAGCCTCCAGACTGCTGCCAGGACTGTCGCAGCCTGGCTGGGCTGCCTCTGCCGAGCCCTTGTCCCTGCCTTGGCTGGGAGAGGGGCAAGGGGCCAAAACCGCTGCAGGACTGATGAACAGCCTGGGACTGATGGAACAGCAGCTTGCAAGAGTATGGTGAGCTCTCTCCTTTGAAAGAGCAGCAGCGTCTTGTACTGTATGTCACAACGTGGCGAAGCACAAATGAATAAATACCTATTGATGCGGGTATTTACTATGAACTTCCAGTGTATTTTGCTTTATTCCAGAACATTTAGCTCTTCTCCAAGTCTCTGTCCATCCAAACTGTGCCTCATGTAATGTGAAAGCCGTTCCGTGTACACTAGCTATACTTTATTGCCTTACTTAGATCTTTGCCATCACACAACTTTCTTATCTGGTGACAGAGACTATGCCCTTGTGCTGCAACGTTATTTTATTATTTGTATGGGTGGGTGAGTATGAGTGTGTGTTGCCTTCTTCACATTGTCCTGTACTGGCTGCTGCCTCCTGACCTCAAGGCAGAAGTACCTGGAACAGGGCATGGGTTGTGGGGCTGCTGGATGCCTGCGGTGGGGCAAGGAGGCTTGTCCCTGGTGCTGCTGCACCTTTGGACTCTGGAGCTTCTCCCAGAGTGAGAGAAACATAAACAAACAAACAGGCCCCCTGGGCATTCTGGTAGCCATGCAGAACATTTCCTTGTGTCGTAGCTGCATAACAATTCGTCTAACTGAAGTAAGTCTTGTCAAGAGAGAACAAGGTGCATGGAGCCGTTTGAAAGCATGACAGTGAAAGCACAGTGCTGGCAGCGTGTGTATGTGTGTGCAGTGTGTGTGTGTATGGTATGTATACGTGTATGTATATGCACACACATTGGTGGAGCATTTTTTTTAATTTGGGGGGGGGGGGGGAAACTGCATATAATATTTGTCAGAAGTCCTGGTTACCTTCATAAATAAACAGCATATATTCTACCATAACCATCCGCCTCTCTGCTTGTTTCCAGTCCTTCTCCTGTAGTAGGAGCGCAAAAGCTCTCCTCTTCCTCCAGACCAGCATCCAGCTCTCCACTGACTTCTGCATCCCCTGCCAGGGCTGGTGACTGAAACGCGTTAATGGAGAGCAGCTCCCCGGTTTTCGCCCCAGAGAAATAAGTATACGGTTGCCTTTAAGAGAACGGCAATTTCCTAAACGCTTGCGGTGGCAGATGTGTGCCCGTGAGTCACCCCTCGCTTCACCCTTCACCCCGCCGCGGCCGGGCCGGGGGCCTGCGGGCGGGCAGCGGGGGCGGGCGGCCGGGAGGGACGAGGGAGGCGCCGGGTGCCGAGGACACGCAGCCCGCCCGCTCCCCCGGGCCCGGCCGGCCGGGCAGCCGCGGGTCTCAGCGGGGCGCGGGGGGCAAGGCCGGGGCACGGCGGAAAGAGGAGGCGGGCAGGGCCCGGCCCCGCTCGCCCGGCAGCACGGCCGCTGCCCGTCCCTTCCCGGCCAGACCGAACCCCCCCGCCCCCGGCGAGTTTCGCTCCCGCGGGGCCGGGCCTGGAGGCACCGCCCCGGGCCCCTGGGTGCAGGCGGGACGCGGGGCAGGGCACGGGGCAGGCGGGGTTCGGCCGCGGGCCACGGCGGGGAGGTGGTGAGAGAGCGGGCGGCGATGGGGGCGGGAAGGGGCAGCCGTGAGGGGGTGGTGGCTCCGCCTGGGCCGTCCCGTCCCGTCCCGGAGCTGCCCCGTGGGGGCGGCCGGCCCCGAGGTGAAATTGCCCGGGTTCCCCGTGAGGGGCCAGCGGGGGCTCGGGGCGCCGCCCGCCCTTCTCTCAGGCTGGACGTGGTGCCCGGGCGGGCGGCCCCGGACTGGGCTGGGGCTGCGCCTCTGGCGAGTGAGGGAAAGCTGCCCCCGGCCCTGGCCCTTCAGCAGCGCCTGTGCCGACCTTTCCCGTGGAGGGGGATCCGCCCGGCAGCTCACTGCTCCGTGGTGTGCCCGTCGCCCTCGTGTTGCCTATGTCCAGCACGACACACCACAGCAGCAATTCAACACCCTAGAGAGAGAGAACTGGATCCACAAGTGTGTGATCCCGCGATGCGCGGGCCGTGGGGGACACTGGGCTCCCGAAGCTCCTCGGGCTGGTGCAGGCCCTGTGCTGGACGGGGCAGTTCCGAGGGGCTCCTGTGGGCCGGGAGGGGAGGCTGCTCTTCCGAAATCCACTGGGGTGTGAGTCTGCAAGCACTCGCTGCTTGGGGTGGTGAGAGATGAATGCAAGTCAGGATCAAGGATTTTGCTTCTCAGTTAAATCTAAGTCGTGGGGTCCAGAGCTAGTGATTTTCCAAGGAGAGAAATAAGATCTAGTGGTGTTGGGCAAAAATAATGACTTTTACTTGTGCTTCCTTTCTTCCCCTGCCCTGCAGAGCTATACACCCGTCGGGTAGGATGTGCCTTACTGAGTAATGCTGTCCAACGTGTAAAGTGGGGAAATGCTGTTATCATTTGAGCAAAGATTATTGCAGGGTATATGTGGGAGGGACTGTAATCTAGTGGTTAGAGCATGGGAATACAGTCCTGGTTGTTTGAGTTACGTTCTGAACTGTGACTCACCGTGTGTGTGTGTTTGGTTTCAGCAAATCATTTATGGCCTCACAAAGCAGATTTTCCCATTAATTTAAATGAATTGTAGATTAAACTAGTCTTCAGTGGCAGAAGAATCAGCCATTCTGTGATTCAAAAGTAAGATCACCTGTCTACCACATAGGTGTTTCAATAGTTATATAAACACAGAATTCCCTGGTATAGTACGAAGGGTAAATTATTGATATCATAAAAGTGCTTAGAGACACTTGCCTTAAACACAGTGCCAAACTGAGCAGTGTTCTCTAATCCTAACCCTAACTGTAGGCTGAGCCCTCGACAAGGCCCTCAGTCATGGCTTAGACTAAACAGTTCTCACAGCACAGAGCTTTTTGCAGCCTCAACATGCTCTTTGCGGACTGCCTTTTGCTTTGGTAGCCCCCTCCCAGCCCTTCCCAGCTGCAGATCTGCATTTTCTCTTCCTTTCAAACCAAGCCCTTACCCTAGCAGACAGCTGAGCCTTCAGAATGTCCCTAAGTCATTGCCCAGATGAAAAAAGTTCTGAAAGCAACATGTCCAGGAACGTGTGCCTTAGCAGCAGGGTCAAAGCCTGCAGTCCTGCAGCACTCCAGTCTCACACGTAACCCCATGCATTGCCTGTTTCAGCGGTATTTAGGCATGTACTACACAGGCTGGATGGTGGAAAGAATTTTATGCACCGTCCACTCCAAATATCACAGGGCAGTTGGAGCTGGAAGGGACCTCTGGGGATTGTCTGGAGCAACTCACTCCTATGAGCACAGCTGGCAGTCTGTGCTGCTGCAGAGGATGGCAGGCAGCAGCTGCTGTGTGTGCTCTGTGTGTGTGTGTGTGTGTGCTGTGCTCTGTGTGTGTGTGTGCTGTGTGCTGTGTGTGCTGTGCTCTGTGTGTGTGTGCTGTGTGTGTGTGTGCTGTGCTCTGTGTGTGTGTGTATGCTGTGTGTGCTGTGTGTGCTGTGTGTGCTGTGCTGTGTGTGCTGTGTGTGTGTGTGCTGTGTGTGTGCTGTGTGTGTGTGCTCAGTGTGCTGTGCTGTGCTGTGCTGTGTGTGCTGTGCTGTGTGTGCTGTGTGTGTGTGCTGTGTGTGCTGTGCTGTGTGTGCTGTGTGTGTGTGTGCTGTGCTGTGTGTGCTGTGCTGTGTGTGCTGTGCTGTGTGTGTGTGTGCTGTGTGTGTGTGTGTATGCTGTGTGTGCTGTGTGTGCTGTGTGTGCTGTGTGTGTGTGTGCTGTGTGTGCTGTGCTGTGTGTGTGTGTGCTGTGTGTGCTGTGCTGTGTATGCTGTGTGTGTGCTGTGTGTGCTGTGTGTGTGTGCTGTGTATGCTGTGTGTGTGTGTGTGTGTGCTGTGTGTGTGTGTGTATGCTGTGTGTGCTGTGTGTGCTGTGTGTGTGTGCTGTGTGTGTGTGTGTGCTGTGTGTGTGTGTGTATGCTGTGTGTGCTGTGTGTGCTGTGCTGTGTATGCTGTGTGTGTGCTGTGTGTGTGTGTGTATGCTGTGTGTGCTGTGTGTGCTGTGTGTGTGTGTGTGTGCTGTGTGTGTGTGTGTGTATGCTGTGTGTGCTGTGTGTGCTGTGTGTGTGCTCTGTGTGCTGTGCTGTGTGTCTGCTGTGTGTGTGTGTGCTGTGTGTGTGCTGTGTGTGTGTGTATGCTGTGTGTGTGCACTGTGTGTGCTGTGTGTGCTGTGCTGTGTGTGCTCTGTGTGTGCTGTGCTGTGTGTGCTGTGCTGTGTGTGCTGCGGTGTGTGTGCTGTGTGTGTGTGCTGTGTGTGCTCTGTGTGTGCTGTGTGTGTGTGCTGTGTGTGCTGTGTGTGTGTATGTGTGCTGTGTGTGTGTGTGTATGCTGTGTGTGTGCACTGTGTGTGCTGTGTGTGCTGTGCTGTGTGTGCTCTGTGTGTGCTGTGCTGTGTGTGTGTGCTGTGTGTGTGTGCTGTGTGTGCTGTGCTGTGTGTGCTGTGCTGTGTGTGCTGTGTGTGCTGTGCTGTGTGTGTGTGTGCTGTGTGTGCTGTGCTGTGTGTGCTGTGTGTGTGCTGTGTGTGTGTGCTGTGTGTGTGTGCTGTGTGTGCTGTGCTGTGTGTGCTGTGTGTGTGTGCTGTGTGTGCTGTGCTGTGTGTGCTGTGCTGTGTGTGCTGTGTGTGTGTGCTGTGTGTGCTGTGCTGTGTGTGCTGTGCTGTGTGTGCTGTGTGTGCTGTGTGTGTGTGCTGTGTGTGTGTGCTGTGTGTGCTGTGCTGTGTGTGCTGTGCTGTGTGTGCTGTGTGTGTGTGCTGTGTGTGTGTGCTGTGTGTGCTGTGCTGTGTGTGTGTGCTCTGTGTGCTGTGCTGTGTGTGCTGTGCTGTGTGTGCTGTGTGTGTGTTCTGTGTGTGTGCTGTGTGTGCTGTGTGTGCTGTGTGTGCTGTGTGTGTGTGTGCTGTGTGTGCTGTGCTGTGTGTGCTGTGTGTGCTGTGCTGTGTGTGCTGTGCTGTGTGTGCTGTGTGTGTGTGTGCTGTGTGTGCTGTGCTGTGTGTGTGCTGTGTGTGCTGTGTGTGCTGTGTGTGCTGTGCTGTGTGTGCTGTGTGTGTGTGCTGTGTGTGCTGTGCTGTGTGTGCTGTGTGTGTGTGTGCTGTGTGTGCTGTGTGTGCTGTGTGTGCTGTGTGTGCTGTGTGTGTGTGTGCTGTGTGTGCTGTGCTGTGTGTGCTGTGTGTGCTGTGCTGTGTGTGCTGTGCTGTGTGTGCTGTGTGTGTGTGTGCTGTGTGTGCTGTGCTGTGTGTGTGCTGTGTGTGTGCTGTGTGTGCTGTGCTGTGTGTGCTGTGCTGTGTGTGCTGTGCTGTGTGTGCTGTGTGTGTGTGTGCTGTGTGTGCTGTGTGTGCTGTGCTGTGTGTGCTGTGTGTGTGCTGTGTGTGTGCTGTGTGTGCTGTGCTGTGTGTGCTGTGCTGTGGGCACACACGGGTAAGTGTGACAGGACCTTGATCAGGGACTGTTCTTGGCACTTCCACTCATCCCCCTGCACACAGGCACCCTGCACTGAGATGAGCCTGACGTGGGCAAAGGCTTGATCAGCTCCCACTCTGGGAGGGTGCTGTGGTTGTATGTACTCAGCAACATTTATCTTCATGACTGCTGGGTGGTTTTTTGGTTTTCCCACTGAGCTTGTTCCTTTGCTTCACAGCACTGCTGCAATGCTGCCAAGCCTCTGCCCGTCCTGCCGTACTAGTGGGACTGTGCAGTCCTTCCTTCTCTACCCCTGCCCCTCAGCAGTCCCAGATGTGGGGCTGGGGACATGGAAGGGGTGAGGTGGGTGGTTGGGCACTGACTGAGAGTCTGAGCAAGCAATCACATGTTGAGGATGAAGGGAGTAGTTGTCTTCTAGCACTGTGTACAGAGTTGAGAGATTGCTTATGACCATGGCAAAGTCCTGAAGCAGGTTGGGGGTGGTGGAGGAATGTCACGATTTCTCAGTCTTTTATTTTTTATTGTTGTGACAAGAGAATTGCCCCTGAGGAGCTTTCCTCATCTACCCGCTTCAGGAGTTTGGAGGAAAGGAACAAATTTCTACACTGAAGTGGGGCAGTGAGAGATGCTTTGCTAGTAGGAGAAAGCAGGTGTTTTGTGCTGACTGATTTTGGATTTATTGGTTGTACTCAATTCAGTGGTGAAAGGAATGGCAGATATCTGAGTAAAGGGTGGAGAAACAGGCCCACTGCCCTCTCTTGGTATAAGGAAGCAAAAAATTACATTTTATACATTAACATCTCTGGTTTGGGGTGTGTCTTTCTTCCCCTGTAATGAAATACATGTTTATTCACAAGAAATTGCATACAAACACCACACAAGTACCAGTGTTACAGTGTGGTTTGCTGTATCATACATAAAATGCATAGTGCATTTTAAAGCAAAGACTTACTAATAATAAGCATATCACAAGAAACTTTGAAAGAACCAGAAAGTGTGTTCAGATCTTCCTTCCAGTCTGTATTATGTTATTATTATTTTATGGTACTACTACTCAGTTATGGATCCAAAGAGAGAAAATCACCCATATCTCAAAGAGTTTACACCTTTGGTGGAAAATCAGCATATGCTAAGCTGATTGAACACCTTTATATCCAAATTAACCCAGTCTGTGTGTGTAGCCTGAAATAAAAATTAGCTGTTTGGAATACAGATGTTTTTATGTCCTTTCCATTGTTAGGTTGCTCCTCAGGTTACCCCTGGTGAGGTGAAGGCAGGATGTTTACACTACCTTTACTGCCAAGTACTTTGCTAGAGACTTCCACAAACTCCCTCTCTATGCAGGAGGAATGGGCTGATGCCTTCAGGACTACATGGGTATACCTCTTTAATTGGAAGGGAATCCTCACAAAGGGAATCTGATTCATTTAGTCTCAGTGAGTGCAATTTTCTTAGTCTAACACCATCCTCTTTTACTGCAGTATTGCGTCTTGCCTCTGAAATTAATAGTCAACCACAGAGAAAGACAGGTCTGGCAGAATGGAAGTTTGGCATTATATTATCCCATGAGTCACATATGTGCAGAGAACCAAACAAGTGTCAGCCAATGGCTTTGAGCCCAAAATATGTCAAAGAGGAGATGAGTATCTTCATTTGTATTAAGTAGATAGAAGGCTTGTTGCCCTTCCCATTAGACAGATTGGAGTTCTGCCATTGACTTCACTGGGAACAGGATTGGGCTCATGTGGTAGAAGCTGGCTCTGGTTACCTGCACTGACTTTATTTTCTGTGTGGCAGGGCAACTTACATTTTAACAACAGTTCTTAGTCAACAGAGAGATTCAAGAACTCCCCTAGTTTTAGGCGTGACTTTATTAGTTTGATGACTTCTACAAAATGCTAGAATGCTCAGTAGAAGGCAGCAATGAATGCTTTTCTGAGTGCAGAAAAGGAGAGAAGAATTACCACAGAACTTTTTCTGAAAGGGGTTTTGTGATTTTAGTTGTTTACATTTAAAATGAAGAACTACATTTAGGAATTAACCCCACTTGAGACATTCAAACCTCTTTGGCAAAATAATTTTGAAGTCAGGGAAAACCTTGGCTGAATAGATACCTCAAAATGTTTCAGAACTTTCTTGAATACTGGAAATTTTGTGTCTCAGTTTTCTTCTCTGGGTATTTACTCTGCAGCATCTAATGCATCTGGCTGTAGACTTGCCTCAAGAACCAAATGAATCTTGAGCTGCTATTACATATTTGATCCACTATATGATTTTATTCAAGTCCCTCAAGGAGGGAGGCTATGTGAATAACAGTAAGTGCACACAAACCAACAACTCTTGAGATCAGGGCTGAATGCCAGATCTGCTGTGGTCACTAAGTGCCGCATATTCTAGCTCTCATACACAAGCTTATAATAATTTCTGTCATATAAATTTTCCTTTCCTATATTGTTGTTTGTACATTAGGGTTTCATTTGCTGTGGTGGAACCATGTTCAGTTTGGTTGACTGAGAAAGTATTTTCTGTAACTTTTTAAAAGTTATGTTCACATTTTTATTGGTATGTCAGTTCAGTTAAAATGCTGATGACAGAGTCAGGCTGAAATTAACGTTGTTGATTCATAATTGTGCAAATAAGCATTTAGATTTCTCATAATCTAATATAAATTTTGAAAGGCTATGTGCCACTGCTGTTTGCTTCATTCCAGTCAGCAACCCTCCTGTGTTTACTGGAGTTTATGTTATCAAAAGAATGGGATTACCAGAGTTTTTATACCAAACATTTCTTGACCTGTCTTATTATTTGTTACAGAATTGGCTTATTCAAATTGTTTCTGGAAGTGAGGGGAGTTCCTGTTGACTGGAATAAAGCTGGGATTTGATTCCCTAGATTGCAGTTTTAAGAGTAATACTGTATATTTGGTTTGGTAAGTGAGGAATGCATATAACAACTCTATTGGCAACATTTATTTGAAAAAGTCAGTGTGATTTCCACAGGACAGCATCAAGTTCTGATTTGAAGTGAACATGTAGGCAATGTAAATAAATAAAGCTCTAGGTATACTGCTTTCTGTTTGCTTTGGGAGTAACAACATTTACAGATAGCACATGAAGAATTCTGAATTGATAAAAACAGTCTGAAGGCAGCCTTTGCTAAGGCAAGTTCCAAGTGGGTATTTCATGAGACCCATAGCAATAGATAGGTCATTATATAATATGTGAATATTGTCATTCATGTTTTTAATTTGTCTCATGTAATATATTATGTAATGGGATTACCAAGTACTTTAGGAAATGTGATTATTTAGCTATCAGTAATATAACTATTAGCTAATTTGTGATTAGCTTAGAATTTTACACAGTGGCAGATTTTTCTTGACATGACTGATCTTCATCATGACTTTTGTTCAGTAGCTGGATGTGTTCCTCAGTGTTACATCAGTGGCCTGAATGACCCCTGCAAGAGCTCACGAGCAACCAGCTGAGAGAGTTTTCATGTATTCATTTAGTAGAGTGAAATTTGCTCTTTCCCTTTCAGTAGCCAATAGAAGAAGATTCTAAGTAATGAAAACATTTTGGGGCTGAGGTGGACAGTATGTATATATGTATTTTGTGCCCATAACAGAGCAATGATTTTTAGAGGCTTATATACTTAAATGAGAGATGCCATTAAGGAATACAGGTATCTTTGATTTTGCTGGGCATTCCTGGAGGAGGCTTCCTGGAAGCACATTGAGTTGTGTCTGCCTTTTCTTTTGGGGTGTGCTGTTAACAGAAAGTTTACGTATAGATGTGGTTGCTCTTCCTTTTCAAGTGCTGCAGCTGACAATGACAGGAGCTGTGTGGGTTCCCTGCCTCTGCTTGTTCACACTGCAGCAGGGACTGGGCTCAGGACTGACTGAGGAAGCAGGGCTGGGCAAAGGAGCATAGAGAGACCCTTCCCATGAGCCTGGCAGTGCTGTCTCCAGTGCTGCTGTACGTGTAAAACACACAGGAATGAGGGAGTAGGTTTCCTTTCACCAGCATGGTGCTACAGCACAGGGCATTACAAGCCAGTGATGGGCACCCACCAGCCAGCAGAAGCATGAATGTCATTGGAGATAAGAAGGGATGTATTTGGAAGAAAATGTGGTACTGATGGAAGGTTGGAGAAGAGAGGAGAAAAAAAGGCTGCAGTTAGGATGTGGGGCTATTTAGAGTTTAATTCTGCCAGTAGCAGAATTAGCATTGAGTTTAACTGGACTGGGAGCAAATGTTCAAGGGTAGAAATACGGGAAAAGGGGAAAAAGGACCAGAGAGAGAAAAAATGGACATCTGCTCTTGGAGTCCCTAGCACTTAAAAGGTTATCCAGCCAAAGCCTGGGCATGTTTGTGTGCTTGGTGTTGGCAGGTGGGGTGTAGGCGTGCTGAGCCTACTTTTTAGCTTTCATGCTATAAAACATACTCTGTTTATTTGGAAAAGCATATTTTTGCCACAGAAATAACAGAATAATTTCCCGTGAAAAGCAGAGTGCTCTTGCTGGAGGACTGCTGGATATTGTGAAATGTGAGAACAACAAGAAAAGTTGCAGAAAATTTTTGAAAATGTATGGGAATCCTTCCCTCCATTTCTTTCATCAACAAGAGTCCCACCCATAATTCCAACGTGATGGTAGAGCAGAGTAAGGTAATTCAAGTTTGGAGTATGTTCACATCCTGAGCACTGCTTTATGATTTGCAATATGGATTTTTATCCTCCTAGTAGAGGAGGAAACACATGGGTGTTTTTTTCCTCTAGACATTAAACCCATCAGACTGGCTAGAAGCTATCACATTAGCACATAACTCAAAACTGGGAAATAGGCTTTTATGGAAGATTTATCAGTAAAAGTGGGCTTGTTGTTACAGGGCTTAAAATGCAAAAGTTACCTGTGATATTGCCATTTTGGTAAACCTGTCCCACAAGCCACTGTGAATCCCAACAATAGCATTTGCATGGCTGTGTGTGTATGGTGCAGCTAATTAGTTGTATTGTTGTTGCAGTTCATGTGAAAATTATTCTTACAAGCTGAAAACCTGGCACACTGTTATACATACAAATTGAGCTGTTGTTTACATCTGTGTAAGCTTTTCTGATTTGTACACACAAAAACAAGTTTTCAGGGAAATCGTGCATTATGATCAAAATGCAGGTCAAAAGATTAAAATATTTTCAAGCCAAGTTTTATTTTCTGGGGATCAAAATGTAAAGGCTGTACTAGAGTTCTTTCTAAAATAAGTGTTATATATTTCATGGGTGACTGCTTTAGTAGAGCCTATAATCTGTTGGCAGCTATTACTTATAGACCTTTGTAATTTCAGTAATTTTATGTAGTAATAAATGGCTCATAGGCAGCTCCCTCTTCTTTACCAAAGTAATAATGCTGACTGTAGAATCAGGAAAGAGGAGAGGAGAGGAGAGGAGAGGAGAGGAGAGGAGAGGAGAGGAGAGGAGAGGAGAGGAGAGGAGAGGAGAGGAGAGGAGAGGAGAGGAGAGGAGAGGAGAGGAGAGGAGAGGAGAGGAGAGGAGAGGAGAGGAGAGGAGAGGAGAGGAGAGGAGAGGAGAGGAGAGGAGAGGAGAGGAGAGGAGAGGAGAGGAGAGGAGAGGAGAGGAGAGGAGAAAACAAGAAAAGAGATTGATCAATGGCATTTTTTTCAAAGTTTTTGTCTCATTCCTTTAGCTTAGTGCACTTGAGCTAGGTTTTGAAATTTGCCTATATTCATGATTTTTAATAAAAAGGATTTTTTTTGTCTCAGGCCAGGAAAACATGGTTTGCCTTGAGAACTGTGATCACGTCATAAGTTGGTGATGTTGCTGATTATCACCTTGCATAGCAAGGTAGAGCTGATGTTTGTGAGTCAGTGCAGAGGTACCTGCATTGCTGCACGTGCCCAAGGAGTCCCCAGGAGAATCAGTGTTCATTCAGTCTGTGTGCCTGCATGGAAAGATTCACCTGTGCCAGGAAAGCCCAATATTTCCAAAGCAGTTCTTGTTTAGCAGTGTACAGGAGTCACTGGGAGTCAGAGGATGGGGGAAGCGTGCCAGAAATCATCCAGGGGTATAGGAGAGAGTAACAAGCCCAGACTACCTTAACTGTGAAAGAGTGACTCAGCTGTTTCTTCAAAGTTTTGAGTTTCAGCAGAATATTTTCCCACTATGCTAACAGCTTTTCCACCCACGTATTGTATATGTGGCTTTCTGCCACAGAGATATTTTTAGGATTATGAAGCCTAGTGTAAAATTATAAAGTTAGGTGTGAGAAAAAGGTGCCTTCTGGACCTTAAAATTTATAGATTGTGTGTAGAGTGTAGGCAGTAGGCATACCTTTGAAAAACCTGGGAGGTATATTCCCATCTATCATTTATCTGGTTTTTTTTATTCCCCAGAACCCAGTCAATTTTGTTTTCAGACAACCTGTATCAACAGAAATAGAATTACTGAAAAACCACCCCTAAGTTATGGCATTGTTTTTATCATGGGGTGTAGTCATTCACATACTTGGTATATATTAGTCTATTTTTGGTCCTGTAACTGTATGGCATTCCTAAACTGTCATGCAGGGAAAATAAGAGAGATACAAAGGGAATTAAGCCTAATAAAATAAGAAAGGTTTCTTAATCTGTCAAGTGCATTGCAATATTGAATGAATTACTGTACTCAGCTGAAGATGAAATTGGATGGAGTGTGCTTGTAATATTATTCCAGCACATTGAACCATTACATGCAAATCCGTCCAGTCTGCATTGAGCAAGTCATTTGTGAGTTCTTTATGCAAGACTGTAACTCTTGCTGTCACTCTGTGACTGCTGCATGAATCAGGCCTGGGAGGGCAGATTGAGGAGGAGGACAGTTAGGCGCTGGGGTTGTGCTTGGTCATTTATGTCTTCAAGCAACATAGCTGTGGAATCCAAAGATTTCTCTATTGTCACAATTTTTTTTTTTAATGCCAGAAATGCTGATACAGCAGCAAAAGCCTCTATCAGGGGCCTCACCACATCATGGGACTGGAGAAGAAAAAGAGCAGAAATCCAGGGGAAGTCATGCTGGTGACCAGTAACCACCAGCCAGTGGCAGATCACGTTGTAAAGCATGCAGGGCTATGGCTTCTTTTGGCTTTGTGTCAGTTGAAGGAGCAGTAATTCATGTGTGATGTCTGCAGAACTCCTCCGTTTTCTATGGTGTTTGGATTTTGGGGTTTGGGATTGTGTTTTCTTTTGGTCCTTCATGAAGTTACTTCCAAAGAAAAGCTATAATACAAAATGACAGCATATATTAAGCATAAAAGCATCACTGTCCTCTGGGAGTTGTCGGAAAAGACAACACAGAACCACTGGCACCCCATCCACTGTCAGAAGTGCCCTCTGGCAGGTCCACAAATCTCTGAGATCATTGCTGGACAGATCTAAGAGAACCAAAAGGACAAGTGACTTTGTCCCTGGCTAGTAGGAAGACACCAGCCAGGGGAAAAAAAACTCACCCTTTGTTTCACCCTCAAGTTGCAAAGAGATGAGAAAATACATCCTCCCAATACATTGCACTGGATGCTGATCATATTTTTCCTGTGTCACAGTACGGCAATTTGGTTTCATACAGTGGTGTTCAGAGGAAGGGGAACAGTCCTGCTCCATAGCTGGAGCCTGGGCTTGGCACAGTTTATCTCTCTAGGCTGAATTTGGAGATTTGTGAGGCTGGATGTGCCATGGGAACCAAAGCAAGCAGGATTTTTCCAGAAGGCTTGCATGGATCTCTGTAGGGTTGGAGTTGACAAGTTTTCTATGGTACTAAAAAGAAAAAAAATAAACCAGTGTGTCTGGAAAAAAAAAATCTGTCTGTGTCTTGAGGCAACTGTAGGCACCTTAAGCCAGAACTTGATTCACCAGCAATAGTTACCTTCAAGGCATTTCAGCTGGCAGACAGACTGCTGAGTTCTGACATCCCTGAGCTGCCATGGTAATAAGGTTGTGCAGTTTTTTATTGGCTAAAGTTTTCCATTCCAAGTGCCATAAATTAAGTTCCTAAATCTAGATTCGGATTCCTTAATGTGACTGACAAATCCCATTTGAGACAGTGGGAATTGGTCATGGTCTTGGACAACAAGCCAAGCCATCAGGTGCATCAACAAAGTCTGGCTGCAGGCATGCACATTGTCAGATGTGGGCCATCATAGGAATGGATTGAGCCCAGACTGAAAGCAGGCATCCCCAAAGGTCAGAGAGGTTCAAGTGCAGGGTTGTGCCCCAGTGTACCTGTTTGTGAGATGAAACTTCATAGCACAGTGACTGTGTGAACTGTGATGCAATGCACAGGGTGCCTTTGGAAGGGCAGCTTTTAAAGCAGATGTTCCCCTTCCTGTCGTGGCTATGTTTTTATCCAAAATTACTACCAGTGCTGATATGTAGGTAGGAGGCAAGGTTAATGCAAGTGGTAGTTTTTTCAGAAATTTGGAAATAGATTGCATTCAAAATCTAGCAAGTGGCACAGAGCAGCAGCATGCCTGTAGCTTTCATTGGCTTCCTGTCTGCTACTTCTCCACCCGTGATCTAACACTGCATATTTTTACTCTACTACCTTCTTCTGCTATTTCTATTTGTAGTACCCTGCTAGACTTGTATCCAAGCCAATCCAAAATTATTCTGAAACTCCTTGTGCTAGCAGCAACATGAAAGCAGAACCCTGCAGTGGCTTCAGCAGCTATAGCAGGGTTTAACTAAAGTTAAGAGTGGTGTCAGTCACTTCAGCCTTTACACTGGAAATGGAAATAACATCTGCCAAAAGAAACAGCTTGCAAAAATTTTGTCATATTGCCTTTTTTTTCATGGGATTACCAACCAGCACTTGCATCTGATGCACTTTTATTGTTTTGTTTTATATGGAAAATTCATTTTCTTATTGTTGTTATTGTTACTGCAAGATAACAGATAAGGCCATGAAAGCACACTGTGCTTTCACACAGATGAGGCAGGACTTAGTACAATGTAAAGATTGTTCTGCTGCAGTATGAAAGTGTCAGTCATTTTTTTCTCCTATTTTCTGTAAGGGGGGAGGAAAGAAATTTTCAAAGTGTACTGTCCTTCCAAAAGACAAAAATACAGAAGAACCAAAACAAATTCCCATAGAACATGTCCATTCACTAACCAAAAACTTATAAACCTTCAGTGAACCACATCCTTTCATCCAAAGAGCACAGATGAAAGACAAGCCCCTGGTGCTGACAGTGCCACCTGGGCACCCTGTCCCCTGAGTTGTGAGTGCTGCTGACTTACTGCCAGTCAGGGTGTGGAAGGCTCAGTGTCCACAGGGGAGGTGCCACTGTCTCCAGTCTCAAGAGCCAGACCCTGGTGCCAAAAGCAGCATTGTTGTGCCAAGGCTTCCTAGCCCATGGGCAGGGAGAGGACAGCAGGCCAGGCTGCTAGGATGGGCTGAAGGGATCATAGTCCAGATGAGTGTATGCTCCCAAGAAATGGAGCAGCAGTGCTATACATTGACATAGCACTTTCTCCTTCGCCTTGTCCCTGTTCAAGTCAGGGCTACTTTCAGACCTAACCTAACCTAGACATTTGAGACATCTTGCTCCCAGGGACCATGTGAGGTGTCTGAGGGCAGACTGAAAACACAGGTGTTTCTGAAATCTTCTGCTCTCCCATCCCAGCCATTCCATCAGAGCACAGAAACCTCACCCAGAACGTAGTGCTTGAGTCCTGTAAACACTCTGATGGTATGCATCTCCCCAGGGACAGTGCTCTTGGAGATAAAAATGTAGTGTTCCTTCCTTCTGGTTGATGTCCAAGTCGCTGCCTTTTGTTTTAGAGCATTCACTGAGGAAGTGGGAGACCTGAGTTCAATGCCTTCCTCAATCTGAGAGTGTTTGTCTCTCACTTCCCATAAGACTGTCTAACTGCCAGCTGATCAGCTATTCTGGGTGAAGGTGAAAGCATGCCCTCCACTAATGGGATGGTTGCTCTCCCTGTCCTACTGGTGAGCAGCTTCTGTTTGAAGTGAAGGGATTAGAGCTCCCTGGTTTGAGGAGCCTCAGGCTGCATTTGGTGTTCTCAGAGCTGGTTTACAAAGACCCCATCCCTTAGGGCATTTAGGGAAGAGACATCTCATCTCTGGATGCCCGTGGAGGATAGTGTAAAGTGCATCTCCTTGGAGATGCTGTTCTTCAGGTGTGGAAGCATAAATCTTGAATGTGAGCTGAGGAGAGACCACAGAGTACAGGCACATGAGAGTAAGACTTCTGTGACTCTGGACTTCAGTGCCTGAGTACTGCTAAAGTCTAGCTTTATGCACTTGAGTCCTTTATTTGTGGAAACTCCTCAAACCTAGTCCACATTTGGCTGTTTCATGTGGACAGATCCGGGCAGGATCTTTACTGCCACATTGACAAATATTTCCAAGGTTTATTAAATATATTCTGTGACGTTGTTTTGAGGAGATGGTAATTTGACAGTCATCATGTGAGAAACCAAGAGTTTGCCATCTCACCTGGCAAGACTTTTTTCCTCCTTACTATTAATTAAACTGAGGTTATTGCAAAATTTTATTATGATGGTTTTGATTTGTCCTGTGATAATGCTTAGGCTAATACTGAGGTATGCAAACCACCTTCCATGCTGGTGATCTTAATGGGAACTGCAGCTGAGTAACACCTCTTTGGATTCTGGTGTCAGCTCTAATAACAAAGTTTCAGGGCCAAATCCTGCTAGTGCTGTTCAGGCATCTTATCCAGGAGTGGGTTCTTCTGGTTCTGAGGGGATGGTTTCACAAGTCGGAAGACATAGCTAGGGCAGAGGAAGGGGGCACTTTCTTGGCCATAATAGTGTCATATAACATGCACTGAGAGGAAATCTTACTGATCACAGCTTTGCCCTGCTTAGTGAGGCTCTAATCATTCATGGGAAAGTAGATTGGCAGTAACAGATTCTTAGAGAAGAATTAGAAAAGAAAGGAGGCAAAGGCAATAGGACTAAAGCTGAAATTATCTACAAAAACAGCTGCTGATGACAGCTGAGGTGAGAAAAAAGGAAATGAAGCTTTTCTGGTGATGCGACAGAAAGGGGCTGTAGCCTGCATCAATGGACAGGTGCAGTATTTGGAAGCTTGGAAACCCATTTCCAATCCATGCACAGACCCAGTTCAGGACCCTTGAGTGTCAGAGGTTGTCATCCATTCTTCTATGGTCCTCAGGCTGTGACTTGGCAAATATGCTGATACTGATAGGTTTGAGGAAGGTGGCTGGGTATGAAGTTGGTGAGCAGTCTTCTCCCAACACCAACTCTAGATATCATTCCTTTCTCTGTCAGAGATTTGAGTGTTTTATTGCTCAAAAGTAGCAACTTCACAAGAAATTCCATAAAATTTATTTTTACACAAATCTCTCAATGTCTCAGGGAATGGAGACAGTATCAGTTTGTGATGAACAGCCAAGAAAAGTAAATCATTCCTGGGTCAGAGTGAACTCTCATTTGAAGCAGCCAAGATGGCAAAGATGTTAATGAATCAGCAGTTTCACAGATCTCTGCTCATTTAGAGAGTAATGTGTGTAAAGAGATGAGAGAACAGCACTGGGTCACAAAGCTTTCCAGATCCTCTCTGTTTCTTTTTTACTGCTGAGGGAGACCTCCACGGAGAGGAGAGGGCTAAGGTTCTGGGGATGGTCATTCCACACCCTCTGCTGCAATTGTGTGAGAGCCAAGGAACAGGGTGATGGTGAGACACTGTTCCCTGTTCACCTGACATCACACCCAGGTGTGCTCTTCAGGGAAGGAGACAAGCCCAGTGTTTGATGAAGGAAGGAAGGAAGGAAGGAAGGAAGGAAGGAAGGAAGGAAGGAAGGAAGGAAGGAAGGAAGGAAGGGAGGGAGGGAGGAAGGAAGGGAGGGAGGGAGGGTTAGGTAAGGGCATGTTTTGTTGCCCTGCTGCAGGTACAGAACAACTCATGGATATTTGGGTGGTGTAGAGCAGGCCTGCCCCACCAGGCAGCTGTTTTTGGCAGCTGATGGATCCATGGAAGTGAGGAAGAATGATGCAGAAAGCTGTGGCAACATGATCCTGCTTTTTGATACTGGCATTGGACTCGTGTCCACGAGTCTGGGACCTCAGCAACCCATTTCCTTACTGTAGTCCCATATTATGGTCCTGTTGTCTGCTTGCAGGATTGTCTGTCCTTCCCTGCTGTGGGAGGGAAATAGGGCCAGCAGCAAAGGCCACCGTCAATGTAGAGCACAGAGCACACAACTGGGTGAGACAGAGCTGGAAGAAAGTGGGGTCTACACAAATCCAGAGAGCCTCTGCCCTTAGCAAGTGGAGGTTATACATAGCTGTCCCCAGGCTGTGAACAGGAAATTCTGCCATGCAAAGGTGTCCTCTCAGGCTGTCAGCAGACTCCAGCATGTTTCCCTGCCTTTGCTTATTTTATTTTTTTCTATCACAGTCACAAAAGCTCTTCAGAAAGCTCTGTGTAATTCCATGGCTCTGTGGATGACTGCAGCCAAGGGCATGTAACTGTGCAGTGTGCCTTACCCTGCAGAAACTCCCAAAACTCCTTCCAAGCTTGGGGGGAGAGGGCGGGGTAGGATTCTTCCTGCCCCTCTTTGAGGCCAAATGTTATGCCTGGAGGGTGCAAGACCAGTGGAGTGTGTAGAGGACCCCACCTTTGCTTGGGTTGTGTATTCTAGGATGTGTGGGCTAGCAGGGTTCCCAGAGAGATGCAGCATCACTTCCATTCCTGCCTGAACGAAGGCCCAGAAGCTGCTTCTGCTCTAGAGTAACATGTTAGTGGAGAAAGCTGGCCAAGCCAGAGACTGTGCCTGAATTGTTTGCCATACTTTTATAGACTGTCTATCTGGGATGAAACACAGAGCCCAGATCTTCAAAGCACTGTGTGAGATGGCAGCTATGGGGTTCTCACTAAAATTACTAGGCATCACATGGCAAAACTTCTGTGCCACCAGTGTGTTTGTGCAGAGGAGTTGCTGGGGCTGGGGCAGCCGTGACACAGGGAAGTGGAGGGAAATGAGCTCTACCATGCCTGAAATAGCAAGGCCTCACAAAATTTCAGCCAGAGGACCAGTGTCTTTTTTGTAAGGAGCAATTGGAGTAGTTATCACAGGAGATGTAAAGGAACATGTGAAACATAAGGATTTATTGTCAACAAATGAGATGCTTCAAATTCGTTGCAAAGGTGGGGAGCTTTCTAAAGAACTTGGGGGAATTAAATGGGGTGAATTGTACGAATATGATGGTGAAGTCAGAGCATCCACCTTACCAGAGAAGAGAAGAGGTTGTCAGAGAAAGTCTTCACAAGGCATAGAGCATAGGGAGTGAGCATGGTCACAGAGTAAGAAATTGCCCACCTGTCAAAGATGAGTGTATCACAGAGAAGAAAATTGAATCAGTCTGGTCACAATGCTTTTTGTCTTAAAAGACACTGATGGGTGAAGACTCAGTGTAGACAAACTTTCTTTTTTGTACTGTTTTGACATGAACTGACTACTATCATCCTAATTTTACAATTGGGGACAGACAGCTTATGTGACATGCTCAAGCTCACATGAGCAATCTGTGTCAGAATGAGAAACTGCACCTGGATCTCTCACTTGTGAGGACTGTTGTTATTAGGACTTTGTCCTTCTGACTTCAAGCAAAGATTGACTTTGTTTGTGTCCAGATTGACTTTGTCTCCTTTCTATTATGCCTACAAATGTTAAGTTTTCTGAACAAATCAACAAAACAAAAGTCACTCCTCCAGATAGTACATCCAATCATCCAAATGCTGTAGCATAAAGTCCCTTAGAGGAGTCTGCACTTAGTACAATTAATAACCCCATGCTGCAAAAACTGTTAGACATCACCAGTTAAGAATTTAGAAGGAACTTTCACCTTGATTGCCAAGTACCTGATGTTTTCCTTTACAGAATGGATTTGGGTGCTATCTGCAGGATAAATTAACTAAAAATCAAGATGAACTCCACAAACTCCTTGGTGCCATTGTCATGTTTCGGCCACTGCTGGAGGTTTCATACCAGTAGAGACAAGTCAGGGAAATAATTAGGTAGGAAAAGTAGTCATGAGCTTTGCAGAGGAGTTCCTTGTGGTTGTCAGAGTTTGCATCCTTCATTCAAAAAGGTTTAACATAAAAGTTGACAAAGGAGTGGATCGCCACAGCTTGTTGGGACGTTTGCAGATTTGTAGACATGTTCTTGATCTTTAGCTTCACTGAAGATCTGCAGAAGAAGGCTATTCCAAAGGAGCCATTTTGCTCCTAAGGCACAAGATACCTGGGGCAATCCAAGTGTCCCATTAAAAGCACAGCAGCTACTGAAAACCCAGCTCTCAGTGGAGGAACCTATCATTTTGATTCCAGTCCCAAACCTACTACTGACTTCTGCTGCTCCAGATTTGTGCTGTGGGTTGCTGCTTTTAACCTGGCACTGTTGCCAGAGGCACTGTGCACCTGGCATTTCATGACACCAAGGGAACAGCCATTCATTGAAATTCATCAAGCAAACTGCCACTTGCTGTGGCTGTTTTCAGCTCTTCAGCTCTGAAGCAAAGCTGACAATTTCTGCTGGTTTCTCAGATCTCCTGTGGAGTTTTTTTAATTAATATTTGTGAGGTAGTTAGATGATTTCAGGTTTATGGTGATCCCAAGAAGTATTATTACTGTTGTATTATTAAGACTAATAATACTGCTAATAACCTTGGTGAGCCTGGCAAAGTTCAATTTTACTAAAACCCTTGCCACAGATGAAAAAACTAACTCCAGCGATGTAAGGGGGTACGTGACTCAGTTACCTGTAACTTCTGTTTACAAGGGGCAGGAAGAGTATATTTGCTCAAATGAAAAAGGTCAAGGCAGAGGCCCATTTGCTGTTTGTTAATAAGTAATCTAAAGTACAGCACAACTTTACTGTAACAAATCAACCTGGCTTAGCTTTTCTTCCATCACCATTATTTCCAGTTCTGGACTAAAATGACAGTTAAAAATAATCCACATTCTCATAGATTATTTTCAATATCTCCAGATCTATTGGGAGGTTTTGTAATCGGGGACAACAGCAACAATAACAACAAAATCTTTTCCATATATCTTCCAGTGTTTGTCTCAGGACACTGTAGGCAATCAAGGTTGAAATATCAGATAGGGCATTATTTATCTCCTGGGAAATTCTCCTTTAGGTTCAGACCTGTGCATCTTCTCTATGGAATTGTGCCAGTCAAGAGCTGAGGTGCAGCTGGCTTGCTTACAGACACCTCACTAAGTTACCAGTGTAATTTAAAAAAACACCTACGTCATCTCTGTAGCTGGCTCACAGTCAACAGTTAAAATTCAAACAGGGGTGCACAGCATATCCTTCTTCCAAGTGATTGAGCATAAGTGCACTTTATGCATTGTGACCCATGTTCTGTCATTGTCTTTTGCAAAAAAAACACAGTCATTTTCTAAGAAACACTTGTCTTTAGATACCAAACACTATTCTGGAAAAGAGATGGAGTGGTTCACAAAGTGAACCTTTGTGTTTCATCCATTGGCTGCAGATAGGATTCCCTAGAAAAGGTTTTGCCATTAGAGCCAGTGATCATAAAAGCAATACTTGTGATACCTACCAGCTAACCACAGCTTCTCAGCTGTAACACTTAGTGCTCCTGTCCTTCAACTGGCCCGGCCTGAGGCACATATCTAGTCCTCAAAATAGAGAACGTGATGGACGCAGGGCTGGAGCAGCCATAACCAAAGCACAGCCAGCACAGCTGGCGTGGCCCTGCAGTGCTGATGCCTGAGGCTGGTCTGCCCCAGGCATGGTTATTTCTCAAGGGAAGTAGCACATGCACAGGCACACACACACATGTACATGATCACCTTTGCATACAGAAATCATGTATACTGCAGATGACAATTCCTAGCTTCCTGGAATGCAATTTGGAAAGGCAATGATCCTTTAACAATCAACAACCCCTGCTCCAGCACTCCCAACTGCCCGTTAACCCTGGGGGAGGGAGAGAGGTTGGTGGGGAAAGGTTGTCTCTGCAGAGCAGGTCCTGTTTGCCTGTGAAGTCAGAGCATCTTTCAAGAGCCAGACCTTTAACAGAATCTTCCTGAGCTCTGGAGTCACAGAGGGAGCAGGGCCTGCCTCCATCCAAGGCTTGGCCACACAAGCAGGAGAGGAAAAGAATGGCTTTGTACCAAGCTGCCAATCTGCACCAAGCAGAAGACAGTGAGGCTGAGGAGCAGATTCTGCTGTGAAGGAACAGAGTATACTGGGAAGAATACATGTGGGATGTAGTGTAGGGTCCCTGTAGCAGGAGGAAGAAAGGATTCATGCAACTCAGTGCCCACACGCATCAGGAGGCAACACCAGTGGCTCCTTGCTGCCAGGAAAGGGATATTTTGGGTGCTTCAGGGACCTCATGTTTACCACACTGTGTTCTGTGTTCTTGACACTAGGATGGGAAGGAGGGGAGTGGAGGACACACAGTGTCCTGGGCAAGCAGGCATCATTGGTGCTGCCCTATGTGTCTGTGCCTGCATAATGGGTTTCAGGTGGGTGCTGGCAAGCAGTACAGCTCACAGGTCCTTGAACTGACCTGTGTGTGCAGGATGCTCACCCCAGAAAACCTGGTGTCAGAAACAGGGAGTTAAGTGAAATTGATGCTCACTTTTATGAAATCTGCCTGAGTTGGGGATTTTGGCAAATATCTTGTAGCTTAAGCAAGGCTAGAAAGATGGCAATAAAAAGTCCAGATCCTGTGCTTCTATGCTGCTCTGGCAGAGCACATGGCCATGCTTTACATCACATGTCATGGTAGGGAGAGCAGCAGTAAGTGTTACTAGATGGCAGACTTTGCAGAATTGGGATGTCGCATGAAAATTCAGCTTAAACAGAGATATGCATTTGCTGCAGCAGTATACACCCAGGGTGGTAGCATTTTCTTCTCCTTTCCCTGGATTGTGTGGTATTTCCTCGTGTTGTGCTTTGTTCTGGGTAGCATCTGTTGTTTCTAAGTTGCCTAGCAAGTTGCAGGAGTCTAACAACACTGATTTGCTGCACTCTTTCTCAAAAAAACAGGTGATGATTTAATTCTTTCTCTTACAGCAGTGGAAGAACTGGGGTACAAGGATGTACTACCTGAAGCAGTGGGATTAGCTAGAAAATGTTAAGCATTCCCTGAACCTAAGCCTGAGAATTAGTCATCACTACCATGTCACCCCTCAGTGGCATCATGGCAGTGAGCTTCTGGACTGTACAGTCTCTTGCACACAAATGTGAGGCTTTTAGTGAAAAGCGAGCCCAGTGCTGCCAACACCACTCTAGAGACATACACTTAGTTCTAACTGGTAGCCAGGATGCCTGGGAAAAAATGCAGGTGGTTTCAGACAATCATAAGTAGCCTATTATCACAGAGGAGAGGAGGAAGAAACCCTGGGAATTTTCCCCATGACCATCTGTTAATTTTCCCCTGAAGCTGTAAGTGATTTGCACAGGGTGGCCCTGCAAACAGTGCTGTGAATCAGAGCTCTGCACTGCCATTGCTGCACCTGGTGAGCTTCACTGCTGGGGAACAGCACAGTGACCTGCTTCTTCAGCTTGAATGTTGGAGCTTCATGCACCCTGGCAGCCATCAGCCTCAGAGAAAAGTTGTTTTCCTTCTCCACCCCTGCAATATCCGCAGCCCTCTTAATGATGGTCTTGGGGTTGGACCCACCGGTGGCTGTGTTCTGCTTCTGCTTTGTATTGGAGGAGCCAAATTTCTTAGAGCAGCAGCTATAATGATGTAGAGCTCAGCAGCTGCTCCAGCTTTTAGCTGGGGAGTCATTAATATTGCATGTGATGGCAAAGGCAGTGGAAGTCCAAAGATGAGTTGTGGCATTAATCATAAAGTCGTGGTGGAGCTTGTTTTGGCTGAAATGCACAATTCAGGAGCATATTTCCAGCTTTCTCTTTTTCATTCTTCTGAGCTATCAGAAAGAGGTTTTGCCTCCAGATCATGGCATGAAAGCAATGTGAATAGCTGTGCTCTTTATCGTGTCATCTCAGATGGAAGCCTGAGAGCAGTTATGAGAAACAACTTGGCCTGTGGCTCTCTCCTGGTGTTTTTGGTGTGTTTACTGGGTGTGCTGAGTGGTTTCCAAAGGAACGTCCTCAGCACTGCAGCAAATAGAGACATTCACTATGGAAGAGTTCTTGAATAAATGAAACTTAGAAACAACCTCTGTTTTGCATTTATAAGCAAGATATTGCATTTTTCAAAGCATGTTTGTGTATTTGGTACAGAATTATCAATTTCTACCATCAAAAATATATTTTTTTGTAGTAAAAATGGAAATCAACCAGACAAAGCTGCGCACTGTCATGAATTTGGTCCAGATGGAAGCATGTTCAGTTGGATGTTTCTTTAGAGAAATGCAATTTGTGCATTTTTATGGCAAAATTATTATTCTATGAGCAATGCAAACAGACATAGAAATAATTTTGCTATTTAAAGATGTAAATGCAACTTCCCCCCATCTTTAGAAGAAACAAAACTGTTTGCTCTCCCCCCCGCCCCCCCCCCCCCCCCCCCCCCAGGATGGTCCTGAATGAGACAAATGCACCACTAGTTGTTAGGAAGAGAGCATTATCAGGGAGGAAGCTGATGTACTATTTGGATAGGGGAGGCCTTTTTTTCCCTTCAGCAATAGCAGCAGTACAGATTTTCCTAATGACTTTCTCACACATGTTCATTCATGACATACCTCATGTCAAACACTGAGACCTCAGTGCCTAGGCTGAGGATGTGGTTTGTCCATTTGCAGATGCAATTGCAATGCAAGTTTTTTAAGTTATATTGTACTTTGATGTCTCGGCATTAAGCTCTGTGTTTCTTATTTCTAGTGCCCAGCTCCTGATTTTAGAGCCAGCAATCCCTGCAGCATGCCTGAGGCAAGCCTGGCAATTCCACACAAGGAACAAAGCATTCAGGGTGGTGACCAGAGAGATTAATATGGAAATTTTAAGACTTAAATGCTGCTGCTGCAGTGATCCAGACTTCTGGAAGCAGCTTTCTGTCACAGCACAAATATCTAATCTGAAAGGTGCGTTACCAGCAGCCAGGAAGTGACAAAGAGGGTCACTGTTTTCTGGAGACTGTTTGTTCTCAGCTGCCACCTCTAGCAGAGCACGGGAGCCTCAAGGCTGGAGCTGAGCGTTGCAGGCCAGCGCTGTGCTGAGGAGCTGCTGCTCTGCAGCAATGTCATTGCACCATGGCTGAGGTGAGCACGGCTGTCCTACCTCCTGCTCCCTTCTAAGGGAGTTTGAGATTCTGGACTCTGCTCCCAGCATTGTTTATGCATTTTACATGAAACAGTCACCAGGTAACATATAATCCCTGATCAAAGCCCTCGGGGGGTTTAGGCAAAGCAACGCCTAGTTTCTTGATCCTGATCAGACATAGGTGTGAATTGGGCTGAGCTGCTTGGCCTTGTCAGGACTAGGGCAGTTCTGGGCATGCATGAAGGTGCAAATCTAGATCTTCTGAGCTTGAAAGTATTAAAGTAAATTGGAGACTGAAGGGGCCGCATAGTGGGAAAGATCGAGGAGCTGCAGGGATGTGTATATGATAGTGTTTCAATCCAAAGTGCAGATTTCAGGTAAAACATCAGGTGCTCCAGTAACAAATTCCCCTTACAGGGAAACCATTGTTCTGAAGATTCCCGAAAGAGATTCCTGAAGTGGAAACTCATTTACATAACCATCTTATGTGCTTTTTAAAAAAAGCCCCATCCTAGCCACCGCTTTTGCTCTTTACGCTGGGCTGCATGTGCTAAGCTGCACATATGAATAGCTTGTTATTCTTACCAAGCATAACAACTGCTGTAATGAAATCAAGAGCAACCTGCTCTAATGTAAACTGATTTCACATGGCTCCTGGCAGTCCCAGCTACCTCCTCATGTCTTTTTTTTTTTCTGGCCAGTCTTTTTTTATTTTATTTTTCCCCCGCAGAAGACACACCCTGTGCATTCTTATAAGGGTGTTTTACCACATTGGCTGTTGCACTAGTGTCTGTGACCTACAGATGTGCTTCTCTGGTATTATCCTTTGTGCATTCCAAAGCCACTTGGGCCCTCCAGCAAATATAGATTGCAGCTGCTTGTCCACTGCAGGAATAAGGTCTGTAGTGCCTCTGATGATTGCACCTGAGCATACTTACCTGCAGAGCACCACAGATGTATGTCTGGCTCTTGATGTGGCTGTTGCATCTCTGATACCCTACCTGCATGTTTGGAGTGCTGCCGGGCTGGACAAATGTGGACAGAGAGAAGCTTATTCAGAATAACAGTCCTGCCAAGTTGAACACATGCAGATACCCAGTGGGAAGCAGTTGTGTTGGTAAGGGAGTGGGAGACGTGGGGGAGTGGATTTAAGCCAAAAGTGCCATGGGAGAAGCAGTCCAATTTGCTGATCATAGTTGCCAGATGAGTGTGTGTGATAGATGTGATATAAATTACTATCTATACATAAATACCACAACAGCATTTTAATGAGGTGTTTTCTAGTAGCACTTGTCCAGACTGGTAGTGTAATGCTAAGGCTGGAGAAGTATCTCCAAGCAAGCTCCTTGGCTAAACTTTGATAAGCAAGATCTAACTACGATTTGTTTGGATAAGAGGTTTTGCTTGATAGTTTCTGAACATGCTTTCAAATAGGTTTGGGGTTTTACTTCTATTTATATATTTTTTCCTTTTTGGCCCAGGTTTTGTGTTGGTGTCACAAAAACCAACTAATGCAGAGATCTGCATTTATTATTTTTAATCCACAAATCTGGTGCCTTTTGTGAGACTCGTCCTTGTTCTGACAGCAGTAAGAATACAGAAGGGCTGAGCACTGGGCATTGGGGCTGGGGGGAATTTGGGTTTGTGCCTTACAGGAGTGATGTGTGTTTCTCCAGAGACACCAGCAGGTCAATCTATATATCCTATATATCTCAATATCCTGTCCCACTTTTGGGTGACACACCTGGTGTTGCAGGCAGTGCTGTTTGGAGGTAGGGTCTCCCATGCCTCAATGTTTGCAGCAGGTTCTGCTGAGACTCAGCAACCAGTTTGGCTGTGGTTTTGTCATGGCAGCAGCTATTTTCCTGAACTTCTGGCAGCTTGAGCTGCTGGACAAATGGCTGCCCACAAACAATGCACAGCCCAGCATGTTGGCTGGGATGCAGCTGAATGCACACGCACACACAACTGGAGTGTGTGTGTGTGTGTGTATGTGTGTGTGTGTGTGTATGTGTGTGTGTGTGTGTGTGTGTGTATGTATGAATGTGTCTGTGTGTGTGTGCACCCCTGAGTGTATGTGTCAGAGAGTGTGTGAGTGTCTGTGTGACTGTGTGTGTGTCTGTGTGAGTGAGTGTGTGTGAGTGTGTGTGTGCATGTGTGTGAGTGTGCGTGTGTGTGTGTGAGAGAATGTGTGTCTATGTGAGTGTGTGAGTGTCTGTGTGACTGTGTGTGTGTCTGTGTGAGTGTGTGTGCATGTGTGTGTGTGAGAGAGAATGTGTGTCTATGTGAGTGTGTGAGTGTGTGAGTGTGTGTGAGTGTGCGTGTGTGTGTGTCAGAGAGTGTATGTATGTGAGTGTGTGTGTATGCAAGTGTGCAAGTTTGTGTGAGAGTGTGTCTGTGTGTGAGTGTGAGTATGTGTGTGTGTGTCTGTGTGTGAGTGTGTGTGTGTGTGTGATTGAGTGAGTTTGTGTGTGTCTGTGAGTGTGTGTGAAGAGTTGCTCAGTGCTGCACACACTCCCTGTGTGTCCTGCTCTGTGCAGTGTGTCAGAACCTGGGAGGTTGTCCCTGCACACCCGGGATCACAGGCTGCTCCACAGTCTGAGAGTGGAGATGGGCTGTGGTATTTATGCAAACAAATCATGGGTGAGGAAAATCCTGAAGCAGAGGTTGGGTTTGGGGGCAAGACCTCAGCTGTTGCTTTCAGGCGAAAACAATGTTTTCATTAGAAAACTTCTCAACATGTTGAGCTGCAGCCACAAGAATACGTGAGAGCTGCATATATCTAAAACAAAGCTGAGAAATAAATAGTCTTTCTTCTGCTAGCTCTGAACTGAGGAGGTTTTTTCAAATTTGACTCCTGTGTGGAGGCAGGACCTCTTTTCTGTTTAGTTTTAAGATCTGAGAGAGAAAGTTAGTATCTTTGATCCTTAAACAACATCTCTGAAGTGAAGTCTCTTGACTGTTTGAACTGGTGATGTGTAATCAGAGTTCATTCATATTATAAACAAATAATTGTCAGGTAACCACAGTACTGGTAACAGCTTCCATTCTTTCTGGGGAATAATTTACTCCAGGTGAATCTCCCTGGTTAACAGCTATTAAAAAAAACAGAAACAACCCAACAAAACTGACACAAAATAGTATTGGTTGGAAGGGACATCTTGAGGGCTGTACACCAACCTCCTCAAAGCAGGGCTAACCTCAATATTAGCTTAGGCTGCTCAGGGGTTTGTCCACTACACTTTTGAAATCTCCAAGGATAGGGATTTCACAAACCTCTCTTGGCACCTGCTCGAGTTTAACTGCTCTTGTTTAGAAAAATTTCTTCTGTGGTTTTCATTGCAATTTCTTTTGTTCTTGTGCTGTTCACCCCTGAAAAGTGCCATTGCCCATCAGCAATGCCAAGGCATGCTGCTGACTGTCACACAGGTTTATTCTGTGTCAGGTGCAGACTTTACATTTGTCCTTGATGAATTTCAACGGATTTCTTTCACACTTGTCTTCCATATTGCTGAAGACCACCTGAATGGCTGCGTTGTCCTCCAGTATAATGACATAGAACCTCAATTCAGTGTCCTGCACAGACTTGCTGAGGAACCATTATTTTCTGTCATCTAGATTGCTGGTGAAGACTGGCCCTAGTGTTGTCACTTGAAGAATGCCATCTATTAATACCAATTAAATGTCTAGTTCTTGATCATTATTATCCTTCCAGCCTAACAGGATTGCTGTGAGCTTTTTTCAGCTGGGTTGTGGTATACATCCATCCAGCAATGTCATCCTAGATTGGCCCATAAGGGAGACAAAGATGGTGCTAAAATAAAATAGGAGACATCCACTGCTTCCCCCCCTCCCTTGTCCACTGAGCACATCATTCCAGTACAGTGATAACCACACCAGTCAGGTACAATTTGTCTCTGTTAGATACATACTGGCTGTAACTAGCTACCTTCTTGTATCTGGACATGGCTCCTTTGTGGATTTGCTCCATAACATTCCCAGGAAAAATGTATGGCTATCTTATGTAAGACATCTTCATCTTTGCTTTGGCTAACCCCTTTCAGAACAAGCAGATTGATTACATGGGTTGAATTCTTGAGACCTTCAGCACGAGTCTGCGCTGTTGGTTGTGGAATTTTTTGTTAGGGAGTGGGTGAGCAGGCCAAACCCAGAAGCAACCTACCCAGGACACTCCTATTTCTCCCCCATTTGGACTCCCTTTCTTCCCACCCCCACCAGCCAAGGACAATCTTCCTGCCATTGTTGCCACTTCAGAGCAGGAGGCCTACAAGGAAGAAATGGGAAGAGCAGGGGCATGAGGCTACCAGGCCACTGCACAGTAGAGTATGGTGGTGCCAGGTCCTGGCCCTGGCAAAGATTCAAATAGTTGGAATAAAAGGTAAAAATAAGCAGGAAGAAAGGGTAAGGTCAGCTGCATGGAGTGTTAGGGATAGGCATGGTCTTTTCTAGAGAGCCTGAGTAGTTCAGTCAACAGGAAGGGCCATGCATTTGTCAAAAAACACATTTGCACAATGGCCTATAGTGGTTTGAGTTCAGAGACAACAGTTGAGTTTCACTAGTTAGAACTTTGGTTCACAGATAACTGAATACAGGACTGAATACAGGTCAGCAATACTGCTATGGTGGGTAAGGAAGAGAATGGTTGAAAAGCCACCAGGTCTGACTGTGGAGACCAAGCAGGACAAACACTACTGTGCCAAGCAGGCTTGCATCGGGGTGGCTTGAGACTTATTCCTGCCACAGGGGCCTGGCTACAGCCACAGCATCTGCTCCCAGCCAAGGCAGTGTCTGTGACATGCCCTGAACTGCCCTTTGCTGTGGAGAACAGAACTCCTAGAAGCACTGGCCAGTACAACAATGGGCCAGCCTCACAGGTAGTCCTGTGGGAGTCACTGGGACCTTCACAAGACTCAGCAGAGCAGCCACTTTCTTCATGACTGAAACTGGACCATGGAATTGCACTTGAGGGAAGAGGCAGCACACCAGTGGTGGCTGGTAATGATTGTAGGAACACTCAGGCAGGCAGCATTGGGCATGTCTTGCTAATTGGAAGAAACATAAGTAAATCTGTCATGATTTTTGTATCCATGCTAATGTGATGGTAACTCTGTGATGGACTTACACCTGTAATCTCCTTACTAGCACATTAGAAGACTTTTAGGTGTGATGCACAGAAAAGCAAAAAGGATGTTAGTGTAGTGACAGTGCTGCTTGGAGCCATGTGCATTGATATTGTAGGAGACACAGCTCAGATCCATCTCCGTGAACAGCTGAGGATTCCAGGGTCCCAAGGTAAGTGTGAGCACCTGCACACTGAAGTCCTTCTGCATTAATGAAACCTGATTTGCTGGGTCACCCTCCTGGAGTGACACAATCTCATTTAGAGTTGTCTGCTTATTACAGAGATACTATCAAAAGGTGTGGTGCCCTGATTGGTGTCTAGCAAGAAAGTAACACTCTTATTCACCCACCCACCTTTGGCAGATGGTCTGAGGGTCTCTCCTTTGCTTCATGACAGAAAGTGGCTGATTCACCCCCACCCAGCAGTAATTATGTGTTGCTGCCTACTGGAAAGTTCCCATGTTGGCATCAGAGTGGTAAGCCTAGAACTCACTGCTAAGATTAATTGCTAAGTAGAAGCCTGATTTCTTGATGTCTGTTTTATATTCAGTTGCTTAATACTCGGTATCGTTTCCTTGTGATTTTTTAAATGATCATTAAAATGTTCCTAATTGCTGTTACCCAGTCAAGTTCCTATTTCTCAGCAGCTGTTTGCATGCAGCCTTCCCGTTAAGCTAGAAAGCAGCTCTGGTAACAAAAACTTAGTGTTTTTGTTTTTTCCTTTCCTTTTTGAAGAGTCCCCTTCTAAATTCTAGAGCCTCCTGTGTAAAACACAGCTCCTATTGTAGGGGCTTTGCCATCCTGAAAGCTTATAATTTCATCCTCTTATCTTTGGGACAAAATTATTCCCTTGTCGGTGTAGTTCCCATTGAACCAGTCTGGCTTGGGCAGTTTCCACTCCTTCTTTGTTTAAGGTTGTTTATTTTTATATCCAAAAGGTAATAAAATTGACAAAATATGTTTATTCAGATTCTAACCATACAGTTTACACACAAGCAAAACAAAACATCCAGCACACTTCCTTTTATTTATGCCATCAGTGCCGAGCCATTACAGTACCAGCAGTAGGCAGCTTTTCCTCCCTTCACCTTTTGAAACATCTTTGGCACCAGTGTCCCACATGTCCCACACCAAGCTCTGCGGTTGCTCAGCATCTTCCATCATCACTGGGGGTTATTAGTGTGAAGATTTTTACCAGAAGCAAGGCCAAGTTTGTAGGTAGGGCCCCAGCCCCAGAGTGCAGGGCTCTGCCTGGGAAGGGAGGGCAGGAGGAGCAAGGCAAGGGGCCCTAGTGCAGCTTCAGACACTCAGCTGGGTGTTCCACCACAGCACAGTGCGAACGAAGGCTCATGGCAGCCCTTGTGGGTGGGCTCAGGTTCTGTGGAGCCCATCCCCACAGGGGGGATGTTCCCAAACACTTCATCAGGACTGCTGGTAGCCTCCCCTTGCCCTGGTTCTAAGGTTCAGAGGTTTGGTGCTGAGAGCTGTGATGTGTGACCTGTTCCACAGAGCGAATGCTAAACCCCAGAGTCCTTACCCAGTAAGTGGGCTCACATTTAGGGATCAGCAACAATCTCTTTAGCAAGATCTGGTTTTGTCAATGTGTAGGTCCTCGGGGATGGTTGACTGTAGTTACAAAAGAAGAAAGATGTATGGGAGGATGGAATAACATTTCAAAAGAGAAGATACATTAACATCTTCACTGTTTCTAGCTAGTGGATTCTCCTGATACAAGGATACATGGGGCCTGGACAAGGGGATACATTGTCTTTTAATGAGCAGATCAATGGAGGGAAAAGAGAGGAGACAGCAATGAAAGGTGAAATCAATTAACTCAATATATTAATAAACAAGCTCCACAACCTCTATAAGCACTGTAGTATCAGTGTCATCTGATGCAGCCATGTGACATGTCACCTAGCAGGGATGTTAAGCAGGGATTAGGCCAGTGACAGCCATGCCATGTGCTGCAATGTTTGCTGCAGCAGCAGTTTTGCTTCTGACCCCGGCACTACCCAGCTTCCAGAGCTGTGAGTGTTTTGGGGTGCCTTATTGTCCCGAGGCTCTGCTCCCCACTGAGACCACGTGCAGGCAGGTATGAGGGTCTGCAAAAGGGGAGTTAGCTGGGGAGTTACTGTGCCTGCTGGGCAGGATCACTGCACACCAGCTGCTCTGAGAGCAGTGCAGGTTACAGACAATGTCAGACAGCATTTCAGCTTGGCAGGTTGGAACTGGCATCAGATCGTGGTCTGGGTTTCACAGGGTTCTCCAAGAGCTTGCTGTGGTAAATGCTTCTGAAAGCCAGGGGCATGGGGTACCCAAATCCCTCTGGTGCTGTCAGTGTCCTTGTCTTGCTTACTTCAGGCATGTCCAGAAGGTGCCAACCACCCACGTCAATGCCCACATGCCATGAAGTCCTGTCCTTAGGAGAAATCTAAGGACATTGGCTCTTGCCCCAGAAAGGATGCACACCCTGTGTGCTCCAACTCCCAGTGGGTGCAGCCAGATGCTAGAATTTGGGAGCTCTATTTTTGTTTGGCGCTGCCTGATCCTTGCCCTTGAGAGTGCTGCAGCTGAGGTGAGGTGACCCTGGTTTGGTGAGTCACGCCCACGCTGTTGAGCTGTCCCAAACAGAAGCAGTGTCACCTCTGTGCTACTTCCAGCTGAACAGAGAGAGAGCTTTGCCTCCCCTTCATGTATCAGGAGTGTCAATCTCTGTATGGAACTGCCTTTTCTTTTAAATCTATACATTAAAAGGCATCACAAAATGTACTGGGAGTGCGATTAACAACTCTTTAGAAACACTATGAGATTACTGGCTCTCAGTGCAATAAATAGAAAGCAGGGAGATTCTGGAGTTCATTTCCAAACAGGTGAGTGGGAACTCTCAAACCAGGAGGCAATTAATGTGTCTGCAAGTCTGGTTTCTCCTATCCCTGAAGTGAAGGAGGGCATTAGGCTGAGGTGTGCAACCATACCTCACACCATACCTCATCCAAAATTTGCCAATATTAATTTGTTGCTTTCTATTCTTTAGCAATCAAACAGAAATATTTCAGCTGGTACCTCCTGGGTGACAAGGTTTGAGGAATAACCTTTTAGTCATTATTGCAACTGAAGTGAAATAAGTGGAAATGTTCTTAGGTGTACAGCTACATTGAATGAGCAGAGCACATTATCTCAGGGTTACCTGTACTCTCCAGTGTGATCCAGAGAGTTTATTAACAAGAATGTGTATTAATTCTCTGAGTGATACTGTACACAGTGCAATGAAAATGCTGCTCAGGCTTACAGGAGTATATTTCCCTGATACAAAAACCTTTAAACTTGCTACTGCTTTAACACTACCAGTGGCAAAAGCTGCCTTGGCTGCCATGGGAGCTGGCCTAGGCAGTAAGGCCGTGATATAAGAAAAGGGCCAGGTTGTATCACCAGCATTGTAGTTGCTCAGTAGGCTGTTGACCCTCTAGTTAGTTTTGAGAAATTAAACCTTTAAATTCCAAAATTTGCTCTGTGACATTTAACCACTGTGACATTAAATGTAGGTAATGATATATAACAAAGGTATGTTTTCCCAATGAAGCCATGTTGAGTCATTTTATATTAATACCAAAGGAACAAACCAAGTTTTTACAACAATAGTTGGCAATATTTCTATTAAATAGCATTAGCCAGTGATTTTTAAAACTGCCTGTTAATTACAGCATTCAGGCCTTGCAGGCAGTTCTATTTTACGTAAGTGCCATCAATGGCAGACTACAGCCTTTTGTCATAGGCAAACAAGACCATGAGTTACCAAATTACTTTCTGGGGTAGATCCATTGACACTGGGGGATTCTTTTCCTCTGGTTTGGTTTTGGTGGATTTTTAGGTTGTATTTTGGTTTAGATTTTGTGGGGGTTTTGTGGGTCTTTTGGGTGCTTTTTTTGGTTGTTGGTTTGTTTGTTTATTTGTTTGTTTTTGTTAGGTTTGGGTGTTTGTTTTTTTTTTTTTTGTTGTTGTTGTTTCTTTGTTAGTTTTGTTTTTTCCTGACACTGACAGGTAACATTCAAATTAGACAGCTTATATGGCACAATGCCACATGTGCACCACAGCCACTGGCCCAGGCTGGTGCAGGATGTGCTGGGCTGGCTTTGTGGGAGCTGAAGAGCAGGAAGGTGACTGCATTTTAGGATGCCCATCTCCATCAGCTGGAGCAGCTGGGCTGTCCTGTGCATCCCTTGAGTACTGGAACCCTGCACCACTGTTGGCAGGAGGGCTGGCTCTGGTGTGCTGCTGCACCCAGCTGTTGCTGGTCCCCAGCTGCTCTTGGGAGGTGTCACACCAGGAGGACATCGTGTTGTGCCACAGAGCTTCATCATCTGCCAGCCCAAGCACATCCTAGAATACACAGCACGGGAATAGATAAGGATAAACCACTTGCAGGTAACTGTAACTGTGACAGGAAAAAAGTGACATTTATTGTGTACTTACCACTTGGACTAGCTGTATTTATTATTGCTGTTGTTAGTGCTGCTATTGCAATGTTACCTGCAGCTGCCCAGTCAGTGCTGGTGTCCATTGTATCTAGCTCAAATACAGCCAAAGCCCTCAAAAGAACTTTCAGCTCAGAATGCGAGTGGCTTACAATGGTGAAGAGGAGGGATAAAATCAAATAGATACAATTAGCTTGGGCACAATTTAGTAGTTCTTTTCTTTGTATAATTATAAAATAGACACAGGTAGAACCAACTAACCTCAAACACCCTCCTAGCCATAATTAACAATATTGCATAATAATGGTGTCAGTTTAAACATGGTTTAAACCTGATGCTTTGCTCAAAATTACTGTATAGCCACATATCTTGCACAACAGACTAACACACAGCAGTGTCTTGACTTCCATTTTCTATTTCACTGTGTCATCTGTGCATAGGAAAAGCTCCTGGCCAAAGAGGAGTCAGTGGTATAGTGGTAAATAATAGTGGGTAGATTCATCTGTCTGTGGTATACAAAGAGCAGGTAAATACTAGAAGTGCACAGAGCAGAAGTAGCTACAAAGGGAGTGCCCTTTGCCTGAATTTACCCTTGACTACACCACTTAGAAGAATTGCATAATTGATACAATTGAACCACATCAGTCCTTTATTTATAGAACATAATGAAATGGTTTTCAACATCCTGGATCACGCTGCATGGGTGATTGCCATATATGCACCCAAGGAGAATAAATAAAAACATTTCCCTAAGGTATTATGTCTCTTCGCCTTCTCTAGTTGCATCCAGGGCTTTATTTGGAGAGCAGTTCTGTGAGGAGTGCAGCACGTAATCCTGCTGTGCTCTTGCACAGGTGTCAGTCAGAGGAGTGCTGCAGTGGGGATGCTCCATACCCTGGAGTTTCCCGTTTCCCATGTTCTACATAAAGCATTTCCTAGCCTGGCAAGGCTTAGGGTGTATCTAAACATACCACACACTACTGAACACCATTCCCCGGGTCCCACCTCAGTTAGTCCCTGCTCAAGCTCCAGAGGCTGAATTTGGCACAGATCTGGCTCACCAAGCCCTGCGGGGTCAGGCTCTACACCCTCTCCTGCCGTGGCATTTGGAAGCAGTTCTCCATGATGGCAGCGGCCACGAGTCATGGATAAGGCAAAGGACAGAGCTAATCTGAGTCTGCTCAGAGCCGGGGGCTCCACACCAGCCACAGCATCTGAGTGTCTGCTGGGCTGTCAGGAATGGCTCTGTCACCCTTTCTGGGAGCCACCCAAGCCACACTCTGGTCTACAACACAAGCAGGTGCATCAGGCAGCACCGAGACAGGGATACTGTAAAAGTTGCATAAAATAAAACAAAGCACCACTATTCTTTTATCTGTTGTTGTTTTTGTTGTTGTTGCTATTATTGGAAAAATATAGATAATTTATAAGTATTTCTCTTGCTGGCTTTTGTGACCATCTTTATGTGATGTTCTACTGTTCCTATTGCATCACTTACATTTGGCCTTTTTTTATGATGCTGCATTGTTTTATGTATACGCTTTATAATTAGAAATACTAATTGCAAGCTTGCCTACTACCTTCAGTTGGCTTTTCCAGAGCATTACTTGCAAAAACCTCACAATTACTCAGTTGTTTTCAACTGCTCGATGAGTGTTTCAACAAATTAAAAAAACAAAAAAAAAAAAAAAACAAAACAAAGCCAAAACGGAATTGTCTTTTTAACTTGTCTTATTTCTAAGTTTTACATGGTTCCCAGCTGGTGCATAGAAATTAACTGCATCTAAACTTGCATCTTCTTAGAAATCCTTTAGGGACTCCTCTCAAAAATCCTCTTTATCTGTCTGAAAATAAAATATTACTTAGCACATAGAGATACTGAGGGATTCCCACACTAACTGTTATATTAAATTTTAAATTTTTTATGTGTTAAACTTTAGCCTAAGCACATAGTCATATTTTTGATTCATTACAAAATGATAGAAGTCCATATAAGTTAATGGCTCTGCAAGAAGGGGGCTGGCTAGTCATTTCCATGCACTCACCTCAAACTTTGACACAATGCTCCTATTTTATCATTTGTTATTTCAGCTTTGCTGATGATTCAGTGGTGTTATTCCACTGCAAAACTGGAGTAACACAGCAGTGAATCAGGCTCATTGGCTCTACATCTCAGTATCTAAAATGAAGATCCACCTACAGGTAAAATACTATCACACTGCAAGTATCTCACGGGCTGAAATCTGTCCTGGCTTGCCAGATCTTCATCGGAAAAGGATTGCACAGGCTCAAAATTAATGTGCACGGTGACTGCATTTTAGTCAATGGGAATACTCATGGCAACGAGATGAGCTGGTTTGGGCTTTTCTCATTAAAAATTGCTCAAATAAAAAATAGCAGAGCAGAGGGTTACTTTTTTTGTTGCTGCTGTTTTCATTATCTGTCTGCTGTGGACATAGAAAGCAGCACCTCTGTCTTCATCTGCCCAGGAGGGCTGCAAAGCCAGGGCCAGCTGCAGTGTGCAGCTGGCTGTGAGTGAGCTCATGCTCCAAGGCTGGAGGCAGCTCCAAGGAGACACCTGCAAGTGTGTGCTCCTGCAGCAATGGGAGCCACATCCGACACTGCTGCTGTTTTACTGGCAGCCATGAGCTCAGCCCCACAGTGTGACACTTCAGCACACGTGATGGCAAGTAATGGTAGAAAGTGTATGCCAGTGTAATCACCTGATTGGGTTTTCCTCCTTCAGTGTGAGCATTTCATGATGTATTAAATAGTCTCTGTTTCAAACTACCAAATAACTTCCCCCTTCCCTTATTATTCCCTAAAGGATATGTCATTCTTGCTTTGTTCCCTTCCCAAATTCAGTCTTTAAGTGTATTTCATAGAGAAGTACATTCTTCCAGTGCTTGCAGATGTAGCCCTCTGCCTCGTGCACAAATGCTGTGCATTTACCTCTCATGTACCCTGTGCTTAAACTGACTGAAAAAATAATGGTTCCCAGTTACATGATGGCCCAGTCCAATGTCTGTTGATTGACAAACCACAATCACAGAGGTCCTGAGCAATTAACTGATTGTATAGTGCCTCAGTGCTTCCAAGTTTTACTTGGAAGGGAGGGGTGAGTGAGGAGCTCCACTTTATGTCTAGCAATTGCATGGGGAGCACAGCTACAAAAGCTCTTCTGTTTGTGCCACTCGGTACAAATGTCACCCTGGGTAGCACCTCTGCTGCTTGGCAGCACCGAGTGAGCCCTCAGGCATGGGGCTTTGCCTGGCATGGTTCACACCTCCACCCTGGAATTGCAGATGCAGTGCCCAGTCCCTGCTGGCCCAGGGCACCGGGGTCTGGGAGTGCCAGGCAGCACACAGGCCGTGTTCTTAAAGAATTACATCAACACTGAGACACTGCTGCTGGGTTAGCACAAGCTTTTTCACTCCATCAAAGGCTTTGTCCTTGCGTCTTCAACCTGAAATCCCCGCAGTGTTCACAGGTGGAGGTTGGTCCTGCCTGCTGGTGTTCAGCTGGGAGGTGCTGGTGGCATCGGGCTATGGTGGCTACTGGGGGACACCATGAAGAGTGCCAATTTGCTGGGGACCCCAGCAGTGGACAAAAGGGGGCCGTGACCTGCTGCTTCCCTGCCAAAATCAAAGTCTCCATGGCAAGGTTTGGCTGCAGCAGATGGCAGAGAAGAACCATGTCTAATTACTTTCAGGAGCAGAGGATGTCTTCAGTCTGCCGTGACACCCAGCCTTGACCAGCACCAAGCAATTGTAACTGGCCAAGAGACACCAGGTGAACCCAGAAAAAGTGGCCAAAAATGGCCATAAGATAAAACATGAAATGTGCTAAAAAGGCAGAATCTTACAATAACACTAATGTAAACACTGGTCTGTTAACAAGTCAGCCAGCTTTTATCTTGTAGCAGGGAGATTATTTTTGAGAACCTTGCAGAGTCAAATTCATGAACCTCCATACCAAGGTGCAATCATTAGTCAGTAAATTAACTACATATAATTATCTGCTTTGTATTTAATTCATTTGGCTTCCAGTTTCTTACTCTTCATACAGTGAAACTCTCCCTCTCACACAAACACACTCCATGGGCAGGAGGTTTTGGAGAGCTGCCATTATCCTGACTCAGGAATCAGACTCCGTGATTTGAACGATATTTATCTAAGCCTGCAAACAAAGAAGATGGCTATGTGTCCAATGAGAGAATAATTATTGTTATGTTTATAGAGCAACAAAATTGGGAGTTAGGACCCTGGGGGAGAGGTGGCAGGAAGGGTGAGCTGGGCAGAGGCAGGGGTCTGGAGGAGTGCTTCAGGACAGGCTTGTGCCAGGGCCCTTGCAAGGTTCCCTGCCTTTGTGTTACCTCTGCCAGGAATAGCCCAGCAGCCCAGGGCAGTGGCCAGGTGGACCTGGCCTGGCAGAGATGCTTGCTGGGAGCTGCAAGACCACCTCCCCAGGGGTTCCTGATGTGATACCAGGAAAACAGTGGCCCTGCAAGGGGTTTGGCAGTGGCTGAAGGGAGTTGGGGTTGGCACAGAGCACCCAGACAGCTCTACTGCAGTGAGGCTGAGGGTTGGGGTGTGCCAGGCTGGAAGTGATCCAGCCCTGGCTGCACGGGGCAGCAGCACTGACAGAGCAGCCTCCTGCTTGCAGCAGATCCTGTGTGTTCTTTTCTTATGCAGAAGTCAGCTGTGCACCTACATCCACGATTACTTTAACTTACCTCCCAAGGGAAAAATCCATCGCAGAAAAAGCTTGTTTTGTGAGTAACAGGTGTTGCCACAGAAGGCTGCTTAAAAATAAAAAATGACATGTGGGTTCTCCCTGCTCCACAGTGCAAAATTGGGCAAAGGAGCCCCGCTCCACCACTTGGGAGAGCTTTGGGCACTGTGACAGTGGCAGTGTCATGTGTGACCCAGGCCTGGTCCTGCCACGTGAGTGCTCTGTGTACTCAGAGAGGGCAGTAACATTGAAGGGTCTACCTTTCCTTTAGGACTAGTCCATGACAGATAATAAGTTTGGTAAAACTAGCAATTTTGAAACCCATATTTCTAAAATGCATCTAACCACTCAAAAGTCCCATGAATTTAAAGGGCACCCCATGTCGTGCTACAAGGAGGGCCCCAGACCTCTGAAGTGTGGCTGTTGCCAAGCCATGCACCTGTACAAAACTCTTGTTTTTTGTTGGGCCCATGCAGACACATCTGGTGAATCTGTGCAGAGGAATAATGATCGGAAGCTTTTTATCAACTTGGTACCATCAAGCAAGAGCTTTGTGCATCACAGCTGTGGCTCTGGAGACCTTGGAGGACACCAGACTCTAGAAATGCTTTGGTTTAAGGACACTATCAGCTGTGCTAATGGCAAGCAGCACTTCTGCCAGGAAAGCTGGAAAAGGTGTCGTTTATACTTCCATTGACTCAGCTTGAGGAGAGTAAAGTTTGAGCCACTTTGCAATTATCTCAAATCATCTTTAGGTTAACAACATATAGCTAGGGAGACAGCAGGGCAAACAGCCAGGTGAAGACGTTGTCTGGAAAAAAATATGAATTTAGAATGAATCCCACACAGGGAACAAGACATCCCATTCTTGTTCTTCCAAGATCACTGTGAAACTGTTCCAAATTTTTTCCTTATTGTTGGAAGGGAGGCAAAACCAATAACCTGGAGAATTATTAATGCTTAAAAAAATACCACTAAAAAAGCAAGATAAATAACTTGATGTCCCTTCCAGCCAACCCCATTTTAAAGGCAAGTTTTATCTCAGTAGATGCTTTAACTGATGATTATGTCTGTGTTAATATCCTAGGAAGAAAAATGGAAAGGCTTTGACAAAGGAAGACTTGCCAATGCAATGACAGACAACAATACTTTGGTTCACAAAGCATTTCTTAGAGGATGGGTACTGAAGTCCTGGATTTTTTAAATTGTAGAAAATCTTCCCTACTTAATTCCTTTTTCAGAGCAACTTAAATTTTCTGGAGAAGATTGAAAACACCTATATGCCAACATTAACATCCCAAAGGCAGAGAAAGGTTTTATAGGTGAGCAATCAGAACTATTTCTGAGACAATACGGTTCACAAGAAGGAAAATGTGATTTTATGGCCTTAGTAAAAACTGGGAGCCTTGGATCAAGGCTTTCTTAGCTCCTCAAAACTCCCAGCTAATCTTAAGAAAGCCAAGCCATCCCTTAGTGCTTCAGCCTGCATTTCTGGAGCAGCAATAGGAAACTCTTTGCCTCCCTGGTCCCTTTGAGAAGCAAAGGACCTTGCACCAGGTACCTGAACTCACAGTAGCACTTAGCACATATTTAGCACTGAAGATTGCTGCTTCTGTTGCAGGTTATTTTAAAAGGGAGACAGATCTTTTTGGCCCCATATATGATTGTTTATTTAAATATAAGTTTGTTTGTCTATCAGTTGAAGTAATAAAAATAGTATTGTTCTTCAATGAATTACTATGAGGCATTTTAAGACCCTTGAATGGAGGAAGCAAACAAAGCCATATTACCAAGCAGGTAGTGAAATAATTAAGCACAAGATGTCATAAATATTATTGTGCTGGCAGCAGTTTCCACATCTTCTTCTCTCCCTCCCTAGTACACAGAGGGTTTCTATTATTACTACAGGCAGAAAATCTATAAAGTAGTCAAACTTAGCCTGTTTACAGTCTCTGAGCAATAATTCCATGAACTGGGGCTCAATATGGATACCCCAAATTATTCTCTCTGAGCTGACAGAAAACAGTCAAAAGAGCAGGGCTATAAATCACTTCTTCATTATCAATCACTGCATTTGTTACTTTGTCACATCCATTCCAGCACACCTTGGACTTGACGTGGCTTTCATTTTTAGTTTTTCTAATCTCGCCACATGGATGGCAGCTGACTTTGCACACCTGAGCGTGGTCCCGCCATCACACGTACCCCCAACAGAGAGCAGTTCTGCTCATCACTGTCAGACCCAAGGAGGTTCCTAATAAATGTTGTTCCCCAGCTGCCTGGTGTTCCCATGAGCACGGGACCAGCTGGGGCGTGGTGCTGTGGAACATGGCTGTGGAGCACATCCAAACAGCACGGAGTGCCAGCAGAGCAAGTCCAGGGCTGCCTGCCCCATCTGGAGAGACACATCTATTCAGCATAGCACAAGAACTTAGAATCAGGTCCATTTCCGGGGTGAATGCTTATTTTCGTGCAAGATCAGCATGGGAAAATACATTTCCACTTTTGAGAGAGGAATCTTCCCAGTTTACAAACTGTTCCATGTTTACAGACTTTTAAATTATTGTAAGTAACAAAAGAGTGCTGATTCAGTAGCAGAAATAAGAATAAAGCATACAGTTGCTGGACATCTTGAGTTATACCAGGGAAGACAACATAGTATTTTATTGTGCTTATGGAAATTTTACTTATTTTTGCTGAAGGTATGTAAGTAACCTTGAGTGTCCCAGGTTACCAGACCTGGGACAACTGCATTGGTGAGCCATGCTCATGTGTGCTTTGGAAGGCTTAGAAGGGGACAGGGAGAACGAATGGAAAGAGCCACATCCTCCTCCAGACCACAAATCGTGCTGGTTTGTACCTGAAAGACCATAAATTTATCTGTTTGCAGAGCACTGGCAGGTTGCCTGGGAACTTCCATTAAAAGATGTAGTTCTGCAGTGCACCTCATAGAGTTAAAGGTGGTATCTTTAGCAGGCAAAGGAAAGCTCTAAGGTCATGTCTGTGATTTTAAAAAAAAGTCTCTGGTTAATTTGATTGCATTGATCTGCGTGTCATTCTCCTGTGAGGCTGTTGGTGTGCTTCTTCTGGTAATATTGCAGTCCATTCCAGTTCCCAGCTGTTATATTATTCCATTTAGTTTTGTTGCACAACCCTTGCTCCAGGATGAACCTCTGAATTCATATTTTGGTGATGTGAAGCAATCTAACCCTGACCTTGCCGTGGTTCCTTACACACACAAAAAGCGTCCTCTGAAGCCAGGGAGAGTTTGGCTCTAAAAGCTGATGGCAGGACAGGTCATGTCCTTTATATCCCAGGCAGGCAAGATCTGACTGCATGCTCCTGACTCCCAGGCCTTTCCAGAACCTTCCTGTCTGATACGGAGGAGACTCATAACCTGGGCTCCAATGTGCAGATTTGTGCTGGGATCACACACTGTAAATTCATGAAAGTGAGTCCACCCAGCACAATTAATGGGCACATCTGTGAAATACAACCTTTTCTGAGGAACCCATTTCTGGCCCTGCCTCCTGCTGCCCCATGCCAAAGCTCTGAACTAATCCCATTTACAATTGTTTTGCTCAACATATGGGTCCCAGATAGGGAGAAATAGCAAAAAAAGGAAAATTTAACTCAATATGGGCAAGTCCCCATTGCACTGGGTGTGGGTACTGGTGAGCTTTGCTCTACAACAGAGAAAGGACAAAAAGCCAAAGAGAGAAGAAAAGCCGAGCTGGGAGCGGCAGAGGAAGATTCTGTGTGTGCCTGGGAAGGAAACAATGGGACACGGGAAGGAATGAAAAGAACCACATCCTTCTCTGCATCACAGCCCTGCAGTTTGACTCCCTCACACTGGACCAACCCCCAGTGCCCTACTTCTCACATTGCTCCCTTGTGACTGCTGTGGTGAAGCTCCATCCCATCAGATGTGTCTCACCCACGGACCATGAGGGCAGCAGTGCTCTTAGCACGTCAGATCACGTCTCTCTCCTGCTTTGCAATGACATTTTGTTGTGTTCCCCACCCATTTAGACCTATCACAAGTCTTTAGAATTAAACTGCATTCCCACAACCTGTGCTGAACATAAGCCAAAAGATGTTCCTCCCTCCCTCTGCTTCTGACCTGACAGCCAATCTCACCCTGCTCCAGAGACAGGCTCTCTTTGGAGGAAGCTTTCCCACCCATTGCATCCCTGCAATGCTTCCTGGAGAAGACTTACCCAAGGGAAGATGAAGGCAAGGTGGAATTTCCTTTCTCACTCTTGTACCTATGTCCTCTCATACCTTGCTTTAGGCTTCTCAGGCTCATTGTCTTGTTTGTGAACTGCTGTATGTCTTATTAATGGCAATATTGATTTTTTCCATTATGGATATAGTCCATAACATATTATTAATATTCACCCTTGTACACTCATTGTATGTTCAAAGCATTTTTAACTACTTACTGTTTATTTGTCCTAAAAGCAGTGCGAGCAAAGTGGGGATGTCAGCATGAGAACCCCCACTCAGTAAATGCACCAGTCCCTGCAGAGAGGATAAGAGTTAGCAGCAGCATCCTTGGCAGCTGAATGTCTTTTGGTCTGAACAACCCAGAAATTTGCAATTTACAATTCCCTTTAGACACACAGCATGTCAGCCAGTGCCCTTTCAATGAGTCACCTTAAGAACCCTCAGCCATATACCATGAACAAAAATGGTTTTAAAGAGGTGTTTTTATAAACACACACACATATGTGCATGTATGTATGGATAGATGAGTATACAGGCATATGGACCCACCTAATGTGTAATCTTAACATATACCTTAACAAATCAAATGCAAATATACCATAACAAATTGTATATTGCATTGTAAATATTATATATGTAATACATGGTTTATATGATATATATATAGTGTATATACATATATCATATATATTTGTACATGTATATTAAGTATATAAATAAATATATAAATATATAAATATAAATATAAATATAAATATAAATATAAATATAAATATAAATATAAATATAAATATAAATATAAATATAAATATATATATAAATATATATATATATATAATTGTATATTATATATACACATCCCAGTGAGATATAATCAGTTTTCATTTTGCTCCAATAAGCCTTGGCCTATGGTCAAGGTAATCAATCTGAATATTTGGGGTTCCCTGTTTGGAAGGTGAACTGTAAATATGCAACTTCCCTGCCTCCAAAGGGCAAAGGAACTTCATCCCTTGCTCACAGCACCTGTGAGAGTACTGGGTTGGCATTCATCCAGAGAAGCCTAAACAACCAGAACATCACCATCCTCTCAGCTCTCTGTTCCTCTGGGGTCACACCACAATAAATAGCACTGCTGCCTGGAGAGCTTCTGCTGCAGAGAGTATGAAGGGACAGGTTACACACTTGGAAGTGTACGGTGTCCTTCAGCATTTATTTGTTCACTGCAGAGAGAAAGTGAGTCATGAGAAACCTTAAGGTGGAGCACTCAAAACAAGGAGTGTATAAATGATTAGCTAGCAAGGGATGGTCAGCACTAGTCCTTCAAGTCTGAGCATGTTCCATTAACGATGGCACATAAATAATCCTACTTGAGTGCCTGTGGTTGCAGGAGAGCAGCTATCACCCTTCTAGTCTGACATGTCTCTGACTCATATAATGTCATCAATGAGGCTGGTCTCAGTTTTCTTAAAAAAAAAGGTAGTTAAGGTTACAGAAGTGGTAAAAAATTGAATTTTATCAACAGATCCAGTTTCAGAATGCACACTTTTTACAAGAAAAACCAAAAAACCTTCACTACAGGGAAAGGCAAGTGCAGGGATGGAAGATGGGCCTGAATTCTATTTACACTTGTGTAGCAACGCAATTAATCATCTTGTCAGATAAGATCCAATTGCAGAACCTTTATTAGCACACTGATGAAAATGAAAGAGCATACACTGCCTGTTTTCTTGAGATCACAGATTAAATTTAAAGCATTTGGTGTGAGGCAAAAATCAGTTGACCTCGTCAGTGAGCAAGAATGACTATTGGAAGCATCTGACAAAAACACTGAGATTTTTTCCCTAGAATAAACTACTGATTTTATAGAAAGTATTCTGTGAATAATACACCTGAGTACACTAAGTATGTTATCCTTAAATACACTGATATTTGTGGCATTGCATGATGAAGCATCTAACTACTATCCAAAGGCAATTTTCAGCAATATCAGCTGTATCAACTATCCAGGACACTGCTGTAGTTTATTATCCAGCTTATTATGCAGTTTATTATCTGTGGCTGCTCTTACACATCTCTGACACCACATCTCTTGTACTGCTACCAAGTAGCTGAGTACCTGTTTTACTTAGTACCTTTTAGTACTAAGCTTTTCTCCAGATAATCTGCAGTAAATTTTATGTCATGAATTGAACAGGTGAGTTGTATCACAGGGATGGGGCAAATCCTTAATGGTGCAGTGAAACAAGTTACTGTGGAGTGGGAAAATAAGAATTCAGGTATGTTTAGTCTAAAGGTCTTAGCTAAAATGTACTGAAGTAATTTCATGGACATCTGCATAAGGAAGGACAGTCTTCACAGCATCGGGTGAGATGGTAATTTTTTCAGCATATTTCTATTTAGAAATTCAAGAACACAGTCCCACCATAGGCCAGAAATTAGAAGGAATACCAGGAAAAGTGAAATATGTAACTATAACGGACAGCACAATCATCAGTCTGCCTATTCTCAATGAGATTCTCACATGCATTTTTCTTTCACCTGCAGTGAGTCTGGGGCACTTTGATCCCTTATCCAAGCAGATATCTGCCTGAAAGAAAAGGAGCCAAGAGCCCAGGGAGGTGCAAAGCCAAGGCCAAATGTCCTCAGTGAGCTGTGGATGAGAATGGCTGGGGCGCCCTGGAGCGCTGCGTGCACTGGAGCAGCAAGAGCAGGGGCAGGCAGGGCAGGGAAGCTCTTGTGGTCCAGTGGCTCCTGTCCCAGCTGGAATAGGGCAGGTGACAAGTGCATGATGTCACTACAAAACCTGAAAGTTGACCCGTCCCTGCCCCTCCTTGCTGCCGGGCAGCGGGTGGCAGGAATGGTGCCACTCCTGCCCTCGGACTGTAGGGCAGGATGGAGTTCCCACACATTTGGGTGAAGGTCTGATGTGGGCCCATGGCCATGCAGGCACACTCTCCAGCCTCAGTGTCCTCTGACTGACCAGCACTTCCCCTGCAGCCACCACTTTCTGTCTGGGGTAGTTCTCAGCTCCTCAGGTGCTGGCAGAGTGTGCCTTGCTGGTGATTTAATGAACTGTAGAATTAAAATGCAATTTTTCATTTTAATGAGGTTTAACTCTATGCAGAACTGTACAAAATTCAATCAAACAATTTTGCATTGGTCTCTGTCTAAATACATGCGTAGCTATACATCTTGTCTTAATGTAATATATTTGTGGATGTGGTCCATGAATAATTTTGATGTGAGAATCTTTAAATATTTTTAAAACAAACATTATATATGGAGTAGAAAATCCTTAATATGAACCATTCTTACCCCTCAGCACAGCTGAGATACAGGGGAGATATATTCTTTTCTACAGAGCAATTATACTTTTCAGGATTCCCAAAATCTGATATTGAACTGGCCAATAAAAGCAACAAAAGTCTCTTGCTTTGGTAATGGATGCCAACTTCCCACCTGTCATAACACCTGACCATGTCTGGTTTCCAGATTTATTTATCTTTCCGCTTTCAAAATAAAGTAAAATATCAGAAAAGGTACTTGAAAAGTAACAGAAAAGATGTCTGGAAAATGCCAGTTTTTGTACAAAAAACAACAGGTGAAATTGGGAGACAGAATTTGCTTTGTTTGCATTTGTGGAGAGTGGCAGAAGGAAGCAGGACCACTGAGGAGCCATGACCATTTTCAAGTTAGAAGATCCTCTTCTAAGCTATTTCAACAAATGTTATACACTGAGTCTGCATCATTCTTCTCTCCGTTCTGCAATCACATGGATGCTCACCTGTGCAGCACTAGCTGGGAGCCAAAACATAAAGGCCTTGTTTAGACAGCTGAACTTCTGAAAAGGTTAAAATTAAAATGAATTGTGAGTTCTGCCTGTGGACTAGGCCCATAGAAAGACATTTTGCCTGGAACAGTATTTTTCATGTGTATTTCTATAGGCAAAGTGAGTGTTGAGATCCTGGGTGTGCAGTTTGCTCATGCAGAAATAATGAAAAGCAGTCTCTTGCCTGTTTTCTTCTTCAACAGGTACCACAGTGGGCTGTATTTCCAAAGCAATTATCAGTGAAACAGTGTCCACATCCTTTTGTGCAAAACTAAAGAACAAGGCAGAACAGAATAAAAGTTACAAACTAATCATAAGTGTGGAAGCTGCTTCAGATCTGCATAGATTTTAATGAATAAATAACCAACTGAACTACTTAAGCAGTGCTATCATTCTTTGTTGGTGTGACCCTCGTGCTTATGCTAAGTGTATGAATGCTTTTATGCCAAGCAGATCAGCAAATTAGAGAGAAGATTGGTGACTCACAGTTCCCTGTAATGAACTACACCGAAAAAGAAATTTTAAACTTGTAAACTCTGCCTTCATCACACAGTCACATTGCTGTGACACGGCTGACTGGGAACACAAACAACTTCTCAGATAAATTTGTCACAAAGGCCATATACTTATTCCTTTTAAAAGATAGGAGGAATAACCCCACAATCTTGACCAAGCTGTTTCTTTCTGTTCTCTTTGTTTTTTTCCTAGTATCTCTGGACCTGAGTCAAAATGACTGCTGTACACCCAAACCTTCCCACTGATTTCTCTGGGGCTTGGATGGGGCTTTCTTGTTATCAGGATTTGGTGCTGACCTCAGTCTGCCAGCTCATCACCTGGGTTCCCAGGAACTGAGAATAGAAAACCCCAGGCAACATGAGGAAAAGACTTAAATTAAATTTGCCTGGGATAGGTCTCAATATGGGTTTTGAGATAATTTCTAGTTAAGACATGGCTTCAAAACCCTAAAAAGGGGAGATGTCTAGGCACAATATCCCAATATATATTTGAAGAGCATCACACACCATGAAACTGAAGGCTTTGGGGAGTGCTGCTGATTTAATAATACTAAAATATAAAATGGGACTGTGATTGAATTTGACATCTGGCCATATTTCTTGTTCTCTCAACTTTGCCAGTATACATTACTGCTGCATTTTTTTTTTCCTGGGAAAATAGGAAATACAGACAAACCTTGGAGGTGTAACTTTCTGCCTGGACCTGCACTGCTTCAGCAGCTGTCTGCAAGTGGGCCCAGGCATAAATCCTGTGTCATACAGAATGGCACAGGGGGCATCCCAGCCCTTCCCAGACTTGATAGCAACACCTTGTCAAATCCTGCCATGCCTTTGGGTCCTGGCCCAGAACACATCCTCTAAACATTACTCCTTGCAGAGCAGGAGCCTTCTATTCTCCCATCACCTGTGTCACCTCTTTTCTACAAAATCTGTCAAGCACAAGGGAAAAAATTGTCAATTACTGTTCCAGTCATCTGGTAAGGCCTCGTGTATGAGATGGAATAACATGTGGCACCCAGAACAACATCAGAACACAGCTCTACTGGAATCCAGTGTGTTTGACTAAAGAACTAAAACCAGTGAAAAAAATAGAGGAAAAAGGTTTGGTTTAATAACCACAACAAACAGCTGCTAAATCCAGAGGTTTCCATAAACCCATGAACTTTGCCAGGTCACTGGGGATACCCAAATCTATCTTCTCATGTGGGAGAGCAGGGAGACCAGGGATATTCCTCAATTCATCCCTTTATTCACACCTAGGAAATGCCTATTGTTGACAGCAAACCACAGCAAACACAAGGAGCTTCCCCTCTTTCACAATGTGCAAGCCCACACTCAGAGTGCACCCTAAACTTCTGGATTTTAGGAGGATCACCCACCCTCTTTGTGGATGTGTTCTGCCTTTGGGAGCTTTCTCTGTTCCTCAAGGGCTGTGTCTGCTCCAGGGAAGGAGGAACTTTTTTTTTTTAAGTCATGCTTTTAGGCTTGGGCAAAAATGGTGTGGCAATTTTTATCATCCTTTTGAAAGGAGTTCAGTAGACCTTTGAGGATTTGAGTGTATGCATTTTTGCTTGTTTTTTATTTTTTCTGCTTGGATGAGACAGACTACAACACGGATTTGAAAAATAAAGCTTGTTAATACCCCGCTAGCTTTAAAAGAGAAGGTCTGGCATGCACATCTTCCCTTTAGGGTTTTGATTTTTCATGTATGAAGACCATGCAGCAGAGTAGCCAGATCATTTGGCAGAAATGCAAAGTGTGGCACGGTAACACTTCTGTTCACACAAATCCTTGCACACACAGAATTTTGCTGAAGTGCAGGTAAATATTTAATAAAACTATGGCTGGAGAAACTAAGATTCCAGAAGTTTGAAAGCATAAAGAGCATTGAGCCTTCTGCCAATCAACCCCAAAATATACCTAACCACTGATCCCTCACCCCTGCATACTGCTGACTCACCTGCTGTGTTTCTTACCCTCATCAGATTCCTGTTTTGGCTGTTTTCTGTTTTGTTTAGTAATCTCTGATGTACTAAATAGGTTTTTTCCTCTCCACTTTCAGTGTCATTCTGTACTACAATGCTTCAGTGCCACTCAGTACTGATGAGGACCAGTGCATTGACTGTGATGTATGTTGCTCATGTTCTTCTTCACTGTTACAGTGACTCATTATTCACAGTGTGTTTATGTAATATCATAAATACCAATCTCTGGTATTTATGCAGCATAGTATTTACTTGGGCAAGTTGCCACATGCACTAAAGAAGTAAACAAAGAGCCATTCTTCAGAGGGTTAAAAAAATCTTAAAATTAATCCAATTTTCTTTCATAAGGCACTCCTTGTTATTTTACCTAAAGTGGCTCTTTAAGATATACAGTATGATAAAACACAATTCCTGGGAGACGTAATTATGGTTCCTAAGAGACTGGTGAACAAACAATCAGAAATAGAGTGTTTGTTTTCCCTAGGTTTTTCTTAACTATTAATGGAAGGCATAAAAAAACCCCCAAAAAACTGGGGAGGAATGTGTTGGGGTTGATAAATGGTAAAAAACCTGAGGAGCACACTTCACTGAACACCAAGATTTCAGCCTAAAAGCAGTACTATTTTCTTTGATTGCAAATAATCCTATTTTGCTGATGCGTTTGCAGTGAGGGTGAATACCACAGTGGATTCTTTGTTTTTTATATTTACTGTACTGTGTACATCAATGGCACAATGTGTGTTCTAAAGAGCTTGCCTTGTCTCACATTACCTTTAAGCATTAACACAAACAGCTTCCTTCGACCAAAGGTGACAAAATATTCCGTGTTGTACAAAATGTTCTGTCTGACACAAATTCCTAAGACATGGCAGAGGGCTCCCATCCAGTGCAGTGCTGAGCCATTGCAAGTACTCTCCTAGGAAATCAGGGACACTGCAGTCAACCTTCCACATGTGACCACTGAAAACCTGGAAGGTGGTTACAGCTATGCTTGAATCAACAGCTGAGGAAACCCTATTTGCCACCTGTGTATATCAGAATCAATTGAATCAGATGTGGTGTTTAATAATACTGCTCCCCATAGAGTTACTCAAGTGATTCATCACCTAGAACCAGAGACCACTGGTCATGTCTTTATATCAGTAAATCAGACCCACGAAACCAAGCTACTAATCCAAACTGATGGTGTGAATCTTCAACTTGTTGTCATCAGTAATAAGTAAGTGATAAACTTTGTAGTACTCTCAGAGAAGCACAGCTTCATATCACAGATCCTGGGCTTGCACCAGCATCTGCCACTGCAGATTTTTAATCTCATGAATAGAATGATCATGTGTTATTAGTGTAGCCATGTGTTATTAGTGTAGCAGAAGCAGACATAGACCTCGCTTTCCTCCTGTGGCAAGTGGATGTCAGAGTAATGGTTCACACTGCTTGAGTTAATACTCATTTATGATCTACTCATTTCCTTTTTTTAAAAAAATACCATGCAACAAAAGTATTCGTAAAGTCAGTTTTGTGCCAGATCTGAAGTATATGCCATTTCAGGGAGAAAAGCACACAGCTCATGAGTTATTGCCTAAATAATGGGCATCCCTTGTCTCTTTCTATCCCGCACATACAGATTTGCAAAAATGGCTACAAGAAAAATATATGCACAGATGAATCTGGTCAAGCTAGTACGTGTTCCTATCTTAAGAATTTATTAAAGGAGTGAATAAACATGCTTGATGTGGTAATTAACCCCATGAAAATAACAAATCTTTCCTTTATAGGGTTTTGTTTGTGTTGCTGTCATTAAGGACCATTCAGTATTTCCAAACTGGAAGCAGGCCTAAGGTTAAACCTCAGCAAATGATGGGGGAAGATGCACAGAATGGGGATAAGGGGAAGCCAGCCCACTTGCCACTGGTTCACTTCCTTGAGAGTCTAGAGAAGGGAAAGAGCACAGCAATAAAACACATTGAATCCTGCAGTCTTTGGGCTGTCTTAGCTTGGTACCCATGGGGGAAAAAAAAAAAAAATTCTTCCAAGCTCTTCCGTCCCAGGTTCATTTCCCTGGCCCAGGCAAACAAGGGTTTGCCCAGCCCTCTGCTGTCCTGGCTCCTATGTGCAGGGCACAGGGCATGGCCAAGCCCTGCTCTGCAGACTCACAGGGAGCTGATTGCTCCTGGAGCTGGGTTACCTGCTCCTCAGCTTCTGGATGTTCCTTTCCAAGGTCTGCTGAAATAATTCCATGGATTTCAAGGGGCATTAGGTCAGTTTAATGTTTCCAAACCAGGTACTGGAATGGATATATAGTAGCAGTTCAGCCCTCAGGCTGAACTTCTCCTTTGGCTTTAGGGTCCATCCTGCCCTGGTTTTTTCTAGCAGCTAACACCATTAGCAATGAAAGTCTGTGTCTAAAAGGAAATGCCTTCTCTTCTGCAACAAAGCCCTCAAATTAATTGCCAGCAGTGTGATATCTTTGAAGAAAATCTGCATTACTGCTGGAACTCTGATGGAGTGGATCTTCAGTGACTTACCAGACCTCTTGCTATGGCATGCAACTGATAAGCTGTGGCAATAACAAATGAGTTTCTATGTGCACTGATCATTCTGGTAAAGAGGTCCATCAGAGAAGCCTTTCTGTTCAGGACAGCTTGTCCTAGGGAAAGTTGAGTTAGTGAACATCCCGCAGCCACCCAGACAGGAGCGTGCTGGGGAACCAGAGACGAGCTCTTCATAGGTCAATACTGCTTGTGAGACAAACACACTTCTCCTCTTGTGCTCCAAACCCATCTTGTCTTCTGGCTGCACTGAAGAGAAAATGATCACCCAAGAAAGACAGCACAACACAGCAAAATTGAAAACACATTTAGCAATTTGCATACCTTGCATGCCACAGAACACCCCCAAATCCTGGTGGAAATGTGCATAATGTGCCAGACATCATGAACCCAGGAACTCCCCTCCCCATAATCCCTTGGGACCAGAAACTTTCTGATTGTTCTCCAGCTTCTCCATAAAAGCTTCATTGTTAGTGCAGCCCAGCCTTTACCAGGAGTCATGGCATCGGGCCACAGCCTCCAGGGACACTCTCAAGCTGCACAAAACAAGTTTTTCCAAACAGTTTAAGTATTTCCCAGCCCAGACTCTCACATTCTAGTTGTTTGTGCAGGGACAGTAACCCACCAAGCCCTGCCTAAAATACTGGTTGTTTAAACTCCACAGAGACATTTTTTTGCTAACATTCCTTACTGCTGTAACCTCTTGACCATTTAAAGCTACTATTAATGGGCAGATTCCATAGGCCTAATGTCAAGGAGCCATGCCTGCTGCAAAAAAAAAAAAAAAAAGCAGCAATCAGACAATAGATACGTAATTGCTGCTTCCTCTGGATCATTATTGAGCTCACAATTTCTTAATTTAATTGGACTTTGCAGTAGTCCATGAGATACATGCAGCATCAACTGAACAGCATATAGCAGCAGTAATATTTTGTGATGAAAGCAGTAAAATTTGCTCAATGGGAGTTGACTTGATTCAGTGGTACTGAAGGAGCTGTATCTCTTGGAGAGGCCTGAGCCACCCCATGAGCAGCAGTACCAGGGTGCCAGAGCAGTGCTCAGCTGCCTTGCTTGGTGCCCACACCACCCCAGCACATGGGCAGGCTCCCATGGTCATATTTTGGACAGCATTTGTCCAAGTTCCCGTGTAGAGATTTTACCCTCTTTTCTAATCAGGCAGCATGATGATAGGAAGAGGCCATTACAGAATTGCTTACTGCACTTAAATTTCTCCCCGGGAGTTGTGGAAGACCCCAGTGATTGCGTCAAGGAGACAGGCTGGGTGCAGGGATCTGATGGCAGCAGGTAGAAGCTGGGAAGGGTGGATGTCACTGGGACACTCTGTGGATGCTGTGACAGGCTCTGAAGGTGCCTGTCTTGCACATTGCTTCTTTGCAAGGGCACACCACAGTCAAAAACCTCATGATAATGGCTCAGACTCCCCTCCTACCACCAGAGAGAGCAACAGTCTCCTCCTCTCCAGGACATTTCTGCCAGCCTCATTAGGCTGTACATGAGCATCAATCCATCATGATCCCCCTGCTTGCAGCAAAGGGCTGAACCACACTGCCTTTGGGGATGTGATCAGCGTGTCTGCACAGACAGCAGCAGCCTGAAGCTCGCTGCCCCTGGGGATGTGCTCAGTGTCTGCACAGACAGCAGCAGCCTGCCCACTCATCCTGGCCAGCCCCACGCAGTGCTGAGCTGCACCTTCCATCCCTGCAGGACAGCAGCTCCTCACTTAAACCAGAGCAGACTCCTCAATATCCCACACCTTCCCCTCCATTCTAGTCCGAATCAAGCTAATCATGGCATTCATTTGCTAAATTAGTAGTAATTAGTGAAATGCTAATTTAAAAAAGGAATGACAAGCCCATGGACACTGTTCATAATGGACTTCTCTCTCAGCACTTTGGAGGCACTGCCATCTCTGCCCTGTGCTGAGAAGGTCAAAGCCATTGGAAGCCATTCAAAGTCACAAGCACAGGTCACAGGGACACTCCAGCCTCAGTGCCTTGACTTCCCCAAACATCCTGGGGAAAAATAGCACTGGTTTGAGTCACCACTTAGTGCCATGGAGTGTTTGGTGTTTTTTAGTATGGGGCCCTTCAGAAAGTGACTTCTAGATGACTTGCTCTGCAAAGATAATAAAGCAAACAGAACTGGAGCTAGAGAGGAATTTTGGGAGTGCTCAGCAGCAGTCCTGGCTTCTGCCATGAGTCCAGGCAGGCCCTTAATGAGCCATGGCAGGCTGGTGAGTGCCAAGTAGGCATAGCCCTTTTAGAGATGCCTAAATACACACTGTTGAAGGAAATAAAAGGCTTTAAAATGTTCTGATTATTTCAGTCAGGCGTGCTTGTGCTTAAACAACTCTAGTTCATCTAACCTTTATCTCCCAGAACCTTGAGGGGCTTTGGTAGGGATATAGACACTGTACAAGCTAGCTGCCATTCTCACATGCTGCCAAGCTTTTCACTTTGTGTCAGGGCCCTCTCTGACCAGGCAGCAGCAGAAAGCAAGCATGCAATTGCAGCCTCATCTAATAACTCAGTTTGTTCTAATTTGCTAACACATGCACCGTAATTACAGCGCTTGTGTTTAGGCATATCTCAAGAGTTCCTTGTACATGTAACAAGAGGATAATTTATCCACATCCCATCAGGAGAGACCAGTCCTAAAATGTCCATGGCCAGACACAGAGCCCTGTTTAAAGATGGCAAGAGCCCCAAAGATATTTGGGAATCTGATGCAGATCAAATCTGATGTCTGGCAAAATTCTGATTTTGCATCTTGTCCTTGTGCCTCTGCAGGCTCACTGGGAGCTGCTGCCGAGAAGCAGAGATGCAGGCGAGTTCCCTCAGGAGTGTGCCCAGTGCCACTCCAGTTTTCAGTGTGGGCTGTCTTCCTTCCCTTTCCTTGGTTAGGGACACTCTGGAAGCTTAAAGATCTGGAAAGGACAGGTTCATGCTGGAGAGGGCTCCTGTGCTGCTAGAGGGGTGCCCAACAAAAAGGGGGGCTGGCTATTCCCACCAGGCCTTTTGCCTGCATAGCTCTGCTGCTCAGAGTTGCACTGCCTTTCTCTTCCTGGCCATTATAGCTATGGCAGCAAAAATTTAAATGAAGCTCAGGTGTTGGAGTTGATCCTTTGACTTATGTGCACCTAATGGCAACAACTTGTGTTGTTCAAAGCTGTCTTGCATCTCTCCTCGCACAGACTGAGCCTTGAAGAAGTGTTTTGGATCTTGTATAAGCCCTTGGCCAGGTAATGTGCAGCCCTGCAGAAGGGGCAGCCTCTCCTGGTTGTGCCCCCAGCAGGGGCTGGGCTTCAGGACATTTGCTGAAGATCTGCACTGAAACACCAAAATCATCCTTGTTCCAGACCCAGTGATGCTCATTGCTTCTGAACACTAAGCAGGGGTGTTCACATGCTTTGAGATGGCACTAAACCAACAAAGAATGGTGATTGAAATGGCTGGTGGGAAAACACGTTCATAACATTTCCTCATCTAGAAACTTATCTCACTTTAATGCAAATATTCTGTCAATACTCCTGTGAGCCTGTTCCCCAAATGGATCTGCACCTGTCAGAACAGCAGGGTGGACCTGGGCCCTGCAGCTCCATGCCAGTGGGCTCTGAAAAGAAGCGAGGTCCTGTGCGAGGCAGGGAGGGCTCTGTACCCTGGATGCTTGGTATTGAACTGCAATGGTTCCTCTGTGCAATGCAGTGAATTCTTGGCCTTTGAGTGGGGCTGTTGTGTGTGGGCACAACGTGATGGTGACAGCTTTGCAGTGGTGATGGTCTTTTGGGAGATGGTAGAGTGGCAGTGTTACCAGGAAATTTGGTGCCTCTTTCCTAACGCTTTTATGGAGTTCCTGACAATAGTTTAAGACACTTAATTTATAAATTTCTCAAGAGAGATTTTTACTTCCCAGAGGACTGAAGCATTTTGAGCTCATCACACTGAATTATTGGCCCCAGATGAAGATGAAACCATGCAGCTGCCTGGACCATAATGCTTCCATGAGAGGATGGACATGGCTGTCAAGGGCAGGCTCTGTCTAAGCCTATCCTAAGGATCACAGCCCCAGCCTGGAGCTGGCAAGAGCCCTTCCACTGAAGGAATAACAATTTACAACTGTTCTTACTAAAGCTACACTTGGCCTTTTATCTGACCTTCTTTGATCTTCTCCACAACCTCTGGCAGGTCTTCAGTGCATTCAGTTCTTTATATTAAAGCAATTAATCCCACATGCAACCAGTTAGGTTAAGACATAGTTTGATGGCCATAATATTATACAGACATCCTACCAAGTTTTCAACAAGTAAGGGTGACTCCTACATGATACTTTCTAGTGACTGCAGTTCAGAAATATCCCTAGGAAATAATAATCTTCCAGAATTACCCTCCAAGCTTGAATGTCCCACTTGCAGACAACATGCTGTCTTTGTTGCATATAATAGAGAGTCAAACACTGCTCCTTCTTGTTGGGCACAGCATTCAGGGCAAGAATCTCACTAGACCTGTGTGAACAGGTTTGTCATCCAATAACCTCTTCACCTGCCACTCTCATTGCTAGCAATCCACACCAAGTGTTTTGCTTATCAGAAGCAAAGAGGCAGCAGCATATATAAAGTCTTTTAGCTTCATCCATTTTGGTGAGGTCCCTAAGGAGGGGTGAAAGGGCAGCTGGTACAGGATAACGTTTGCTCTTACTGCCTTTGCTCTGAATGCAGTGCAAGCCTCAGTGTTTCTCTCTCTCATGCTGCTGTACTGATGCAGTGCAGCAGGGCCAGCACTCGTGGTATTAGCTAAAGCTCCTCCTTGGGCAGTCTTCAGCTTGTGAGGCATCCTCCATCTAGTCCTGGTGTCAAATAGATCACAGTTTTACATGGATGAAAAATGAGACTCTCTTCTGCTTGGATAACCCTGGGACTGCACAAGTCTTTCAAAATTCAGGAGAGGCATTGAAAGCACGTCACCACTGTCTCTTCTGACCTGTGGGATGCAGGCTGCTGACACTGCTATATGTTGAAGTGTCCTAGAGTCTGTTCACTTGGACTTTGCTCTGTTAGGGACAGAGAAGAGGCACATTTCCTTGTTTGGGTCGTTTCCTTTCAGTGAAAGGAGCCAGCAGTAATGCCCAGTGCTGGTTTGTTTGCTGGCTCTCCTACCAGGGAGAGGATTTCTTGTGTTTGGGGGCCTGACAGCAGCAAGAGCAACTGCAGGCTATTTCTCTCACACCTGGAGAACTCTTTCAGAAATAGTGCTCATTCCTTCCTGCTCACACCTTGCTAAGGACAAAGAGATTCCCATGTGGACCTTCTAGGTCTTGCCACAGCACAAATGTACAAGAAGTCCACAAGCAGCAGCGTCACAGACCATGGTTCTGCCACTAGATTATTTGTAGAGTTTTTGTATTACAATAAAAGGTCTGGACAATGTGGCAATAGGAACTCTAATGGACTTCAGATGGAGAATTATCTAATGGAGCAGCTTTCCTCCAAAACTGTCATTCTATCACAATCAAAATGCCTGTGAAACTATCATTTTCCTACTATTTTTCTGGAAAACAAAAACAAAAACAAACCAACTTTTTTTTTTAAATAAAACATTTAGAGTTCTTTATTTTATATAATATATGCATTTTTAAAAGCTATAATGATCTAAATAAGCCTAAACTATTTATTTTTGTGGAATTTTCCTTTGTGGAGAATTTCAACATTTTGAGGTTTTGTTTTGAATTGGAATGAAAACAAATTTCAAAATCTCAAAATTGTCTGTGAAACACAATTTCCACTCTCTGGCCAGCTCAAATTTCAGGCTAGAGCATGTATAATAGCTCCCCTGCAGGGAAGCTCTTTAGGAAAAATGACTCTGAATTAATTTACTAGTGCAAACATATAGTTTTAAAGATTTGTCAATTTGTCCAAGCCAACGAGTCCCTGCTGAAAGCTCTTCCAAGTCATAAGAAGCCTCCACAAGTTCCTGAAAGACTTATTTCTGAAAGGCATTGCTAGCTTTGTAAAATTGATGGTGATCATTTCCTAGCATTGATATTAACCAGGCAGTAACAGTTGACACTTATTTGCAACAGACCACAGAATTGATACCATAACTACTTTCTTAGTCAACTTTAGTTGGACTCCTTTTAATAGTTTAAAATAGAGATTAAGAACTTTATATTACATTTCCATGTAAGTCCTGTTTGTTAAGACTAAAATATTCAATAGAACAGAATTTATATACTACAATATTTAGATGAATTGAAGTATTTACAGCCTTAGCAAATAATTTTGCCTCAAAAAACCCCAAACAACTTGCATTTTAAGTGTAAGGAACAGAAACCTACCATAGAACAAATTAATTATTAGGAACATTAATGGAGACTTACGGTAAGTTTTGTTCTCAAGTGAGTCACTTTGGATTTAGGGTGACATAAATGAGATCATAGGCCAATCTGTTCACAGCAGCTTTATACACCATAGAGGTATGAAACAGCCTAATACTGAAGCACATTAATGTAAACAGCTTGTAAGTTAATCACACGTGCTTTAAAATTTAAAAAAAAAAACAAAACCAAGCAAGAACAAACCACCCCTGCACGCCATAGGACTTTTTGCTGCCTTTTTCTGGTTGTGCTTTACTGAAGAGAAGTTGGTGTGTGCTGTGCTGAGGTTCTCCAGAGGGTGTCTGCTCCTCCAGAAAGCAGAGCTTTGTGTCAAGGTGAAAGCTGAACCAAGCACACACTCTGCAGCCAAAGTTTGTTTATAACTCCTGGCTCTGCTGGGTCAGTTATGTGGCAGTTTCACTAAACAAACAAGTAAAACACAGGGCAATGTCCAAATACTGAAGTGCAGCTTATTGAAGCAGCTTCAATAGTTGGTAGAGGAGCAAATCTGTAAGTGGAAACAAACTGCCTCTGCAGTAAATAGCAGGGAATGAAAGACAGTAGATCAAATCAGGGCCAGGTAGGATTGAGGGGGTTTTTTTTGAGGATGCCTTTGACCAACTAGCTCACCTTGATGCAGGAAGTTATTGAAAGCACTTTTGGCACTCGATGAGTTTGTTGCAGAATCAACAACACAAATCTTTCAATCCACTATCTTGAGTTGCTATATTGTAAGGTGTGTGTAAATCATCATGAAAGGAATCACTCTCTAAAAGACTGGAAAGGGAAAACCAAACCAAAACTTCATGGTAAATCTATCAAGGAATGACCCAAGAAGAACAGCCAGCTGAATCAGTACTGGATGTGTCTCTTTTCCATTCCTCAGTTAGAATCCAGCAAGTTATTTTAGTTATCCAGCAAGATATTTTCTATGATCCTACTGAGTTTGCTCTTGACCCTGCATATATAAACCATCTCCTCTGCTAGACTGCCCATCCATCTTCTAGCCCTTGGCACAGTTATACAGTCCCCATCTAAATCCCTCCCTCCTGGCCCTGTATTGTCCAAGAACATGTTACCCTGCTTCTAACTGGATGCTGACTTTGCAGGAGCAGAGCCAAGGCACCTTGTCACACCAGCACCATGCAGCTCAGCTCAACAGCAGCCCTGGATGGGGAGCTGGTACAGCTGGAAGTTGAGAGGAAAGGGTCTGGCAGGGAGTGAGCTCCTTGCTGGGAAGGACCTATTTGTGGTTGTCTTGTGCTGGATAGTATTTCACTTGTTTGATATTAGCAAATTCACCAACTGAAGTCTTGGTCACTTTCCTCAGTGTAAAATTTCAATATATACAAAATATTCTGAGTTGGAAGGGACCCACAAAAATCATCAAGTCCAACTCTTAAGTGAATGGCACAGTCTTGGTTTGGTTCTGCTGTGCCTGTAGAATAGACTGCCTTTAACAAGAGTAAGCATGAACCAGGGTTGTCAGGCTTTGAATACTCCAAACTGGAACAAAATAGATGAGATTTTCAAAATTAAAGCAACCTTACTTATGCAGATAAGTAAGGGAAGTGGGCAGAGAATTGGAAGGTCCTAGGAAGATTTCAATAGAGATTGATTCTTAGACAAATTAGATTCCTAGACAAAACCTGTCTAAATAAGTTTGTGGTCAGTACTTGAATCAGGCAATTGTCTCTCCCATCAGCTCTTTCAGCAGAGTGATGGTGGCAGAGCTCCATGTGGCTGGCACAGGGAGCTCCTCTGTGGCTTCTGCTGGCAGTCTGACCTGCAAAGGTGTGCTGGGCATATTAACTGGGCACTGCAGGATGGAAATCACTGCTTCTTTTGCTTCTACCTATGCAATGTTTTTTTCTACTCAGCATGTAAACATGTGGGCAAAGAGGGACAATGATTTAAAAAACAGCAAGCATGATTAGAATGCTTAAAGGAGAAAAAAAATATTGTTCAGCTGAGCAGAAGTGAGAGGGAGGCAACTGTCCAACTTGGAGAAACAAAGGATTTGTTGAGGGAGTTGCAGAAATATTTGTGTGGAAGCCATGGGAGAAAATGAAGAAATGACAGTTTATAATAAATATCAAGACAATCTTGTATCATTAAGATTACCAGACTAGGAAATATTTTCTTTGGGAAAGCTCTGGCCTCCAAGTCTAACAGGGATTTTCCAATAGCTAAAGAAGAAATACATGCATGGAGTAATTAAAATATCATTAGATTCCCATGCAGAGCAGTAAGAATTACACAGGACTAAAAGCCAGTCACAGAAATCTAAATTTCAAAGTCAGTTCAGCTACCTGTGGTCTTTAATCTGTAACTGTGTCAGCAGGAAGTAATGGGAAAAATGAAATGGCTCAGTATAAAACCGATAATGAAGCAAGAAAACCCCACAAAATCTATGACACCAATTCAGTATGTCACTCATTTTTTGTGCCCCAGATCCTTTTACAGTGTAGAAAAAGCTGGTTTTTAGTGCCATAGCAGAATAAAAGCTTACTGCAGGCTTTCTTGCAACCTTTTAGGCAAATAAACACAATCACAAAGTCTACTTAACAATTCTATTTTATTGGTAGTAGAAACATCTGTAGCTGTAATGGTTGTGTCACAGTAGTCTTGAGATCCATGAACTGTATCCCCCAGCCTGATGCAAAGTGCACTCTACAAGCATATAATAACAGATAGAAGAATTTAAAACCTTGACATTACTTGTATGTAAAATTTTGATTTAAAATCTGCTTGTTCTAGCAAAGATTTATTTGTGTGTTTTTCTTTACACTCTGAGGAATGTGACTACTCAATGTGGAAAGCAAAACACATGCAGGATGAAAATCAGAAACAAGTAAGCAAAAGAGGGGAGATAGAGAATATTAGCACCCCTGAAGGCTTAATTGCCTTCACGTCCATGAAATGTGAAGCTTTATTTTCTGCTGAGCCTTTCCACACTCAGAAAACATGGGCGAAGACCCAGAGCATCCTTAGACTACCTTAAAGCTTTGGATATTTAAAAATGGCACCATGGTTTGGCTTCTCATTTGGCATCTGGTTTCTGAGCCTTGTGATGCATTAAGTTCACGTTTTCAGGCATTCCCCTGTAACTGAAAGAATTAGAAATTTATTGTTAAAAAAAGAAAAGTGAGAAAGTCATGTGATTGCGTGCTTCCAGAAGCTGAGACTTGAAGAAAAAGCCCACCCTAGACTCACAATAAAATCATGAGAATTGAAAACACCAGACTTAAGAAGCTCATCCAAACTTTCTGCTGTGCATATGTAAAACCAGGGTGTTGTCAGGACTAGTTAGCTAATGTCATAAAGCACTCATAAGAACAACATTAGTTATTATTTAGGAGGAAACCAAAGTGTAAAGTGTTTTACATATAAATCTGCCCTTTAGAAGAGCAACATTAAAAACTCAAGATTGAGCTCTGGATTACTGAAGGGTAATAAAGAGGTTTTAAACACAGCCATAACTCATCCTGCATGAAAATGACTCAGCAGTGTCTTGACCAAGTTGGAAACAGGACCTCTGGAAGTGATTAGGAGTGGACTGTCTCCTAACGTGCCTTCCTCCTCTAATCTGCTTGGCATGGCAGATGTGCAGAGCAGCCCAGTGAAAGGAGCAAAGCCCCGAGCTGAGCAGGGACACCATGGCCCTGCATCTCCACAGCCTTGGTCTCAGGAGCTGAGTGAGGAATGGTGGCAGTGGCTCTTCTGGAATGACAGATGATGTCTTGTGAAGAAGCAGACTGTGCTGGGAAATACGTTGTGTGGCCATCCGTGTGTCTCTGTGGCAGAGATTTTGGTGGTTTTGGACTATCTGCAGCTTGGCTGCGTGGACTGAACACCCCCACTGGCAGTCACAGCCCATCTGGTGCACTCCTGAAGTGCTTTTGGGCAGAGCAATCCAGTTTGCACTGCTAAGACCGTGCTGCCATGGAAGCAGATTTGGGTGAGTGGGGAAAACAGCAAGATTTTCTTCCAAAGCTACTTCTCAGCAGAACCAACCCACTGTCACCCTCAGCTCAGCATGGCTGGTGGAAAGAACATAATCTCTGAGGGAAGAATTGGGGCCTTCTGCAAAAAAAATATTTTGTGCCAAGTGTTTTTCTTCTTTGTCCACTTGTGGGTTCATAAAAATATTGCCAACCTCCCTGTTGGTGTTTGCTTGGTGACAGCAAATGCGAGCCTGCTGACAAAGGTTTGCTTTCCCTCTGCACCTTTTGCAGACTCTTCAGAAGACCTTCCTAGCTCAGACACCCCCAGCTAAGAATAACCAGTTTCAGTCTTTTGGACCAGATCTGTAAGCAGCAGAGCTCTGTTCAGTTTGATGGCAGTAAAATAATTCACACATGTTGAAACACTCATTTCCTGGCTTTCGCTGCCTTAGAGCTGGACCCATCTTAAATGCTACAGAACTGCTTGGAACCCGCTGGTCTGCTCCCCTTTCAGATGCAACTTGAAGGGAGTGCTGTTACTTTGTTAGGAGAGAGTTTAAAACAAACAAGCCACCACCAACTGCAGTTCATGTACATGGGTATGATTTTAAATTACAAACAGGAGGCTACTTGGCTTGGCATAGTAAGCATTGTCTGGCAGTAAATTGTCCCCTCTGATCTCCCTGAGCCTTGGATTGCTGCTGTGAGATTGTGTCACAACTAGTCATTAATTATTTCATCAAAAGCTTATTTTTCTCATTTCCTCATCATTATTTCCACCTAGTTTCTTTTAAATTGAATCCATTTATTGGCAAGGCTTGTTTCTCCCCTAAGTGGGGTCTGGGCTCTGCAGAGAACAGCACTGACCTTAGAAAAAATGTATTGCTAACATATGTAGTTCACATGCATACATACGCACACACTGAGCAAGAAATTACTGTACATGTGTATAAATGTTGCTCTGGAACTCTGACCCTCCTCTCATTCACTCTAGAAGTAAATTCCCCGTCTCACTACCTGCAAATTCCTCCCCTCTTCCTACCTGACAAATATGATAAATGATAAAATATTGTGGAAAAAAATATTGTGCAAAAAAAAAAAAAGATATGGTCATTCTCACCATGGGAATGAATAAAAAAGGAAAAGGAAAAAGGTGAGTGCAGCTCTCAAGGGATTCATGTCCGTGGGATATACTTATTTCTGAGAAGTGCCACAGTGTTCTTGGAAAATGGACAGCCTCCCTGGCAATGCCAGCCCAGATAGGCAAGACAGGTTAGCACTACTCATTGAGATGATTACAGCCACAAGAGAGTTGGGATTACTGAGCCAGGGAAGTGGGGGAGGAGCAAGGCAGCCAAAACATCCAGTAGAGAGGCTCAGAAAATTCTCCTGTCACCAGCTGCTGAGATGTGAATAAAGAGAGAAATGGGAAGAAGTGCCAACACCTTCGTCCCCTCAGAGAACAAAAGCAGCCTCACAAGCACACTGTAGGCTACAGCCTGAAGAACAGAGGCTGCTGGGCTGCAGTGGCACAGAGGTGAGGGGAATGTCCCAGAGAGGCTCTGCAGGCAGTCCCAGCAGTACAACACCCTGGATGCTGAACCAAAACACGTTCTGTTAGACAGAAAGCTGCTGCTGCCACCCTTCCATAGCCTGAAGCTGGAGCAGCCTGGCTGCAGGAGACAGCAGTTTGCTGTACCTACGTAAGAGTCATCTTGGTGAAGAGCCCGGTTGTTTGGGGGCAATACAGAATCTTTTCTTCACAATCTGTTCAGCATGTTGTGTGCAAAGCAATGTGGAATGTCAGCAAGATCCCTTTGTGTCTGACTCAGCAATGGCACCATGATAAGCATGGTTTGTCCTGCAGCTTGTGCTAAAGAACGCAAGACTTACCACAAGGACTCCAACTCTTTCACAATACAAGAACACAAGAACAGAAGAGCAGCCACACTGAGCCAGGCCAAAGGTCCATCTAGCTCCTGTCTCCAACAGTGGGCAAAAGCAAAATGCCTGGGGAAAAGTATGAACACAGGGTAAGCACATACAATATTTCCCCTGAGTGCTCTCCCAGCCACCATCTCCAGAGTAGAAAATTTTGGAGCCAAGGATGTTTTGTTGTACTTAGAGCCCTGGGTTGCATCCCTCAACATTCCTTGTGCTTTTTCTAGTCCTTATGCTTTCTCAAGACTTACTCTTTCTGATCTCTTCTTTATTTACTCTTCAGAGGCTCTTCACTGCCTGCATGCTGGATTTATGCCCCTCTATATTATTCATCTCTGTTTTCAGAGAATTTTAGTCATACATGCTCCTCCTTTCTTCTTCATCCTTCCAAGCTTCACCACAACTCATGAAGAAGATGCCTAAAGTTCAAAGTCACCCACTGGGACTGTCCATCACTTGAAAGTTGCTACAAACCCTCAGAATATTTTGGTTCCATGGAACACATATTGTCCCATATTTCCTCACCCACACAGTTTCTTTCCAACCCTTCACCTTTGCAGTTCTTTGTCTAGGACTGATGCCCCTTTTTGAGGTTTACCTGTGGTCCCCCTCAAATCTCAGTGGATTCTCAGAATCTCCCCTGAAATATTTGGCTTATTTGTAGCAGAACTGTTTATTAGAAGTGGACCAAATTTTTGGTGTTGTCACCTTGTGTAATCAAGGTTGGACCACAGAGTGTGTGACACTCCTGGACTAGGTGGATGAAACATATATAATTTTTCTGCAGTGTCAAAAACACAAAAGACTTAGGTCTTTCTAGAAATCCCTGTGAAATCTGTATGGGTCCTGAGAAAGACTCATTAAACTGTCTGCAAGCCCTTTTTGACAAAGACCCCATTATGAGGGAACATTAATGAAGTGGCTCAGCTTTAGTAATTCAGAACTGACAGTGAGGAGACAAGTCCCTGAGAGCTGCACCATGCGTCTCATTCCCAGAAGCAAGTCATTTTCAGTGCTACTACAGGCAGGGGAAGAGTTTGTGTTAGAGACCACAGCTGTCCCTTTTGGGAAGGTGGTGCCCGTACTTCATCCTGGACTTCCTCAGTGATGAATCAACTCCCCAGGAAAGATGCTGCCATGAGTGCACTGGGTTCAAAGAACTGCTCTTGGACCCATGGTGATGAGTCAAGGATCTGCTCTCTATGCTGCCTGTTGGCATCAGTGTTGATGTGCAGAGCCCACTGCTCTTCTGTGTGGGGTAAAAAACCCCAGGAGCTTCCTCCACAGGGCTACAAGATTTGAAATTACCCTTCCTTCCTTCCTTCCTTCCTTCCTTCCTTCCTTCCTTCCTTCCGTCCTTCCGTCCTTCCGTCCTTCCTTCCGTCCTTCCTTCCGTCCTTGGAAGATGAACTAATCTGGTGAACCAAGGAAAGGCTGATCACTACTCCTTTCTTGTAGAAGGGAAGTAGGTCAGGGAAAGAAAGTAATATGATTTTTCTTACTCTCCTCATCAGTAACCAGAGTGAAGGATTGAGGCTCATGGGCCCTTGGCAATTTTTTCCCCATCCACAGGCTTCACACATATTCACTGTATAGAGTTAATTTCTTGCCTGACCTCTAATCCTGAAGGTTGGATTCCAATGCTTATAGAAATGGTACACTCTGGGCAGAGTTCTCCACATTTCCCTGTGCTGACATCAAGGTGCAGAGACCATGTCTAGGTATCTGCAGGAAGCATGTCTGAATGCCCAACAGCCAGAAAGTGTGCATCATTTCAATCAGTGCTCTTGTGAGCTCCTGAGTGGTGCCCTGACAGGAGATATCTCAATTTAGAAAAGCAAATGGTGAGACAAGCTTCATCTTGCTGCACACACAAAGAACAGAGAGGATGCACAAAAATGTGTAGCTGAACTCTTGGATGTTCATCACCAAGACTTGGCACAAGAGCCAGTGCAGGACTTCTGGAGTGTCAAACCTCTGCCAAGTCAGCTGTTGCTCACCTCTGCAAATGGCATTGGCAGAATCTGTACATATTTTAACCCTGCAGCACACCATGACATCTCAAGCCATCTGAGCAGATGACCAGCTCCAAACTGGTCCAAAACTGGAAATAGCTTCTGACCTAGACAGAGCACACAAAGCACAGAGGAAATCTACTGTCAAAATAAACGGAGTCTTATTTTGGCTTTGCCTGTTGTTGCTTATTTGTGTTTAGTGTGAAGTTGTTGTCTTGCACCTAACAGGCACATGCATGCATGACACTAACAAAGCAGAAGGAGATGTTTTTATTCTCCACTGGAATTAAAAATCTTGCCAGCAAGAGGAAAGGAGATTTTGAAATATGGTGTCACTACATTCCCATGACTCTACAGAGCAGGAAAATGGTTTAAGAATTCTTACTTAACATCTTTATCAGTGTATAAGCAAAATAAAATTCTTTTATAGCTAAGGTTTTAATTGTAAAAATACTGGGTTAAAAGATGACACTTAAGCCCCATTTAAAATAAATATAAAAATTAGCCTTTGTTTGAAAGTGTTTTCTTTGGTTCAGGGAAAATAAGTTATCACAGCATTACCTCCACCCACACTTTTATTTTACCTATTCTTTGAACTGTATTTAAAATATTAAATATTCTTAATACTTGCTATATAGGGACTGAGGTTTTAGGGGCAGGACTTTTTTCCCCCAACACGTTTTTTTCCCCCCAACAAGGTTATGCCCTGGCTAGTAGTCAGAACATCTGTTCCCAAATAAATATTAATGCTACACCTCAGCATGCACCCTCTGATAGTTGTCAGGATGTAATTCACAACACACATCTCACCGAGAGATATTTCTGCACAGCACTCCAAAGCCCTAACAAGGTTTGAGCAGATGACAAAACAGCCTGGTAAGCTGGCAGAGATAGCAAAGATGGACATTTTTGCAGGAAACCTAGAGATTTATACAATTTATTCCAAGACAGAAAATACATTATGGAAACACTACACATCTGCATAATTGCACACTACATATTGCTGTCTAATTTGTACAGCCCACTGTGCTGGAATAAGTGCACTGATCCCCTAAGGTCCACCGGGCTCCATTTAAAACAGATTAGCACTAATCATAATGTTTTCTCACACTTCCTATGCAAGAATAAACAGCAGAAGGAATGAATTGCTCTGCCTTCATGCACATGCAGAGACTGTACAGCTCATTGTGTCCTGCTCACAGCACACCTGAGACTCAGCACGATACAGGTTATCTCCTTATGGAGGTAACATCACTGTACACAGCCCATGGATTTAATTTTCAACAATCTGTCTGGTTTAATTGTAATTAGCCCTTTTAAGAGCTTTATACTGAAACACAGACAACCCTGGACCAGACTAGCTGTCATTACAGGGCAATGCCAACAGCCTGTCTCAGAAGCCCCTTTGGTCACAGACACTTTTGCTCATCCTCCTGCTGCTCCATCAAATGTACTTTGGACACTTCTGAGTTCCAGCTGGCACCACAGGACACACATAGCAGCAGTGGCACATGTTGGTTCCAAACGTCAAGCACAGCAGGTGTATCAGCTGCATGAGTGCCTTGTATCCACAGCACAAACAGCCCCAGAGGCTGAGCTGTCGGCATCTCTGCAGCTTCTCTTGGTGCTGGCACCACCAAATTGAGCTCTGAGCTATTCGTGTTAAAGAGCAACTGGGTCTCTGCTTCCCTCTTGCCTGTGTGTCTCATGGACTCGAGCAGCACCTGTACATGGGGTAGTGGGGAGAGCAAAGGAGATTTAAATTAGTAGTTAGAGCTTGGCTAGGAAAGACACACAGAAAGCAGAAAGCTAAAGGGACATCATGGTGCCAGTGCCATTTCTGAGATAACTCATTTGAAAGCAAAAGGGGAATAATATATTTAAACTGAGGCAGAATTACACAATGAGAAGGGGCTGGGATACTACCCAGGTGACAGAGTCAGCAATAGAAGAGAGCCTTAGTCATGCATCAAGAGAGGAACTGGATACATTTTTGGAAGTGAAGCAAAAAAGTCACTGGCCAAGGTTAAATGAGTTGGAAAAGAAACGAATTTATATGTCCTGAGCTGATAAGGGCAGGTCTTGCTGCACTTTCAAGGTAGACTTCTCTCATTTCTTAGTGTTTCTATATTGCTTGCATACTTTGTTCATACTGAGGAGATTAAATGTAATTACTTTGGAAATGTGAAGACACAATTGCTTTGAAACTAAATCAATGGGATAAATCCAGACAGCCTTCCTCAAAGCCAGTAGAGAAAGTCTGAATTTAAACCAGTTTGGCAAAAATCAGTATTCAGCTTTTGAGAGCACATAACATCACATAATATAAATGTAACATAAACATAACATAAATATAACCAACACTTGACAATATATTGCTTACATCATAGAAGGAATATCCTTTTCTTTCTTTCTATCTTCTTTCTTTCTTCTTTCTTTCCTTTCTTTCTTTCCTTTCTTTCCTTTCTCTT